>NC_046162.1:95373849-96033849 GCF_011064425.1 Rattus rattus
GGAGAAGCTTCTCACCAAAGTGGAGAACAAGGATGACCAAGCCTTGAATCTGTCCAAGTCTCTGTCAGGGGCTCTGGATCTGGAGCAGAATGGTCACAGCCTACCCTTCAAGGTCATCTCCGAGGGGCACCGCCAACCTTCCCTTTCTGGTTCCCCTTCCCGGGCCAGCTCTCGGCGAGCATCCTCCGTCGTCACCACCTCCTACGCCCAGGACCAAGAAGCCCCCAAAGATTATCTGGTCCTTGCCATTGCCTCTTGCTTCTGCCCCGTCTGGCCCCTCAACCTCATCCCCCTCATCTTTTCCATCATGGTAAGCCTGATGCTTTGTTCAGGGAAGGGGTTTGGGCACCTTAGTGCGGCAGGCATGTCCTCGGGGAAGGGCCTTAAAGTGCTGAGACGCCTCGGGTGTTGGAGCCTTGGCCAGGAATCCTTTCTCATCTCCCGACTTCCCTTCCAGAGGGAGCCTAAGGCTCAGCTCTGTTTGCTCCTTCTTCGCGTCTGCCTCTGGGTACCACTGGTCGGCTTCTTGCTGCCCCTGCTGGCAGAAGGATTCAGGGGTACTTCCGGAGTGAAATTCTGCAGAAGAGAGTGACAGCCAACATGGTGTGTGTCTGTGGAGGGGCTGTCTTGATTGCTTTTTTTGTTTTTTGAACTGTGGGGATGGGGTGGGGGACTGTTTAAGTGTAGTTCTGTATCAACAGAGAATACTAGCCGAACAGGGCCAAATGCCCCAAGGAGAGCCAGGCCTCCTAGGCCACCTGGGCATTCTACCAGCCTCTGTTTCCAAGAACTACAGCAGCCTGCTTGCTTGCCTGGGAGCCCTGGGGCCTGGCTTCCCTTGGGGCACATGGGGAGGGAAAGGGAGGGAGTCGTCAGGCTGGGGGTTGGGACACGCACAATGAATCTCTCAATTTTCCAGATTTCACTATCTGGCTTTTGTTGGAGGTCTGGACACAAGTCACATGACCATCCTGGCCAAGGAGGTGCATGCGTGCTAGTCCTCACTTCTGAAGGACTCTGAACAGTTTGTCTTCCATTGTCCTCAAGTCACGCCATTGGGTAGGGCTACTTACAGAAGATCTTACAGAGAATGTGTGCTGATGGACAGGGCTGGATAGGACAGGGCCAGGGGGAGAAACCAGGCCAGTCAGATCGAGAGACCTGGGTGGGGTGACACTATCTGTCTCCTTTGGAGTGTCACTACCACTGAGTCACTGATTATCCTGACACTAGGAGCTGTGATCATTCCTCCTATACTTCTTCAGACACCTCTGTCCACGCCATTAGGTTCCCATGTGGTCCAGAGCCACCTGACAGTAGCAGCTTCTCAGGTATAAGAGGCTTAATTTGAGAGACAAGGTTAGGCAGGTCCTGGGCAGGGCCCATCTAAACTCCCTGTGCTGCCTACTGCCCTCAGGAACCTCGCCAGGCTCAAGGGTGTAGCTAATGGCTCCGGGCTGGGCTGGCTTCAGAGTTGTTGGTTGCAGAGAAAGGCCCCAGGAAGAGAGACAGAAGGGAAATCACATAAGGGCTCAAGAGAAAACAGATTCTAGAATTATCTCCTGGGAATTGGGGGTGGAATAAGTTGTCCTTGCCCAAAAGAAGCTGGGTCGAAGACTGAGACCACTGGATCCATCTCTGGTTCTTCTTTCTCTGCAGGGCCAGGAGGAAGGGTACAACTTTAAACCCAACACTAGGACTGAGTCCCTAGGGGCTGCATTCCAGGCAGAGACGCCTCTAAGCAGGCCCTTACGACATCCTGCAAGAAGTGCCCAGGCTAGACACAAACACAAGGGGATTAAGTCATCTGGAGCAAGTGGCTTAGCCTCCCATCCATTTATCCATCTGCAAGGCAGGCAGAAGCCAAGGCCTGCGTTAGAGAGCGGAGTGGGGCTGAGATGAGGCCTTACCAGGTGCTTAAGAGCAGGACCCAGCCCAACCTAAGTGTGCTCTGCGGTCACACTAAGTGCTGCAGGGAACTTCCCATCGGGGGGATGGGAAGCCACTGTGGGATTTATTTATTGAATTTTGAATTTTTGAGACACTGTCTTGCAATATAGCCCAGGCTGGCCTCAGACTCACATTGATTCTACTTCAGCCTCCCAAGTGCTATAACGACAAGAGTGTGCTAATACACCATTTATCTTCTAATGGGGTTTTTTAATAGCTTTATTAATGTAATTCAAATATCATATAACTCACCCTTCTAAAGTGCATGGTTTAATGGGTCTCCGCCCCCTTCTTCTATCTCATATGTAGCTCTGGCTAGCTTGGAACTTGCTATGTAAAACAGATTGGCCTCGAACTCAGCAATGTGCCTGCCTCTCCCTCCCCAGTGAAAAGCAGAAACCAGCCAGGTGTGCTTGTGCACACCTCTAATCCCAGCATGCAGGGAGCAGAGGCAGGAGGATCTCTGTGAATTAAAGGCCAGCCTGGTCTACATAGTGAATTCTAGCTCAGCCAGAGTTATATGGTGAGACCCCGTCTTAACATACAAGCAAATAAAACAAAACAACACACAAGAATTACACACATGGATAAGATGCCACATGCTGTTTCCATATATTCTACACTTTGTCCCATTTAAGTTGGGTTAAACATAGATATCTCTTCAACCATTGATCCTTTCCTTGTGGTAGAAACGTTTTCCTAATTTTTAAAAATGTATAAAAGCTTGGTGCATAGAGTGTTTTCCTTGCAAGATGAGGACCTGAGTTCAAATCCCATAATTTACATTTAAAAAGCTGGGAATTATACATCTGTAGTCCTGGTGCTGGGGAAGGGGAAAGAGGTTGATCCCTGGGGCTTGCAGCCAGCCTTGCATACTTGGTGAGCTCCAAGCCAGGGAGAGACTTGATCATAAAAAGAAAGATGGCTGGGGATGTACTTCGGTGGCAGAGCACTTGATAAATTCGTCCAGGACCCTGTGTTCAATCCCTGGTTACATACGCACGCACGCACGCACGCACGCACGCAGCTGACGGCACTTAAGGAACAACACCAAAGTTTCCGCTAGCTGGAATTATATGCACACACCTCTGCCCCTATTTGTCTTGAAACCCTGTAGCTTAGGTGTCAAAGCTGTGGCCATCGTCCTGGATCAGCCTCCTGAGGGGCGGAGCCACCATACCTAGCATTAGACTGAATGGGATCAAATGGACCTTCTGTGCCTGGCTTGTGGTTCCACCTAAGCTGTTGTAAATGACAGGACTCCGTCCTCTGTGGCTGAATGGTCATTTGTGGTTTTTAGTGCATTCGATGAGTTATATCTCAATCCCAGTTGACTTTAGAAAACTTTCCTCGTCTTCAAAAGAAACCTTGTGTATTTTAGATGTTCCTTGTGCCCTTGATCCCTCCCAAGCCTGGGTGACACCCATTTTCCTCTCCCCACAGAGGAACTTATTTCAGTCGTTAATTTAAAAATGGGATTATATATAGCTGGGCAATGGTGGTGCACGCCTTTAATTCCAGCACTTGGAAGGTAGAGGCAGGTGGATCTCTGAGTACAAGGCCAGCTTCGTCTACAGAGTTCCAGGACAGCCAAAGCTACATAGAGAAAACCCATCTCAAAAAAATAAAAATAAAAATAAAAATAAAAAAGTTCTGGAGGTTTGAGTCTTGGACCAGGCTTACTGGCAAGGGACAGAGGTGGCTTCTGGGAACCTGTAAGATTTGGCTCCCCCGACTTCCATTCATTTGATTTTTCACTGTCGTTCATTTATCTTGAATGGCTGGTTGCTTGTTTTGAGGGAACTGGGTGGTACAGGATACTTCACCGGCATCACTGACTGAGCCTGAAGCAGGCACATGCAAGTTAGGGATTCACTCTTGGAACTTAAGCTTCTGAGTTTTAAGGGAGTTTTAGGCTGAGACAGAATGTGGTCAGATCATACTGTAAAGCCAACTCTCAATTGCATTCTGGGAAATGTACTACAGGAGGAAGAGCCCACGTATGGGAAGGGATGGGGATATCTGAGCTCTGGATGGACTGGGAAGGAAGAACACAAGGAAGGGGATGGTGTGTGTGTGTGTGTGTGTGTATGTGTGTGTGTATGTGGTGTGTGTGTGTGGTGTGTGTGTGTGTGTGGTATGTGTGTGTGTGTATGTGGTGTGTGTGTGGTGTATGTGGGTGTATGTATGTGAGTGGGTTGTGGTGTGTGTATATGTGTGTTGTGGTATGTGTGTGTGCATGTGCACATGTATAGGCATGTGTGTATGTGTGGTGCGTGGTGTGTTATGTGTGTGGGGAGAGTATGTTGTATGGTGTGTGTGTATGTGTGCTGTGAGGTGTGTGTGTATGTGAGTGGTGTGTGTGTGATGTGTGTGTATGTGGTGTGTGTGTTTGGGGGTGTGTGTGTGTGTGTGTGTGGGTTGTGAAGCATGTGTGTATGTGTGAAGCTGTGTTATGTGTGTGTATGTGGTGTGTGTGTGTGAGTGGGGTGTGTGATGTGGTATGTGTATATGCATGTTGCGTATATGCATGTTGTGTGTATGCATGTTGTGTGTGTGCGTGCGTGTTCGTGTGCATGTATGTGTGTGGTGTGTGTATATGGTGTGTGTGTGTGTATGGTGTGTGTGTGTGTGTGTGTGTGTGTGTGCATATGCTCAGGCTCTAACTCAGAACTACTGGAGCTATTCTCAAAGCTAGCTCTGGGATGTCCACAGTTATGGAGTGAAGCTCAGTGTGGCCCACATGCAGGTAATCCTAGCACATGGGATGCCAAGGCCAGAGACTGCATGAGTTCAAGGTCTGTCTTGAAATATAATGGGGGCTGGGGATTTAGCTCAGTGGTAGAGCGCTTACCTAGGAAGCACAAGGCCCTGGGTTCGGTCTCCAGCTCGAAAAAAAAAAAAAAAAAAAAAAAAAAAAAAGAAATATAATGGATACATAATGAGTTCTATACGAGCCTGTGCTACAAAACAGGACACCAACTGATGGTGTCTCAAAAACTCAGACCCAACCTAACCAACCGAAGAACAATGAGGAAAAGCACTCACTGAGAGAGCACCTACGTACAGAAAAGGGTTTTGAAAGGGAGATTCTAGAAGGTGGGAAGGAAGCTAGAAAAAAGGGAGGGAAAGAAGGATAGAATCTGATGAGGAAGGGAGTGGCTGAAGGCCCTGGAGAAGTTAGATTCAAGGAGAGTGGGCTTGTCTGCTGGGTTGGCCATCCCTAGATTCTAGGTGTCCAGATGGGGAGGCATAGACAAAGGGAGAAAGGTGTGGGGATCCTGGAGAGGAGGCGTCTTAAGGGAGAAATACTCAGAGGAAACGGAGCTTCCAGGGAGTGTATGGCAGTGTCTACTTCCTGGAAAAAAGAAGAGAGAGGGGGGGAGGGGGAGAGGGGAGAGGGGGGGGGAGGGAGGGAGGGAGGGAGGGAAAGGGGGGGGGGAGGGAGGGGAGGGGGGGGAGAGGGGAGGAAGGGAGGGAGGGAGGGAGGGAGGGAGGGAGGGGAGGGAGGGAGGGAGGGAAGGGGGGAAAGGGGAAGGGAGGAAGGGAAGGGAAGGGAAGGGAAGGGAAGGGAAGGGAAGGAGAGGCTTATGGCACAGGGAATGGGAGGTGACTGGGGACAGAGATATAATGGCTCTGCTGAAGCTACAGACTGTGGGTAGGGTCTTGCTCCAGCAATAGGTGTAGGTTTGTAGACACTGGGCTCTGAGTGGCAGTGGCCATTACACCTGGGCCAAGTGGCACTGCAGATGTGGTCAAGAGTGGCTGAGGTGACATACAGACACGTAGGACTGGACAAGGAAAGAGTGGTGACCTTGGCTGAGAAACAGAGACCACAGGTGGGGACTCAGAAGGGCAGGTCCCACTAGCATAGCGGGCTGAAGGCAGCATTGAGGGTTCAAACTTCAGAGGAGTGATGGCAAGGGCGGGATGTTGTTGTGGAAACAGATGTCCAAGGGAAGCGTCAGCATCTGGACCAGTGATGGGGAAATTGAAGGATAATGTTACTGAAATTTACGGGTGCTTACTCAGTGTCAGGCACAGTGCCAGACCGTTTAGATGTATTATCTCATTCAGCCCCGACTGCCCTGTGAGGCCTGGGTGTTATTATTATTCTCATGGTGCAGACAAAAAAAAACCCTGAAGTGCAGACGAGGAGGTAGTAAGTGGGTTGGAATGCAGCCTTGAATGACAGACCATGTTCTCACCAACCACACCTCCTGCCCTCTTCCATGGGCCTGTGCTATTTTTTGTTCTCCAAGCCAGCGTATCTTCTGGAACATTCCCATGCCCTGGGGATGAAGGAGTCAGGTTTTTATCTAGGGTTCTACTCTATGTCCTTCCTGGCAGCAGCAAGGTTGGTCACAGAAGCGGGTGGTCGGTTTCCTAATCAAGCTCTAAGTTTTGAAGATAGTTCAGGACTCTATACTAGAAATCCCGGCCGGTGACCAGATGCAGGTTCGAGCCCGTAGCCTCCATGCTGGCAGACTCGAGAACATGCTGCTGCCGGTAGAAGCACAGCCTATGGCCGCATAGCTGGTAGAAGGCCTATCTGCTGGATGCTGGATCCATTGCTCTATCCATCCCGTATCTGGATCTGAGGACACTTCCGGGAAAGTCAAGCCTTCTGCTGTGTGTGCAGAGGAAGTGCCACATCCTCTCTCACCTTTCTCCCTCCTCCAGCTCATCTGCCCTCCCTACTAAACCCACCAGAGGAAAACAAATGGCTCCTATAGGGCCTGCTGTGGCCGGGGAGGTAGGGTGGAGGACTTTCTCTGAAGAGCACTAGTCATGGACGTCCAGCCCCAGCTCTAGTATGCACTGCGATCTCCGTGGTCTCCTTGGGCAGGGGCAGGTTTGACACATGGGGTGGACTGAGAAATGCCCATGTCATGGCGAGACCTCCTCAGTGGAGTAAGACCCCAGGTATGGATCTTGTGGGAACAAGACTGAGAAAACAAGCCAATAGCTGGCCGTGTGGCCATGTCAGTGAATCCCAGTACTTGAGAGATGGAGACAGGCGGATGGGAGCTTCAGAGCAGCACCAACTCTGTAGCAAGTTCTTGGCCTGTCTGGGCCACATGAGACCTTGTCTCAGAGAATCAGTAAATAGTAGCGGCCATCTCACAGGGCCGCTGGGAGGATTAAGTGAGTGACTGTGCACTTCAGCACCTACATGAAACCTTGTAAGTAGTAGACGCTTAACAGATGGGGGTGGGCACTGGTTTTACTGATAGTAGATGAAGTTTTGCAAGGAAAGGACTAAACCCGTGTGAATGGGCAATTCCGAT
The DNA here is from genome assembly GCF_011064425.1 of Rattus rattus. Lineage (NCBI taxonomy): Eukaryota > Metazoa > Chordata > Mammalia > Rodentia > Muridae > Rattus > Rattus rattus. The sequence goes on from NC_046162.1 coordinate 95,381,091, forward strand.
TTATACCAGTTTGAAAATAACCAGGTCCCACATCTAATTACTGCCTCTCTCAAGTGGTGGCATCCCCATCTGCAGTTGTGGTAGTGGGCACAGGGCAGCCCTTTCTTTGTGGGTTATTCCTATAACAAGGATGACACAGTGCTCCATAGTGACTTCCAACCTTCCTTAGGCTTCCCCCACCCCAAGACAGGATCCCAGCCTGGATTGGTAAACACTATGTAATCCGAATGTGTGTGTGTCTGTCTGTCTGTGTTTGTCTTTGTGTGTGTGTGTGTCTGTGTGTTTGTCTCTCTGTGTGTGTCTGTGTGTGTGTGTGTGTGTGTGTGTGTTTGTCTCTCTGTGTGTGTCTGTGTGTGTGTGTGTATGTGTGTGTGTCTGCCTGTGTGTCTGTCTCTGTGTGTGTGTGTGTGTGTGTGTGTGTGTGTGTCTATGCATGTCTCTGTGTGTTTGTGTATCTCTGTGTATTTATCTCCGTGATTGTGAGACAGGGGCTTGCTTCATAGTCTTGCTTGGCTTTGGAACTTGCTACCTGACCAAACTGTCTTTGAACTCACAGTTCAAAGTTCAAACTGCCTCCCTGACTCCCAGGTGCTTAGACTTGAAGATGTGCATCAACATGCCCAGCTAGACCTTGAACTCTTGATTCTCCTGCCTCCTCCTCACTGGGATTAGAGGCATGCATGTATCACCATGCCTGGCTTTCGTGGTGCCAGGGGTAGACCTCAGGGCTCTGTACACCTAGGCGAAGCACGCTACTGACAGAGCTGCCTCTCTCGCCCTCTTATGGAACTAAGCGCGTTCCATAGTCAGGCTGCTGTAGGGCGACACGGTTTTCTCACGCTCAGACTTGTTCATTTGTGCATCCATCTTCTTAGAAGGCACATGTGCTGGGTCCCAACCAGGAGCACGTGCTGCTGTCTGTCAGGCACAAAGGCACGTGCGGAGCTGAGCTTTGGGGACTTGTGCCCCTGTGTACACTGGACAGACAGGCAGCCACACTGTGTCTCTCCATGGTCCTGAATCATTACTGTATGCACAGGTGTTCCTCTCTGAAGTGGGGTTTGGACTTGCAGCAAACCCGTTCCCGCTCCTAACCCGTTCCCGCTCCTGTGCCCCGTGCATAGGGCTTACAGCTTAGACTCCTTCAGAAATTACCCAAGGCAACCTCAGAGTTTCTCCCTTCTATCTTTCCATTTGCAGTGTTGGGGACTGACCTTACTGTCCTGTGCATGCTAGGCTAGTGACCTGCCACTGGACATACTTCCTCAAATCTTTAAAACAGTTTTTTGGAGACGGAGTCAGTCACTCCACGCTGTCCAGGCTGGCCTTGAATGTTTGGTTCTCCTTCCTTTGACTCCAGGATAGCTGGGATTACAGGTGCTACCATGCTAGCCATAAAATTGCTAATTATGAACTTCTCAGAAAACCCAAAGGCCTTTCTCTATGTCAGCTCCTCTTTCTTCTAATGCCCAATCACTGACGTCACAAATTCAGTGACATGGGCTAGCCATCCCGGTGGCTGGAGGTAGCATGGATTCATGAGTGGGTCCCAAACTTAGACAAACTCACAACGCCCAGGCATCTCAACTCCGCGTCTCCATCAACCAAGCTAGAAAACCGCACATCGTCTCAGTCTCTTTCCTACTCTCCATATGACATCTGACTCATCACTTCTCCAGCGTGGGCTCTTTCCCAGATCCTTACTTGTTTCAAGTCAAGACTGCCCCAACCAGTCTAGCCTGGTCTACAAAGTGAGTTCTAGGACAGCCGGGCTACACCTGTCTTGAAACTGTCTAAAATAAACAAATAAGTATTTTTAAAAAATAAAAAATTAAAAGCCCCCAGGACTGAATCCAGCCCGTTATACGTCAGTCAAGATGCCTCCTGTGGCTCCTCCCTCTCCTCTTCTTTTCTGTCCGCTTCCACAGGATCTCAATAGTTAGCTCAGGATGCCCTCAAACTGACTATGTAACTCAGGCTAGCCTCAAGCTCAGTCTTCCTGACTTGCCCCACCCCCCTCCCAGAGGATCCCTGGGATTACAGACAGGTATCCCCATGCCTCACGTGCTCCTCCTGATGTGGCCTCTCTCTGGCCATCGCCTCTCTTCCCATGCACTCACAGTGTTCTACACCCTGGCTTCAGCCCCGCCCCATAAGGGTCTTCAGAGAAAGAAATACCATGACTGGGGGTCGGGGAGGGCCACGCTCAGTATAGATCTTGAGACAAGGTAAACACCCAAACACTGGAAGGGTTTCTTTTTACTCCCCAGATGTGGAGGAATCTAGGAATGTTTCATGGAAAGGATGTTCCTGGAGTAAGCCACAGTGAGAGGATTTGGCTACGTAGGATTGGGGAAGCAGAGGACTGGGAAGGAGAAAAGGCACTGGAAGTCAGGACTCATCCTGCCTGGGGCAGCACAGAGTGGCTGCCCGGAGCTTGTGGAAGAGGGTGGTAAGGATTTTAACAGGAGATACAAAGTTGAGCCGAATTGTTTTTTCCCCTATGGACGACGTGAAGCCTAGGAGATACTGAGCAGATGGGGCTCTCTCAGCTCCTTACTGCTGACTCATTCAGCTTGTGTGTGGTACGTGTGTGCTTGCACACTAGTGTGTAGGCATATGTGCACATGGAAGCCAGAGGAGGACTTGCAGTGTTTCCCCCTAGTGTTCTGTGATCGCCTTGCAACAGCACCCAAAGCTCAGGGTTCTGTCTGCACAGGTTAGCCCTGACCTGGGAATCTGCCTTCTCCCCTCCTCTCCCAGTGCTGGGATGACAGACATGCAATTACTAATTTAGAGATTATTATTTTATGTGTACAGTGTTTTGCCTGTGTGTCTATCTATGCATGACATGCATGCATTACCCTCAGAAGCCAGAAGGGGGGGGCAGATCCTCTGAAACTATTACAGAAGGTTGCGAACTGCCATGTGGGTGCTGGGAATCAAACCTGGGTCCTCTGGAGAAGCAGCCAGTGCTCTTACCCACTGTCCAGTCTCTGAACTGAACTGAACTTGTGTGTGTGTGTGTGTGTGTGTGTGTGTGTGTGTGTGTGTGTGTGTGTGTGTGTGTGTGTTGGTCTGCGTGTGCACGTGAGGCCACAGGTCAGTTTATTATGTTTTTCTTAGTTAATGTCCACCTTACTATTCTTTTTATAGAGTTAGAGATTAAATTTTTCAATTGCTTTACAAATCTTTATTACAGAGCTAAATGAACACTTTTTTTATTTTTTTGTTTTGATGTTGTTTTGTTTTGTTTTTTGAGACGGGGCTTCTCTGTGTAGCCCTGGTTGTCCTGGACTCAATTTGTAGACCAGGCTGGGCTTGAACTCACAGAGATCAGCCTGCCTCTGTCGTCCCAGTGCTGGGATCAAAGGCATGTGCCACCATGCCTGGCCATGAGCACATTTTAATATGAGTTCAAGTCACTCTTTTTATTCTTCCTTCCTTCCATCCTTCTTTCCTTCCTTCCTTCCTTCCTTTGTTTCTTTCTTTCTTTTTTTTTGCTTAGACTTGACCATCCTAGAACTCACTCTGTAGACCAGGCTAGCCCCAGACTCACAGAGAACCACCTGTCTCTGCTTCCCCAGTGCTGGGATAAAAGGTGTGTGTCACCACAGCCCTGTCTTTTTATTTAATTGTCATGTTTTATTTAATTTTCTAAGTTTTTATTTATACACATACACACATATCTGTACACACACATACCTGTATACACACACACCTGTGCACACATACTTGCATATATACACACATACCTGCACACACATACCTGCATATACATACACATATCTGCATACACACACACACACACACACACACACACACACACACGCACGCGCGCGCGAGTTTAAGTTTAAAGCTCTGTCTTTCTTATTAAAACTCACACACAGGCTGGAGCGATGGCTCCATGGTTAAAACCACCTGCTACTTTTCCAGAGGCCTTCAAATTCAGTTCTCAGCACCCATTCTGGGCAGCTCACGACCACCCTGTTAACACCAGCTGCAGTGGGTCCGATGCCCTCTTCTGGCCTCCATGGGCACCCATACACATGTAACATACTCTCATGCAGATACTCACATACAGATTAAAAATTCTGAACCTTGTGCTCAGACATACCAACATGCCTGATGCTGGGCATGGTGCTGTGGGCCCAGCAAAGCAAGCACTTTATGAGCTGAGTCATCTCTCCAGGAATATTAGTATCATAGTGACAGGGCCTTGCTGGGGTCCTCAGGCAAAGCTTTCACTGGTAATCCTCCTGTCTCAGCCTCCTGAGTGCTAGGATGATGAGTATAAGCTGCCAAGCCACACTATCTTTCTACCTCCATTCTGGTCCTCACTGACAGCCAGGGAAACCTTTCAGAAGTGGGTTTCCAATCCTTCCACCCTCCTGCCCTACCTTTACCAGCGTCACTTGCTTCTTGAACCAAGATCCATACCCCTCCCCCTTTGTTTTTGGCTTCTGGAAGTTACTGGAAGACACCAGTAACTAAGAAAGACACCCTTCCCATAGCCTCTTATATCCCCACTCTGTAGCTCTAGATCTAGTGGCCTTTCCTTGGTGCCTCCTACTTCCCTCAGGCAGGAACTATTAAGCACGTGTACCTCTGCCCTGCAGTCATCTGTACACAACACTCTTCTTCCCTTAGAGGAGGAATCTCTCTGGTTCCTACCTGTCCTTGACATCAACACTGCAGCCCTCATCCCAGAAGTTCTTGCTTCTCTTCTTTTATAAGCTCTCATAAGTCTCGTGTGTCTCCTCAGGTGAAAAAGGAACTAGGACAGGCATAAGAATGTTAGATAGCAAGCAACCGTGGAATTGACCAGGAGAGGAAACGCGTGTGGTGACTCTGAGGAGGGGGCTCAGTGGTAAAGCATTTATGTAGCACGCACAAGGCCCTGGGTTCAATCCCCAGTGTTTAAAGTGAGAGCGAAGAAACAAGAAACCAGTTGTGATTAGGTGGTAGACAGCAGTTGTTGCCAGTATGCGGGGGTGAGGAGTCTCAGAAAGCAAGGGACAGGTAGGTGCCACTCTGTTCTGGCTGTCACTCTGGAAGGAATGCAGTTAAAGGGTGGGATAGAATCTGAGAGGTGAAAAGAGGACAAGGCAAGAGGGCAGGGTGGGGTTCCCACATCAGGGCAAGAGGGCAGGGGCTAGGGGGTTCCCACATCAAGGCAAGAGCGCAGGGGTTAGGGGGTTCCCACATCAGGGTAAGAAGGCAGAAGTTGGGGGGTTCCCACATCTGGGCAAGAGGGCGGGGGTGGGGGTGGGGGGTTCCCGCATCATGAGCAGGAAGGGAAGGAGAAGTCATGTCCCTGGCCCTTGGCTTTTCTGTTAAATCAGGCAAGTGGGGCAGCATCTGTAGTAGGCGAGGATGATTCTAAAGACAGTAAGATCTCTAGGTGCCATCCTGAGCTCAGTTAGTCACTGTCACCACCACCACCACCACCAACACCACCACCACCACCACCATCAAGGTACTTGCTTACATGTCCCTGTTGCACATGTCTGCACATGAGTTAGGAGATAAAATATATGGCTAGGGCCGGGGTGCAGACCTGGAACTCCAACTACTTGGCAGGCTGAAGTAAAAGGACCGAGAGTTCAGCTACTGCCTGGGTTATAGATGAATTTAAAATCAGACCAGGTAATTTAGCAAAACCCTGTACAAAGGAATATATACATATATGTGTGTATATATTCTACACACACACATACATATATGTGTGCATTCTGTGTATATATAAATGTATATATAAATATAAATTATATACATTTATACACACACACACACATTTTTTTTTAGGTCTGAGATAGAGCTCAGTAGGAAAAGCACTTGCCAAGCACAGGCAAAGCCCTGGGTTTTATCCTTAGCACTACAGATCTCCAAAACAAATTCATCTCAGGCCTGGGCTTGCTGATCAATAGAAAGGGACGTAGAAAGGGGCTGAGAGTCAAAGGCCAGGAGTCCAGTCTCAGCCCTGATGGCCTGGGACCTGAGCCAGTGTCCTGTCTGGCTGAACCTCGTGTCTTCAAGTACTGTGAAGAAGCCTCCAGTTTGTCTGTGGCCCTGAAAGCAGCCCCACCCCTCTGTGCCTGGGTAGCCTAGAGTTCTGGGCAAGTGCATGGAGCCCAAGATGGGCAGAGGGACGCTAAGGCTCTGAAGACATGGGGCCAGCCCTGGCTGTCACATAGGAGGGGCCCAGGGTCACCTTTGCAAATGTTTGGATACACCTCCCACTAAGGTGGCCAGGGCTTACCTAGGGGTGGCCCTGACCTTATAGTGTCCTTTGTCCTTAACACCACTTGCATCCACCGCATCACCGCCCTCCACCTGCACTCGCACGCATCCGCCCCCCCCATTCATATTAACAGGTACGCACACACCCGCCCCATCCACCCGCACCCGCACGCATCACCCATCTCCACCCCATCCCCCTGCATGGATCACCTATCCACCCACACCCGCATGCATCCACCCCGTCCACTCCCGTCCATCCACACCTGCCTGCATCCACCCCCCATCCATCTGCATCCACCCCATCCACTCACACCCATCTGCTTTATCTAGATTACTGGGTCTCAGAGGAATGAGAGGATGCCACTGCCTTCGGTTGTGTGGCAAGGACGAGGGGATCAGGCATTCTGTGAGCAGAGAGAACCACAGGGCTTTCTTCCAGTCCCCGTGTGGCTTCGGAATTGCCATCGGGAGGGATCTGCAGGGTTTCTGGCCTGTGTTGTGTGTTCCTGCAAGTTTCTGGACCTGTCCCTCCTCTCAGGTCTGGGATCGTCACTATATCACCTGCCCCTGCCACCCTGCCCCTGCCCTGTCTCTACCCTGAGAGGAAGCACCTGGCATTGCTTGGTCCTTTAGGCCCAGCTGTCCCCTTAGAGAGGGGTCTGCAAGAAGCGCAGGCCATCTGTCCTGGAGGAGCCTGCGAGACTGTGGGTGGCAGGGAAGGTGTGGTGTAGGTAGAAGTTCACCAGGATACTGAATGGCTTCCATGCCCACACGACTGATGGACAAGCTTCCTGAAGTTTCTCTGCCCTCCCTTTCTCTCTGCAGTCTCGAAGTAGTGTGCAGCAGGGGGACCTGGATGGGGCACGGAGGCTGGGCCGCCTGGCACGGCTGCTTAGCATCACCTTCATCATCCTGGGCATCGTTATCATCATCGTGGCTGTCACTGTCAACTTCACAGGTGAGGCACGGGAGCACGGGGCACGGAAGCATGGGACAGGGACGGGTAGCTGTAGCCTTCCACTCCGGTCAGGACCATTTAGGTGAGGATGGGTTTTCTGACTCATCGATGCCCGAACTTGTGGATCAATAAAAGAGTATAGAGTGGGCACTGGCCTAGGAATCAGAGGCCACAAATTCCAGTCTCAATCGTGATGGCCTGGGACCTGGGCCAGTGTCCCATTTGGCTGAACCTTGCATTTTCAAGTATGAAGTACAGAGAAGAAGCCTCCATGATGAAGGGCTTTTGTGACATCACTGGATAATGGATGGGATGGATCCAGATACCGAAGAACAGGCTCCTTGCTGCAGTCAGGGTAGACCAGAAGCAAGCAGCGTGTTTGGAGGAAAGCAGGAAGCAACACTCTGAGTACCTGAAGGTGGCCCAGGGAATTTGTCCCAGGTGGAAATCTTTTTTTCTTTCTTTTTTTTTTTTTTGGAGCTGGGGACCGAACCCAGGGCCTTGCGCTTCCTAGGCAAGCGCTCTACCACTGAGCTAAATCCCCAACCCGGAAATCTTTTTCAGAGGACACTGTCAGTCATATCTGTGAGAGTATGGAATTATTTATCTCAGAGCTGTCATGAGCATGGGATAGATACACTGGGCCATTTCTGTTTATTTCAGAGATCAATCTAAGCCTCGCCCCTGAAGATCTTGCTATTCAGAATTTGCTCCATCGTCCCACTGCAGGGGCATTACCTGGGGCTATTTTAGACTCTCAGACCTCACCCTGAACCCACTGAATAGAAATCTGTATTTTAGACTCTTTCTTTCTTTGGTGGTGCCAAAAGCTGGGACACCAGGCCTCATTCACGCTAGAGAAGCAACATCAGCTCAGAAACCGATTCCAATAAGATTTCCAATTCATGTACCAGTGTGGGAGGTACTGGTCTAGAGCAGGAAGTGCTCAGCACCTGGGGTCATGGGCAGGGCAGTCTTGTCTACTCAGGAGACGCGTGTGTGCAGGTTTTTGGTCAGCTTGCCTGGACTCAGTTTAGATCCACTTCCTGTGGAAATGAAGTTTCACATTCCATAAGCTCCGATCCTCGGCTTTCTCCATCAGTGTGGAAAGTCTGATGGATGTGAGCAGCATGCGAACAGCACGTGAGCAGCATGTAGTGGCATGTGAATGGAATGTGAACAGCATGTGAACAGCATGTGAGCAGCATGTGAGTGGCATGTGAGTAGCATGTGAGCAGCATGTAAACAGCATGTGAGTAGCATGTGAGTGGCATGTGAGCAGCATGTGAACAGCATGTAAACAGTATGTGAGTGGCATGTGAGCAGCATGTGAGTGGCATGTGAATGGCATGTGAACAGCATGTGAACGACATGTGAGCAGCATGTGAGTGGCAGGAGGCAGAAGTCTGAGGCACTGGGCTATCACCATGTCCCAGCTTATCTGTTCTTCTGCTTCTCACTGTTGCCTGGACGACCTCTGAATTCAGTTTGGCAAAGGAAATGTGTAGTTTTCATAACGGAAACTTCAGGATGGAATGCCCTGGTTTGGGGTGAAGCTGTATCTAGGTACTCTGTCCCACGCTTGCTCTGCCTTCCCTGTGTTGGCTCCTTCCTAAGCAGCATCTCTCCTTAGGATGGTGGGGTGACAACCACCAGGGATAATGGTGTCTTAGGAGAGGGAAACATGCAAACCAGTTAAGCAGTGAGACTTTTAAGGAGTGATGTACAGGCATTGTGGCACGTGTCTGTAATCCTAGCCCTAGGTACGGCGGTGCTGAAGGATCAGAGCATTAAGGCCAATGGGTGTAGGGACAGCCATAGGCCACGTGAGAGACTCTGCCTAAAAGAAAATCAATCCCCTCTAGGCTGGCTGTGGTGGCTCATGTCTTTTATATCAGTATTTGGGAGGCAGAGGCTGGTGGCCTGATCTACAAGGCAGGCTCCGGGCTTAGCCAAGGATACTTAGTGAGAGGCTGTCTTTTAAAATGAATGCCTCCAAGGAAAGTCCCGGAATTGATTTTAATTGGTCCACTTGGTGTCACATGATCATCTTCTACCCAATCAAACAAGGCCACAATCTTTTTTTTTTTTTTGGTTCTTTTTTTCGGAGCTGGGGACCGAACCCAGGGCCTTGTGCTTCCTAGGCAAGCGCTCTACCACTGAGCTAAATCCCCAACCACAAGGCCACAATCTTATTGGCAGGAATTCCCCCAAAACCTAACCCAACCTCATCCTAGTTACCATTTCTCACCAAGAGACAATTCAGCACGGCCTCATGACTCTTTAAGTCAGGGACCTGAAGACCCAGTGTTCTCAGCGCCGGTTCCTCATAACCTTTCTCTTCTTTACAGTTCCGAAGTAACCGCGGAGCTGTTTGGAGCGGAGGCAGACGCCAGCCAGCTGGAGAGCTCCGACCGAACCCACAAGTCCCCACACATTACAGAGGACAGGATGGTGGCTGCCGAGTGCCCACCTGTCCCCAAGCTCCAAAAGCACAAACTTGGAGGGAAATCTCTACGTCACTCCATTGTCAGCCCACGGCAGACGGAAGGGAAAATCTGGAATGAAGTTGGCCGTGAACTCAATCTCCTAGTCACATCTCTCGCCTTTTGACCTCAGTTCTCGGGCTTGTTTCTCATCCCACAATTCCTGGGACTTACACGTAGCGTAAACTGCCAGAATGGGAAGAAAACCAGCCCCACAGCCAAGAAAGAAGCACTGGGTGTCTATGGACATGAGCACATCTTTTCTATTTTTCTTGAAGGGGAGTAAACAGATGGCTTGCATGCTTTGTGCCGAGCATCCACTGTGATCCCAGCCAGAGCCCAGGGGGAATCTGTCACTCAGCACAGACCCTGGATACCCACTGACAAAGAGACAAGGGCCACACGGAAATCCTCCATTGATGACTGGATAGGAATAGCATGGGATACCTGGCACTCTTGCCGAATGTCAGGCTGGAGGCTTCTCTACCAAGGACTCTGGATCCAGAGTGTTTTCCAGAACTGCAGGTTCTGCCTCTTGATTTCCACCTGTGCTATACCTGCAGGCACCCATCTGGAAGCCCTAGAACTTGACCTGTCCCAGGTCTTGCCACGGACTCTTTGGAGGTCTGGGATCCCATTTGGTAACCTACACAAGTGGTTCAGGAGCCTTATACAGGGTATTCAGGGGATCCTACACAGAAGAGCTGAAGTGGATCCTGGCTTCAGACTGTTAGCCGAACGCTAATGGATGCTCTGTGCCTGGTCCTGGGTCCCAGGCCATTCACAGCAACAACAGCTTTCCCTGGAGGTAGCTTTGAGACTCCTACTGGACTCTGTTTATTCAAAGGTTCTGGGAAGTCTTTGCTGCCGCGTGTAAGGGAGGGAGCTAGAGAATTCTTAGGAAGGCATGTTATTTCTTGACCTGGAGTCCAAGGAGTCCGGCAGGAGAGGCTCAGCTGAAAGGGCAGTTTGGGGAGTAGGGACCATGACTGGAAGCAAAGGCCCAGTAGGCCCTAGTCTTAGGACCTAGCAGAACACGGGAAAGAAGCTAAACAGGCCTCTGCCTAACGGCCTCATGTTTGTTGCATCTCTATTTCTCCATTTATTTTTGCCTGGCTGTGCCCACGGGGGCTTCACCTGCTGGCCTTGCCTGCTCTGAGCCCCGTCTACCCAATGTCATACTCCACTGGCACCACCACCTTCAGCTCAGACCTGCTAGAGGGGCCTCCCCTGCCCAGCAGCCAGGGTTATTGGCTTCAGTGGGGCGGGGGTGGGGGTGGGACAGGTCCACTGCCATCACTACACTGGCTGGGGATGGGAAGTTCACTTCCTCTGAGCAAAATTAGGATCCTGATCCCTCCTTCCCGAGGCTCCATGCTTGGCTCCCTAAAATCTCAGAGATGCTGGACAGGCCAAGTTAGCACAGAGTGCTGGCTGCTGGGAGAGGCTCTGGGGTTTCAGAGCAGCTGCTTGGAGGACTGAGGTGTTGGGAGTGTCTCTTAGGGGGTTGGTGCCCCTAAGTCAGGCTCCCACTGAGGAAGTGAACTTGGACTTCTGTTCCTAAAGCAGGAACTGGCTGCCCACCCTTTGTGGGACCTCTGAAACCAAACTAGGGACATCCTCGTTTTCTGTGGGAAGTGAGCAGGTGAACCCAGAGTGAGTGTGCGATTTGAGAGGTTCCTACCTAAAGAACAGCTTGTCCTAGACTCCCGATCCTGAGTGGGTGGCCTCCTAAAGGCCCTCCCAGGACAGATACTGTGTAGACATTGTCATGATGGTTTCTACACCACTGGAGTCCAGGTCACACCCAGCCATTCCTCCTTGTCTCTTAGTCAGAGCTGTACGCTAGGCCTGCCAGTCACACTTTCACACATGCACACCCGCACACACTCACACACTCATTCGTACTTCAGCCTGGAACAAGCCGAGTCTCTACATAGGGGGGATGGCTTAGCTAGAACAGGCAAGAACAACCTGGGAGCCTCCCAGTGGTTTCGGGGACCCAGCCTGGAGGTCCCCAAGATATCCCCTGGACAGACGGAGCACAGGGCAGGAGGAGAGAGACGTTAGGGTGGAAGGAGAGTGAGTGAGAGTTCTCTCAGTCCCCAGTTCCCACTGAAGCTCGGAGGGACGGGGCCCTGCCATCTGAACTCTGGCTTGGTTCAGCTGCCGGCTGCATGATCACAGTGGCTGAGCGGATTCAGCCTCTCCCCGGGCATCCTGGTGAACATCAAGAACTGCCTCCTCCCCACCACACACACTAGCGACTCTGTATTTCTTGGCATGGAAAGAAATAAAACTGAACATATATGTTCTCTGTGTATGTACTCCTGAGGTGGGCGTTTCCAAATACCCAAGCAGGTGGTGTCTACTCAACCTGCCAATCCCTGGATCTGGCTGCAGGTCTAAGGAGCCTGAGGTCATAGGGGCTCCATAGACAACTCAAGGCATTTCTGTCGGCAGTCACCATCCTCTCTGGGCCTTGGTTTTACATACTACAAAGTGAACTGGTCTCATGTTATCTTTTGTGTGTGTGTGTGTGTGTGTGTGTGTGTGTGTGTGTGTGTGTGTGCGTGTGCATACAAATATGTGAGCATGCTTGTGGAGGCCAGAGGCCAACCTCAAGTGTTGTTCCTCAGCGCCACTATTTTGTGTGTTGAAGCAGAGTCCCTCACTGGGACCTGGGCTCGTTGGGTTGGGCTAGGCTAGCCTGCCGGGCCTGGAATTATCTATTTCTACCTCTCAGCACTGAGACTGCAAGTGTGTGTTACCACATCTGAATTTTTACTGTGCTGGCAAGCACTTTACCAATTGAGCCATCTCCCAGGACCCCTCTGTCCTTTCTGCTCATGGACCAAGACCTTGAGCTGGAGAAAAGAAGGCAAGAAACTCTCTTTGTGGTCCCAGGCAGATCCACACGGCAGCCCTGTGGGGCAGTTAGTGCCACCATCCCTGTACACACATTGGTAAACTGAGGCTCAGAAACGTTCTGGGTCTTACCTAAAGTCACACCATGCTTGGCACACAGAAGATACTAAATACATTTTGTCGAAATGACTCCATCCCCAGGGTTTTGCCACACACTTTGCTGGCCCAGAAGGAAAAACCCAGCAGAAGGAAGGCAGACATGGATGGTTTGAGTGGGGAGGAGAGCTGCTTTCTAGCTGCTGTGTGCCACAAGTCGGGGGGCTGGGGGAACAGTGGCAGAGTCACCAGGCTAGGCAGCCGATAGGCATGGAAGGCAGTGCTGTCGGCATGGAAACAGGAAGATTGGGGGAGGGGAACGGTCCCAGGACTCAAGGGGCAGCAGAACAAAGTGACTCAGGTCGTGGCACTGGGATCAAATCTCAGCTAGCTACTTACTAGTTTAGGCCCCCCAGGGAAGCTCTCTGACCTCATCTAATCGGACGTGTGAGCATTCAAGGAAATAACCCACCAAGACAAGTACACCACCTTCGCAGCCAACTCAGATCTACCCATCGCCTGAGACCTGCAGCCAGAGTGCACATGGGGCAGGACCCTCGAGGCCAGAGGCTTAGTCCAGTCCCTCTCCCCATGTCTTAGGAGGACCTACCCAGCCACACCTGTTCCTGGGCCCTGCTCCCTCCCTCCTGCTGCAGAAAAAATAAGGGCCTGGTCTACCTGCTCTATACGCATGTGTGGGAGAATTAACAAACAGTGTCCCAAGGGTAGGTCTAGTCAGCACAGTCCTGTAATCCAGATACCTGGGAAGCTGAGGTGGGAGGGTTGAAAGGTCAAGAGCAGCCTTGGTTGTTGAGCAAGTTCAAGGCCATTACCTTAGATGATTTAGTGAGATTCCCCAGCTCAAAAAGTAAGACCGAGGGTTTCAGTGTAGTGGTAGAGCATTTGCCTAGCACATGTGATGCCTTGGGCTCAATCCTTGCCCTACACCACACACACACACACACACACACACACACACACACACACACACACAAACACACACACACGGGGTAGGTGGGGTAGCCCATGTTAGGCGTTAGCTCTCCTTCCGTCTGACCACGTCCATCTAGTTTCATGTTCAGTTGCCATCCATGAATGTAACAAGCACCTTCCTATGGGCCAACATGAACGAGAGAAGTTGGGCCTTGAAAGGGGAAGACACACAGCGATAAGTCGTGAGGATTGGGGTCGGGGTGTGTCAGAGCAGGAGGAAGTCCTAAGGTCCGCCTAACAGGGGAAAGCAGTGTGGCTTCCTTGGGGAACCCCTTCCTCCTCTCTCCCATCACAAACTTGTACTAAAGACTCACCGTGTGACAGGCCCTGCCCTGGACCCTAGAGACACAAAGGAAAAAGGACAGGCTCCTGGATCATGTGATCTTTATCTAAAGAAAAACTGTAGGTAGGAAGGGGCGGGTTTGTGGTGGGGTTGGGACGCTGCCTGGATAGGTGTAGGGTGGCAGTCTAGAGACCTGTCTCATGAGGTCAGGGAAGCCATCAGGAAAGTGGGCCCATCAGGAGCTTTCCCTGATATCCGAGGGGACAGGCAGCCTTCTCACTGTCTTGTTGAGAGGGGAGTTTCACCGTGATCTCCGTTCTTCTTGAGACCGGCATTTGTGTGAGATGCCATGGCTCCTTGTGGGTCAGGTGCTAGATGTCTGTGTAAGACATCATGACTCAGTTTCCAGAAGGCCATGGCCTGGTTGTTACAGTTTTTATGTTTGCTGTTTGTAGCTCCAATGATGGAGCCCATGTAAGTGTCTGTCCATCCCAGCGTTGTGGTGACACCACCCTGGTGACAGTTCTTCTCACTGTGGACCCTCAGTCAAAGGTGAGGCTAACACTGTCTTTATACTGGACACCAGCATGGTCTTAACCCACCTCAGTGAGAGGGTTTGTTCATCTTCCTGAGATGAGACAGTACTCAGAGATGCACAGTTAGAGGGAGGAGGGGGGTCGATGGAAAAGTAGTTTGGGGACCAGAGAGATGGCTCTGTGCTTAAGAGTGCTGGCTGCTCTTCCAAAGGACCATGGTTTGATTCCCAGCACCCACAGCAGCAGCTCACAACTCTATAATTCCAGTTTCAAAGGATCCAACACTCTCTTCTGACTTCCATGGCCACCAAACATGAACAAATTTTCCCTACATAAACATAAAATAAAGCCAAAACTTGTGGGTTGTTTTGTTTTGTTTTTGAGGCAGGGTCTCACTGCATAGCCCTGCTGGCTGTCCTAGAACTCACGTTGTAGACCAGGATGGCTTGAACTCACAGAAATCTACCAGATTCTGCTTCCAGAGTGCTGGGATTAAAGGAGTGTGCCACCACTCCAGGTTAAGTTTTTCTTTTCTTTTCTTTTCTTTTTTTCTTTTCAGAAATAAAAGTAGTTTGGGTAACAGGGGGTCTCTCTAGGCCTTAAAAAGCCTCTATAGAAGCTGGGCTGTAGTGGCACACATCTTTAATTCCAGCACGTGGGAGGCATAGACAAGTGGATCTCTGTGAGTTCAAGGCCAGCCGGGTCTACAGCACTCCAGGAAAAGCCCACTAGGCTGTTGTTTTAAGCTGCTTTTGTCTCCGTGAAGGAGGGTGAAGAAATTGACGTCTTTGTGGAGGTTTTTCTTTTCCTCCCATGATTAAGGCCCCTTTCTGAAGGACTGGTCCAGTAAGTTCAAGGCCAGAGGAGGACACATGTATATAACAACTGTGCCCAGTCAGCCACCACCTTGACTTTCTCCAAACTGATCGATCTTAAATTAGGGGAGGAATAATCTTAAAAGACTTCGAAAACAAAACAAGTGCAGCCTCAGAGGAGGAGAGGCCGTGATTGGTTTCCGGAGCAGCCACTCAGCTTTGAGGAGGGTCTTTCTCTGTGTACTTGTTCATGTGTTTGCTTCCTTTCTCCTAATAGGAGACATTTTTTTTTTTTTTTTTTTTTTTTTTTTTTTCGGAGCTGGGGACCGAACCCAGGGCCTTGCGCTTCCCTAGGCAAGCGCTCTACCACTGAGCTAAATCCCAACCCAATAGGAGACATTTTTACAGGCTGGGGAGCAGGGAGGCTGTAAGCCTGAGATCTCTTCCAGAACCAGTCCTTTTAATGTAATTCCCTATACAGCTCAGTATATGAGCGTCACACCGCTCTGCAGGCTCTGCCTTGGGTTTGTGTGACAGCCATGTTTTAAAGAGCATTGTAAATAAGATGAATTGTCACGGGTGATGTTACCGGCCACACTAGAATGAACAGACAGACGGGCACATCATTAGAACCGTAGGGACCAACGGCAAACAGGAGAGCAATAACAATCAGGCCACGGCCATCTGGAAACTGAGTCATGATTTCTTACATGGACATCTAGAACCTGGCACCACCATCCCCTCCCAAGGACCCATGGCATCTCGCACAAATGGCCAGTCTCAAGAAGAATAGAGTGCACTGTGAAATTCTCTCAACAAGACAGTGAGAAGGCTGATACCAGGGTGCACAGGACTCCTTGGATAATAAGAATGGGGGAAACTGCCATGAAAGTACTTATATCCCTTTTCAGTGGCTCTGCCCTCTCTCGGTGAAGTGATTCCCCTCTCGGAACTTACACATCGCCTTCCTACAGTGCATTTCAAGAATCTCTCTCTGGTCTATTTGTGTCTTAGTAAACTCTCGCTGCCCAAATCACCAGTCTTCTCTAAGGTTTCATATGACAGCGATCACACTAATTTTCAGCCAGGTTTGGTGGTCTGAGGTGTCTCTGACAGCATTTGCCTGAGACAACCAAATTCCAGAAACCTAAGAATAAGCCTGTAGGAACTTTGGATCCGGTCAGGGGGAAGCTGGAACTCTTGCAATGCTGGAAGCTTCAAATGACAAGGGTGCACTCAGACATCATTTCTCCGAGGTAGCTCTGTTCTGTAGGCAAGGCTGGCCTTAAACTCAGAGATCCACTGGCTCCCCTGAGTGCTGGGATTAAAGGCACGTGCTGTGCCACCAGCTGACTGGGCTTTTGAATATTTGATCCTCAGTTGGTGGTGCTGTCTGGGGAGGCTTCGGAGGTGTGGCCTTGGTGAGGAAGTGGAACCCTGGAGGTGGGCTTTGAGGATTTAAAAACTCTCACCACTGCTAATTCTCTATTTCTTGCTGCAATCTAAAATGTGAGCCCTCTGCTTCCTGTGCCTGTCCCCATGCCTGCTGTGGCTGTCCTGATCCCCTGCCATGATAGACTCTCATCACTCCGGAATTGTAAGTCCAAACACACCCTTCCTTCTTGAGCTGCCTTGGTCATGGTGTTTTATCATAACAATAGAAAGGTGACTGACACGCCCTTTGTACACAAGGCGAGGGTTCCCACCACCCTGAGGATAAGGGAAGCTGAGAGAGTGGCTGAGAGCTGTACACACAGGAGGGTCATGGATAGCGATCTCCTGAGACGCAGCCTGAAGGCCTGCTCATCCTAGAACCTGGGTGTTTCCGGTCACTGCTGTCTGCCCCCAAATCCCAGCTGTCTTTTACCCTTTCTCCTCCCCTGCCCACCATCCTGGGTACCCAGGAGCCAAGCACAGGAGCCTTGTGCCATGTCTTCCGTATATTAGCTGTGTTGTCCAGGGCAGACCATTCATCTATGGGCATTAACCCACTCATATAAAGGAATGAGCCACTCTAGAACAGGGTGCTCATCCTGGCCACACCGGAGAATCACCTGGTGGCACTAACAGACGTACCCAACCTATGGTTTGCGGGACATATCTGTCCCTGAGCGAATAAATGAAGCTAAGCCCATTTGTAGATGACAACATCGTGTCACAGTGTAAAAAGTTGGACATCCCTGCTTTATAAGGCTCCGACACCTGGATGCCACTCCTGATGGTCTTTCGAGGCTGAGACAGGTCTGGACTCTAAAGTCTTGCTTCTCAAAATGCGGACAGGACTATTAGCATGGGGACATCACCAGAGTTGTCAACGGAAGCCAAGGCCACACCCTACATTCTCACTTTACAGACAGGAAATGGTTCACCTGCTTTAGTACAGGAGCACTGGCCACAGTGCCTGGCCATGTGTCTCCAGCCCTCAGTCCTACTGTATTCTCAGAGGCACCATAGGCCTCGCCTTTTCCTGGAGTGCTTTCTCTAGTGACCTCACCATTTAGTTCCTTTCTGAGGGTGCTGGGGATTGAACCCAGGGCTTTGCACAAGCTAGGCAAGAACTCTGTCACTGAGCCATATCCCAGCATCACTGGTCCTTCCTTTTAAGGGTTTATTCTAACAACCTGAGAATACCCAGGTTCTTACTTCTCAGCCATCTTGCTTGCTGAGATGCCAAAGGTAGGGCAGGATAAGGCCCAGCTCATCTTAGTGACTGTTTCCTAGTAGTGGAGATTTTTACCCTACTTCCTAAACTGCTTTCCAGGGAGGTTGCAGCCTGGTTATGAGGGCAGGAAGCTCAAGGTGGGGTTACCCCCAGATCACAATACCTGAGGAATGGTAGGTCTTCTGGAAGCTTTGTCAGGGCAGGGTAAGGGAAGCCACACAGATGTCTGGACAGACACTTGTACTTAAAACCAAAATGAAAGCTGTGGGCTCCCGAGGTCATTTTCCCTCAGTCTCCAAGGCAGATGGGGAGGTGGAGCGAGGAAGACACCTGGGAAGCTCACTGCCTCTTGCACTCCTGGCTGTATAGACATTCCCATCCCAGGTGTCGGGGTGCCATTCCCAAGCGGCCCCCTTTAGACAGAGGAAGTACGAAGGTTGCAGAAGACCTTCCTTTCTGTCTGCAGCCCCTGACACTGACCCTGGGACCACCCATGGCAGCTGGGTTTCAGAGACCTCAAGTAACACCCCACAACTGGCACGGAGCGCAGCTCTTTCCCCAAGGCCTTTAGCGATGAGTGGGTCAACTGGAATCTGGGCCCCGCCCAGGCCGCTGCCTCCTGCATTATTGATGTGCAGCCTGGCCACAAGGATGAATAATTCACTAGGACAAGGAAACAGAAGGTTCACGGACTGGAGGCATCCCTCCTCTCTGTCCTCTCCTGGCTTTCTGTTTACTTTTCTTGTCTTAATGGGTCTTTCTGAACCTCAGGCTTTTCCTCCAACCTATGGGGGAAGCATGGGAATGACTTGAAATCGACACCAATCTAGTCCAACCCAAGATGGAATTGCTCGAAACCTGGAGACAGGGAGCCTCACCTCTTGGAGCCCCTTTGACTCAGGGGCAGATTGGAGACTATGCTGGTATGTAGATGAGTGGGGCATCCCCTGCTCTGTAGCCAATGAGAGCTATGAAATGTGCCGACCACATCGTTTATAATTAGTGCTGCCTCCTGTCAGTGTCACCAAGAGCTTGGGAAAGGGAACACGGCTAGACCGCTCATAGTTCCAGGAGAGTGGGTGCCTCTGACAGTGGGGACTTGAGCCAGGGAGTCTTTGAGTAGGTGGGGCCGGGAGGATCAAAGGGTAGAGATTGGAAAGCATATAGAATCCTCCAAAATCCTGCAGTGATTTCTCCCCTCTGATTGGAGTTTCTGAAGTCTAGTCTCAAGTGCTTCTACACCGGCTGGAAAGACTGTGGGACATGGAGCTGCTGCAGGAGGATAACAGTGGAGCTGGGCAGCACAGTCCCGATATATCAAAGACCCTGGGCTCAGTTCTGATCAGCTGAACATGTAGTTACTGAAGGCAACTGACTCTCCGGCCAAACTCGCCTGTGCAAGAAACGGGGGGCTTTTTCTTTGGTCTAATGTAATGTCTCCTTTGTCTCCATTCTGCCAACGAGGTGTTTTGACTGACACAGATCTCTGTCCCATACCCTTGAGGGTCACAGCAGGTTAAGGTGGCAATGATTTGGCCCTCACTGTTGTCACCAAGATGTCTCTATCTCATTGTCCCTAATGGATGGTGCTGAGTTGATCACCAAACTGTTGTCCTGCCTTTCTTGTGCAGGGACAATTTGGTTGAATCCATTAGGAAACATGTTTGACTGAGCATAACACAGGCCCTCCAAACCCTGGTGCAGACAGGACAGGATTGTTTTGGGCTTGTTGAACAAGAGGGCCATGGCAGGGGGTAAGGTAGGGAACTTTACACCGAGCCTTGGATTTGATCCCTGGCACTGCAAAGGAAAAGAAAAAAAAGTCCAGACACAGGCAGTTCAGGCAGATTCAATGCCATCATTCGTGTCCCGTGTATGCTCATGGCATCTGTCTATCTACAGTCTACCTCATCGCCACAGGATGGCTGCTACAGTTCCATGCATCAAGAAGGTAGAATGGGGGAGGGCATAAGGGCGTGTGAGAGTTGAGTAGGTGTCCTTTGAAGAGCCTGGAGGCTGCAACTAGTGACTCATGCTTCATGCTCTTTGACCATGATACACTACGAATTTATGGGTTTATGGGGTCCCACATCTGCTCCGCCACAGAGTTCAGCCGCTTGGAGAGGCAGGACGTGGGAAGTTGATCATGCTTACCCTACACTGCCAGGCCAGAGGGCAGCCGCAGGACACTGCTCCAAGGGGTGGGGAAGTGCAGTCTGAAGCACAGGACACAGCCGAAGCTGTGTCAGGGGTCCCGGGCCTGCAAAGAGGCTGGGGCTGTCTGGTTCTCAGGCTCTTGGGCATCCAGGCACTGCTGGATGCCATGGAAGAGCTGAGAATGGAGTTGGGGCCCATAGGACTGGATCAAGCCCAGGGCCGAGGGGGAAAAGAGGGGAAACTCTGGCTGGTCCCATGGGGGAGAGTCTTTGGCTGGATGGTGGTAGGCTGCAGGCTTGGTGGCAGCTGCCACTGGGAGCTCAGGGAGGCCTTCTACAGGAGATTAGATGGCAGCTCTGTAGGTGAAGAGCTTTTCTACAGCTCCCCACAACGGATCCCGATGACAAGAGTCAGTCCGTGGTTTTAAGACATTTATTGTCATGGTGAGAATTGGATGAGTAAAACCATACCCCCTTTCTCAGAGTGGGCCTGAGATTAAATATCTTTTGCAGGGAGGAGTGTCTGGGAAGGAAGGTTCATTGACTAAACCTCCAGGCCTTTAGCTACCTCATTATAATAGAGATCTGCCTTGAGCCTACATGACCTGTGGTCATATCCTCTCCCTGTGGAGGGGCTTGGGGCATTGCCCTTATGTGACCGATGGCCACCAATATATGGAGGGCTGTGGCTAGAGACGGGCCTGGATTTCTGGCAGTCAGGTGAAATGCCTACCGTCCTTTTCAGGGTCACCAGGATTTCAAGCCTTTGCTCTACCAGGAACCAGGGTGCTTTTCACGGTCCTATACACCCCACACTGTGGGTCAGTCACTGAGGGAAAAGCTACTGAATGTCTCCTGTGCTGAGCTGCAAAATTTACATTCCACTGTCGGGAAAGACAGACAGATGGACATACATTCAAAGTTTTGTGGTGTGTGTGTGTGTGTTAGGAAGCATCTATGAACATGCGTGCTGGGGACCACCTGCTAACCAGAGTCCTTTGGAAGGTGCTCACACCATCTAGGTGTGTGGAAGGTCCAGTGTCTAGATAGAGCCAGGTCAAAAAGATTCAGTTGGGCCAGTGTGTGTGTGTGTGTGTGTGTGTGTGTGTTCCTTCTATAGCCAGGTAGGGTACTGATTCATACCTGTGTGATGTAGCCCTTAGTGTAGGTGGATTGAAGACAGGATTGGTATGAGTGACAGCTGATGGGCTGTGATAAACGTCACTGTCAGATGAACGGACTGTGAGGTGGCCAGCAGCCCTGCCTTATAGAAAGGGGCTGTGTCATCCAATAGAACACTCTGGATTCAATCAAACTGAATAAGTGGCTGCAATGAAAGACTTCTCTGAACCTTTAATAGGTTGATGGGCAAGAAGAATTTCCAAGATAGAGAGAATATTCGGTATTCCTCATGTTCATGAGCTCTATCGTTGAGAGGTAGTTTTTTTTAAAATCCTATTTTAGATTTGCTGTTCCAAGTATTTCTCAAAGTTATTTAAAAACTCTTTGTAAACATCTTTTATTTATATCCTCGAGACTCCCTTATGTAGGACAGGATGGCTTTGAACTTACGTCCTCCAGTTTCAACTGAGTGCTGGGATCACAACCTTTTTTTAACAATGGCTGAATACACATTATAAACCGTACCTGCTTACTGGCTGGTCTTTCCTCACACTGCCCGGCACCCCTGCCTCTAGCTTAACTGTCTCCACTTGGTTTTCTGTCTATAGACAAGCACCAAAGGAGGGAACTCTGAAGGAGCTTGGGGCATCTCCCACTCTTCATACCTAAGGTCTGTGCTCTTCTGGGTCAGTAATAAGTACCAGAGCCCAGCTGATCTTGTCCCTGTGGCAATCTAGGAATCAGGAAAGGGACGATGCTCTTGAACGAGGCTGGAAGCCCAGGCTGGGCAGCCAGGAACCTGGTGCTGAAGCTGTCTAGACCAGACTGTTGGGGGTCCTCTGGGAATGATAACTGTCATTTTTCTTATGACTCTGGAGAGTGCCAGGGACCAGAGCCTCTGTTAGAAGCCTCATTCTTCCCTGAATATGCCTGCTGGGGCAAAGGTCAGGCTGGGAGGTTGGGTGGTTGGGGCTAAGCAGCCTTCACACCTGCACAGGACATAGATGCCCTGTCCCCTCAAGGTGCCCCTCCCCTTGCATTTTTCATTATATGGAGATTTTCTTTTAGAAATTGTTCAATCTGATTTAAATTCTAAGTTTCTGTAGGATATTTTAACAGGAGTCCCCTTTTGCATAGTTGACTGTCAAAAGCTTTTGGGTGAGAGGGAAACTATGTTCTTGGGACACTTCTGGGATTATAGCCAGTGTGAGACCAGTGTCCCGGATGTCCCTGTCTGATGGTGCAACCCTCAGCCTAGCTCTCAGACAGCTGTCCAAGTCTGTACAAAAGTGAGGCTCAGATGCTTGCCTTGCTCGCATGTGAGTTTCAGGGTCCACCCCAGTACCCCACAATGAAAACAAAAACTAACACAAGGTCTATGTACAGACCAAGCTGCTGGCTGTGGTCACCTGGTGTGGGCTTGGCACTGGAGAGATGGCGAAGCCAGCCTTTCGGGTTTGAGGGTTTTTTTGGGGGGGGGGAGTCCTGGTTATCCTGGAACTTGTTTTGTAGACCAGGTTGACTTGGAGCTCTCAGAGATCCACCTGCCTCTGCCTCTCAAGTGCTGGGAATAAAAGTGTCCACCACCATGCCCCCCTCCCTCTCCATATATATGTATATAATTTTTCAAAGCATTTGGGTTTTTCCTCCAAATACACCATATCATCAGGAACTTAGAGTAAAACCTTTATTCCTGCATTTCTTTTATAATTCATAATTTAATTTAAGAAATAAGAATGTATGAGGGAGGAAGAATTACTCCCCGTGATCCATTAGCTGAGGCAATCAATGTGAATATCTGAGCATTGTCTCCAGGCTTTTAAAGGGGGGTTGGTTTTGAATATATAGTGAGAATCGCTTTGCAACGGGGCTTGGCTAAGTGCTCGCTGGCTGCTGGACTCCTCGGAGCTTTTAAGCCACAGGCCTCTCCTGTCCCTGCAGCCGGCCTCCTTCAGAGGTCAGCCTCACAGACTGAAGTGCAGGAAGAGTCCTGGGAAATGAAACAGCCTGGGAGAGGTCAGAAGGGCATCGAGCGTACCCCAAACTTTGTGCTACCTACTTGGCAGAAACCGCAGGAAATCGCCTTGCCATCTCACCACCAGTGACACCATAGCAGTCCATCCTCCTGTCCCGGGCTTTGGATTTCATGGTTCTGGGACTGTTAGCACTCTAGAACTGGAAGCTTCTACTAGGCTCCTGTCTGGTTTGCCCCGAGCCTCATTCTGTCTGTCTTTCTTTGTCTTAATACTGCCCTCCTGCAGTCCCAGATGCAGAGGCCCAAGTCTGAGCCCCTCCGCCTTGCTGGGAGTAGAAGGGTTGGACCTTGACACCTGAGTCAGATCCCACAGGCCTGTCAATCAATGTTCACATTCATCTTCCTTGTCAATAGTGGATTAAAATCCACCACGGAAACTCACCTCTGGGCCCCATCTGTGTGTGTTTCCAGGGAAGGTTAACTGAGGAGGAAAGACCCAAGTGGAATGTGGGCAGCGCCATTCCCTGGCCTGGGGTCCCTGGCTCTATGAAGGGAAAAAGCCAGCAGGGCACCAGCATTCATCTCTCTCTGCTTCCCGACTCCAGGGACCTCAGCCTCCAGCCCATGCTGCAATCTTTCTCTACCAAGGTGAACCATGCTGTTAGACGGTGGGCCAAAACACACCGGAAGCTCCTGACTTTGCTTTTGTTGTATTTTGTTACAGCAAAGAGAAAAGAAAGTAACTAATGAATCCACCCATCTGTTGGGGGTTGGGTAGACTGGGAGGCCATATTTCTGGCTGGTAGGTGGAGATGTTCCCGGGAGAGGGGAGCACACAGTTCCAGGCAGGCCAAGCTGTTCTCTGGGGAAATCACGCTAGATGAACTCATGTTTTGATGGCGGCCTGTGGGAACTGCTCTTTGGATGGTTAAACAGGCAGGAGGTAAACACAAGCCGGGGTGGGGTGACAGAGACGACTCCCGGTGCTGAGGGTTTAAGTGTGGACCTAACATAATGACAGCAGGACAGTCTGGGGGACATAGATAAGCATACTCTCTTTGTCCCCTCCCTCTCGGGGGGGGGTTTGTCTCTTCCCTGGTTTCATTTTCCTTGTATCATTAATACAGCCTCACTGCAGCAGACTGGGAGAAAGGGAAAAGCAGAATGACTCTTCTCCGGCTTATGGGGCCAGGCCCGGCCTCACACTCAGAGCCCACAGCCCCTCTCACCCGCTTGGCTCATCTTCCAGACTTGTTTACTGCTAGCTTCTTCCTGGTGCAATCCTAAATCCCAGGAGAGGGCAAAGGCCCTGTCTGCTGTTTGCCAGAGACAGAGCGCATAGTAGGTGCTTTACTACATGGCGGCTGGATGAGCGAGCTTTGTGCTCAGGTGTGATCACTTACTTTCTGCCATTTGACATATTGATGCCCCCTCCCCGCTCTTCCACCTCTTCCTTCCTTCCCATGCTGGCTAGTTTAATGGCAACTTAACACAAGTTAGAATCATTGTGGAAGAGGGAAGCTTGAGACAATGTCTCCATTCAATCAGGTTGTAGGCAAGCCTGCATGTCTTTTTCTTAATTAGTGATTGATATGGAAGGGTCATCCCTAGGTTGGTAGTCCTAGGCTCTATAAAACAGCAGGCTTTGCAAGCCAGGGGAAGCAGGACAGTAAGCAGCACCCTCCATGACCTCTGCATCAGCTCCTGCCTTGCCTCCAGGTTCTTGCCCTCACTGCTTTTGATGAACTATTGTATGAAACAGGGAGTGTAATAAGCCCTTCCTCCTGTCTTACTGTTCTATTGTTGTGAAGAGATAACATTACCAAGGCAACTCGAATGAAAGCTTTTAGTTGGGGGCTTGCTTACAGTTTCAGGGTTAGTCCATTATTGTCATGGGTGGGGCATGGCTGTAGCCAGCAGCTCTCGTGGTGCTAGAGCAGCAGCCAAGAGCTACAGCCTGTCTGCAGGTAGAGAGGGAGAGAAACAAACCTCAAAGTCCACCTCCAGTGACAGACTTCCTCCAACAAAGTCATACCTCCTCCAACAAGGCCACGCCTCCTAATCCTTCTAATCCTTTAAAACAGTTCCACTCTCTGGTGACTAAGTAAGTATTCAAATATATGAGCCTATGAGGCCATTCTTATTCAAACCACTACACTTCCCCAAGTTGCTTCTGGTCATGCTTTCATCACAGCAAGAGGAACCCTAACTAAGACCTAAGGCACTTCCTTTCTACACTGTCTCACTAGGTGGCCAAGCTGGCCTCAAGCTTGCAATCCTCTTATCTGAGCCTCCCATTTTCTGGGGGTCGCAGGTCACATCCAGATCCCTACATTGACTTCTTTGATTTTTTTTTTTGTAATTTGTTATATTTATTCCCCACATAATTATCATTTTGGTGCTCTTTTAATTTAAATATTATTATCTGTGTGTGTGTGTGTGTGTGTGCGCGCGTGCATGTGTGCACATGCGAGTGCACGCATGCCATGGTGCACATGTGGAAGTCAGAGGACAACTTCTCACTACTCAGTTCTCTTTCTACCTTTTCATAAGTCTCAGTTTGACAGGCAAGTGTGGGAAGTGCCGAGCCATTTCATCAACCCCTATACCAGTTTCTATAACTGAAATGTCCCTGGGTTCTTCACCTCGGGTGGGATGGAGTTGAGGTCAGACCCAGGATGCCGGCCTAAGATCAGGATAGACAGGGCACAGAGAACTATCAGATGTTACTAAAGCCCCACTGAGAGGAGCCCCTGCCTTGTGGGGCCTTCATCCCCTGAGACCCCTGGCAGTTCACCTGCCCTGTGAGACCTTTGTCTCCAGGAACTTGGTAGCTCTGTGCATATACCACAGAGGACGTCTGAACTTGCTAGAGATCTCACAGTTGGTCAGCTGTGGAGTTGAATGGGATCTGCAGATGCCATGAGAAAAGCTACCACTCAGGGAAAACATTGGGCCAGAAATCTCGGCTGTGTTTTAATGAGGCTTTCAATTACAAAGGAACTGCGAAGCCGTCTCAGAGAGCTAAGTGCCCTTTACACTTAGACTCTGCTCTGTAGAAAGCCTTAGTCTGCGCTGGTGAGGAAATGGATTTCATCAGACTGACTTCAGCGGCCAGAGATGGGCATCTGATTTATTAACTGAGGCAAAGTTCCCAGGAACATTAATATGGGGTGATTCTTGTACTTGTATAACCCATGAAGACGAGGACTCACACTGTCTGATATGGTGTGTCTGTCTGTTTTGCCCAGCCAAACTGCAAAGCTCTCTAAAATATAAACAATTGTGAAAACACGCAGTTAAGGCAGGGAGGACCAAACTCCCTCAATTACAGACTTTCAGTGCTTCATTCAAATATTAAGTATGCTCGCTAATTTAAAAGGAACTTTGCATAGCTCTTGGTATTTCAAGACTACAAATTTCTCAGCGGCTTTAGAGATGGCTGCTGAATTGGGCAAGCCCTACCAAAAAGTGGCTGTGCGCCAACAGAGAATCCCTGACAGGTTCTAATTTAAAACCCCCAGGTCTGGGGCTGGAGGTGGCTTAGCAATGTCACTGGCCTTGCAGAAGACCCAGGTTTAAGTCCCTGTATGTGTGTGTAAGTTTTTGGCCTGAATGTACGCATGTGCAACCGAATGCACGTCTGTGCCTGTAGAGGTTAAGAGGGCATCGGCATCCAGGAACGGGAGCTATGGATGCTTGAAACAGGACCCGGGTCCTCTGCAAGAGCTGCGAGTGCTTTTGATATAGATGACAGATAGATAGATAGGTAGATAGATAGATAGATAGATAGATAGATAGATAGATGTGAGAGAGAGAGAAAGAAGGAGAGGAGAGGGGGAGAGGGGAGGAGGAGAGGGAGAGGGAGGAGGAGGAGAGGGAGGGAGAGGGAGAGGGAGAGGAGATCTTAAAAAGAAACACACAGGGAGGGGATGTTTGCCCGGAAACCGGGAAAGGGAATAACACTCGGAAATGTATATAAGAAATACTCAAGTTAATAAAAAAAAAAAAAAAAAAAACACACAGGTAGGCCTTTCAAGTCCCCACTGTCAGGCTTCTTCCCTGTCAACCCCAATGCTGCCTCCTGTCTCCTTTCTGGTCACCTGCAGCTATTCGTTACCCAGCCAAAGCTGGATTGAGCAGGATTTGATTCCGCACACCACACCAGCACTTTGTTTTACTGTTTGGTCTGGCTGCTGAGCCCATGCCAAGGCACAGTCTCCTGCACTGAGTTATACAGCCCAATTCTATTCTGTTTTGTTTTGTTTAAATTTATTTATTTATTTATTTATTATAAGTACACTGTAGCTGTCTTCAGACACACCAGAAGAGGGCATTGGATCCCATTACAGAGGGTTGTGAGTCACCATGTGGTTGCTGGGAATTGAACTCAGGATCTCTGAAAGAGCAGTTGGTAATTTTTTTTCTTTTTTTTTTTTTTTTTTCAGAGCTGGGGACCAACCCAGGGCCTTGCGCTTGCTAGGCAAGTGCTCTACCACTGAGCTAAACCCCAACCCCAGCAGTTGGTAATTTTAACCGCTGAACCATCTCTCTAGCCCTTAAATGTTTGTTGTTTTTTTTTTTAAGATAAGGTCTTCTACTCTCCTGCCTCAGCCTCCTGAGAGCTGGGATTCCAGGCTTGTACCAGCAAAACCTTGTTCCCAACTTTAGTGAGAAGCCTTAGTGCTCTCATCCCTGGGTTCCTGCTTGTATCCGGAGCAGCGTGGACCTCCAGGCCCAATGGGTGGCCCCCAATGGTCCATTCACATCAGGGGCAGAGTCCTGGCTGCCCAAGGCAGTCCCTGAGGAACTTGTGACGCAGTGAGTGGCACTCCAGGGTCCTCTGCTCTGCCTCTCTTGCCCAGAGGCTTCTCCCCAGGCAGATGATGGGGAAGCCGGCCCTGGAGGCTCATCCTCTAATTGGCATGTGGTCCTTCAGGGGAAGGAAGGAGTCTCCTTGGAGTCTTCTCCCTGATGGGAGGAAGGATTCAGTGCACAGACATCAAGGATCTCCCAGGCTAGAGGCATGGCAGGCATGTGGTTGGACGGCGATGAACTGATCCTCCCTCAAACACAGGGAGGAGGAGTGGGTGGGCATGGGGAGTCAATAATCCTTCAGTCAGTCAGAGCATTCCATCCAGGAGCTCTGATTTTCTTTATTTTATATTTTTCATTTATCTATCTATCTATTTATTTATTTGTGTTGTTGTTGTTGTTGTTGTTGTTGTTGCTGTTGTTGTGTGCATTTGGGTGAGTGTGGTGTGTTGTAGACGTGGAGGCCAGAGGATGACTTGTAAGGCTCAGTTTTCTCCTTCCACTATGTGGGTCTTGGGAGTTAAACTGTCCTAAGTCTTGGCAGCAAGCCCCATCACTCCCTGAGCTCTCTCACAGGCTCCCTGATTTTCTTTGAGAGTCACATATAGCAGGTGTGGTGACATAAACCTTTAATCCCAGAACTCAGGAGGCAGAGTGGATCTCTGAGTTCAAGGCCAGTCTGAAACTTTTTGTTTGGTTTGTTTTTGAAAATAGGGTTTCTCCCTATTTAGTCCTGGCTATCCTGGAAACTAGCTCTGTAGACCGGAATGGCCTTGAGGCCAGAGTCTGCCTCTGTCTCCAGAGCGCTGGGATTAAAGGCTTGCACCATCATTGCCCGGCTAAGACAAACAACTTTTAATGAGAATATACTGCGTATGTTCATATACCTTTCATTTGAGCCTGTCTTAGTTTAATTAGGGTTTTATTGCTATGAAGAGACACAATGACCAAGGCATCTTTTATAAAGAACAACATATAATAGGGGGTGGCTTGAAGTTTCAGAGGTTCAGTCCGCTATCATCAAGACAAGAAGAATGTCAGTGTCCAGGCAGGCACGGTGCTGGAGAAGGAGATGAGAGTTCTACATCTTGATCTGAACGCAGGCAGCTGTTATCTACTGAACACCTCTAATTAGTTTAAATAAGTTATGTAGTCTCATCGCTTTTGGCAGCATTCAGATCGAATCCAGGACCATGTCGGTGTATGTGGGGCAAGCATTCTACCATCGTGCTGGATTCCCCACCGCCAACCATGTCTTCTGTTTGACTTTGTCTGTCTTGAGAAAGCATTTCACTCTGTGGCCCAGACTATCCTAGAACTATGTAGACCAGGCTGGCCTTGAATTCACAGAAATCTGCCGGCCTCTGCCTTCCAAGTGCTGGAGTCAAAGACATGTGCTAACATGCCTGGCCCTGGCATTCAAGGGCTTCCAGTTTGTCCCCATTGTCACCTGCACTCAGTGCTTATCTCTTTTGTGAGCAGCCATCCTGAGTGTGAGCTGTAAGCTCATGGTTTTATGTCCCGCCCATTGTCCCCAGTGACAGGAAGGATATTAAGAGACTGGGCGTGAACACTGTCAGACAGACAACAAGCTCAGCCAATGAAAGGCAATGAAGTATTAACAAGCTCTAAGGAAATGAGGAAAGCCATGTGTGTGGAGTGTAAGTGGGCAAATCGCAGAAGGTGTGCTCTCACTGACACAAACAAGGATACAGGAAGGTCTTCTAGGGACCTGAGATGCTCTGAAATGTATGTAAGACTGCAAAGAACCAAGAAATAGCCCAGACAACCCCAAGGAAGATGAAGACAGCTGTAGGATCTATATCCGCACATGTTAAGATGCATCATAAAATTTTAGTAATTATGATAGTATGCTACTGACTCAAAAATAGAAAAATAGGCCAGTGGCAAAGACGGAACCGTCTAGAAGGAGACCAGTATACAGCCGGTTACTGGAGTCGCAGCACAGTGGGTGGGCCAGTGCAGGTGACAGATCAGGGTTCTCAGCTAGGAAAGTCAATCTTGCCTCCTGCCTCACACCATACACAGAAATCAACTGCAGGAAAATTACACACCTAACCATGGAAAACAAAACAGTACAGCTTCTGGAAGAAACCACTGGGGCAAGCTGGAGCTGGAATGTTCACTCATTGATGGTCAAACGGAGATTGGAACAGCCACTTAAAAATTATGTTTAATAACCGGGCAGTGGTGATGAACACCTTTGATCCCAGCACTAGGGAGGCAGAGGCAGAGGCAGAGGCAGAGGCAGAGGCAGGGGCAGGGGCAGAGGCAGAGAGGCAGAGGCAGAGGCAGAGAGACAGAGAGGCAGAGAGGCAGAGAGGGGGAGGCAGGGGCAGAGAGGCAGAGAGAGAGGCAGAGAGAGAGGCAGAGAGGCAGAGAGGCAGAGAGAGGGGGGAGGGAGAGAGGCAGAGGCAGAGAGGCAGAGGAGAGGCAGAGAGGCAGAGGCAGAGGCAGAGGCAGAGCAGAGGCAGAGGCAGAGGCAGAGAGGCAGAGAGGCAGAGGCAGAGAGGCAGAGAGGCAGAGGCAGAGAGGCAGAGAGGCAGAGAGAGAGAGAGAGAGAGAGGCAGAGGCAGAGAGAGAGGCAGAGGCATCTTTGTGAGTTTGTGTTCAGCCTGGTCTACAGAGCAAGTTGTAGAACAGCCAGAGCTACATAGTGAGACCCTGTCTCGAAAGAAAGAAAGATAGAAAGTTAGAAAGAAAGAGAAAACCAAAAGCCTGTGTAATACCATATCCTGAGGCTGGACATTTACATAATGCTTCTCTAGACAGTTTGGAGCATCAGGGCTTCTAAGAGTTCTGATCTGAGAGTAAAAGGCAGCCTAAGCTCGGCAGGGTGGCTCATACCCTAAATTCAGCACTTGGGAGGCAGAGGTAGGAGTATTGCTACAAACTTGAGCCCAGCCTTCCCTCTCTTCTCTGTCTCTCTCTCTCTGTCGTCTCTGTCTCTGTCTCTCTCTGTGTCTCTCCCTGTCTCCTCCCCTCCCCTCCCTCTCTCTTATATAAACATATACAGCAAGCAACCAAAAAACCAACCAACCAATCAATAAAGTTCCCAGACTCCCGATCCCCCTGCCTCCATTTCCCAGGTGCTAAGATTCCAGGCACACGTGGTGCTGGCTAGAACTCAGAGCTTCACGTGCGTTAAGCACGCTGTTAAGAGTTACCTGTTGGGGTTGGGGATTTAGCTCAGCGGTAGAGCGCTTGCCTAGCAAGCGCAAGGCCCTGGGTTCGGTCCCCAGCTCCGAAAAAAAGAAAAGGGAAAAAGAAAAAAAAGAGTTACCTGTTGTCTTTTATTTTTATTTATCTATTTTTGTGACAGGCCTCACTATGTAGCACAGGTTGGGCTTGAACTGACAGCAGCCCTGGTGGTTTTGAGTCGAAAAGGAGCCTATCCCTTTAAAGTGCTACTGTAACAAAGATCCCTTGTCTGACTGATTAATTAACCAGTTGATTAATTAACCAGTTGATTAATCGACATGGTCTTGCCGTGCAGTGGCGATTCAATTCGAATTCACTGTATGGCCTAGGCTGTTCTTGAACTCAAGACAAGCTTGCTGCTTCCGCCTCCCAGGCGCTGGGATTACAAAATGAGGCATCACATCTGGCTTTCTGGTCTACTTTAAAGGGGGGCGGGGCTCGCTCATCTTCCCATTTGGGGGTCCTTCTCCTTGGCCTTTGTCAGTATATCCTCAAGTTCAAAAATAATAGCTTAACATTCATCAGTGAACTGGGGAGTGCCCCTCAGTCCGATTCATCAGACAGACAGACAAGTACGAGGGAGGAGTGTGCAGAGTGATCTGCTTTTGGGACTTTTAAAAGGAAAAGCCAATGTGGCTTACTTGTTTATAATGGGCGAAAACTTGGCAAGTGTAGTTTAAGAGTCAGGGGTAATAGATTTGAAAAATTAATCGGGTTCAGCCATCTGCAGAAGGAAACTCAGTGTAGCTTTTGCAAAAACATGACGCAGATGAAGAATTAATGACTCAGAAAGTCGTGGGCACCAAGTTAGAGGAAGAAACTGGCCACAGGGCAGTTGCAGCCAGGGATTCTCAGTGGCCGAGAGCTCACCTAGCGTGTTGAGTCACTCCCTGAGTTTGATACTCAGCACTGGACAGGGGAGAGGGGAGGAGAAGGAGGGGGGAAGGGTACTGTTTTTATGACGACACAATCCAGTTCTGTAAAAGAAGGGGACAGTTGGAGAGATGACTCAATGGTAAGGAATGCTGGATGCTGCCAGGCAGTGGTGGCATCCGTCTTTAATCTCAGCGCTTGGGAGTCAGAGGCAGGGAGAGCGCTGTGAGCTTGAGGCCAATCTGGTCTACAGGGCTAGTTTCGGGACAGCCAGAGCTACACAGAAAAATCCTCTCTCAAAACTCAGCAGAGCTGGCCCTGTCCCTCACCTGCCGCAGCACTCAGGAGAGTGGGCCCGGAACCTCCCCTGGGTCGCAGGGTAGAGCTGGCCCTGGTTGCGGGGAGGGGAAATGGTTGTGGGTGAGTCTACTAGGGATGGGAGAGCAGGAGAGGTGACCCAGCCTCTCACCTGCTGAAGCACTCCACTTTGCTTGGTGCACAGTAGAGCTGGCCCCAAGGGCCTGAGAACCAGAGAGCTGGTTCTGCCCCTTGCTGGCTGTGGCATTGGGTGGGCCGGCCGAAGCAGGACTAGTGACCGCTCTGGTGGTGTGGAGGCGGGAGGGCTGGCCGGCTGACCAGCTCAGATGCCTCTTAGGCCCACATCCAGGGCTTTGAATTGGTCCACCCCAACACTACCCCATGGATGAAGGCTGGGACTCGTGAAGCGGGACAACAGACTATCCAAGAGGACTGCAGTGGGAATCTAGTATTGCTAGTATAGCAGAAGCCCGAAGCCTCGTGCCAGACCAACTCATCCAATGAACTTTTGCAAGCCAAGAAGTGTAGACAAAAGAGTAGACTGTGGGACACACTGTGTCAGTACAGTTTCCGCAATGAGATTATTTTTTTTCTCTGTCAGGGGAAGTTACAAGAGTGGGGGTGGGTATGAGGGGAGGGGGAGATGCATGGGATTGGGGTGCATGATGTGAAATTCACGAAGAACCACTAAAAAGTTAAAAAAAAAAAAACAAACAAGCAAAACAAACAAAACAAAGCAAACAGCACTGACTGCTCTCCCAGAGGAATCAGTCGGTTCCCAGCACTCACATGGCAACTCATACCCTTCTGTGACCCCAGTTCCCAGAGACCCAGTGCCTTCTCCTGGCTTCTGTGTGCACCAGGCATGCACTTGTACACAGGCCAAATGCTGGTCCACATAAAGTAAATTGAAACTTAAAAGGTGGTGACAGCCATTACGAAGTGTTTGGAAATATGTCTTTGCTATGGTTTTTAAATTTTTTCTGTTCATCGCGTGTACTCTGCCATGAATAAACATTATTTTTTGGTGAGGAAAAATGTAAGTTTAAAATAGGAGTTGGAGAGTGGTGTAGGCTTTAAGAGCTTGTCATTCTCAACAGATTACAGGAAGCTTTTGGCTGAGGCTAAATTTCATCCTTGACTCAATGTTGGCCATAGAGCCACACGGCTCTGTTTCCGAAAGAACTTCTTTCAGAACAGCACTTCCTCAGAGCTGTACATGAATTTGACAGAATTCCTTCTAGGGAGCTGGAGATGTACAATTGGGAGAGGGTCTGCCTGGGCTTCAGGAGGCCCTGGGTTCGAGCCCCGGCACCGCATAAACAGGACTTGGTGGGGCACACCTGCAACCCCAGGGTCAGAGTCAAGGCTTTAGAGTGAGCTCCAAGTCAGCCTGTCTCAAGGGAAAAAGGACTCAGTCTAGAAGATGAATTTTAATTTATGTGAAACTTTTATGAACTAATTAATGGCTTGGATCAAAGAGCAGGGGCAGAATAGAGTCACAAGGAGGTCAAAGATGAGAAAACATTCCTTGTCAATTCTTGCCTGCTTTCTCCTCCTCCTCCTCCTCCTCCTCCTCCTCCTTCTCTCCCCCCCCTCCTTGCTCTCTCTGTGTCTCTCTGTGTCTCTCCCCCCCCGCTCTGGTTTTTGAGACAGGGTTTCTCTGTGTAGCCCTGGCTGTACTGGACTCACTTTGTAGACCAGGCTGGCCTGGAACTCACAGAGATCCGCTCTGCCTCTGCCTCCTGAGCGCTGCTCCTTTGTTTTCTTAAAAGACTATGCTGATTTTGGATTAGGTGCTTGCCTATTCCGGGGTTTCTCACACCCAGTTCTGTCACCTCTGAGATTCTGCATCATGCCCCAGGCAGGAAGCAGAAGGAAAACAACCCAACCTTTCATTTTATTATTTTAAAGTCAAAGCAAACCGGATCTCTGCATTTTCAGAGATCGCCCTCAGCGGGAACAGCATTCCCTTCAGTATAAATACCGCGTCCTGCTTAGAGGAATCCTAGCCCAGACGTCTGCCAACTGTGCACTACCATAAATGATTGAAAACAATCGGATGTAAGATGCTCACGGTTCCATTAACGGCTCTGTGCTCCAATTTTCTACCAGGGACGATTCTGAAGCGCTCTTGGCTAAGCAGGCAGCCTCTATACATCCATTAAGAGCCACGCCTTCAATACTGATGTTTTGAAAGCAGTCTATTTCTTTTTATAAAATATAATTTAGAGAGAGAGAGAGAGAGAGAGAGAGAGAGAGAGAGAGAGAGAGAGAGAGAGAGAGAGAGTGCTCAGCGGTAAAGAACAGTTGCTCTTGCACTGGACCTGAATTCAGTTCCCAGTACCCATGTGGTGGCCCACAACCCTCTGTAACTCCAATTCCAGGGATGTGACGCCCTCTTCTGGCATCTGCAGGCACTGCAGGAGCATGATGCACAGAAACAAATGCAGGCAAGACACCCATACACAAAATAAAAACATTTAAAGTTACAAAATATATAATTTAGGTTATTAAAAAACACTGTCAGTCTGGTGGTGGTGGTGCACATCTTCAATCCCTGCACTCTGGAGTCAGAAGCAGGCAGATCTCTGAGTTTGAGGCCAGCCTGGTCTATAGATCAAGTTCCAGGACAGCCAGGGCTACACAGAGAAGCCTGTCCTATAAAAACAAACCAAACAAGCCAGAACAAGCTCTCTGTGTTATATGTGGAATCAAGTCCTCCTGTCTTTCTGTGATCTCCAGTTTGTCATTCTTTTCTCCCAGGCCACTTTGCAAACCATTTTCTTGAATATCTTTCTTAATATTCTACACACAAAAAAATTTTATGAAAATAAGTAAAATACAACAGTCAAGCGGGCAGTGGTGATGCATGCCTTTAATCTCAGCACTTAGGAGGCAGGGACTGGCAGATCTTTGTGAGTTCAAGGCCAGCCTGGTCTACATCCTTAAATAGTTAATTTTTGCAAAAAAAAAAAAAAAAAAAAAAAGTATAAACTGGTGAAGACTCTCAACAGCCATACAAACAGGCAAATGCAAACAGAGGCATAGTGGGCTATCCTGATGCACCTCACCCAACACAGTGGGCTATCCTGATGCACCTCACCCAACACAGTGGGCTATCCTGATGCATCTCACCCAATGTCTCAAATTTAACATTAGACCAAACACTGATGAGGATGAGGGTAAACTGGAGCTCCCTGTGTGAAATGGTGCAGGCTGGAGAGCAGCTGGGGATTTTCTTGGTCGCATGTTTGCCACCATCACCCAGATGTCCCATTCGGTCATGTATCACAGCAGAGGAAGTTAGTGTCCCTGAGCCCCACTGTCATGGTGGCAGCTTCCCATGTAATGGCCCCAGCCTGGGAACAAGCTGACACAATGGCAAGTAAGATTCTGAGATGTCTGTGACGTGTCTTCTCACATCTACAAGACCAAGTCTTAAGAGTGGGAACACTTGAACAATGGCTCTATTCATTTGTGACCTTGAAAGATGACCTGTGATGACTCCTTTACCCTCACACACCCAAGCCTGACCTGTGTGAAATGGAAGAGGATGCTCTCCATGGAGAGTCCTGCTGGCGGTCACTCTGCTTCCAAAGTATCACTGGCAACGGGACGTCTTGAGCCAGCTGTGGATGGTCAGGACGCCATGTTTATCTGACTGCTAGACAAGAGCACTGAAGGGCAGGTCTGAGAGGAGACCGTCGCTACTGGAGAGGAAGGGGGGGGTGTCAGTCTCCAAGGTGTGTTGTACTTTGGGGTACGGCTGGATCCTTCTGTTTCTTTCTCCCTTTCTCATATTTATTGAGCACAGACTAATGTTCACCGTCCTGAGGAATAGAAAGATGGCTTAGGACATCTCTTTCTCTTGAGGTGATCACTGTCCCAAGTGGGAGACAGCGCAGCACCCAGTGAATAGCACAGGATGGGACTGAGTGCTATGTTGGGGGATGGGTCCAGGGAACAGAAAGGAAATCAAAAAGTTGGGGGAGGGGCAGGCCAGGGAGCCTTCTGTGAATGGCTATCAAGGTGTGTCAATATTGGTGTCTCCTAGCCATTGCTCATATACTGAGATTAGACCCATCAACATGATGGTTTTAAGAGGCGAGAGCTTTTGGGCAGTTAGTCAGGAGGACGGGGACCCCACAAGCAGTATCCTTGTGAGAACAGACAGGAAGCTCGCTCTCCCTGCCAGGTGAGGGCACAGTGGTCTTCAGCGGGCTGGAAGGTGGCTCCTCTCTCTTGAAATTCCCATCCTTTAGAAATGTGAGAAATTGTTTAACCCAGTTCATGGTAATTTGTTATAACAGCTGAAAATGAGACACAAAGGCTTTGAAATTGAGCAGAAATTCACATATCAAAAAACAAATCACTTCTAAATGACTGCATAATTTTCTCCCATTTAGAGCATCCCTATTCTCCCTAGGTGAAACCCAGTGCCCATTAAGCACTTGTGTCTTATGAGTGGTTCTTCAAACAAGATGCATTTCACTGGCAGGCTTGGGAAAAACATGCTGGAACCAAGGATACTGAGATGTCTGTCTTACTGTGAAGGAAGAGAGAACGGGGCGGGACAGAGAGCAGGACAAGGGCAGTGGAGATGACACATGACACCTGTCATGAAGAGCAGGGCTGGGGGGCAGACCTGAGCCACACGAGGAATCTCATCCCTGGGAGACTGTGAGCTTCCACATGAACATACCTCGTATGGACCTGACGTCTGCCCCAAATCGTCAGGGCCGCTCTGCACAGCCCGAGAAGCAAAGGCAAGCAGGTTCAAAGAACGGGGCAGAGTAACTTTGAGTTGAGGCCCTGGCATAGAGACCGAGCACCAGAGACCAGGCAGCTTCTGCTTAGAAACTCAGTCAGGCCAATGGCAGCTACTGCTCTGTAGGTGCTGGGGGAGAGCTGAGAAGTGGAACACAACCTTTAATCTTACATTGTCCCCTCTTCTGCAGGAGAAAGCAACCCCACTTAACAAAACAAAACAAAAACAAACAAACAAAAAACAAAGCACTTCAGGGTTAGCTCTGGTCAAACTAGCTGCCCTTCCAGCCCCATTACAGCCATCTTCAGGAGTTCAGCGCTCACAGACGATCCTCAGAGCTGGGCTTCTTGACAGCTGTTGCTTCCTCATAGAGGGAGAGGGGTGGGGAGGGTTGTGGGACCCTCACCAGGGTATCCAGCCTCCCCTCCCAACCAGTATGTATGCAATTCTTGGAGTGTGGCTAGAGTGGATAGGCCGAGAGGAGTCACTATCCACACTGTGTGTGGATCTTCCAGCATGGCTGCCTCAGGGCCACCCCCACTCCTGCTCATAAACGCTTACTCATTGCTCTGCAAACGAGTCCGATCAAGTTCTCAGTTCTCCAGAGTGAACTTCCGTGGAATCCTACCTGCGTTTGACTTTGGCGTCCAGAAGGAGGGGTACACATTGTCTTCGGTCTCTCCCAGGGAAGGGATTTTAGTGACATTTGGCATGGAGCTGGCGGGAACCCACAAAACTGAGGGTGAGTTTGGGAAGTGGTACCCTTGACAGAGGGAATGATACAGACAACGGAAGTGATGTTTGCAGAGGACAATTTGGCATGGTCCATCCCTGTACGGCTTGTAGTGGGGGTAGTGGCAGGCCACTTGGGTGGGGGATGTAGATGTGGGGAGTCCCTGGGTGGCAGCCTTCTTCCCAATGGTGTGGAGCGGCACAGATATTTGATGGGTGGGGTCCACCCCAAGAATATGGAGATTTTTTTAGAACAGTCAAAGATCTAGAGCAGACAGGACAAGCCCTGGCAGTGGCATGGTGCATTGAGGAGAGACTGCTGCAGAGGTAGCCTGGCTGCTGCTGTGGATAGTAAAGGTCTATCCGAGGCAGAGGTGGCTAAGCCATACACAGACATCAGATACCTATAGGATAGATATTAGACAGTGTCTGATCTGGCTGGAAGATTGGGTAAAAGAGGATGAAATGAAGGTTTGGCTTACTGTGACTCAGGACTCAGAGCAAAGGGTAAAAAGAGACCTTCAGATCTGTGTTATCTGGATTAATGAACCCTCCCAAGGCCCCTCAAACCTGGAACCCATGGGAAGAGGGGAGTAGCAGAGGTGAATGGCCCTCAGGACGAGCCTTTGGTACAGAGAAAGGGAAAACCTAGAGCTGGCCAGGAAGACCAGGGCTACAAGAGGGTTCGAGAGGGCACAGGAAAGCTGCAGTGACCTAAGCTTTTCCTCTGCTGTCACTGCAGTCCACCAGATTTCACAAGCAAAAGCAACTCACAGATGGGACCTTTTCGTCAAGTACTTGGTTAATGGCATGCCTTTGAAATAAAAAGGCTATAAAATCCTAAATGATTACTTCGAAGCAAAACCGGTGATTTTTATTTTCATTTCTTAATCTGGCAGCTAGAGTTAAAGATTTTGTAAAACTAGTGGTTAAGATTTGACTTCACTGAGCCCTCAAGAGCAGGGGACACAGCTCAGTGGTAGAATAGTTGTCTAACATGCACAGAATCCTGGGTTCTATCCCAGCCAGGGAAAACAAGCTCACGAGACTCAAATCCTTTTACAGCTCACTCAATGGCTGAGCAAAGTTCCAGCTTTGTTTCCAATCTGTGAAATGGAAAGGCTATGCACGGGAAGCTTTGCATGGGAACATGCACATACTCGTGGGCACACAGTGGGTTATAAGGTCAGGATCCTGAGGAAGCGGCAACTGTTGGTCCAGGGGGAATGGTTACTCGTTGTGGTTTGCCCAGAAGTTATCTGTATTTTGATGCTAATTCCACTGCCCCAAGGACAGCTGCCAAGTCCCTACTCAGAACTCAGGTGACTTCACCAGAACCTCCCCATTGAATTTGTAAAGTACAGGTGGGGGGCAGGTACAGGATAGAAAGAGGCCTGTCATTGGAGGAGAAGGAAGGATGAGCGGGAGAGAAGTTTGAAGGAAGAGGAGGAGACAGGAGAGAGGAGAGAAGAGGGGGAGAGGGGCAGAGAAGCCGTGGCAGGACAAGATGGCAGGTGATGTTAAGATTCTGCTCTGTGTATTTACAGGTTGTTATTAATGTTCTCAAGGGATGGATGGTACCGGGCTTTGTATGTTTAAGTGGGCGATTATATCTTACCAATTGGATCTATGATTATTTTGTTGTGTGTTCTTTTATGTGAGGGTCTGAGTGTAGGAAAGTGTGCGGCTGGGATGTGTTTCCGCCCGGATATCTAGCAGATATATTGGGGCACCGCGGTGCGGACCTAGCGAGGTAAAAGACAACTATACTCTTTTATTTTTATATTTTTACAACAACAGTTACGTGCTGAGGAAGTGAGGAGAATCCGATCAGACAGTGGAGTGTGGGCTTCTGCAGGGACCAGGGTTTCTCTCCATTAGTCTTGCAGGTACGTAACTAGGACATTAAAACATTAGTGCGGTTTACGAGGCCGAGCTTACCTGTCTACATGGATGGCACATATTATACTGTTAGATTTCGTGGTGCCTTGTGCACGCTTAGTAAGTGCTCTACTACTGAGCTACGGGCAGCCCGGACGGTGTTATCTAAGAGACAGAAGACGTTAAGAATGTCTGGTTCAGGGCCTAGAAATGAGGTGTTTTCATGTTCTGGAGAATCAAGTTCAAAAAGCCATTTAAGGAGAATGAGGACATAGTTTCTGGCTAAAATACACATTTTCATTATGACCTCTGACATTTTGTGCTAAGGACATCCTTCTTTAAAAACAAATGTGTGTGGGTGCTTTACCTGTGTGTATGTCTGTATCATGTATATTCCTGGCACCCGGAAGCCAGAAGAGGGCATGACACAGTTGTGAGCTACAATGTAGGTGCTGGGAATTGAACCCAGGCCCTCTGGAAGAGTAGCTGGTCAGTCCTCTTAACCACCAGGCCATTTCTTCAACTCCCCTCCCTCATTTTTTGAGTCCAAACACCACCCGACTGTGGAGAAATCCTTGCAGAAATGACGTCACAATCCCAGAGGGGCTCAAGTTATCTTGCTGGAACAGATAACCACAGACATGGCTATTTAGATATTTAATTTATTAAATTATATAACAAAGTTTCTTCTATACAGTCAGAAAATGCACATTTAGATGAGAACAAAAATTAAGTAAAAATACAATATTGGTTCCAAGATGCTAGTTTAAAAGCAAAAAATTAGAAAGTGCAT
The DNA here is from genome assembly GCF_011064425.1 of Rattus rattus. Lineage (NCBI taxonomy): Eukaryota > Metazoa > Chordata > Mammalia > Rodentia > Muridae > Rattus > Rattus rattus. The sequence continues at coordinate 95,421,689 of NC_046162.1, forward strand.
TTGGAAAAGAATAGATTTAAAAAAATCTGTATTGGCATTTTTCACGAGGAATCACCTTCCATCGGAATAAAGTATGATCAGAACTGATTTCCCCCATCACTAAGAGCTACTAGGGTGTATAAATATTTTGGTACTACAATTTTAGATCAGATTGAAAAAAAAAATTCTTTAAGCCATGGCTCAGCTTTCCCAGGTTCTCACCAGACCATCATGCTTAGACCTTGTTTCATGTCCCTGGTCCCCTGAGAAAGGGGCATGTGGACACACAAGGGAATGAGCGAGTTTGGGACCGCAGTGGGAAATGTTACATCTTTTTGGAGTTCAGGCCAAATAATGCCCTCTACCATGACATGAGAACAGTGGACAATCCGTCATTCGAGGTTTGTTTGCCACAAATGATATGGGTGTGGTCATGTATCCCAACCACTGAATATTACAAGTTCAAAAGCTCAATGAAGTTCCAAAACTCTTATCTAGTTAATGACAGATCTGTATTAGAAGTTGGAAGGCTGGACCCATTCTTAAAAGCAACCCCCTCAGGATGAGAGCGTCAGCAGTAAGACAGGACAGTGATGTGGTGAAGGCCAAGGTGTGGTGCCTCATCTCCACAGGGCAGCCTTCCACTCACACATCCACGCCCAGCAGAGAAGCACCCCGCTATCTGGTTCCGGGTACAAAAGTGTCATCAAGAGCAGCTCTTCCTCACCTGTCCCCACTTCTGATCTGAGTACCAGGAAGAAGCAAAAAGACATTCTCAATAACAGTAAATGTTGGTATCAAGGAGAAGGGAAAAACAAAAGATTACCAGGGTAGGAGGCAGAGGCTCCTTCTGCAACGGCTTGTGGATCTCAGTAACAAAGTGCCTCAGTCACTGAGACACAGAGGTGAAATTTACCGAGTAAAGCCAGGGTTGGCAGTATACATCAGGTAGCAGTTCAAGGGGCTCAGGAAGCTGAGGCAGGAGTTCAAGGCCAGCCAGGGCTAAACAGTGAGATGCTCTCAAGCCAGGGCAGACAAACACATTTGGAACTTTTCTGCTGTTTCTTTCCATTTCTCGTATCTTTTAGCAAAGTGGGAAGTTTTGAACAGTTACTACTAAAAAAATTTTTTTTAAAAAAAAATTCTGTAAAAACTATGGCTACAGGAGCAACAGTTCCTTGGGATCACAAATAAAAAAATCCTCTTACCTCAGGCTCTGATAAGAACTTCTTCACTGCCAACGCCCAAGCCTGATAACTGGGTAAGCCCAAGATGGGAGAAACGAACTTGAAAAAAAAATATTGACTATCATAAAACTGAAGTTCAAATTGGCAACCACAGGTCCTGTAGAGGGCGGAACCAGAAATGGCGGAATGGGAGGGGGAGGAGCAGTCTTCCCTCTAGAGTACCACAATGGGAGGTCAGACTCCTGTCTCCAGCATCTACAGCTAGCCTTCCCTGAAAGAACTGATTTACTCTCAAAAAGAAAACAAGCAACATAATCCTACTGTTCATCTGAGTGCAGCCTCCTGGGCGGCCGTCTGCTGCCAGCAGCTGTGCTGTGGCGGTCGGCAGTGGGGCAGGGCCATGTCCTAGCTCCCGTTCACTCATCAGCTAGAGTGAACGAAGCACATAATCAAACCAGGAGAAAAGACTGGCTGTATATTTAAATAAATAACTTTATTTATGATACTTCAGATTTTATATATGCCCACTATATAACAACCAAAGTCCCATAAAGTCCTGCTGAGGCACAACTGCCAATCAAGGCCCTTTGAAAAAAATCAAAGATAATGAAATGTCAGGGAAGAGAAGTTCTATTCTCTCTAAAAGAGAATTTAACAAACGAACTTCCCTGATTCTTTAAGGTCCATAGAGGGAAATTTAATTTCCTTTTAAGGGCATGCCCAGTCAACAAGCCGATTAACCCATATTTAGAAAAATAAACCCCATAATTAAGAAAAATATATCAAATGCCTTTCATACCCAGAATGTACTAACACTTCAATAGCAGAATATCAAACCTGTCAGTCAGTCTCAGACTGGGTGTCAGTCTATCCAGGAGCAAGCAGTAAGTGTATCAAGTTGGCCCAGAGGCACCATCCCGCACCACAGAATGGTGAAGTGCTACGCTCTAATATCCTCTCACTGCCCGTGGACGATGTGCTAGAGGACATTCCAGGGGGACCAGAAGCCTTCTCTCTTGGTGAGCACACGTGTTGGAGTCTTTAACATATCTGCTAGTTGAGTAAGACAAGTTACCGATTTACAGATTCTGAGAAATGGCTAACCTTGAAAAGCATTCACAATTCTGTCACTGTCCAAAGTAAGATAGGTGCAGGTAGGAGTCACCGGCCCCTTCAGTAGTCATCCTGTGGCCTGGGAGTAGGAAGAAGCCTAACAGAGGAGGAGGGGATAGATCTGCACAGGGCATGAGTACTGTGACATCAGGCGGCAGTGCTAACCCTTGCTCTAGGCTGCACACCACTGACAGATGGGAAGCCCTGGAGAGCCACCCTCACTGTCTTCTCACAGTGGCTCACGAGCAGACCTCACAGAGAACCAAGTCCCTCCTTCAGTTCCTAGTATTAAGCTTCACATGATATGGGACTCGAGGGCCGATGACAGTCACTGACGGGCTATCACTGGAAATGCATTTTTATCAATACAAGCAAATATCAGCCCAAGGGAAGAAATAATAAAGCAATGACCAGCTCCTCTGTAAGGCCTGCCATTCTGATGTGCTGGTGGCAGTAGTTGACCCAGGGCTCACAACTGAAACAGAAAAGAGACACCCTTTCTATAGCACTTTCCATTTCAGACCGCCTCAAACATGAAGCTGGCCTACCAACATCTTACAGAATCCGTGGGAAATGGAATTTTTCTTGACTGCCAAGAGTTAGGGACACAGAATAGAATATGGATCACAGAGTATCAGCAAAGGACAGCTGATTTCTCATCACAAGTGTTAAATAAAAGGACAAGAATTATTTTTATTCACATCCAATCTCGTGGCTGAAAGTGAGGCCATCTTTGGATGTAGAGCCTGGTGCTGTGAGGAGTCCAGCTATGTGGCCCGCTAGTCATCTGGCTTCACCAGTCATTAAAGCCCAGGTTCTCAGCTTCTGCTTGCTTACCTCCTAGGGAGATGCAGCAACTGAAACCTTTTGTTGTTTTTAAAATTAAAAACAGAGTAATATGTATTAGAAAAAGATAGCACAGAAAAACTGTGGCTTCAGCTCAGTCCGACCAGGTCAGAGCCACGGTGCAGTTTAGAATTCATCTGCTGGCAGGCTCATGGCCGGGACGGTCTCTCTCCTTTGCAGGTTCCCCATTCCAAAGCAGGCCGCAGAGGCGGTGGGCAGAGTCCTGGGGTCGACCTCTCAGTGGAATGCATACAGCAGCAACAGGATGGTGCAGATGCCAATGACGCCTCCAAGGATGAGCGAGTCACGCCGCTTCCTAAGGTTGATCCTTTGTATCAGGCTGTTGACGGCGGGAAAGCGGTCTTTGGAAAGCTTGGTTAAGGGCACACTTGAGAAAGGGAGGCCTCATTAATGAGAAGTTACAGGAGTCACACACAGCCATTAGTGCAGTCCTCAAACAGCCAAGGAGGAGAGATCATGGAGGAGGGAGGAGCAACCTGCACCCGGACCTGGGCTGGACTCAGTCCATGCCGTCTGTGAGTCAGTGGAGAAAATAAGAACAGCTGTCAGGATCCACCGCAGCTTCTGGGCTTGGGCATGCGTGGGCTCTGCAGGGCGGGGGCCCAGGCCCCACCCACTTCCTCCTTTCCCTTTTCTGTCCCACGCTCCTCTCCTCAGAGACAGAAGCACCCCAGGAAGGATCCTCCTTGTGTTTAGGCAACTGGGTACAAATGAATTATTTTAAGAAACTTAGATGTACTTTGCAGTGGTCAGCACACTGTAGCAGGGAAATGGGCTAAATGCTACAGCTGCTCTATTTGGGGCACATTAAAAAGAGAGAAATTGCTGTGGCTTACACCTTTAATTCCAGCATTTGGGAGGCAGAGGCAGGTAGATCTCTGTGAATTTGAGGCCAGCCTAGATACAGGGCTAGTTCCAGGACAGTCAGGGGTACACAGAGAAACCCTGTCTTGAAAAAACAAAACCAAAGATTTACACATGCATGCACACACACACACACACACACACACACACACACACACACACACACACACACACACACCCCACTCGCCACTTGTGATTAGGAAGATTTCCATTTTAGACTGGTAACATTCCATCCACATTTTAGTTAGTATGTCAAGCCATTACCACACTCCCTACATGTAGACAAAGCTGTAGCACTGGTAGACACTTCTTTGAAGATACCCTTCTTTGTTGACAGAGACATCACATCAAGTTCAGAAAGACCAATGACCAAGTCCCTCCCTGAGAAATACCAGGCTCTTACAGGGACACATCTGCTTGTGCACTCACCGACTGTACATATTCTATGTACCGTCTGATCCTGACTCTAAAATGTCTTCAGAGTCTAGAACATGCTACTGGCATTAGTGTATTATTGATTAAAAAAAAAAAAGGGACAACTGACGGAGAAACAGTTTTTAAAATCAGGATCAGGACACAAGTGTCGAAGAGACAAACCTTGTACAAATAAAAATTTTCTACAGAAAAAAAATCTTGTCCAAATCAGGGATAAACAGATCCTTTGGTGATATAAGATTGTATCATCTGGGGGCCTGAGAGATGATGGCTTGAAGAGACTCGGCCAGCTCCAGCCTGGTAAACAAGGCTCGGCAGGCTTGCCCTTTTCCCCATGCCCTCTGCCTTGCTAAACCCCACTAGACTACACTCCTGAAGCGAGCCCCCGAGGTCTATTTATTCCCTTATTTGGCCACTTGCTCCTCCTGAGGCTGACTACCAACGTCCAGCTATCAAAGTATTACAATCCAACAATCAAGAGCTCACCTAATTAACACGCCCAATTAAATTAAACACCGCATCCTAACATGGGGTTTCTCATGTTTTACCTTTATAAACCCCCATTTGCCTATTCGTCTCCTCTCTCACCAGAGACATTCCTTTGTTCCACTCCAGGACAAATGCCCCTCCCCCGTCTCCTTGTCCCTCATCCTCTAGCAGAAGAGTATGATTTGATTTCATGGAAAACACACTGGGGGCTGGGAAGATGACTCAGTGGACAGGAGTGCCTGCTATAGAACCACAAGGAACTGAGTCTGCAGAGCTCACATAAAATGTCAGCCCACAGTGCAAGCATCTGTCCTCCTCATGCTCCAATGGGGAGATGGCGGGAGAATCCCTAGAAGCTTAAGGACCAGCTAGTCTGGGGTAAGCAAAGGAACAACAACAGACTCCCTGTCTCACTGTAGGTGGAAGATGAGGACTGGCGTCTGAGCTTGTCCTCTGACTCCCGCATGTGGGCCACAGAAGATGCAATGCACACAAAGATCAGGGGAACTTAAAATGTGAATCTCCAATTTGTCAAACTGCCCTGGCCTGGTGGAGATGAGCCTGGCCACTTTTTTGAGCCTACTTCTTTATCTGCAAAAAAATCAAGAAGTTCTCACTCTCTCCCTTTTACAGGATGAGAGAATGTGGTATGGGTAGGGCAGCACTGTGTAGACTGCTCAGCATGTGTGAGCGATCCGTGGTTTGGGGTGTGTGGTTTTATACTGGACTAACAACATTGACAAAGGATTGAAAAGTGCCAAGCAAAGCCAGGGATCTCCTTCTTCTTAGGCAAACAGGTATCAGGATAAAAGTGCCCTTAACTTGCTATGGACCAGATGATAGTCACTTTTGGAAACCACACGTTCTTGCTCAGTCATTTCGGAAGATCCCCCACCCCTGAGCTTCTTCAACACAATCCTATCTTAAATTAAGAAGCTAACGTTTTAAAGCAGAGGTCACAGCTGACAAGCGGAGCCACATGCAGTCACATCCTACCAACAGGTACAGTACACCTGCAGTGTCCCCGCCCTCCAGGGACCTGCAACTGACGTCCTCCAAAGTGGAAATTAAACCACAGTGTGAGAGGTGTTCAGAACACACGCAGGGAGGACTAGTGTGGAGCCAGAGCTTTTACATTAAAAATAATTTTGTGAATACTTTTATAAAAGAAAATCTCTCTAAAGAAACCTTTGGTGAGCTATTCTCTAGAAATGGTGTTAATATAAGTTTATCACAAAGTAAGGAAGTCCCCACATGATGCAATTGCTAAGGGGCTCTACAACTACCAATTCTGTGACGTGCACCTCTATCCCAATCAAATGGAGAACAAACACAAGCCCTGCATCCCACAACGCTTCATAAAGGATACTGGCCAGAGTGTTCATCTTGCTGTGAATGGACTTGAGCATTCCTCTCTGCGAAGTCATATTCTCTTTTGTTGCCATAGCAATGCTTCAAGAGGGGAGAAAAGAGAAAATTTGAGTGGGCATCAGGGCACTAACTTGTTCAGTTCTTCACATCTCTAAAAGCAAACAGAAAGCTCCAATGAGCAACAGACCCTGGGGTCAGCAGGAAATGGGTTCGAACACCTGCCTAGGCACTGTCTTTTTCTGCCTTAACCTACTGTTACACAGGGAGCCTTGGTATGAGTCATCTCGTGCTTTCTTCAAAGTAACAAATAAAATGAGACACTAAGGACAAATCATTCATTACGAAGCTTCTTCAATGGCTTCAAAAACAACCACTAAAATAATTCTAATCAGCAAAAACTGTTAAGAGGAAAGCAAAGTATTACAACTATTAAAAAAAAGTCACAGCCGTAAGAGAGGGGCCCAATTTACACCCATATTCGGCTAGCTCTCAACAGATGAACGTGTGGGGACCGACAGTTCTAGAAGACTTAGCAGGCAGATCTCAGAGTCCCTAACACGGCTGAGGGGAAGAACTGCTCTTACAGAGCAGGAGGTGCTGACGGCCTGTTGAGAATCTCAGTTGACCTCTGCCGTCCCTCCACGGCTGGGTGTTTTCATGATCTGCCCCAGACAGTGCTTTAGACAGTAACATACAAAACGCAAAGGGGCAGGTTTTGGTAGATATGGTCAAGAATCATTATATTCGTTTGAAGTAGTCAAAAAATAAAAGACTCTAAAATATATTTTAAAAAGAGTCCTAGAAATTGGGGGAAATGGTAGGTAGATACAATTTCCTGGTGTACCTGAGACACATTTTCCTCCATGGAGTGGCCAGAACAAAAGTACTCACTCTGGGAAAGGACTGTCTTAATGTCTTAATCCTTGAAATCCTTGAAAGCTCTAGGGGGGACAGCTGGCCAGAGGGGCTACATAAACCTTCTCAAGCAAGAGACCCACAAGAAAGCCCTGGAGCCTGACAGCGGGGGGCTGTGGAGCTGGGAGTTGGGAGCTGAGGAGAGGGGCTCTTGTGCTTGCAGAGGGACTTAGAGGCCAAGGGGCTTCCAGGCTGGCTACTGGAGAGATGCTCGGCCTCTGGAGGAGACAATCCCTAGGCCATCCATTGATGGTAAGGTGCTGGGCGTTGGGGGAAATCAACACACACTGTATGGGCTGAGCCTCACAGAACGAGCTGCCAGCTGTCTTTATTGATGAGAGATGCTAGAGGAATGACAATTATTCGAGACTTTAATTTCACTATTGAGAAGACAAGGATGTGTAAGGAGACACATAGAAGGATATTTACTTAAGTAATTAAAAAAAAATCCAGCAACAAAAATATCAGAAAGCACCCTATGAATGAAGCCAGTGATCTCAAAGAATGAACACAGAAAGGCTTAAGCTTGGCAAAGGCTGTTTGGAAAAGCCAAGGAGTAGCTGTCTGTCTAAGTGGTCAGGAAATGGAGAGTCCCGACAGACAGACAGGCAACATAAAGGAAGCAGGAGAATGAGACCACCATCCGTGATGCTGCCAAGAGGACCCGGAGAGCTAACTGTGGGCTCTGGCCAAGGCAGGCAAGCCGGCTGTGTTGCTAGAGCACACGCACACTGGTGGTACTGTAAATGGTCAGTTCCTTAAGGAGGGGCAGTGGTGAAGGCCAGGTGAGAGCAATAGAGCCTGGAATTCAGGCCACTGCTAGGAACTGAGGCCTCAGCTTCCCAATGCTGGGAGCATAGGCATTTGCCATGATATCTGGCTCAGCGGATCCTCTGAAAGCACAAGGAAGACACAAAGGCAGCAGAGGAAATGGAAATTGACCAAATTCTGTGTGAAATTACAACAAGGGCCTTGAACAAGCTCCTACTTTAAAACAGGTTTACGGTCTTACAGAAAGTAAGAGAATTCCAGCCTGTAGTGAGGACGATCTCTGAACCATTCAGGCCTCTGGTTTTCGAAGGGGAACCATTATTATCTCAGTGCACTTGACTCACAGTAGATAGGCATTAAAAAATAATTTCCACAAAGCACTTTGTATTCCTTGGAGACTGAATATTACATTAAGTTATTACCTTGTTGAATATGCATGATTTCCAGTACCACACAGTCTATCTAGACATACTTTCCTATCTATCCCATCATCTGGAGTTGAGCTGAGTGAAATGTAGGCTGTTATTTCAAGTTTCAAATACTTAAGAGATAAAATGTAAGCTTCATATACATAATGCTTCAAGAGTGATAAATCATTGATAAGCTTACTGGAACTTCAGATTTCTTACTAGTATTATGAACTAAACATAATTACCTATTTTAAAAATTAATTTGCCTTGTATGTCTGAGTGCATAGGCGTATGCGTGTGTGTGTGTGTGGGGGGGCGTGTGCCCACTCGTGCCACAATGCACACGCAGAGGTCAGAGGATGGCTGTTGGGAGTTGGTTCTCTCCTTCCACCACGTAGGTCTCGAGGATCTGTGGTCAGATTTGGTGGAAGGAAGGTTTGTCCAGCCATCTCACTGTCTCAGAGCAGTGGCTCGGTAGAAATGTTCTGGCCCCTGAGCTCTAAGAGACTCTAATTAGGGGACTGGAGTGCTCAATAGCAGTTGAGGCAAACCCTGTAATTTCTTTTCTGTGGAGAAGGAATTTACTAATCAGTTCCATCTCATGAACCTGTTACGAGATTAAGTGCCCTTACAGAGGAAGGCCACAGCGGAAATGCATTACTCTCCAGTAAAGCTGCCATCGCTTACGGAGTGTGACCTGACCTTCACTCTAGTGGACAGGGCTGGCTTGATCTCATCATTATATGTGCAAACACAACAGAGAAGAACCACAAAACTACTCTTACCTTATTGTCTCTTCTATCAGACGATCAGAGCTGAAAAAGAAAGTTAAAAATTTGAATTAGTAAACATATATTTAATAGCATTTCTTATTTTTCTTTTCTGGTCGAGGAGCAGAGTACACAGACATTCCAACTCCTATCACAGGTACCCAAACTCTGAAGAGTCCCACTGTGCTCACGTGCGCAGATGAAGAGCTGCACGTTGTTTCTCTTTGAACTTATTCCCGTGATGCTCCAGCCTCAAACTCGGCAAGTTTCCTTACGACCTCTCCTAACCACCAAATGCTCACAATGCTCAGTTCCACCAATTCACAATTCTATGCCACACACAGAACATATTCTAAATCTCCATCTTTCACAGCACATTATCACACCTATTAGGAAAATGGACTGCCATGACCACAGACATCACAGTTCTGACAGGGTGAGGACCAAAGACTGGCTTTCTTACAAAATGGCTCTACTAGAAACACGGGACCAGATATAACTGAAAATATCCCAGACATGAATGCAAGATGGAGACCTCAAATTGCCATTTAGTATGCTTTGTACTGTAGGATATAAAACAAGCCCCCTCTACGGAATGTTATGGTGACCCTGAGACAGTCACAACCTCTCCTGATTCAGTACCCTGCTATTTTCTGGTTGTACCAAAACATAAACCATTTACACTTAAAAGATGGGATGAGGTGGGATTCCCTCACCTTTTAAAAATGTTTCTAGAGCTACTAAAACTCGCATTTACAAGACAGTTGATAAAGATATTCCTCTGGATTGTACAATGACAGGTGCGATGGATGCTCAGTCCGACTTGGCTTCTTTCTCTTCCTCAGAGGCTGGACTCTGCTGTTCCCTCTCCATTTTCTGCAGGCAGATCTGTAGTTTGCTGGTCAGCCACTTCAGCCTGTCTGCCCTTCGTTCCCCTCTTCCCTTTTATCTACACCTTTTTGTCTGATGCTTTATCCTTTCCCGAGTCCACCTTGGCAGGGGCGGGCTCAGCCGACAGGCGCTTGGGCTCCACCTTCGCACTCCATCTGCGCTAACCTTCCTCTTGCATCATGGCAGCACGGGCATCCGCATCACCAGATCTGTCACAAAGCCGCACTGCCCAGCCGCTACCACACAACTGCTGCGACCGTGTCTCAAGGGTCATTTCATATTTTTCTATGTATATGAATTCTACTGCCACTTCTGTATATAGAATAATTAAGATTTTTATTTTTGGAGCATCTAGATAAAAAATCCTGAACTCAGAAATTAATTTAGCCACATATGAAGTAATTTACATTTTGCTTTTATTTCTCAGCTTAAATCTTCTGGGTTTTGTGGGGGGGGGTGATGTGGGTGTGTATGTGCATGCGCGTGTGTGCACATGCAGTACATGTGTGCACACACAGCGCATGTGTGTGACATTCCTTATTATTAAAGTCTGGCTAGTTTTAATGACAGTATCAAGGAGCAATAGTTAAATCTGGATAACTCAAGGTTGTCACCACTATCCATTCAAAAGGTAAGAATTATAACCAACTTGTTAGACAGGTGACAGATACAGTTCTGATGGCTCTAATTAGTATCACTCAAACATTAGAGTTCCTTCCTTTTTGGGGTTTTGTCTTTTTTTTTTTTTTTTTTTAAACTAAACTAGATCTCAGCTCCTGAAACTTTAGAATCTAAGAGCGTGAACACAGACAACGAATACGACCTCTGATCTGCAGAGTGCCTATGCCCAACACCTCACACCATGTAAGAAACAGCTAACTCCACAGAGAAATGTACCAAGAGCTGAGCTTGGTAAGGGGCAACTAAGTATCAGCGAGCACAGAAACAAATTTCCAGATACTGCCATTTTACTTGGCTGTTGCTAGGCATGGAGTAGTGCAGAGATAAATATTTGCATTTTCCCAGCCAATTCCTTACAAAAGAGTTACTGTTAGTTTACAAAGCAGAACACTGAGGTTTCGATTTAGCAGTGATATAAAGTCAAGATGAGTTCCTAAGAGTGTCAAAATTACCTTGCATATGTTCTATAATTAAGAATTTAAAAAGTACCAAGATGGTGTCTAGGAACTCACTGTGCAGGCATGCACCATCATGCCTGGCTTATTTAAAAGCATTTTAATCAAACATTTTGGTGGGTAAAATAAAGAATTTAGAGTCAGTGGATGTGTTTGACTGTAACAGAAGTGGGGTGCTTCAGAGTTAGCACTCATTTTCTGTCATATGAATACATGAAAGGACAAGGGCCAGGATGTAGCTCAGCTGTGTGTAGACACTGAGTGTAGTGGCACCTGCCTGTAATCCCAACACTTGGGAATAGAGGCAGGAGGATCAGAAGTTTAGGGCTATCCTAAGCTCCAGAAGGAGTTCAAGGCCAGCTTGGCATACTTGAGACCTTGTCTCCAACAAATGAAGTCAACAAGTGAGCAAACAGGACTGAAAACCTTTAAAACCCGATGAATCCTAGCATTATATAAATAAGGAAGCACCTTCTGATTGGCTCCAGATCCTCTTACACACTGCATCAGAGCTAACCAGAAATATAAACACACACACACACACACACACACACACACACACACACACACACACACACACACACTGTTTTCTTTCCATCCAACCTACAGCATGGTCAAGGTTCAAAGGTTCAAGTGTGAGGCTGTCGGAGCCCATCTCACAGACTTTTCATGTCATAAAGCTCACGTGAGATGATCCAAGCAAAAGCGGCTTGCAGATGCACAGGCCTATAGGAATGTTTGCTCCAGATCAAGGCTCTCTGATGTTTTTTACTGCTCTTTCCTGGAGGCTCTCCTTTTATTCTAAAATCTTTAAAATGTATGTTTATGTGTGTGCTGAGCAGGTACAGGTACCTGTGGAGGCCACCAGAGGGCATCAGACCTCGAGCTGGGAACTGAAAGCAGTCCTCTGAAGAGCAGCTCTGTCTCCAACCCCTGTTAGCCCTTAACATACACCACTGACACGTCCCAGAGTCTAGCCCAAAAGCCGTATCCTCATGAAGCTTCTCCAGATGCACTGTGTATACAGGCAAAACTAATTCTTTACATTATGCCCTCACATCAATTCATTTGGTAATGAGGTATTTGGGGGTTACCCCAAGATGAGGAACTGTTAAGGGGTCACAGCATTAAGTACTCAGACAATATGCTACAGCAGTGGTTTTCAAACCCGTGGGTGGGTCATGAACCCTTTGGTGGTCAAACAACCCTTTGACAGGGTCACCTAAGACCATCTGCATATCAAATATCCACATTATGATTTTAATAGTAGCAAAATTATATTTTGAAGTGGCAATGAAAATAATTTTATGGTTGGGAGTTATCCCAACATGAGGAACTATTAAGGGGTCACAGCCTTAAGGAGGCTGAGAACCACTGCACTACAGAGACAGAGAAGGTTTTCACCTAAATTCTCAGTTAAGACTTGAAAACACGGAGGGATTCTTGTTTACTGCTCCTCTAGGCAGCATGGGTCCCGGGGGTAGAATGACTTTCATGCATCTTTGATTCCCCAGAGTCTAGTACCTAGCACACAGGAGATACTCATTAAATGCTTAATAAATAAACAAATAAATGAGTAACAGATATTTCTAGCACTAATAAAGTAACAATCAGGATTAGCACTGAATTATTCCTTACAAACTTTACAAGTTTTCCACAGAATATACATACACACATTTTTATAATCATAATTTTATAATCCCACATTATGGCACTACCTCCATTTGGAGTCTTTTCTTTAAGAAAGTCGTGTGCCAGTGGATGGTGGTGGCACATGTCCTTAATCCCAGACAGATTTCTGAGTTTGAGGCTAGCCTGGTCTACAGAGCAAATTCCAGGACAGCCAGAGGTACACAGAAAAACCCTGTCTAAAAAAAAAAAAGAGTGGCATGTCGCTGAAGACAGATTTTATTTCACTGCTCAAAATAAAGAAAAATGGAGGCTGGAGAGATGGCTTAGTGGATTGACTGCTCTTCTAGAGGTCCTGAGTTCAATTCCCAGCAACCACATGGTGGCTCACAAACATCTGTAATGGGAACTGATGCCCTCTTCTGGTGTGTCTGAAGACAGCTACAGTGTACTCAATACATGAAATCTGTATATGATAGCTCCTAACTGTAAGCCAGTTGTAAGGAAAACCTATAAATTTAGTTCTTGGAAAGTGGAGGCAGGAGGATCAGAAGTTCAAGGGCCATCCTTGGCTAACCAGGTCATTGTGCTTTAGTGTTTATTTTACCACCATAAATAACCAGAGCACTTGAGACGAATGATCTCTAACAGGGAACCTTGAAATACCACATGACAGCCACCAGTTGCCAACCGATGCACAGTTTGGAGCCTGTGGTTTCTGATTGTCCCTAGGATTTCTTCATACACAGGTCCCAGGTTTTCACTTCAGAACAGTGCTGTCTGAGGACAACTTAACCATGGCCTTCTTGTCACAATGAACTGGCATCTCTAAAACACAAGCCAAACTAAGTCTTTTGGTCTCTTTAACTGGCTGGTGTGTGGTCCTAGCAATGATGAACGCTTGTTATCAAATGTGTGTTTTGTAAACATTTTCTCTCTGTCTATGGTGTTTTTCCTTGGGGTAATTAGTTCATACATGCACACACAAACAAAGACTACGTATGCATGTGCATAGGTTGTGGCACTGCAACGCCTACGTGAATAACGAGAAGCAGCAGTAAGAACGTAGAGCCAAGGCTGAGGCAAGCTTGCTGTCCAGAAGGGTGAATATGCTACCAGGCAGCAGACGTCCCTGACAGCAGCCCCACAGCATACAACATTCACATCTATTTCAACAAAACCGCATGAGTTAACTGAGCTCAGAGATACTAGAAAAAGGGAAGGTCATGTCCTTAAATGCCAGGATTTTAAATCATTTCACTGGGATGTTATCCCCGACCATTATATAACATGAATTCTGTGATACTTATTAAACAACCTACGGTGTAACCATATAGAAAACTTTTTAGAGACTTATTTTATATTTCTACTATGTTTATTACGTGTGCATGCACACGTGCCTGAATACAGGGGCCTGGAGAGGCCAGAGGCACTGGTTCTCCTCTGGTTGGCGCTACCAGCCAGCAGCTGTGAACTCTAATGTGGGTGATGGAAACCGATACTCCAGTCCTCTGCCAGAGCAGTATGCACTCTTAACTGGTGAGCCACCTCTCCTGTCCCACAAAGAACTGTTAAGAGAAAGCCATTGCTTATTGTAAAGGTCAACATTATTATGATAATTTTTTTCTTTTCTTTTTTTCGGAGCTGGGGACCGAACCCAGGGCCTTGCGCTTGCTAGGTATTATGATAATTTTTACAAAAGTGGTCACAGTCCATTAATAGAGCTGAAATTTCATTTCACTAAGACACTCCCAACATTAAAAACACTTCAATTTCTATTACATAAAATTGGGGGCAGGAGTTGTTCAGTTGGCAGCGCCTGCTGCGCAAGCACGGGAACCTGAGCTCCATCTCTAGGACCCTCAGAGGAACGCGGCTGTGGTGACTTGCAATCCTTGCACTGACGCAGAGCACGCACACGCACATCCCTGCTCCCACGTAAAGAGTCCCTTTCTCTTTTCGTACTGACTTTTCTTGCCTTTGAGTTGTGAACCTAGCCTTCAATGGCCGAGCTGTCAGTACAGACTTACTATTTACTTTTGTTAGTCTTACACATGTGCTATACTCTCACGGGCAGAAAGGGCTGCAAAGCCTTGGATGTGCATTATCGGAGCAACGCTGTGTAGTCTATGCCATCAGATTCACTTCCGGGAGCAACAGAGAACAAAGCAAATGCATGAGCTCAAGTCTCTGTGGGCTCCAGCCTGCACTACGTACACAGTGGGACCCAGGCTCGCAAAGGACAGAGAAAGTCTACTGGTGACAAGGCTAGGTTGGTGCAGTGCCCGCCAGGCAAGCATGAAGCTCTAGGTTCAATCTCCAGTACCATATAAACTGGGCGTGGAAGCATACACTACAATTTAGAGACTAGAGGTTGGAGGATCAGAAGTTCTAGGTCTTTGACCTCACAGTAGGTTCAAGGTTAGCCTGGGACACACAAGACCCAACAAACAAACAAAATAAGCCTACCTAAAATATTTGTGCAAAAAAAACTTTAGAGTATATAAATGACAGGGCTGGTAAAATGCTAAAACTCTAAGCATAAGCCTATAATGTCTATGAAGAATAATCAAGTTAGAAGGCAGTAAAATAATTCTTCCTTCATTCATAGACACGGTTAGACCTAGAGTAACACAAACAGTCAGTGTGGCCATTCTCCATCTTCCCGCCAGGCGGTCAACAGAATGGGAATAAAAGTTATCAACTAAATAGTGTAAGCCATTTTACTTAAGCACGGTAAGCTTTGTACAATGGTTCTGGATCTGAGAAGAAATAGATTCTTTGTAATTTTAAAACGTTTTCAACTTTATAAAATGACTTAACTTCAACGGCACTCACCCCTATGTGACACAGCTCGCATACGAGAGGCCACGTGATGCACTTTCCAGAGCAACTGATCTTTCAGTTCTCTCTAAAATCAGGCCACAATAGTTTCTTGTTAAAATGAATATAAAAATTTAAAGAAACAACTCACAGGGAAGGCAGTGAGGTATGGGACAAACTCCAAAATGTTAGGAACTTCTTGTTTAGTAAAAGCTGTACTGTTAAATGTGTGTTTAGTGAAAGCCGTTCTATTAAACAGTTATGAGCCTGCGACCTACATATGCTCAGATTCCTGTTTCGCCAGTACATAGATGCTTGAGACTTACTAAAGAACTTAAACCTCTCCCTTCCCCCAACTGTGTGTGTGTGTGTGTGTGTGTGTGTGTACAGCATATGCACTTATGTGTGCAGGTACACGTGCACACGTGAAGCCTGAGGAGACTGTCAGGTGACCTCCTCTCCCACTCTCTGCTCTATTCCTTTGAGGCAGGGTTTCTCCCTGAACAGAGCTCATGTCTCCAGCTATGTGGTGGCCAGCAAGCTGCAGTCGTCCTTCTAGCTCCATGCTCCAGGGCTGGGTCACAGGCACGTGAGAGACCACACTGACTTACAGGTGCTAGGACCTGGATCCAGGTCTTCACGGTTGTGCAGCAAGGACTCTTAGCCAGAAACGATCTCTCCTAGACTTTAAAATTTCAAAAGGATTTCACAAGGAATTAATTTTATAAAGCAAAAGATAATTGGTTACAGGAATAATTATTTCCTACAGTCCTTACAGTTAATTTTGTGTTTGTGAGTATATATTAAGTATTCAGTAGAGAATAATTGAATGAAACAAATATATTTCTATACTAGGGTATAATGTATATTCCTATGTTTATGAAAACAAAATTAACAGCCTTGCTTATAACCAGTGATTCATGAAACAAGTAGGTATTAAGCGTTAATGGTGTAACAAGGGCTGGAGATCCAAATATGCTATGGTAGACGAAGTTCTCCCTCATGAAACTTATAGTCTAGGAAAATAGCAGAGAAAACAGACCAAACACTAGACACTGTCATAGTGCTTCCAGGGAAACACTAGACACTGTCATAGTGCTTCCAGGGAAACACGAGACACTGTCATAGTGCTTCCAGGGAAACACTAGACACTGTCATAGTGCTTCCAGGGAAACACTAGACACTGTCATAGTGCTTCCAGGGAAACACGAGACACTGTCATAGTGCTTCCAGGGAAACAAAAGGCAGCACTGTTACCTCACAGCAAGGGGAGGCTGAGTTAAGAGTTAGAAAGGCCTGCTTGAAGAGGGACAGGTGAGACAGAACCTAAACAAGCTATCTGCAAGAGTGAGGAAAAAATATTAAACCAGTTGGACAAACAAAGCAAAAGCACAAAGAGGATGGCGGGACCTAACTTGGTACATCTGCGTTGAGGTTTGGTCTGTTGCTATGCATCGAATACTTAATACTGGCCCCCAAGATCTGGTGGCCTCGGGGACGAGGAAATCCCCAAGTACACCAAGGCATGCTATGTAACCTTGCCCCCAAGTTATCTCTGATGGGTCAATAAAGATGCCTACAGCTTGTAGCTGGGCAGAAGAGAGGAAGGTGGGGCTTTTGTTCCAGGGCTTGGGATCTGAGGCAGAGGAGGAGGAGGAACAGGAAGAGGAGGAACAGGAAGAGGAGGAAGAGGAGGAGGAGGAAGAGGAGGAAGAAGAGGAGGAAGAGGAGGAAGAGGAGTGGGGGAAAAAGAAGAAAGGGAAGAAGAGGAGGAAGAGGAGGAACGAAGAGAGTGAGGAGAGGAAGATGCCATAGGGCCATGAGGGCTGGCCAGTTGGAGTAAAAGCAGTCCAGGTAGAACATGGCAATTTGTATCTCAGAGTTATTGGCAGGGAAGTAGATAAAATAGCTTAGTGGTTAATATCTGTCCAGCTCTAGTGATGTCTAAAGCTTATTATAAATGTCAAAGTTTTGTGTCTTTTATCTGGGAACTAAATGATCTAAGGTGGGGTAGAAACCCCCAATTGATATTAATTTTAACTACAACATATATGAGAAAGGAAACAGGCCCAGGTGGCAGCAGCTGCCAAGGGACAAAGTGACATGGATGAAGCAATGGTAGGATGACTGACCCAACATGGAGGGTGCTACGGGCCCAGGAAAAGCTAATTCATTCAAGGGAACGGGGGAAGAGGGAGGATTAAAGTAAAACCTCTCCCAGTAAGTGGTTGGGTGAGGTTCTGCTTAAGCACACTCCGCCTCTGCTTACGGTTTGTTCCAGCAGAAAACACAAAGTCAAAACTGATGCTACCAGCTGGCCGAACAGCACCGGAGCCTGCACATATCACACCCTCGCTGGCGGCACTCCAGCTGCTCTGGCAAGGATGATTCGTCTCATTCTGAGCTGATTCTAGTGAGCCACCTACTGGCTCAGGGACATTCGACTTCTTACCCTACAGATATCTGCACAACTTATAACTGGAAAAGGAAACCTGGATGGAAATTCCTGCTGGATGGATTCACTGGTCAACTCTACATAGGTAAGAAGGAAACAACACCAAGGTCAGAAAATAGAGAAGGGACACGACCCAAGTCACTTAAAATGGACAGTATTACTTGAATTAAAACACAAAAACATTTCCAGAATAGAAAACTACATTATATTTCATAAAATGCAGAATCCCTTAACATAAACCCAGCAGTTACAGAAAAGAAGTATTTCATGATCAAGTGGGATTCCAGGTATTCAATACTGGTTTAATGTTTGAAAATAATGTAATTTATTACATTACAGTAAATAAGGAGAATACAATTGTTCCCCTCAATAGCTACAATTAATTATTAATTAAAAATTAAAATCCATTCATGATAAAATCTATCAGCAAGAAGGTGCCTGGAAACAATCACCTCAGAGTAATAAAACTAAACCAAACCAACAAAAACCCCCTCCCTACACCAAGATCTTAAGTTCCCCAATAACAAACACATGCCAATAAAAAGGGCCTGAGGCTGCTTAGTCAAGTGGCTGAGCTGAGGGAAGGAAAATGTAACATGAGCCACGAATGTTTCATGCTACCAGGAACTACAGGAAGTACCAGAGTAATAAGGCTAGCCAAGTGACAGAGGCTAGCCCAAACGAGGCCCAATGGTGTGAGCAACAAAGTTAACTGGAGTCCTCGACAAAGCTCACTGCATCTGAGTCCCGCTGAAAACAGACCGAACTGTGGAGAGACATCCTTCCTTTATACATGTAAATGAACATACAAAGGACTGACACCCTTCCTTTACACATGTAAATAAACAAAGAAAGGACTGACAAGACAAATCAGAACGCGGCAGTGGGAGTGAGAGCTAGAAAGACACCAGACTTAGTGAGTTCGTTCTGAGTGGAGACAGTACTGGTAGAGTCCCCAAGTGTCTCCTTTTACATCTGTCTGCTCTTATTTTTTATTTTTTTAAATCAGGGGCTGGAGTGGCTCACCAGTTAGGAGCACTTGATGCCCTTGCAGAAGACTTGAGTTCAGTTCCTGGCACCTACGCTGTGGCTCACAACCATCTTTGTGTGGCACCCTCTCCTGGCCTCTTCAGGCACAAGGCAGTACATGTATATGTAGGCAAAACACTCAGACGCATAAAATTACATTTTAATGTACTTTGTATGCGTGATGACTGTGTGTACGCTGCATGTGTCACAGCATACATGCAGAGGTTAGAGGATTTATAGAAGTCGGTTCTTCTCTTCTACCATGCAGGTCTTTGGATGACCTCAGGTCATCAAGCTTGGTGGTACCTTTATCTACTGAGCCATTTCTCTGACCCTGATTCTTTTTTGGGACATAGTATTACTCTGTTGTTCAGTCTTGCCTCACATATAGATCTCCTTATATTTATTGTAGCTTTATTTATAGTTAGTGTGTACACACACACACACACACACACACACACACACCTCTGTTGCACAGTGAGCGTGTCTTGCTGCACCAGTCATTATTGGAGATTGCAGGGTTCACAGCTGGATAGGATGAACTTGCTGTTCCAGTAGAGATGCAACAAGGGTGCTTCTGTGTGCTGGGCAAGCATGTTAACATGTGTGTGTGTGTGTGTGTGTGTGTGTGTGTGTGTGTGTGTGTGCGTGCGCGTGTTCACTGTGAAAGACAGAGCAGAGACAGTGTAAGCAGGGTAGACACACACTGAACTCAGACCAGCTGCGACATATGCACAAGAACTGGGTAAGGCCAAGCTAGACCACATTCCAGCACAGAAGCTCCAACCCTAACGAGGAGCTACTGACAACTGTTATCTGCTGGGAAAGAGTGTGTGTAGCCCATGACAGGCAGACTACACGGAAGGACACATATCCACGAATGTCTGGGCTACACAAACTGATCTTGATGGGGGAGAAAAATGACACACAGTTGGGTGGGAAAGGAAGTGAGGTGGACTGGGAGTTAAGGGGGTGGGATGAGTAAGAGCAAACAGACACCGTTCCAACCTATGAGTGAGAGCGATGATTGTGCCCTTGTTCTAGATGTTGACAGTCCCCTAACTCACATCAAGATCCTGTTACACTCAACTTCCCTTTGCCCCAGTTTCTTTTCTCACAAGAAATATAAAGTATTTTGAAACAAACACAAGATACATCCTAATTTCTATTTTCTCATTTCTTTATACAACTTCAAACTTTTGGAATTACTCTGTACTCCAGAAATATATTGATAGTTTTGGATGTAATGCAAAGTTTTTTCATGGTTGTCTTTACCCAACACTGAAAGAATTCCCAAGCTTATACGGGTCTGTAAGTAAACATACTCTAGAAGAACCTGTCCTTGTGTCAATCAACAATATGCAACAAATGAAAGACCAACCAGGGATGAACAACCAGGAGACTGCCCAGCATGCTGCCAAGGCTAAGGATCTGAGCCGGATCCCTACAGCCCACACCACCCTGGGGCCAGAGAACGGAGTCTCAAAACCTGTCCATGCATATGCTGTGACATGTACCCTGCCAACACAAAGTAAGTAAATAAAGTGTAATTGAAAGAAAGGGCGCTGGAGAGATGGTGCAGTGGTTAGGGTAACCTCCACGTAAGCATGACGACCAGATAGATCCAGATCACCAGACCCTGTGGGAAACACCACAGAGGTGCAGTGGGCCACCTGTAATTCAAGCATCAAAGAGACAAAGAATCCTTAGGGCACGGTGGCCAGAAAGACAAGCCATGGACTTGAGAGACCCTGCTTTAATGAGTCAGGTGGAAGAGAGACTATTTCCTATCTTTTTTTTTTTTTTTTCCCAGAGCTGAGGACCGAACCCTTGCTAGGCAAGCGCTCTACCACTGAGCTAAATCCCCAACCCGAGAGATTATTTCCAACCTCAGGCCTCTACATTCATATATACACACATGCATGCACACACATGCACATGTACAAACACACAAAGATCGATAATAAAAACAAAAAACAGAAACCAGAAATAACTAGTTCTGATACTAGAAGAACCACAGCTGCTAAAAAGACCTGAATTGGCCAAGTGGTTAGTTGAGAGGTTGAGTCCTGGCTTCATTCCTCGACACCACATATACAATTTTGTTATGTGTATGTGTATCTATAAATGTACATGCGTTTGTACATGTATACTGAGATACACTCTGTTGCCCACAGTGATCTTGAACTGGTGAGTCAAGGCGACAGTTCTGACTCACCTTCCTGTGTAGCTGGGGATACAGACATGTACCACCATACCCTGTTATTTTACTTTACTTTATGTGCATGGATGCTTTGCCTACACGTGTGCCTGGTGCCTGTGTAGGTCAGAAGACGGCATCAGATTCCCCGGGACTGGAGTGACAGACAGTTGGGAGCTGCCATGTAGATTCTGGGAAATGAACTCAGGTCCTTTGCAAGAGTGGCTAGTGTTCTTAACCACTGAGCTTCCCTTCCAGTCATTTGTGTCTTGATTTTAACAGTTTATAATTAAAGTATTGGCCTTTAAAGGCAAATAAATTCAACAGTACCTTAAACTTATCACACGTAACTAATTAATGACATTCAGCAGCAAACTAACTCCTAACATTGACTATTTAACATTGACTAACAAGCTGAGCTCAGAGACAACTGTTCTGATCTTAAGTTTTACCACAAAATACAAATAAGAAAAAAAAAATCATAGAGAAAAACAGCTGACACGGGAGTAGAGTGCGGGGCCTTGTTTTAAAGTACACTTACACTTTACCCAGTCATTTTCTGCTGAAATCGTGGTTTTGTTGTTTTTGTTTGTTTCTTTAGCACTTGATAATTGGCCTTTTTACTCTTTATAAAGTTTCTTCAATGAGGTACGTGGTAAGAGACCATTCACATCACGGTATTACTACTGTGGATACCATTAATAACTTGCAGTAGGGACAACAGCAGCACAGCAGTATGCTGGTTAAAAGAGAAGACAGGCAAAGAGAGGAGGAAAATCCTCAAAGGGCAACATTTAATTATGGCTGATGAGCTGCCATCCATTTCAACTGAATCCACTCAGAGCAGGATGAATTCCAATCAGCAAAGCCCTTACTGTAATAATGTCTTTACAGGTAAACGAATCAGCAAACACAGGAAAGCAGGTAGTACTTACTTTCGAAGGTGGTCATGTTCTTTCAGAAACAGTTCAGTTCTCCTGTTGTTTACTCCAGACCCACTTTTATATGACCTAAAGCAATGTCAAGAAAAGGCGAGAGCAGTTTTAGCAGATGCTGCAACATCAGGTTAAGGCACGAAACCCTAATGACAACAGAGGAGAGTCCAGTGCTCTCCACAGTTCCAAGTAGGTAATCAGAATATGGAGCTCTCCACTTCCCTCAAGGATGAACGACTACCACAGATGTAAAGGGTGAGTTTGTTTCTCCAGCTTAGGTTTAGGGGTTCTCTGTTTTTCACCAAACTAACCCAGGCTTCTGAACAGGGGACCTTACTTTTCCTTTGTGTATTAACTTGCGTCTTATTTTCTCCAGCAGAGGTAGAACTTCAGACTAGTTAGAGCATGGCGCACAGGGCAAGAAGCTACTGAACCAATGTTATCCGTCACAGCGGCATGAGCCGCTCATGAGCGGGAAGCCTGAGGAACTCTGCAACTCAAATGTTCAGCCTGGCACACTTCAGGATCTCCATGTTCATTGTCAGCATATTACAATTACTAAAGGGGACCTGTACTTCTATCAACAATCTCATTTCCTGCTTTTCACTAGTAGTAAGTATTAAGAAGACTTTGTTTCCTTCTCTTTTTTGGGAGACAGGGTTTCTCCATGTAACCCTGGCTGTCCTAGAACTCTCTATGTATACCGGGAATTTCAAATGTACCTGGAATCTCTATGTACCAAACTCACAGGAATCTGCCTGCTTCTGACTCCTGAGTGCTGAGGTTAAAGGCATGCGCCACCACAACTGGTCTTGAAGAATAATTTTTTTTTTTAATTCCCAAACTGTACCAATGTCTATGAAAAGAGGGTCATGTTATAAAACCCGAAGGCCTGGCTGAGGGACAGTGACAGCATACAAGACCCAGGAGAGACTGGCAAAGCAGCTGACATGACTCTCAAGTCTATGCACCGCCATTATGTAGCCAGATGATCATAGAAAATCTCTCAGTAACTCCTTTTGTAAAATAAGACCTAATGAGAGCTGCCTCTTTCAAAAGAGTATCGTGAAACCAGAAAGGTAATCCACAGAAAAGGACTGTGTAAAATGCAAAAACAGTACAAAATATTCCAGCAAAGCCACCAGACAACCCTTGTTACTCAGGTATTACTAGACCTCGCTCACTCACAAGCTCCCCTCTGCAAACCCTTGTTACTCAGGTATTACTAGACCTCGCTCACTCACAAGCTCCCCTCTGCAAACCCTTGTTACTCAGGCATTACTAGGCCTCATTCACTAACAAGCTCCCCTCTGCAAACCCTTGTTACTCAGGTATTACTAGGCCTCATTCACTAACAAGCTCCCCTCTGCAAACCCTTGTTACTCAGGTATTACTAGGCCTCATTCACTCACAAGCTCCCCTCTGCAAACCCTTGTTACTCAGGTATTACTAGGCCTCGCTCACTCACAAGCTCCCCTCTGCAAACCCTTGTTACTCCGGTATTACTAGGCCTCATTCACTAACAAGCTCCCCTCTAGCACTTTGATGATGAACTCCTTCAAGGCTAAGCTGCCATTTTCACATAGACCTTTCACACAGAATGTCTTGTTCATAGTTGGTACTCAGACAATGGTTTAATGAATGAATGAATATATTTTTATCAACAGTTCTTCAGAAACTAAAGGGTTATATCTAGTGGCTCCCACAAACTGTGGAAGAACTAAATGTATAGTTATTGAAGGCCGCCCCCTGTTGGTTCTGACCACAGTCTTCAAACTGTGTAAGGCAACTGTACAGACATTAAAGAAGGCGTATACATTCCCAACAACAAAACCATCACACTGTAGGTCAGGTGTGCTAGTGCACACTTTTCCTCCCAGCTCTTAGGAATCAGAGTTTGAGGCCAGTCTGCTCTACACAGCAGGTTTCAGGCCTGCTAATGCTATGTAGAGAGGCTCTCTGGGAACGTTTCTCAGAGCACATGTAACACATACCAGCTTGTGATGAATGCGTGTCCTAGTTGATATAACATAGGTATCATAAACTATCACAAACGAGACCATCAGTCATTAGATGGTCCAAAATGGGAAAACTGTCTAGGTATGGTGGAAGCCACCTACCATCTCTGCCTTTGGGAGCAGAGTCAGAAGGGCCACACCCTAAGCCAGCCTGACCTCAAGAAAACAAACAAAAAGACAGTCTTCAGCATCAGTCAGATACTCTATAGGACTTCTACAGGGCAGTGAAGCAACAGATGGAAAGACAGTCCAAATCTTAGGGAGTGAGACCACTATAAAATGCTGAAGGCCTTAGTCTCACAAGGCTTTCATTCTACATTAAACCTAGAAACTCCTGCCCCCATACAAACATAGTTCAGAATTTCAGGGAAGCTAATAGCTATCTGAACACGAGATGGAGGGGGGGAGGAGAAATAGAACCCTGTTATTGGCATTCATGCCATTCTTAGCATGGGCAGAAGGGAATCACTCAAGCTGGACTTAGGAAAGTCAGGGTTGGCAGGGGCTCACAGGAAGCCCGGGAGATGGCAAAGTAGAGTCAGCCCAGACTTTAGCTTCAAAGGAAAATGAGATGGAAAATCAGAAACCCCAAAGTTTAAATCCTGGTTTTGCTACTCAATTTGCAATTAGCCACAGATACAGCCTAAATCCACATAAACATTGTATACAGTAACACAAAAGGTAACTTACTCAATATCTTTTCGTACTGATCCCATGAGATTCTCCCTTTCCCGTATTGCCATAAAGTTTGCTTTGGTTTTATGGAATTCATGTGTATAATCCTGAAATAAAATCAACATCCAGTCTCAACACAAACTATTAATGTACTTTTATCCTTTTATCTGTTTATCAGGTTACACATTTCCAACACTAAGTGCCCTACCACCTAGTACCTTACCACACAGGACAGAGTTATAAGGAAAAAAACCTAAGGCAAAATGACTTCAAACAGCCTAGGGTAAAAGAAGGGAGAGATTTTCTACCCAATGGTGTACCTAATAAGGCTTAGAGCTTACTTTTTAAACCCTGTCTCCGACCCCATCTTTCCCTCAGTGCTGAGGATCCAACCCATGGCCTTACAAATGCAAACCAAGTGCTCTACCACGGAGCTACACCCCCAGTTCATTTTTAAGAAAATTCTATTGCCTTCCATATTTGTATTACTTTTGTATATTAAGCAGTTGAGTCCTTTGTTTTAGTTTCTCGCATTAGATCTTCCTTAGCTTTTCAACGCTCAGAAATTTCTAAATTTCACTCATACTCAATTTGAAATGTTGACAGATTTTCTTTCCTCCCCTCTTTTCCTATGCTTTTTCTATACTAAGTCTTTGGGAGTGGTGGAGGAGGAGAAACAAGGAGGGAAGGAGAAAGGAAAAGGAGGGACGGAGGAGGCAGGGAGAGAGCGAGCGGGGGTGGGGTGGGGTGGGGTGGGGGTGTAATCTGCCGGTAAAGCCCCATCTGTTCGTAGCTGGGCTGTACACAGCTGGGTGTGACAGTGTACCCCTGTCATCTCAGCAGTGAGGAGGCAGAGGCAGGAGGAGCCCTATGGCTCACTGGCCAGCCATCCCAGCCAAATTGGCAAGTCCCGGTTCCTAGGGAGACCCTGCCTCAAAAATCTAAGAACAACTGACTACACACACACCTATCTTTAGAGAATTTTTATAGTTTACACGTTTGTGTGTGTGTGAGTGGGGAGGGTTACATGTGTGGAGGTCAGAGGACACGTTGCAGGAGTTAGTTCTCTCCTTCCACCACGTGGTCCCAAGGAATGAACCCAGGGTAGCAAGGCTTGATAGCAAGTGCTTTGTACCCAGAAGCTACTTGGCTGGCTATCAATTATTGATAGCCAATTATCAATTAAACTATCAATTATCCCAGCTTTTTTTGTTTGTTTGTTTTAAGATTTATTTTATGTATATGAGTACACTATAGCTGTCTTCAGACACACCAGAAGAAGGCATTGGATCCCATCATAGATGGCTATGAGCCACCATGTGGTTGCTGGGAATTGAACTTAGGACCTCTGGAAGAGCAGACAGTGCTCTTAATTGCTGAGCCAACTCTCCAGACCCCAATATTAGTTTTTTAATAGGTTTTAATATTGGATAGAATTACTCTTCTTCTCGCTTTCAGAACTATATTAAACTTTATTTTTGGTTGATTTATATGCTTTTTAAATGAACTTTGGTATCATCTTTCATTATCTAAAATAAGTAAAGAAAGTCAGATTTGGTGGTGTAGTTGTAATTCCAGTACTTGGAATAAGAGGATCAGGAATTCAAGGCCAGTTTGTGGTAAAGGCAACTGTCTCAAAAATAAAATTAATTAATTAATTTAAAAAAAACCCACAAAGATCTAAATACAAGCACATGCTTAAAACTTCAGTATTTAGAGGTTGAGGCAGGGGGATTAAAAGTCAGGGACAAGTATTTACTACAAAGCCAGAGCATAACGCCTACTCCAAAGAGAAATAATTTCCTATTTTTTTCCTTTATACATGTATGTGTAAAGTTTCATTTATCCCCCAAGCTGGCTTTGAACTCCTGATCTTCTGGTCTCTACCTCCCAAGTACAGGGATTACAGGTGGACATCACACCTGTGTGTTTCACTTTTGGTGCCAATGACTGAACAAGGGCCTCACTCACACTCATTCTCTGCTCTAATGGGTCACTGTGCATACAGAGGACAATGGCTTGCTGAGTTTGTCTCTAACTTTTATCATTTAATTTTCTTGGTGTATCAGATATATATGAACTTATCATGTTATGAATTTGCCTCTTCCTTTCAAATATTTACCTCAGGTTTTGTTGTTGATTTTTACTAACTGTACTAATGACAAGCCCCCAAGCGCTGTCAGGCGTCTATGGCGATTGTAAGTACTCTTTTCTTCTTTTGTTCTCTTCTTTCCTGAGTCAGGGTCTAACAGCCTGGTCTAGCCTTGACTTTCTGATTCTCCTGTGTCTTCTTTTTAAATGCTGGGATTCTAGACCTAAGCCAGGAGAATTGGGAACTGAACTCAGGGCTTTGTGTATATTCTGCCACCAGAGCTGTCTGCCCCACTCACTCCCCTTCTCTTTAGTGAGAGCACGTCTAGTGTTTTACCACTGACCACAACCCCAACTCTCAATTGTTGGTCCTTCTCTCTGGGTGAATGAGTGATGGGCGTGTACCTGGCCTTCTGGAGGTGGGATGTGGGGCCTTGTGCACACTAATCACAAACTCTACCTCTGAGTTATAATTCTGCTCCTTGCTGTTGTCCCCCTGTCCCCACCCCATTCCCCTTTAAGATGAGGTTTACTATGTATCCTTGGCTGGCTTGGAATTCACTATGCACACCAAGTTAACTTCCAACTTGTGGCACTCCACCTCCCTGTATCTCGCAAGTGCTGGGGTTACAGCTGTGTGCTACCGTACTCAGATTCCTATGTATGAAACAGAAAGATGGATCTGCAGAGAAAGGCATTTGCTGCCAAGCCTGACAACCTGAGTTCAATCCCAAGAACTTACACGGTGGAAACTAGAACTGAGTTCTGTAAGGTGTCCTCTGACCGCCACACATGTACACTGACACACATAAACAAAGAAATGCATATATGTATGTCTGTAAAAAAGAAAAGTATGGAAAACATTCCTCTTTGTTTAGGTGTGTGCATGTGTGTTTCCTATGCACATGTGTGTAGAGGCCAGAAATGAACACGGGTATCTTCTTCTATTGTTCTCCACCTCGTTTTTAAGTCTCTCAATGAATCTAAAGCTTGCTCATTTGGCTAGGATAGCTGGTCGGCAAGTCCTTACGATCATCTGTCTTCATTTCCTAAAAGGTTGAGGTTGCAGATACACATGGCCATGCCTGGCTTTTATATGGGTTCTAGGGATTTGAACTCAGGTCCTCTTGCATTCATAGCAAGCACTCTGACCCATGGAGCCATCTCTCCTATTACCACCACCACCACCACCACCACCACCACGAGACAGTGTCTCACGGTGTGGCCCTGGCTGATCTGGAACTCACTATGTAGACTAAATTGGCCTTGCACTCACTGAAACTGGCCTGCCTAACTCCTGAGTGCTAGGATTTGAAGTTGGGTACCACTTTTTGAAGAGTTCTTAAATCACATGGTTAACTTTCTCAGTGATAAAAACATTTGCCTTCCAATCTGTGCATCTGTACTTTACCCACTAATAAACCTTTACACACTGATGATGCTTTGTTATACTTTTGATATCTGCTAGAAAAACACTGTAACCACAGTCAGTTACTCCTCTCCAGCCACCTCAGGCCCACGAAGACACGATGCCCCATACGCCACCTGCAGAATGTCTCTGTGTCGCTGTAGCGTGTGCATCAGGGCTGCGTTCAGGGAGGGCACCCCTGCACTGTGAGTATACTCTGCCATTTTGTCGTTTACTCCTGTAAGCTAGAAAGAAAAGGAAAATAGTTTTAAAAGCACTAAACACAGCTCAAGCAAATTTTCTGCCTGTATGTCCTCTTGGATGACAGTAAACAAGACAAGACCCAGTCAACCAGCAGTTCCCACAAATGACATGTTACAATCTGGATGGCCGCCATTAAAATGCGAGTGGTCAGAGGAGGAGCACGCGAGCATGAACAGGTTTCTCAGTGAGCAGTACGGTGCAGAACACATCTAACAGCCAACTAGTGTTTGCCCAAAAGCACTTACCCTTGCCAAAAGCTGTTCAATTTCAATGGCCATTGTCTCGAACATCCTGTCTTGGCTTGATCCATTTAATAAGGGTGTTGTGTCAGAACTGAAGAGAAGTTCAATTAAACATCCATTACTTAGCCCTTTAAAACATCCTTAAAATAATCAGGCAATTTTTCTTAAAGAGATCAAATAAACTCCAAAGCATTACTTCTCTTTCTTTAAAGATCATGATTTTATGGTCAGCAAAAGGGCTCAGGGGACAAAGGTGCCTGCTGCCAAGCCTGGTGCCCTGAGCTCAGTTACTGGGATCCACATGGTAGGGAGAGAAGTGACTCCTATACATTGTCCTGAACTAGAAAATATCATCCCGAGTGAGGTGACCCAGACCCAGAAGGACATGCATGGCGTGTATCACTGATAAGTGGACATTAGCCACCAAGTACAGGATATCCATGCTACCTACAATCCACAGACCCAAAGACACTAAATAATAAAGAGGGCCCAAGGGAGGATGTGTGAGTCCCAGTCACAAGGGGAAACAAAATAGTCATCTGAGGTGGATGGAGGGAGGGAACAGGGTAGGAGAGGGGGTGAGGAAGAGAACAGGGATCAGGTGTTGGGGGGGCAGGAGAGGACTGGGAGTAAGAATAGAAACTGATGGGGGAACATCTCTGAGACTAGCTAGAGCCTTGGGATGGGGAAGCTCCTGGGGTCTATGGGGGTGACCCTAGAGACGCCTACAAGTGAGAGTTATGGAGACTGAAGTGGTCACCTCCTATAGCCAGGCAGGACTTCCAGTGGAGGGAGGGAGACAACAACCCACCCACAAAACCTTCAACCTAAAATCTATGCTGTCTTCAAGATACACAGGATAAAAGATAGAGCAGAGATTGAGGTAACGGCCAACCAATGACTGCCCCAACTTAAGACCTATCCAACGGGAGGGTCAACCCCTGACACTATCAATGCTACTCTGCAATGCTTGCTGACTGGAGCCTAGCATAACTGTCTCCCGAGAGGCTTTATATGGCGGCGGATGGAGAGGGATGCAGAGACCCACAGCCAAACATCAGCTTGTGGAAGAGTTGGAGATAGAATTGAGCAAGCTGGAGGGTTCAAGGATACCACAAGAAGACCTACAGAGTCAACTAACCTGGGTCACAGAGGCCCTGACTAACATGGGGCTCACAGAGACTGAACCACCAACCAAAGAGCATGCTCAGGATGGCCCTAGGCCCCCTACACATTTGTAGCAAATGTGCAGCTTGGCCTTCACGTGGGTCCCCTAATCACTGGAGTGGAGGCTGTCTCTGGCTCTGTTGCTGCCACTGAATTCCTCTCCTCTAAATGAACTGTCTGGTTGGGCCTCAGTCACAGAGGATGAGCTTAGTCCTGACTGGGTTTCCCAGTCACTGAGAAGGGGAGAGATAATGAGGGGAAGGATTTGTAAGAGTGGGACTGGGGGTGGGGAGGCCACCATCAGGATATAAAGTGAAAAAGTAATCAATGAAAAAAGAACTCCACACATCCTATAAAACGGTAAGAAGTGTAAATGACATAAAGACATTCCAAATGCTGTTTACCACTCTCCAAATGCTAAAGAATATTGTAAGCAACTAAAATTCTGAATTTGAAAGAATGGAAAAGCAGCAAAAAACTTCTTATAATAGTAAAGGGGAAAAATTGGTTACAGATTACACTATGGGGTCTAAGAGGAAATAATCTTTAGCTTTTCTCCAAAAAGGCATACAGTTTCTTATGCCTTTAAATTCTCTCTTCCTTTATTGACTCTTATCAAAAAGAAAAGAGATTTAAATGACCTGATAAGAGTTACTCAGGAATCAGCAGATAGCATTCAGGCTAACAAAGCTGAGGCCAGCGTGCGGTCAGACCAACCCCCCCTCCGCTCACAACACACATCTGCCTCAGAGTTCCCAGGAATGTGTTTACCGTCTCTTCATATCAGAACAGCCAGACAGAAATATGACTTTTCACAGATGAAAGATGTCTGACAGATGCAAATTCTAAAAGTTTCATTTGTCTCTTCTCAAAAACCAATGCCTTTTGTCAGAACATACAGTACCCATGATCACACAAGCAGTTTAATGCAGATCAGTTATTCCCAACACAACCAAATGGACCACACTCTCCGACCCGAGTGGAGACCTAGTCCTGCTCCCAACAGCATTTGGATGTGGCAACTCAAAGACTAAGTCAACCACTCAACATCAAAAGAACCCAGGGACCACTGTTCCTTCAAATATTTACTGTCGCAATGAAACCATCAGTGAAGCTGCTAAACGTGGCTAGTAAGAACTTTTAAAAACAGTATTTATGGGGTTGAGGATTTAGCTCAGTGGTAGAGCGCTTGCCTAGCAAGCGCAAGGCCCTGGGTTCAGTCCTCAGCTCTGGAAAAAACAAAAAAAAAAACAAAAAAACCCAAAACAAACAAACAAAAAAAACCACCCCAGTATTTATTTTACTTTATTTATGAGTATGCTTGTTTGCCTGCATGAGTTTATGTGTGTCATGTGTAGTCAGAGCTGGAAGAGACCAGAGGGCACCAGAGTCCCTGGACTTGGATTATAAGCATTTGTAAATGTGGCCATGTAGTTGCTGGGAATCAAACCTATAGCTGCAAAAGCAGTCATACCTCTGGCCCCAGATTATTTTTCCCTTAAAGACAGAGGCTTGTTTTGTACACATAGGTCAAGCTAGCCTGGAACTTGTGGTCTTTCTGTTCCATTCTCTCAGTGTGGGACTATAGGCATGTGTCGTGCCTGGCTTTAATAAGGATTCTTATTTTAGATGCTTAACTAGGTCTTAAAGCTTTATTTCTTCTTCAGACATTCCCATCTCTATGCCTTGTAGCACGACATAAAAATATCTAGTTCTTAGGCAGGCATGATGGTACACACATATAATTCCAGTACTTGGAAGGCTGAGGTAGGAGGGTAACAGGGTTGATTCCGACTTGGGCTGCACAGTGATCAAAGTGGAAACTGGTCAGTTTTTTATTATGTGTCATAAATCCAGGTTGTAAGGGTATCTCCTATGAGGTGCAACCACAGAACAGCTCTCTATGCTGCTTTCTGAACCCCCCCTACAAGGGGCGCTGAAGAGAACAATGAGCCACTAGAGACCAAGAAGGAAACTGCGTGTCCTGTCATACACATATACCTGGCACCTGGCACACTGTATCTGCTGCTCTTTAAATATTTGCTGAATGAATGAGTAACAGGGCAATCTCTACTACTCAATATTCCATATTCACTATTCTTAGGACAGTAGAGAAGACTAGGGAACTGGTTTTAAAAAAACTCATTGTCAGGGCTGGTTATGAGCACTGACTGCTCTTCCAGAGGCCCTGAATTCAATCCCAGCAACCACGTGGTGGCTCACAACCATCTGTAATGGAACTTCTTCGAGTGTATCTGAAAACAATGACAATGTATGTATATAAAACAAATAAATTAATTAAAAAAAAAAAACCCACCCAAACCCCTCATTCTCTACATTAGGATTCAGCTGAATTTACTTCACTTAGTAGGTGTGAGAGCCCTTGGCTCTCAACATACAGAAAAGAAAGTCCCAAGGTGCCTAGAAGAAAAGTCCTGTCCACTGATGACCTTATTCACTGATATGCTTCCGATCTGGCAATCAAAATGAACACTGAGCATAGACTGTCCGTCCTCACTTTCCAGAGCTGGAGACTACAGGTCCCAGACACAGAGCATTGGGCAGCTCCTCAGTTCCACTCAGAAATTAGAAAACAAAGCCATCAGCCAGAGGGTGGTGGTGCAGCAGCCCTGGAGGCAGAAGCAGGGGATCTCTGAGTTCAAGGCCAGCCTGGTCTACAGGGAGAGTTCCAGGACAGCCAGGGCTACAGGGACAAACTCTATCTTGAAATACAAAAACAAAACAAGAGAAAACAAAAACCATGTGGGCAAACCAGACATTTCTGAGGACCGAGAATGAAATTTCTTTGGCTTTGCCATGGAGCCCAGAATGAATTTACATCATGTGTCCCCTGTCTTATCCTCCTAGTGCTGGCAAAGGTGTACAGGCCTGGCTTTCAAACTATTGATACACTCTAGATGTTTCTCCTGAGCTATCACCGTTTGTCTAAGATCAGATAAATGCTGGCCTCATGAATTAGGAAGAATTTCAGTAAGACACACACATACAGACAGAGACACAAAGATAATGACAAGGAAATCGAAACGTCCACAGTTCAGCAGCAGACCCAGTCACAGAGGTCTACATGTCAGTTTCCTTATAAAAGCATCACCGAGTTTAAGGCATATGAATCTGGCAGTACCTATACCTATCGCGGCCTCCATCCCGGGCGCTGCTGTGACTGTAACTCGTACACAGTTTACTGAAGGAAACTAGTTTCAGGTCAAGTTCATTTTCCAGCTGTCGAGCTTGTTTCCTAAGATCTTTAAGAAAATGACAAAAGTAAATCAGTAGTCCATCAGTAGACATTAAATTCATGACTATTTTAAGAAAGCCAACTATGAAAAGGATCACATAATGATCTCTGATCTAGTTACTCAGAAACCAAAGGCGTATCTAAGAAAGTAAACTGGCTAAGTAACCTTCAGAGGGAGCAGTGAGGGAAGCCATTGTGGGAGACACAACCTGTCACTTTTCTTTCAAAGACAGCTTGACAGCCAGTGCCACAACATCCCTGAGAATACTCTTACGGTAATAACCATCTGTTATAACTTGAAGGGCAACAAGGAGAGAATATAAATCACGGGGAAATGCAGATGTTTGTTTTCCTCACATCGGTTTACCTGCTAACTGTAAGAAGCCAGCATTCTTTTTGACACATTTTTCTTTTTATGTTTCAAAAGTGTTAGGAATTTGGAACTTTTTTTTTCCATACAGGCAAGACATCTTAGCAATTAAACACAAGGAAAAAGCAAATTAACAAATAAATAAAAATTGCTTTTTCAAAAACATTGAGGGGTCCAGTAAAAACAAACAATACACTATGAACAAGACAAAATACAACTAAATACAACTGTGACAGGTTTTTTTTTTTTTTTTTTAAACGTATGTTTTAAAAGTAGAAGCGATCAGATAAACTGGTATAGCAGCTTGGTTTCTAAAGGGCTAAATGAAAGAAGCCATACTTGGAAACCCGGGTGTGTGTGTGTGTGTGTGTGTGTGTGTGTGTGTGTGTGTGTGTGTGTGTTCATGGTGGAGTTCAAATGAAAGGAGTAAAATACAGGTAGGAATAATGTAAGAATGTCTCAGGACTAAAGAATATCAAGACACTGTTTCACTACATTTTGCAATCAAAGGCAGGAAGCAGAATTATATGGTGGAATACACCTACCCAGAGACCAAATCCCACTGTCAATGACAGCTCAGCCACCTACTGTCTTTGAGATTTATAGACATTTCAGTTAACTTAAAAACCTCAGGGCTTCAGTTTTTCTATGCATGCTTAAAGCATCTGGTACAAGGTATATTGTCAGTAACAGCCTGCTCTAATTAGTAACAGCAAAACGTTTCAAAAACCCATAGCCTAATGACCATCAGAGGTGCCAGCAGCCACTTCTACATCGTTTAAAAAGAAATTCTAGCTACAACCATATTTCCAATGGGCATTTTAAATACATGTTTCTCTGTAATTCTATTTATTTATTCAGTCTAATGGAAAACAAACACAAAGCATTTTGAAAATATGACATAACATAAAATTCAGTCCCTTAGACCTACTGGCTGATGGTGACAATACCATATTTTCCAGGGGCTTCATGGGACAAAAAGAGGAAAAGGTTTAAAAACTAACTAACTAAATAAATAAATAAATAAGGAAGCAAACAGTTAAATGAAAAAAGGGTGCCATTTCTGATCTTCTTGGATCACTGTGGTCTAGGAAAGTTTTGTGTGGCCTCACTTGAATGGGCCAGATTTTCAGGAATTAAAGAACACAACTGAATGTTTTCTTGGCGGGAGAAGAATGGCAAATGTATTCATTAGAACCCTTTTACTATCACTTTTAACAAAACCGATCTTGGAGTCCAGGGCAGAAGGTATTTATTTTCCGTATTCTGTCATCCAGTCGTTAATAAAGTCTCAATCTCAAATTGCCAGTTGGGGTCCAGGAGGAGACAGTCCACTCAAACTCCCCGCAAGGCCGGCACAGACAAGTTCCACCTCACTCTTAGTTTTCTGACAGTGACCTCAACTGCAAGGTTCTGACTACTCATCTTCCGGGCTCTGGATCTTGTCGCTCAACATTCTCCCAAGAGCTCGTCCCGCAGCCCCATCCTGAGAACCTCACCACCCTTCAGACACTTCCATCTGGAGCCTCAGGCGCCTCTTCCTCTCCATCCTGGCTCCCTCCACTCTGAGAGACCCAACCCCTTCCCAGGTCCGGTTCACTCCGCCCCAGCTCCTTCCCCAAGTTCCCAGGCCCAGGGTTCCTCTCGGACAAACTCATCCAGAAGTATGGCCGTTCCTGAGGCCTGGCTTTTCCCTCTGCTGCTCCCCTCAAGATCCAGCCTCACTAAGTCCCCTCTGCACCCGGCGGGACCCACTCAGAGGCCTCGCCCTCACCTTCCCAGTAATTGCTGGTTCCCGCCGCCATCTTTGTTGCCCAACGTCAGTCGGGACAGGCAAGTAGAGGCCTTGAGTGCCAGAGAGTCATCTCCACGCCTTCTTCCACCCCGAGCGCCAAGGCTGATGGGATACGGGAGCCTCCGTAGACACTGCCACCTGGTGGACCATTCGTTATTTTACAGCTTTAAGTAGCACGTTTGAAATTTTGGTTTAGCTGTTCTGGGTCTTCATACCACATCTTTCTGAGCCTTCAATCATTCATCTCGGATTGTTCTTCTTTTCAGCAGATGAGGAGAGATACAGTTTTCTTTATCTCCCCTTAAATAAGATGTCTTGGGAATAGGGGCGGGGGTGCGTGTAGCTCAATGAGCAAGGTGCCTTGTAAGAGGGTGTGGATTCGATCCCCCCGCACTTCATAAACAGAACATGGTGGCAAATGCCTTTAATCCTAGTACTCAGAAGATGAGCATAGAAAGACCAGAAATTCAAGGTCATCTTCAGCTACATAGGGAGTTCAAGGCCAGCTAGGGATAAATGTCTCGGAGGAGGAGGAAGAGGAGAAAAGAAGGAAAGAAGACGGAAATAAAGGAAGGAAGGAAGGAAGGAAGGAAGGAAGGAAGGAAGGAAGGAAGGAAAGAAGGAAAGAAGAAGAAAAGAGAAAAGTATCTTCAATCAGCATTTTCCTTTCTCAGAGCCAGTGTTTCTTTTTCTGATCTTACTTTCCAGCTCTGCCCATCTTCCACCCTCCAGCATGTGAAGCTTTCTTCCCTGGATGGTTTTCCTATGTCTACAGCAGAGCCTCAGTCCTCTGTCCTTTGCAAACAGGCAGTTTCCATGTGCCCACAACCTGAAGCTCACTGATTTAGACTAGCTGGCTAGTGAGCCCCAGTTTTGCCTCCCCAGCGCTGGGATTACAGTCATATGCTGCTACGCCTGGCTTTTTCATATATGTCCTAGGTACGTATCTTAACTCACTTCCTAATGCTCGTATGCCAAGCAATTTATTGTTTGGGTATAAAATGCATGATGTTAATAAGTTATGTGGTGTTTAAGTTCATTAAGAAGCTGACTGTGAACATAGGGTTGCCACCTCATCCATGTCCCTGCCATAAACACACTTACTACCCAAACATGTCGCTCTTAAAGTGTCCCAAAGACCCCCTGACTGGGGATGGACTGGCTTGCTGGCCCTATGAGAAAGCAGAAGCAGGATAGTGAAATGGCCTAAAGAGTAAAATTGGCAGACAAGCAGGTGTTTCCCCTGCCCACGCCATGTTGCTGCTGAACCCATCTGGTGAGTTAATTTCCATTATTGAAAATTTCAGGTCTTTCGCACTTGTGGAGATTGTTCCCCACTGAGACTCTTTATAAAATCATCGGTTACACAATTGTTTATGGCTGGGTATAGTGGTGCGCTCCTTTAATTCCAGCCCTTGGGAGGCAAAGGCAGGTGGGTTTCTGTGAGTTTGAGGATGGCCTGGTTTACACAGTGAGTTCCAGGACAGCCAGGGCTATGTAAGAAATGGTTCTCAATGTGTGGGTTGCAACTCTTTTGGGGGTCAAAGGACCCTTTCACAGGGGTCACCTAAGATCACAAAACAGAGTTTTTCACTAGCAGCAGCAAAATTACAGTTATGAAGTAGCAGTGAAAATAATTTTATGGTTGGGGGGTCACCACAGCATGAGGAATTAAGGGTCACAGCATTGGGAAGGTTGAGAGCCACTGGCTTTTGGTGTTTCTAGTCTGTACCTTTTGCCACTTCTGGTGAGATGTAGGTATATAAGACCCAAAATAACACAGGGAACTCACTGGCATGTTGTTCTACATAAGACACACAAGTGTTCTTGGTAGGAAGAATACAAACATGCTATCTTGTCCAGAAATGGAGATCTCCATTTAAATCTTCTGCAACAATTCATCTTAGCTCTTTATCTTCTGTTCTTGAATTTATTCATTGCCATCATTTTAATAATGTTTGAGTGACAACTGAAAATAATTGTGCTTCCCATATTCCTGGGAAAATAATGAAACGAATTTGCCTTCCACGGTGATAAGCCAAAACACACTGATCTCACTTTGTGGAAAGTCTTATTAGAAGTACATGAAAGGAGGCTGGAGAGATGGCTCAGTGGTTAAGAGCAATGACTGCTCTTCCAGAGGTCCTGAGTTCAAATCCCAGCAGCCACATGGTGGCTCACAACCATCTGTAATGGGATCTCATGCCCTCTTCTGGTGTGTCTGAAGACAGCTACAGTGCACTCACATACATAAAATAAATATACCTTTAAAAAATAAGTACATGGGTTGGGGATTTAGCTCAGTGGTAGAGCGCTTGCCTAGCAAAGCTTAAGGCCCTGGGTTCGGTCCCCAGCTCAAAAAAATAGAAAAGAAAAAAAATAAGTACATGAAGTGTATGTTCTTTAGTTGGTGGTTCAGTCTTTAAGACCCCAAGGGTCCGGGGGTCCAGGGTAGTTGACTCTGTTGGTCTTTCTGTGGAGTTCCTGTCCCCTTCAGGGCCCACAGTCCTTCCTCCTGTTCTTCCATAAGAATCCCCAAGCTCCAGCCACTGTTTGGCTGTCGGTGTTTGCATCTGTCTGAGTCAGCTGCTGGGCGGAGAACATACACAGGCTGGACCTAGGCCTCCCCACACATATGTAGCAGATGTGCAGCTTGGTCTTCATGAGTCCTGAACAACTGAAGCAGGGGCTATCCCAAAAGCTGTTGCCTGTCTGTGGGATGTGTTCTTCTAGCTGGGCTGCCTTGACTGGCCTCAGGGGGAGAGGAAGCGCCTAGTCTCACAGAGACCTGAAGTGCCAGGGTCGGGGGATAACCAGGGGTGCTCCACCTGCTCAGAGGAGAAGGGAAGAACAGATGGGGGACAGATTGTAAGAGAGGGTGATCAGGA
Organism: Rattus rattus; assembly: GCF_011064425.1. NCBI lineage: Eukaryota > Metazoa > Chordata > Mammalia > Rodentia > Muridae > Rattus > Rattus rattus. The sequence goes on from NC_046162.1 coordinate 95,460,132, forward strand.
TGGGGACAGTGATCAGGATGTAAAGTAAATAAGTAAAGAATTAAATGAAAAAAGTACATAAAGTGTGCTTATGACAAGAAAATAAACCTTTAGTTCCACTGGTCGGGTGGGTGTGGCCGGGTGGGCGTGTGCTTCTTGGGTCCCTCAAATGATCAGGGAAGTCTGAGGGAACTTATTATAGGTAAGAAATGGACCTTAACATTAGAATGCTTTCCAAGTAATAACATATTCGAAGAAAAGCAGCTTTCTCTAAATGAGTTCCCTGTTCACTGGTTGCTAAGCCTCTGGGCTTGCTCTCCCACGGTATGTGGGAAGAGGCCCACAGTAGTTGCGCAAAAGCCTAATGCCCACTATCACTTTAGATTTCAGCCAAAGACCAGCAAAAGACCTCCATATCTAGACTAGAGACACATGACACAAAAGAGTGAACAAAGAGCTAGGGGAGATGGCTCAGTAGATAAAGTGTTTGTTGTGCAAACGTAAGAATGGGAGTTTGAATCCGAGGCACCCACATAAATACCAGGCTGCTTGCCTGTAATCCCAGCACTCCGGAGGCAGAGGCAGGAGATGCCTGAAGTGAGCTGGCTAGCTAGGCGATCCAATCACTGAACTGTATTCAACTGAGAGACCCTGAAGAGTAGTGAGGAAGACACTCGACAGTAAGCTCTAGTGTACACATGTACACACGTGTGTATGCTCACACACATGCAAACACACATCTGTACATGCACAGATACCGCACAAACATAGGCATGCAATGACAAATGAATTAAACCCATGGTATTGGTGGTGAGTCAGAGGATCTGCTCTTACAGACTAGGCTAACATCTGAGTCACCTGTGTACTGCTGTCTGTGGAAATGCTAACGGAAGATTTCTTTAGGTGCTCCTGAAGGCAGCTCCCAGTAGATAGCTTTTTTAACTGCTCAGAAATAAGCCATGACTTCCCAACAGTGTCTTCTTTGGGGAGTCAACAGGATATTGGCACTGGGTTTCCTATGGCTTCTGTTTAAACTGAAAAGCAGGATTGAAAAAAAAAAAAAAAACAAACAGATTTAGGCATAGAAGCCAGGTTGTATGGACACCACATCTGGTAAGAAAACAACACTCAGGTCCATCTACTGTAGCAAGCAGAGGACGGCAAAGTGTCTAAGTCTCCACTCTTTAATTGTTTGAAGATTCCTTTTCATGCTTCAGGATGGAAGCAGGCTTCCAGTAGAGAGGTTCCTTGGGACCCAGCCGTCTGAAACACTTCATTAATTTAAGAATGAGAAGCAAAAAGCTATCCCCCCCCAGCACCCCCTTTATCAGACTCTCCTCACTACTTACATATCAACACATGCTTCTCCAATGTAAAGGCATTTGCATTAAATATGTGTGGCACAGTTATGTGGCAGGCACTTAAGACACAGCCAGTTATTCTAAAGCCCTGTGAGAGGCTTAGAAAAATATCTCTAATCAAAAGCCCCAGCACTGGACATTGCAAAATTCAAGAATGTTTGCCCCAGAGAACTCTTGACACATTTCACTGGATGCACCTAAGACCTATCACCAGGCGGCTCTGCGGCACAGAGGTGCAGGAGCCCCTACAGGAGGCTGTCAGCACACACACTCACAGCTCAGGGGCCATCAGGACCCAGGAAAGGCCTTACCTAGCTCAGAGGACCTGAGGAAAAAACACTGGCAGGAAATGACTGACAGGTAAAGGTGGGAAGCTGGATTCTCTGTCAGACTAGGAGGCAAATGCTCCAGGCATTAGCTGAAAACCAAAGGCTAGACCATATGACAAACAAGGTTAATAGTGGGGAATATCCTACAGGCAAGAGCCTAAAGTAAAAGGGGGTTCTGGCCTGAGGACCCATTTCTCCTATAGAAGTGGCCCTCTCCCATGCCATGGCTGGTTTCCTAATCCATTGTGTAGGTAAAGCCCTGTCATATGAGACAAACAGCAAAGACCCTGCTTCCTGACCGATGATGACATACTCTAAGGCCTGACTCAGCAGGTCTTCAATATTGCGATCCACAAAGGAGTGGAGGAAGCTGGCGTTAGTGCTGGGTGTGTTCCATGAAGCTGTCACAGGGACCGTTGAGTTCTCAGCCCAGCATTGTGGTCCATGTGGGACAAACCCACAGAGGAAGAAGCCGTGCTGTGGGATAATCGGCAGTGTTCCATGAGTCCTTCCTGATCAAAGTTTTCAGGAGCATAGGGCAAGGTATGATAGTGTGGGACATTCCTTGGCTTGGCAGAAAAGTAACGTCTTTTGCACCTTCGATGATGTAAATGTAATTCTGGTGTTTGGAACAGGTAGCCACATGGGTTCAGATCTCAGAATGGTGGTTTTTTTTCCCCTATAATTCTGGGCATTGAATCTAGGGTTTCCACATCTAGGCAAATGCTCTACCACTAAGCGGCAGTCCCAGCCCTTCTTTGTATGCCTGTGTGTGTGTGTGTGTGTGTGTGTGTGTGTGTGTGTGTGTGTGTGTGTGTGTGTGTAGGCCAGAGGTTGAAGTTGGTGTCTTCCTCAATAGTCCTCTGCCTTAATTTTGGAGACAGGAGCTCTCCTTGAACTGATTTGTCTAGATTGGTTGAGCAGCCAAGGAATCTTCTTGTCTCTGCCCTCCAGCACTGAGGGGTACATGCATCATCATTCAGCATTTTTTTTTAAAAAAGATTTATTTATCACATTTAAGTAAGTACACTGTCGCTGTCTTCAGACACACCAGAAGAGGGCATCAGATCCCATTACAGATGGTTGTGAGCCACCATGTGGTTGCTGGGAATTGAACTCAGGACCTCTGGAAGAGCAGCCAGTGCTTTTAACCACTGAGCCATCTCTCCAGCCCCCATCATCCAGCATTTTTATGTGGGTGCTGGGGAACCAAACTCGAGTCCTCGCGCTTGCTCTTTACTGAAAGCGAATTAGGAAACTGGCCATGGCATCGGATAGGATCACTTCCCCATCCCCCACCAGCCCTTTTTTAATCTTTAATTTTGAGATAAGAGTCTCACTAAATTGCTTGGTCTGGTCTTGAACTTACTCTGTATCCCACACATTTTGAACTTTTAGCTCCCCAAGTAGCTGGTTATTGGCCTGCAGTCTGGCTAGGTCTGGAGGAGTGCTCAGAGTACCTGCGGAAGATGCCTCTACTGTTTCCTGCTTCACTGACACAGCTTTGATGTCTGCTCTGCTCACATAGGTTTCTCTGGCTTCACAAATTCAGGTAACCATGGCAACCCCCCCTCACTCTTTGGCATTCCTTACTCCCATCCTCCCGTTTTGTTTTGTTTTGTTTAAATTTTGAGATGCATGTTCTAATCTGTAGTTAGGGGGCCTTGAGGCACGCAGCCTGGGCTGGCCTCAAATTTTCAGTGATCCTCCTGCCTCAGTTTTCTAACTTGTGAGAATTACAGGTCTTAACCTGATACAGCCATCCTTTGATGTTTCTTTGGATAGGTAACTTGGTAGAATGCTGTCTTATAAATACGGTTTTTAAGAAAGTGAAGCTCTGGATAGCTGGATGATTCTTATCATCCACTGAATAGAATTATTTTGAAAATTTGTGTTTATTATTATCACCATGGGTTTGGGGGGACACGAGTGCCACAGTATGCACAGTGTAGAGGTCAGAAGAACAACATGGGCTCTGGAGACGGAGCTCAGGATTCAGGCCTAGTGGCCCATGCTTTACCTATGGAGCCATTTCTCTGACCTAGGACATCTTGCAGTCAGGGTAGGGGCAGATCAGCTCAGTCCACTGTGGGTGGAACTGATGCCCGGCTGGGTTCTCTGTTGAAGTTGATCTGGCTTGGGTTAGCCCTCACTTTTACTGGGCAGCCATTCATTTTCCAACAAGAAGTACGTATACTTGTGTATACTGTGTGGTATGTTGGACTGTGGCCACTCAACCAGTGACTAGGTCTAAACCTGCCTGGTATCCTCTGCACTTGCTTGGTTTGTCTGCTGTTAGATGTCACTTTCTCTCCTACTTCCAGTGAGGAAACATCAAAAGCTTAGGATACTAAGCTCTTCTTAGTAGTTCCCCAATGCTTTAGTGGGTTTTATTTTCCCTGTCCCAGCCCTGGCTGTCTTAAAATTCTGCACATAGATCAAGCTGGTCTTGAACTCACAGAGGTCGCTCTGTCTGTTTCCCAAGTACTGGGATTAAAGGTGTGTGCCACCAATTCCAGCTCAGCTGTTCTAATTGCTCATAATAAAAATCTGTTTCAACTCAATCTGCCCAGAGTTACAGGTAGAACTAAATTATATTTGTAATTTGTCTGTAAATTATTTTGTACTTTTCCATATAATCATATTGTCTGCCATTATTTTAAAAATCTGTATTTTTAAAAATGTTTAGTTTTATGTGTAAGAGTGTGTTGCCCGAATGTGTGTGCACTGTGTGTATACTTGGTGCCCAAAGGTAGGAGGAAGGTGTCAGATCCCCAGAAGCTGGAGTTTGGGATGGTCAACCGCCATGTGGGTACTGGGAACTGAATCTGGGTCATCTCCAAGAAGAACAGGTACTCGAAACCGAGGAGCCAAGCCTCCACCCCTGGTATTCATATCTTATTTTCCCAGCTGGGATTTCTTGTCAACAGAAAGACGTTCAGTTACTTTAGTGGATGTTTTTGGTGACAGGGATCAAAGCGCCCGACTCTGCAGTTCTCATCGGACAGGATTCAAAACCAAACCACGGCTTTTGCTTTTCTTCCATTCCTAGTTGGTGAAGGGATGCCTCTCCTCTGTGTTCTGTGTTTCATTAGAAGCTGTGCTGCGAAGATGGCCTCTTCAGGTCACACCTACACAACTCAGATCACACGTGCTTGACGCCCCACCCTCCGGTTTGTGGTGATTCTACATGGGATCCAGTAGCCAACATGAGCTTCATAAACTTGGCAGTGGAAAAATGTTTTTGGACATTTTATGTTACGCCATCACCAGGAATTAATTCAAAATCAAATGTGCAGCTTCCAAGGTTATCTGGGCTGCACCTGCCCGCGTTTTCTCAGAAAACTTCACTCCAGTTTGGTTCTGAGCATACGACCGACCCACGCTTCGCACTGTGCATGACAACACATGACATAAGGGCAACAAATGTGGCCAGCAACACCCAGCTCAGGTTTGAGACTTCATATTAGGAGGTGTGGTGTTTTACTGTACAAAGTTTCCTGTCCTTCTTAAAAATGGCTTAATTATGGAAAAGAAAGACTTGATTTTTTTCCTATTGTCATTCCTCAGCATGTAAGTATCCAATTACTTGGGGCGTGGTGTGTTAGAATGTTTGATTTTAAAAGCTGCTGTTTGAGTAGCTGATGGGTTTCATAAAAATTTGCTCAGTGGCTCTTGGCTTCCTCTCAGCTTCTGAAATGGCTCAGAGCGGTAGTCTCAGTGCTGGTGACCGTAAAACCAGGCAGTTCTGACGGACGATGGAAGTGTGTCTGAGTAGCACATATTCAGCCATGATTCCGGTAAAATTATCAAGCATATATTTAGCTCAATTAGCATATAAATGTTTGCATCTCTAATGGTGAAATTATATGTACCAAAAAACCTGTTTTAAAATAAATTCTTGGGTTGGAGAGATGGCTCAGCTGTTAAAGGCTGGGCTCACAACCAAAAATATAAGTTCTTTACGATAGACTAGCACTGGATGTTTGATTTGTGTACCTACTCATTATTTTTTTTAAAGATTTATTTATTTAATATATTTATTTTGCAGACATGTCCTTATCTGGGATTCTCTCAGATGAGTACACTGTCTTTAGACACACAGAAGAGGGCATCAGATGGTTGTGAGCCACCATGTGGTTGCTGGGAATTGAACTCAGGACCTCAGGAAGAGCAGTCAGTGCTCTTAACCACTAAGCCATCTCTCCCGCCCCCTACTCATTATTTATATACACCCAGGATTGTGTAAAGTTCCATGAGCAAAGGGGCTGCAAGTAGACATTGCCAACGCCCCATTAGAGCCTTCAGGTGGCAGCAGGCTTGTCTCTCTGGCGGGAGTTCTAGATAAGCACTGGAGTGTCCCGTCCGTTTGCTGACACTGCCCATCGTCCCTGCAGTCTGCTTTTGAGTCTGGTGGTGGGACTGGGGTGGGAGGTAGGGGTGTTAGGAAGTAGAGTACGTGCTGTGATGCTGATTTTCTCTATTAAATTTGATTCTAACATTCTCTACTCTCAAATAATATCAAAAGGGTATGTTTTCTACATATGCTTTTCTTTTTCTTTGAGATAGGTTCTTGCTCTGTAGTCCAGGCTGGCCTCAAACTTAGTGGTCCTTCCGTATCTGTGCCTTAGATGGCTGAGTGCACATCTAAGATGTGTGCCACTGCACCTACCCTTTTCCGTTTTGTATTATTCTGTAATGAAATGCTGGGAGAGCAGCTAGGCTGCTAATGGTGTTTCCAGCTACCTGCAAGTTCCTCTTCATCCTACAAGAATGTGTTACATGCTCTATGTTGGAATCACTTAGGTATTAGACTTCCAGCATATATAATGAGTCGAATTAGACTTCTAAGAATGCCTACATGTCTGTCTTCTGGCCAAAACAACTCTAATTTTACTGTTGAATCTTCCGTCTCCACAGACTGTTCTCTGTTTTTTGATTTACAGCATTTGATAATGCCAACACCTGAAATTAACAGACGCTTTCCTATTGTCTTTATGGTGGTGAAAAAGTTGTGAGGTTCCCTCTGCCTCTATGGACACCTTCCACAGAAACTGAGTTCCGCAGAGCTGGCCAGGTTCTAGGCATCCTACGTCCTGTGTCCGGTTCTTTCTCAAAATCACCCCATCCAAGTGCTGTCAAATAGAAAATGTATACAGCCCTTTCTTGTATTCCAACAGCCACATCTTCCACATTAAACTCAGCAGCCAATTCTGCATTCTCTTTGTAACTTCATATATCTGAAACTCTCCCAAAGTTATTTTCCGAATATCCAGCAGTCCTCGATTCAGCCATCTGCACAACCTGCCCACACACTCATTCCACACACTCTCTTTAAGATCAACTTTAGGTCCCTTATGTCTTTTCAGATCCTAAATCAAAAGCCCAGTTGGTGCTGGGCTCTTTCAGAAACGACATGACCATCACAGATGACAGTGTGTACAGACGCCATAGTCGCGGGAAGTACTTGGAATTCTAACAGGTGGTGCTCAGGTCTGAACCATGACCCCGGGGTTCCAGGCATGGTAGGCAGTGATTACCACTGGATAATTCCCCTGGCATTAGATCTAGCAGCCTAAACTTTCCTTATAGCTCTTTCACTTTGGCTCAACCACAATGGCAACCTCAGACTACAATCACATTATCAACAAGGCGTTTATTCTGTAGTTTATTCTAAACATTCCACCTTAAAACTGCCTGCCATTCTAAACGTTCCACCTTAAAACTGCCTGCCATTCTAGCTCGCATTTCCACTGCAGCCCTGACTTCACGTTGCTCTCTTCACACTCTTCTGTTTGAGTACGTAGCTTTTGCTAAAGTCCAGGTTTCCATACTAACCCTGTCCCCACCTTTGGAGATAAGGGATCTTACTATGTAAACCAGGTTGGTCTCGAACTCACAGAGCTCTGCCTGCCTTTGCCTCCTGAGTGCTGGGGTTAAAGGCGTGAGCCATGCCCAGCTATGCCATCATTTGTAGTTACAGTGCTGCCTTCCATCTAATTATCAAACCCCCGTTTGTCTTCAGTCTTCCAGCATGGACTTGAAAATGCACTGCACTCTTAACCTCTCTTAATTCCACCCTACTGGCTGAGACCATTCACTGTGCTCATCTCACCCACTTTTGTTACACTCTAACAGGGAAACATCCCCTTTGACCCTAGACAAAAGTGCTTACCAGGTCGCATGCTTGCTTTAACCCATTACTGGCTAATACTTTATCAGATTCCGTTGTAAGTTTTTAAGTTCTGGGCCACTGTGCAAAGTTATTTCACATTTATAGTAAGTAACAGAGAATCAGTACTAGAGCTGGCATCTGCCTGCCAGTGACAGTAAGGCATGCGATCTGCATGCTGGCATTTATTCCTAACTGAGATGCATGTGAGCAGTGGCCACGGTATTTACATTGCTGGTAACAATTCCTAAACATCTGAAAAACTGAGCACAGTTAGCAGATTATGTTTATAAAAACAACGTAAAGACATCTGGATTCAGGCATGAAAAAAGTGGTCAAACTCAGGATGGGATTTTCAACGGTTAAACAAAGCTTCTACAAAAGTAACACGGACACAGTCTAATCGCACCTAAAGACAAGAAGGAAGCATCTGGAAAATTAAAACTTCTGTCATACTTCAGACAACCTACTGAACCCCAAGTGGAAGAAAGTTCCAGGAAGTTTTCTTATCTAAATATCTTCTAAACTGAAAAGATGACCTCTAAGAGATCTGTGTTCAGACGGCTGACACTGTACCATCAAACAGACCAGGAAATGACACTGGCTACTCCAGGTACTCAGCTTGGAGCCAAATACCATGCGGACTCCATCTCATTCAGCCCACCTATCATTCTATTCAAGTCGGTTCTTTAACAGACAGGAAACTGTTCCGAGATTCTTGCAATTCAAGGTCAGATTGCAAATGACATCTATCACAAGCTGGGCCAGACTCAAACCTCTCAGAACTTCCTCAGGAGACTTCTGAGAGAGGCTAAATGCCCCTGAGGCAGAGTCTATCGCTATTTCTACTCCTCTAGTCTGCACTCTGAGCCCCTGTCAGCACAGCCCATGTTTCTTTTTTTTTTTTTTTTTTTTTCGAGCTGGGGACTGAACCCAGGGCCTTGTGCTTGCTAGGCAAGCGCTCTACCACTGAGCTAAATCCCAATCCCCTACAGCCCATGTTTCTTATATAGCTCTACATTCCCAACTCATCAGAGCAGCAATACTGAGGACACTTGCTAAATAACAAGGGGACACTGAATCCATCACTGCCATGCCAGCTCAGGTTATTCGAACTGTGCTTCGCCTGGAACAAGGACCATAATTTTAATGGACAAATGTAACATGGGTCTAGGATACCCGGGAAGGGGCGGTGATGGTAAAGCCTGTGTTGCTACTGTGTGTGGTGCTTCTGAGCCCACCGTTCCGGAGGCGCTACCGAGCGTGGCTGCTATGCAAACAGTCGCTTCTGAAACGAAACCTTCTGCTCGTCAATTCATGAAGGCGGGAACACTTTACGGATGGCTCCCTGTATCCTGCCTCTGGTACTGTTTTCTCTTCAAGTTAGGTAGAAAAACTAAGCTTAAAACTTTCAGGATTAGAGCAGTAACCTTCTTTGGTCTACTGTTTTTGAATAAAGCTTATGAGACAACACACAAAGAAAGACAAACATCATAAAATAACTTTTATACAGGATTAGTAGATCTGTTTACATATAAAAAACAAAGGACCTCATTACAGTTAGAGTTCACATAAATTACACAGATTAACTTTTTTAAAACTACTATTCAATTCTTTTAAAGTCCCTTTTAAATTTTCATCTTGAAGGCACAGTGCATGAAATAAAACAGAAGACTGAAGCACTTAAGACGAATGAATGGGTGTCGTGTCACATAAATAACTGTGAAGAGTTTTGGATCTGGGGAAGTATTCCGAAAACAAGAGAGGTAAAAGGAACATAAAAAAAATACCACGTCACACCTCCAAGAAATCTGCAGTGCAGAATGTAGCTGGTACATTCATGCTATGCCGGCTATAAACATTGCAATTGTCTGTATTTACATAATTTTTATCCAATTGCCTCAAAATGGTAACCTACTTTCATATTTCAAAATCAACTAGGACCATACTCTGAGAGTTAAGTGGAACCATCAGTGAAGTTTTTCCAAATATAAAGGAAAAGTGTATTTGGGAGGGTTTTCTTCAAAAAACTAGAAACCCAAATTCAATTGACATTAATCAAAGACCCTATTCACCCCCCCAAACTGCTATAATAAAAACAAATCAGAAACCTAAAGTTATCAACAAGTTGCTAGACTGAAAGATCATTGAATATTTAACCATTAGTGGAATTTTAGTAATAACAATAAAGGAAAAATTTGGGGAAAATACTTGGGTGCCACCATAGAACAATCCACCGGAGACCCATACTGCAGGACACCATGACATGTTCATAGCCAATGAGAGAGCAGAGACAAAACCTGACACAGTGAGGGTCTGGCAAGACGATAAACCTCTTCAATGCCAGGAACGGGTGGAGATAAACTGCGGTTCCCAGGAAGCTGGTGCTAGCTCAAAAAGCATCAAGTTCAGACATAAGCACTACCCTTTTATTTTTCACTCATAATTAGTTTTAAATTCAATATTCACCAATTCAGCAAATCTCATTCAGATGAAATTATCAAAGATTAACCAGCCAAGCACACTGAGCCAAGCATACAATGTTTCCTTCCTCGAAGCTAACAGAGTCCCAAAGCCAATTCTTCTCAGCAAGAATGGCACGTGTTCTTCACGGGAACACCCAGCAGATGCCGCACCACCCAGAGTTCATTGCTACACCAAAGCTGGTATAGTTACTTGAGATCATCTCACCAGACTCTACCAGCACAAGTGCATCCACATGGGCAGACACTGTGAACATCACCTATCCATCACGTTGCTTTTGTTAAGGAGCAGGGAGGGAAGGCTTATAAACTCATCACCAGGACAAAGCAATGTCTTGTGAGCAAAGGAAAGGCACATCTCAGACTGGGGCAGACTTCCTAATACTGTGACACTCGCGTCCAGGACTCTGAAGAAATGGAAGGTCTTCAGAGAAACACTGGAGGCGTGCACTGCCCTCCCCGTATGGCTTCAGTGCCCTTGGCTGCTGAAGTAGTGTGAGATTAGATTGGTTTCACAACCAAAAGAAGGCTGGGCTAAGAACAGAGTAGTCATGGGTCTGGTACATTCATGTTCATAGGTGACAGAGGCTGGGGAGGCCTGATTTTCCACCTCAGTACATCAGAAGTTCATTAAAACTTAGAGCAGAAATTTGTGTTTCATTTCAGGAAAAGATGACGAAGAGAACTATTCTATATATTCATCTCTAACAAAGCTTCATACATACTTAAGAAGGCATGGCCTGTGACCAAGGCGTGGCCTGTGACCGCTGAGATGTTCTGTTAAAGACACACTGAATTCCAGAGAACAGTGGAAAGTGTCCATTAGTGAACTCTAGTAAAGTGAAGAACGTCACATGAACTTGGTTTCTAGTTGTCCCAAGCAGGGCCCAGCCACAGGCCACTTGTTGGTTTTCTGACTTGGCACTTTTAAAAATAAAGCTGGAAAAGAACAATACACATCATTTAGGAAAGCGGAAGTGTCACTGGAAGAATGGAGTCACGTGCTCCTCATTAGCATCGCCTGCCTCCAACTGTTCTGCTCCTGCGGCGAGACAGGGACTCCTACACGCTGATGCCAGGACCTAAGCCACCTAAGTGACTGTGGCTAACAGATACCACGATCTCCTTAGTCCCTCATTAGTCGTTAACCAAGATGCCAACTTTTTACAGCCACCTGGGTGCATCCTCACCAAGTGTAGCCGAGTGACCTGGTGAGCTGAGCCTTTGGGGTAACTGATACATCAATGGTATGAATACGGTTTGGAAAGGGAGGAGCTAGTTTTGTGATCCCCTGATTTAGTACAAGTTCAGCAGCAACTTGGCCATTAAAAACATTCAAAGATATTAAACTGTTACGTCATTGGTAAGACTCGCACTCACAGAAAGCATCATTCCACTGAAGAGCAGACAGACAGACACAGTAAGGTGCCAGTCCTGTAGGTCTCTGCCTGACTGGCACTGAAGAGGACACCTTCCCACCAATGTCCTATCACATGGCAGTCTTTCAGCTGGTCCTTTCACTTGGAAAGAGCCATATTTCAAAGCTTAGAACTGAAAAATTTTAACATAATTGCTTGATCAAAAGAAGACTGTCAAAGGAATCATTAGGACAAAGAACCAAATTGCTTGCAGAGGCCTATGTGCAGAGGCCATACTATTTCCATGACAATCTGCCATCTCGGGGCGAAGGCTTGGGCTGGAGCATCAAGTGCAGACATTTGGATCCAAGTGTAATAAGAATGTGCAAGTAGGTTTCGTCCACTTTTAGATAGTTTCAGCAGTAGAACTCAGAACCTTTAGGTGTGGGACCATAGGAAACCACAGGTGTACACACAAAAGAGGCTGAGATGTAGGAGACACTAAGGGACAGGCATTCCTGGGGGACAAGTGCTTCACAGTTAAAGCAGCAGCACCTATGGGTTTTACCAAGATAAGACAGACAATGTCCTTGCTTCTGCTCCAACCCCCTCTCCCCTCTACTCACAGGGCATCTGGTGCCTCCACAGCAAAGCTGTGAGTTCTCTTTTAAGATGAGGATATTTAGAACTTTGCTAAACCTTACAAGAGAGGTAGTAAAATCCTGCTAAAAGCACAGCCCACCAGTTCTGACCCAGCTTGGAAACAGGTAGAAAGACGAAGACGGAAGCCCGTTTATTCCATTTCCTGATGTCATGTTTAAAAATCATCCAGCCTCCAGTAAACCTGAAGAAGAGAAAGCCCAGCCATTTGCTAACTGGAGAAGAGAACTCCTCAGTAGATGGAGAAAAATCTCGAGTTTTTAAAGCTTTATGTCAGAGTCTGACTGGTGTCCCTGCCTTAATGTTTCTGGATTCTTTTGGCCTTTAAATTAAAGAGAACAAAACTAAAGCCACTAGTAAATGCCTGATGTGCAAAACACATCTACTAGATGGTTGTATGCTGTTTCTGTAGGATCTTTGAACAGCTCATCTTAAATTAAAAAGGGAAACAAAGTGGCTGTCCCATCTTCTGCTGCATAAATAGAAATCAGATTTTTTTTTAAGAAAAGGTTAAGAGTACTTTTAAGGAAGGGAAGTTCAAAACTGCCTGTGACATTCAGAGAGTATGAATTTAGCAGGCTAACTTCCCAAAGCTCTTTGAAGGAGGAAGGAATCTCTCTTCTTACTGCAGTGTCTCCCAAGAGGAGCTGTCATTTGCCTGGTACTTATGCAGGGAGATATGCAAACCGTGCTTCTCAATGTTTGCTAGAATATAATGTCTCTTCCTCTGTGTCCGTTTCATCCTGGAACTCATGGCTTAAAAGGGACTTCTTAGAGCCAGTTGACATCATGCGAATTTCATCTTCATATTCATCATGATGCTGCCGCAGCCGGTGGAAGCCATCTTTGTGTCTGTTAGACTTGATGGAACAGATGCACCAAATGATGCAAGCCGTGAGGATCAGCGCTGACATGGTGGCACCTGTCCGACAAAACCACATGTGAGTGTCAACAAGCAACTACCTCTGATGGCACTTTTAATAATATGTCATTTGCTTTAATTTCATGCAATTAAGAGCAATTTGATTGTCTGAAGATGATCCTCTGTGGTAGACCTGGCAGGCAAGAAGCCGGGGGCCCAATCTCTAGCATCTCAACAAACCCACTCTGTCATTCTAGAAGCATCGCCCTTACTGTAGCATGATGGGAGAGATCAATAAGCAAACCAGCAAAACTCAGGACCCAGGAATTTTTAACTGCTTTAGGGTTATTTTCCAAGATTGATCTATCTATCTATCTATCTATCTATCTATCTATCTATCTATCTATCTATCTTTATTTCTCTCCTTCCTATCTATCTATCTATCTATCTATCTATCTATCTATCTATCTATCTATCTATCTATCTATCTTTATTTCTCTTTCCTTCCTTCTTTCCCTTGTCTTTTTCCTGTGCTAGGAATTGATCCTAGGGCAAGCTCTATCACTGGACAGCACTTCCAGCAGACTGTTATTTCTTTCTTCTTCTTTCTTTTTTTAATTTTTACTTAAAGATGTTTAAGTTACATGTGGAGGTCAGAGGACCATTTGTATACATTGGTTTTCTTTCTACTGTGGGCTTCAGGGTTGAACTCAGGTCATCAGGCTTGTGCAGCAAGATGCTGCTACCTGCTAAGCCATCTTGTCAGCATCCACTCACCCGTCCTATCTGTCGATCCATCCTGGGTCTCACTGTACCTCAGGCTAGCTGAGACTAGTATAGTCCTGACTGGCCTCTAACTTGCAGTGGTTTTTTATTTTAAATTTGTATACAAGATTAGCAAAACAATAGCCTTAGCAAAAAAAAAAAAAGTAATAGGTAAGAAATAAAATCTGAGTGCACTCCAGCAAATAGCTGGCAAAGCTAGACTTAAACTATGGCTGAATCCTGACTCCCGTGCCTTCAACCACCGAGTTCTTTGTATTTGCCAGGCTCAAGGAGAATGGTAAGCATCCCACAAGCAGCTCTGTGCTCACACCATGCTTCCAAGGTACCATTCTCACCCGAGACCCCCACGCTGCAATGGAGCTTGGGGTTTTGCTTTCAGTCCAGTTACACTGAGAAATGAATGGGACGTTATTGTGTCAAACAGATGGAGTACAGGGAACATTGTTCTTTCTACACATTTCCCCCTAACCTTTAAGTAATTAAAACAATGGCGCAAATTAACCCTGGCAAGAACATTTCCTCTTTCCTGGACCTTGAAAAACCAAAGAGTAAATTCTAGCAACCAGTAGGATCTTGATGCAAAGTGACACTTGCGTGTTCCACACTACTCAACAAGACCTCGTTGGGGCCAACTCTGGCTCTAGGATCTGGGGATGCAGATAACTCTCTGTTGCCTGAACTTTGTTTTGGTGGTGGACATTAAATGTAGACAGTGCACTGGGCAGGTACATATGAGACCCACAGTGACTAAGGTGATGCAAAAATGTAGGGTTGAGATAGTAGCTGTCTCTCAGTAGAGATTAACTTGAGGATGGACCTGAAAAACTTAGGGGCAAGACAGAGGAACATATAGGACAACAGCCGCTTGGGAAATCAGGTTTGGATGGATAGACTCTGGGAAAAGCAGTTAGAGGTGTTTGTGGGGACTAGCCACTCTCAAAGTGTAACAGCAGAACTGGTTTTAACATCAAGTTCTAAAAACTGAAAATCTTTACCTGACACAGTTACCACAAGCTCCCTTGGCAAACCAAATATCCGGTTATCTGTATCAAAGACTATCACCACAGAACTGGCTGCATCATGATGCACAAAGACCTAAAACGATAAAATTTAAGAATTGTGAAAAGTCACTTATGGGAATGGTGAGGTGCTCTGCACTCAAGAGCACTGGCTGCTCTTCCTGAGGACCACACACAGTGGCTCACAACTACCCAGAACTCTAGCTCCAGAGAATCTAGGAATCCACACCCTCTGCTGGCCTCTGCTGGCATTGCAAGTGAATGGTGCACAGCCCACAGGCAGACATCCATACACATCCATGTTAAATTTGCAAAGCCACTTTTAGATACTGCAGTCCTGTTTCACTAAATGCTTTGGGCCTATAAAGCAAACCAAGAAGGTAGCCAAGAACCATCTGCACTATATAAATGCTATGCAAGTTATTCTTTTGTTGCTGAGGAAGAGAACAATACCTTTTGGCAACAAAAGGATAATAGATTCTGTAATTGAGAGGTGGGCATATTTTTACTTCTTGTTTCCTAATAAGAGTTTTAAAATAAGGCGCAAGTGTTAAAAACAATAAGCACTTATCAAATCCAAGTTGAGTTTCTTACCTGTGAATGCTGTTGCTGGTATCCATCAGCGATGGCATTGATGTTATGGACCCCAGGAGCTAAAAGCACATGGAAATAACCCCCCTCTTTTGTGTGTACTCTTATTCCTTCATTGAGTACAATTACTGCTTTAGAGATTGGTTTACCAGTCTTGTCTTTTACTAACCCATGGACTCCTTTGTGGACCTGAAAAAACAAACAAACAAACAAACAAACAAACAAACAAAATTTTCACGATGTCAGCAGATATTTTACAGGCAATAGCTTGAGACTTGATCAAAATCAATCAAACATGTGTGTGCACACATACACATTTGAGGCTACCATCATCAAATTAACAAACCCTGTCTCAAAAAAAAAAAAAGTTAAGGGTTTGATGAGTATATTATAGCTCAGGGTTGGGTCCAAATCGACCTGACCCTGTCAGCCTAGCTAACCTTTGTCCCAAGTGACTCTGACTATCTGCTAATCAGTCAGTGCTCCCAAGTCAGAGCCAGTGATAAGAACTCTGAAACAATGAAAGCCTAAAGTCTTCAAATGCCTTGAATGATTTCCTTCCATGGCAATGCTGAGTGTGACTGTGTGATTCTGAGCTTGAAGAACAAGAAGCCCCCAATTACAGCAGATTCAAGGTCTGTGACTGTATGGCATCTATGGCATCCATTTTGGCAAGCAAAAGATGAATAAACCTCAGGCTCAGGAGATGGCTCAGAGGAGAGAGTGCTTTCCACCCCGGCGTGAGGACTGGAGCTTAGATCCCGATAACCCATGTAAAAGGCTAGGTGAGCATGTCAGCCCACCTGCGATCCAGTGCTCAGGAGGCAGAGATAGGGAACCCTGTTGGTTAGCCAGACCAGTGAGGTCTGGGTACATCGAGACATGTGTCTTAGTATGTATAGTGGAAAGTGATCTCAACCTTTGACATGTATACATGTGATGGCTCATGTATGAATAGCATCTCTCTCTGCTCTCCCCTCCCCTTTACACACAAAAGAACAAAATTCTTCTTTCTATATACATTTAAAAAACAATGTTTTACTAAAGGTTTCCATTGGATACACCCCTATGATGACGCCTAGCTTGGGGCTCTGGGTTTGATCTCAGTGTCAGAGGGAAACAACTGGAAAGAAGCTCACCTCCACCAGCATGCTGAGGAGAGACTTCTTGTTCTCTGCCCATAGGGCAGGGAGTTGAGCTGCACTTGGGAAGTAGCAGCAGCTTGTGTATACTGTGATTTCTGGGCAATGGCCATAGGTGACACTATAATCCTGAAATATAAAGTCCAGCATCAAATTAGTACACGCGAAAATTAACTTTGTAAAACAAATGAACTAAAAAGAAAGTGTGTGATGTGAGCAGCATTTGTGATACGTCTTACAACAACTGTAAATAAGTCAGCATGTATAAAAAAGGTCACAAGCAGGACAGCTCCTCAGGAACGTCCCGTGAGGACAGTGACTACGTCCCGTCCATTCTGATGTGGGAGTGCTTCCCACCCACCATGCCTGCAGGGATGGAGAGTTTACTGGGGTTTGCAGGGAGGGCCAGCTTGCCCTTCAGCTCTCGAACCCCCCTGCTGCTCCCCTGGCACTGGAGGCAGAGGATGAGCACTTGTCCTGATCCTCTCAGTCTGGGCCTGCTGTGGCAATGGCCACTGCCATAGTGGAGCACTTGGTCAAGTGCAGACAGATTCCAAACTACCTGCCGCCTTCCCTCAACTCTCTCATTTACCTAATGATAGTAACATCCTCACAGTGTCAAGAAATTTCATCTTTTTTTTTGTTGTTATACCCTTTTCTTTTCTTTTTTTTTTTTTAAAAAGAATTATTTATTTATTTTATGTATGTGAATACACTGTGGCTCTTCAGACACACCAGAAAAGGGCATCAGATCCCATTACAGATGGTTGTGAGCCACCATGTGGTTGCTGGGAATTGAACTCAGGACCTCTGGAAGAACAGTGCTCTTAACCGCTGAGCTATCCCTCCAGCCCCACCTTTTTTTTCTTATTTTTGAGATTATAACATAATTATATAATCTCTTCCTTCTCTTTTATCCCTCCAAACCCTCCCACACACCCTTCCTTGCTCTCTTTCAAATTCATGGCCTCTTTTTGTCGTTGATTGTTGTTACCTATATTATGTACACACATATGTATATGCATATAGATTGCTCAGTCTATATCATATAACTAATATGCATGTTTCAAGGGACAGCTATAACCAGTTGGTATGCTGTTCCTTGGGGAATACTATTTCTCTGACTCTCGGCATTTTTTTTTTTTTTTTTCGGAGCTGGGGACCGAACCCAGGGCCTTGGGCTTCCTAGGCAAGCGCTCTACCACTGAGCTAAATCCCCAACCCGACTCTCGGCATTTTTAAGTCGCCTGCAGTTCCTTACATAGGGGTGAGGCCCTGTGTTTCCCCCCTACCCACTTTGTCCATTGTGGTTGTCCTTGCTCAGCTCAGTTTTAGGTGGTTTTGTTGATGAGATTTTTACGGTTTAGCTTCTGCATTACTAGGAGACACAATCTCACATCAAACTCCTTGATCCTCTCTGACTCTTACAATCTTGCCCTCTCTTCTGCAATGTTCTCAGAACCTGTAAGTGCTAGAGTTGTCTTCTAGATTTATCTCTTGGGACTGGGCTCTGCAACTCTGCATTCTGATTGGTTGTAGTGTTCTGTAATGGTGTCTCTCTGTTGATGAAGGGTGAGGACTACATTTATCTGTGTTATAAGAATAAATACTTAGAATGTAGTTAGTGTTCATTTTGATTTAGTAAAGTTGGTGGTTGTAGATTCTTCTCCAAGATATGTGACTTCACCAGCCCAAATAGTTAATTACGTTTTTAATTAACTGTTGGAGCTGGGAACTGACCCTGAAACCTCTGGAAGAGCAGCCAGTGTTCTTAACTGCTGAACTAGGTCTGTAGGCCCCCACATAGTAAACTCTTAAAAAATAAACAAATGGAAATTCAGTCAATTTCCTGATACTTACAAGGACAAATGATCAGTTAGCCACTCACTGTGTAACTATGACTGCACTTACTAACGGGGTCAGAAAGAAGAGCTATAGATTCTACACAGCCCCTAAGTAAATCCAAACGGCCTTTTATGCAGAGTATGAAAAACCAACTTTAAGTCCAGCTGGGATTGCCAGGACTTTTAAATAACCCAAACAATCCTTAAGAAGAACATGGTCAAGACTTACAAACCACGGTTATACCAAAAACAGTGCAACAACAAAAGAACAGCTGCAGACCCGCGAGATACAAGTCTGGACATAAAGCCATACCTCTGTGTTTAGAGGCTTTCTGAAAGGACACTGAGACCATCCAATGAGGAGAGACTCACATTTTTGACAAATAAAATAAAATAAAATAAAATCTAGATCCCTGCCCTCTCATGAAACTAAGCTCCTGTCTCACACCGTATACAAAATGTACTTAAACCATATCGAGGGCTAAAGTCATAAAACTCTTACAAGAAAAACAGAATCTTAGTACGCCAACAAATCACGAGGAAGCAACCTGAATTCCATCCCAGGTCCTACGTGGTGGAAGGAGAGAACTGACCCACAGGCTGCTCTCTTGCTCCCACAAGTGGCACATGCTCACTTCTACCCCCAAATAAATGTAATTATTTAACGCTAAAACAGCAGCCTATAGGATGGTAAACTATTTGGAAGTCATGTACACGAGAAGGATTTAATATGTGGACTATGTAGAAAACTAACAATCCAATTACTTAACATTTTTAACTTTATTCTTACTTTATGAGTATGGATGCTGTTTTGCCTGCATGTTTATGTATGTGCAGTAAATGATGAGGCCAGAAGAGGGCACTGGACCTCTTAGGATTGGAGTTACAGACAGTTGGTTATTAGCAATCATGTGAGTACCAGGAATTGAACCTGGGTCCTTTGGAAGAGTGACCAGTGCTCTTAAACATCTCTCTAGCACCCCAATTAAAAAATTAAAATTAATATTGTGTGTGCATCCATGTCATGGTACACATGTGAGGGTAAAAGAATTTGTAGGAGTTGGTTCTTTCTTTCCACTATGTGTGTCATGGGGACTAAACTCAGGTCACAGGCTTGGCAGAAAGCGCCTGTATCCTCTGAGGCAGCCTGCTGGCCCAAACCTGACTGTGAAGTGCACAGAAGATCTGGATAGATAACTTCTCCGAAGAAGCACATAAAAAGTAACTCCAATATCATCAGCCATCAGAGAAATGGAAATGAAAACCACGGTGAGATGATGTTATGTCTATTAGAACACGTAAATGTAAACCACAGGTATTTCTGAGGATACAGGAAAGATGGGCTCCTTGGGTGCAGCCGATGGGTGTGAGGTGGTAGAGATGCTACGGAAAAGCTTGGTTCCTCAGATCGTTAAACATGGAACTGAGACAATGTC
Source organism: Rattus rattus (assembly GCF_011064425.1). Classification (NCBI taxonomy): domain Eukaryota; kingdom Metazoa; phylum Chordata; class Mammalia; order Rodentia; family Muridae; genus Rattus; species Rattus rattus. The sequence goes on from NC_046162.1 coordinate 95,480,154, forward strand.
TAGTGATGCCACTCCTAGGTCTCTCCCTAAACAAAGTGAAAACTCAGGCTTAAAGATACCACAAGCCCATGTCTATCAACATATAAGCTGATAAACAAAAGGTGCTGTGTATAGTGGAATAATATTTTGTTCTAAAGGTATGTGATATGTGCTATAAAATGGATAGACTTCAAAAATTTATGCTAATATAAGAAGTTAGATACAAATGGATTAATATGTAAGCTAACTTAGGAGATATTTAGAATGGGAAAATCCCTAAAGACAGAGTAGCAATTACCAGGAGCTGTGGGAAGAGAGAACAGGGAGCCCCTCACTGCTTAACTGGTATAGGTGCAGTCTGAAGTAATGAAACAAACAGAAGTAGACTTGGTTGTAAATACAGTTAGTGTTACTAAACTATACAATTAAGAATATTTAAAATAGAACATTACTGTCAGGTTAATTAAGGCCTAAGCATGTTGAGGAAGTCACAAGGCATAGATACCAGATGCCAGTCACTTTTCTATCTGAGAGAAGGCAGCTGCTTTTTGCTCAATGACCAGCATTCTTAGCCCATCTAACCGTGTTCTCCAAAGCATACGTACCTTCATGCTGCCCAGGTGACTGTGCCACTCTGCTCCCCGCATCACTCCTCCTGGTATGTTCTCATCTATAAAAGTCATTGTGAGATACAGGATCAACAAGACCAAACTCTCCTCTCCCCAAAACAATCAACCAACACAAGTAACCCAGGGTGGGGGAGTGCCTACCTGAATTATTTGGGCAACTGGGCTGACCCATGTGCATCGATGGGTGGTTATTTGCATAAAGAGACGCCAGATGCTTTAACGTTTCTTTGTTTTCCACTACCAAGAAGAAAAATGTGAAAGTCAGTGGAAAAATTTGAAAAGATTTTTGCTCAAGTTCAGTATGAATTCAAGTCCTCTTCTCTCCTTCCAGTAAGTTCTGCACCTCACTGAAGTTTACTGAGGAGTTACCATAAATAACAACATCATTTTGTTTAGTCTAAGACAATCATACTTAGGAGCAAACATCTTCTTTACATTAAAAATACTAATGGTGAATTTATACCACAGGCCACTATACTAAGATACGATCTTCTTTTGGTTTTACTGTACCTTAATTACGGACAGCTGGGGCCGAGTAACCATATTCCTTGTGAGCTACAATGAAAACAACCCAAACTGTCTGCATTTTCCATGGCCTGAGGAGATTCAACTGTTTAGCTAACTACAGAGCACAGCCCCTAGGCAAGGTGTCAAGCGTGGGAGGGGGTGGTCAGACTGTTACTATGAGCACGCTTGTATTCTCAAACTCTACAACAGTAACTCCTCAAAACCTGGCAGCAGAGCTCACTGGACAGATACGACTAGATGCCAGTAGAGTCTGGCCTCCATCAGGCCTTCCTCTCCAACCTGCCTGAATTCTTTAAGTACAGTATGGGCAACTTTCCAAGGCTGATTATTTTAGCTTATAGCAAAGCAAATGCTCATTACTGAAAAACTTCTAGAAGGAGCATTACTTAGTGACGTGGAATGTCCACCAGGATAAGATACTGCATGTGAGAACTGATACTCAGCATACCTGTCTGTACTGGCTTGTCGTACGGATATGTGACCAGCACAGAACCACCATCTAAAGCAATGGAAAGGCTGAAATCCTGTTTTTGAATCAAGTTTTCAATGATGGCTTTGGTCTCAGGTTGGGAAGCATTACCTAAAAACAGAAAAGTTAAAGATAAAATATCAAGTTTTAAATTTTTGTTAAAGTATAAAGAAATACTCTATTTGAATTCCATCACAATGCTGGCTTACAAAACTTGTAGGGAGCTAGGCAGTGGTGGTGTGTGCTTAGTCCCAGCCCTCGGGAGGCAGAGGCAAGTAGATCCCTTGAGTTCCAGACTGGCCTGGTCTACAGAGTGAGTCCCAGGGCAGCCAGGGCCACACGGAGAAACCCTATCTGGAACAACAACTATAAATTTGAGGGCAACTGTCTCACCACATGCTGCCTCAAGCAAGAAAGACATATCCATATCCTCAGAGGGAGGTTTCACCAAGCTGTGCATCGTTTGAGGTAACGTGTGCACGTTAGTACATTACATATAACGGCATGCACATGTGCTGTGTGTGTATACATATGCAGAAGGGTAGAGAAAAAGAGGGCCTTTGTTACTATAGGCATTGGGACACCCCAACAATCTCAACTAAGTTTCTTTAAAAAAAAAAACATACACAAACACAAAACTTCAATCACTTTTGCAAAGTGAAAGAAAAAATGTTTAAAATGTTTTCTGAATGTCTATATTGATTTATACTTCACACTCACAGCCTAGACAAGTACCACCCATTCCTCATCCATGAAATGGGGCTGACCAATCTCCTACACAGAAAGACTTATTTCAAAAGCATGAAATGGTCTAAAGCTTAGACCTACTTGTGAAGTCTGTGTCCAGGTCTCTGCCACGGGCATTTGTGTGCCCAGTCTTCGAGGTACAGTCTTTCTCCTGTGCTCGCTCTCTCCCATCTGGATTCAGAGAGGGGACAATCACAATTCTAGTCCTGTCAACCAACTAAAACAAAAAAGAAATCAAGACCTCATTAACTCTATGTGGAACTGATAGTTACCTCCTCCAAACACAAAGTCTTTATTGTTCATTTTAAATAGTTTTTTTTTGTATTTTTTCTTCCATTTTTATTAAATTGGGTATTTCTTATTCACATTTCAAATGTCATTCCCTTTCCCAGTTTCCTGTCCATCAGCTCCCTAACCCCTCCCTCTCCCATTCTATATGGGTGCTCCCCTCCCCATCCACCCCCCTTAAATAGTTATTTTAAAAGGCAAAACACTAAAAGAAACTGAAGTGCAAAATACAACTTTTATTTGCTTCAAACAAAATTTAAAATAAAGGAGACAACTCTGTATAACTAATAGTCCTCATGGCCTCTTGGTGACAAAGAATGGTGGTCACAGAAGCATTCCTGACATATAAAACCCAGTTTGCTGGCTGATTTTCTGTGTAAATCAAGCCCATTCCTTTATGTTTGATTACTTTTGTGAATTACAGCGGTGAGATTGAGCAGCCGCACAATGTCTGTCGCTGCAAAGCCTAACTATATACTGTCTGGTCCTTACAGAATGTGTTTGTCATCACTGCCGTAGTAGTAATGGTGGGACCATTTTCTGGATTACAGGAGGGAAGATAAAATCTGGACAGAGCAATGCCTTTTCAGACAAGGAGAGCTGACAACTGTGTCCACAGTCATTGATGCCTACACATGGGACATGAAATAATTCCTGAAGTGCTTCATACTTCTTATAGTGGAACACTTAATTTTCACTGTCATTTTGAATGGACTTAGACTCGCCTCAGAAATACCTCTGGACATGCCTGTGGGGGTGTTTCAGAGACGTTTAACTGTGGACCCACGCTCAGTGTCAGTGGCACCATCCCATGGACAGGGGTCTCAGACAATGTAAAAGGGGGAAAGGGAGGAAGCAAGCAGTAGATGGCTCCATCTCTGTGCTTCCTGAATTTGGACTAAATGTGACTGGCACTTCCTACTCTGGACCACTATAGGCCTTCACCATCACGATGGGCTCTCATCCCTCAAAGCGAGAGGCACAATGAACCCTTTCTTTCTGAAAACACACGAGACCTTTAACTCATTGGCTCTTAAATTTCCACTTCGACACAGACCTACTCAACAGGATCTCTGCATCCCTTCGCCGCCTTTCTCTTTTATCGGGTTCCACCATGTCCTAGGCTGGCTTCAGAAGCTCTGAGATTCCTGCTAAAGTATTTTAGCTACGATATGGTCTCTTATTACCGTAAGAGCAGTAGGTACAAGTCTGGCTATTTATGAGAACAGCCTGGGCTGGGGTTTACCTCAGTGGTAGAGCATGCGTCTAACATATACAATCCCGGACTGTGGTCTGTAGTGTGTGATGTACACGCCTATAACCCCATAGTTTCAGAGGTGGAGGTGGGAGTGTTGGGAGTTTGAAGCCAACTTGGGCCATAAAGCAAGTTCAAGGCCAACCTCGGCTACATAGTGAGACTTTGTCTCAATCAATCAAACAAACAAACAAACAAACAAACAAACAAACAAACAAACAAAGCTGAAGCTGTAGCAGTTTATTCCTTGAGGGGAGGAAAGCCTGAGGAGTTAAAAAAGAAACATTGATGCCCCCTAGGGATGAAGCCCAGGCACTGGTGTTTTTAAAGGTTCTAAGATATTTCTAATATACTGCTGGGAAATTTCACTATCATAGACTGTTGTAGTTTGCCCCGGAGTTATCTGTATTTTGATGCTAATTCCACTGTCCCAAGGTCAGCTGCATAGTCCTGTGTTCAGAACTCAGGTTACTTCACCAGAACTACCTCCCCATTGTAATTGTAAAGTATAAGTGAGTGGCAGGAACAGGATAGAAGGAGGCCTGTCATTGGATGAGAAAGAAGGATGGGCGGGAGAAGAGTTTGAAGGAAGAGGGGACAGAAATGGAAAGGAGGAAAGGAGGGAGAGGGTGAGAAGCCATGGCAGGTGATGTTAAGATTCTGCTCTGTGCATTTACAGGTTGTTATTAATGTTCTTAAGGGATGGATGGTACTGGGCTTTGTATGTTTAGGTGGGCAATTATATCTTACCAATTGGGCCAAAGATTATTGTGTTGTGTGTTCTTTTATGTATAGATTTAAGTGTAATGGAGTGTGGGACAGCTGATTTGGGCCACCGCAGAGTTGGGATGTGTGTTTCTGGCATGGAAACCTGTCTTGGGAACTAGAAAGGTAGAGAAATTGCTGCCAGGCTCAGAGAGAGGCCTTTGGCAGTGTGATATGGGATGGAGCAGAGCGGGTGAGACGCTTTGCTGACTGAGAATTAAGATATCCAGCAGATACCTTGGGGCACTAAGGTGCTGGACCTAGCGGGGTAAAAGACAACCCTACTTTTTTTAATTTTTTTTTTTTAATTTTACTACAACATTAGACGTGTCTCATTTTAAGAGAAAACAAACAAAAAGTGTCTGGGAGACACTTTTGCAACCTGTAAGACACTGTCAATGGAATCGACTTTGCAGGAGATAACAAAATAATCTGTGATCAAGTCCAATTTCACCTAGGTACATAGGTGATCCTCGTCAAGATGCCAGTTCTCTCCCAGTCCCTTTGGGGGAAGGTGGTGCACTACAGCAACACTGCGTGGGCTTCAGCACAGGATACACTGCTATTTGTTTTTAATTACAAGGAAAAGAAAACAAAAAGTAGACTGTATGTTGGTTTAGATTTGCTTTACTAATTGCTGGCTTTCAGATGTTTAGTGAATTAACCGACGCCTCTACCCAGCTTCTACTTGTGTTACAGCGCTGAGAGCTGAGCAACACTGTGCAGACAGTACTGAGCGGTAGTGCTTGGCACAGTCGTGTACCCCACAAGTGCTCGCCCTTCCCACCTCTCCTGAGTTCAGTGTAAGCACAGTTAATGGATGCATTTTCTTATCCTCCTTGCCCTACGTCAGCACAGATCAAGGCTTCTTAATCATATACAACTAAGCCTCTAGGACAGACCTCTTTTCTACGGCCACAGATGGCTGAATTAGATAACGCTATATCAGTCTGTATGCAATTGCTTGCAGCCGAGATCCCCAATGGTTTTATCTATTACCCAAAAAGGAAAAAAGAATTATGTCTTTCACTGTATTTTTCAATAGTAAAGTGACTTGTCTATAAGTAATTGAGAATGGCAGATCCTGAAGTTAGAAAGCACAGAATTGTGGGTAAGGATAAAAGGAGCCTCAGCTTACAGGAGTACTGGACTGAACGTAAACTTTCAGTAATTTTTGTTCTTTGCTTTTCAACATAAACAAAGAAATATACTAGAAAGACACTATGAACGGTGAGTATATACAAAGATGGTTCTTTTTCTTTCTTATAGAACCACAATGTACTAAAATACTTCTGTGTAAATTCTACTAAGAAATTAAAAAGTTTTAAATGGCGCTCTGACATCAATGATCCCAGAGCCTTCGTCTTTGAAGTATGGCAAAACAAACTATTCTCTTACTTGGGTAACAACTGGATTCTTTTTGTAATTCAGGCAAAGAAATTCTGCCAGAGCCAAAAGCAGTTCAGTGCCAACTGGAGCGTTTCCATGGATACCAGCAACAAAACGAATCTTCGGTTCTTCAGGTTCTGATATGTTGGGCTTATTGGAGATTTCAAGGGACCAAATGTGACGATATTCAACACTCTGTCCCAAACTTTCAGAAACCAGAAAAAAAAGTCAGCAAGTAATCCAGTGTTACGTTAAACTCAACTTACAGGCTTTAAACAGAGATGGAGATGAAGACATGGAGCACAGCGGCCTTACAGTCTTTAAAGCCTGAGACACTATCAGAGAACCTTAGAGGAATGCTTTTCCTTGAGAACTGCCAGACTCAGAGGCAGGATTGTTCCACAGCCTGCAGACTCAGTCCTCACACATCGCAACACTGAGTCGCTCCAATCCTTATCATGTAAATATTTAAATATACTAAATGTGGGAGTCTTTCTTTTTAAAATCTAAATTAATCTGTATGAATAACGGTTTATACCTTACAATAAATGCAACATCAGCTTGACAGTAAAAGTTAAGTCAATAAAAACAAAATCAATTATTAAATTTACTTTCATAAGAGTTTCCAGCTCATGGCTGGCTTCCTTTACCATGACAGAATATTTACCAGACCTAGATAGGAGTAAAGAGTTGGCATTAAATTGAAAAACATTAATAGGACAAAAGTGATTGCTTTGTCACAACGCCAGTCAATGGAACTTGGTGCCTGTTGATATACCACTTAAAAGGCCCGTGACTACCAAAGGCAGATATGTTGTATTTTAAGGAATTATTTAATTTTCAAAAGCACATCTTGAATTGGAATGGCTAAAATACTTAATGAGCTTTTTAAAAAACTTAGCTAGCAGGATACTGCCTGATTTGGGCTTTATTTAAGTAGGGGCCATGAGCAGTGGGCAGTAGTATGGCTATGGCAGATGACTTTAAAGCCCAAACAAGGCAGAAATGCTAAAGTCTATGGAAGAAAGGAAGTTAGCTGGCTCTTCCAAATTAAATATTGTTCTGCATCTGTAAACACTGTAAATCAGAATTTAAAAAGCTAAAGTTTCTGGCAAAATTTTAGAATCAATGAAACGAACTGAGTAAAAGAATAAAAGGCTAAATGATACTCAGTAGGTGAGCAGAAGACAGCTTATGCACTCGTGGCATACACTCAGTAGGTGTGCAGCTTACACGTGCCTGGCATAAACATCCCTGACCTGAGCTCAGCCTTCCAAAGTGTGTCCACTGCCCTCAGCAAAATGAAATAAGCTAGACAGCATTTAGTGAGGAGACAAATCTGCAGCCGGAACTCGCAGACACGTGACAGTCAAAGGAGAAAGTGACAGAAAGAGAAACTCTGACTCTCCGAAGGCTCCATCCACACCATTAATCTAACAAGAAGTTTCCACCGATGCACAAGACTCACTGCCAGAAAAACATCCTTGTGAGACAAGACTCCACCTCTCGTCCATCAGCTCCCCCAGGTAACCCTCTGAGCAAGCATAATGCCTGTTCTGATGGGGCAAAGCATGAACAGACCCGCTTAAACGAAGGAAGAAAAGCAGGGAGATCTTACGTGGTAAGGTTTGTAATGTGTGGGTAGTTCATTACGAGTCCTCTCAGGAACTCGGATAAGTCTTTGTAGGAATGGTATCGATACAGAGCCAGGTCTGAGGACGAGCTTAACATGAAGCCTTCCAAGCCATTCTCAGCAGAAAGGTGTTTGATCAGTGCTTCAAACTCCTTAGAGGTTGGGTCGCTGGCGTCATCAGTGCTGGTGCTATGCCCCTTTCCTTTCTTTGACTCATTGTTTGCATCTGTTGAAGATCGAACAAGTGTGAAGTTGACCTGAATAGCACCTTCACTCCTGACGGTCACGTTCTTGGTGACGGGGTTATACCTGTAACAGAGCAGACAGGTCAGATGCACACTTTCGCAGTATTCAAGCACCAGGAAATAGAGGTGTGAAGGGAATGAATGAATTCCAGAAATAAACATGTCATTTCCAAAAGGAGCAAGTTTCAACCCAGAATCAATTTATTATTTAAAAAAAAAAAACAAAAACAAACATAGGTAATGTATAATATGAATAAGTTTCTAAGATTCAAATTAGGATTTCATGCTGGGCATGGTGGTACACAGCACAGCTTTAATCCCAGCAGAAGCAGGCAGTTCTCTGTGTTTGAGACCAGCCTGGTTGCCATAGTGAGTTCCAGGACAGCTGGGACTATGTAGAGAGACCCAGTCTCAAAACAAACGAACAGAATTTCAGGGGCTGGAGAGTTCAGTAGTTAAGAGCACTCACTGCCTGCTCTTCCAGAGGATCTGGGTTCAAATCTCAAGACCCACACAGTGGCTCACAACTATTAGTAACTCCAGATCTAGGGATCCAATATTCTCTTCTGGGTGCTGTGGGTAACAGGCATGCATGGACATATATGTAGGCAAAATATTCATACACTTAAAATAATAAAAATAAAATATAATTTCAAATGCAAATTTGAACTTATTGCAGCTACCAGTGGTTCCTGGAGTCTGAATCCATTTGTCAGCATTTATGGTATGTGGGTGGGAGAGCCTGAGGTAGCAACTTAGGACATTCTCTACCAGAGACAGGACTTTTGCCTGCTTCTCAGACACCCTGGGGCTCTAGCTTCTCTAATTAGTCTGCCAAAGTAGAGGAAAACAACGACCTGCAGGGCAGGGGTGTGGGCTTCTGAGCGCCGGCTCTTTTCTGTTCTTGGTGCAAAGAAAGGCACTAACAGCTCTGCCTGTCTCTGAAGGAGAGGAGAGAAGTCTGTGGTAGTGCCTACTCTTGCTAAATCATGCACCAAGAAAACCAGCTGAGTGTGGTGATGTCTGTAACCTTAGCACTCCAGAGGTTGAGGCAGGAGGATCAGAAACTCAAGTCAACCTCAGCTACACACTAAGTCAAGACACCTGGACCTCACCAGCTCCTGCCTCACAACAGCAACCAAACAAACAAAACCAACAACAAAAGAGACGTTTCAGGTTAATTAGGTGTTTCCAATTCATTACCAGTTGTAAAGGACTGTAAAGACAACCAGGTTGTTTTAGTTTTCTAAAAACAAAAGAAAAAGAAAAGCCACAGGTTCACTTTCTTCTTTTTAATAAATAAATCTAATTCAGCATGCACTTGAGAGGACCAAGAGTTTTGGGGTCAGCCTGGGCTACATGAGAGACCCTGTCTCTCAGACAGACAGATATAAAGAGGAAGATGGCCTTACTGCAATCAGCAGAAATTTTCATGAAAGCAATGATGTGAATGTATCAGAAAATGAGTGCACATGAGAGCTTGGCGAAGCTATAAAATATAGAATGGTGTTCTTGCGGGAGGGACCATACTGCATGACCTTACTCAGTGGAACATAAGTATTTATCTTTTCCCCCCTTCCTTCTTCCAGAAAGCATCTCCCAGAATTACTACTAACAGTGAGGGAAGTCACAAGAAGAGGGCAGATGATCAGAGTGGAGGAAGGCAAAGAAATAGGACTTCAGAGCCTAGGCAGCAGGTGCTCACTGGGGAACGAGCTCCAACCCTCCCTGCACTGCTTAGCCGGCTCTGAGGGACTTTGTGGAAATAACTTTGCAGAGGGAAGCCCATGTTTGTCTTATTCCCAAGCTTTCAATTTGAAAGGATTCATCACTTACCCTCGAGCAGATGCTGTGATTTTATATGTCCCTGGGACCAAGAGGCGCCAGTAATCTCCAGCTTTGTAAGTCGTCACTGGGTGATTAATTTCAGCAACACTGAGGGTGGCATTTAATATGCCCCTACCATCTGTGGCATCAAGAACAAATCCTTTGACACCCTGATGAACCTATATAAAGAACAAGAATACCAGATTTTAAGGGAAAAAACCCATCTAATTACTTTGGGAACTCATATCCAAACTAACAGATTACTAATAATGTAAACAAAGGAGCTACCAGAACTTCAATGTTCCCAGTAGAGCTGAATTTAAATGCTCATTAAAACATGTATTTGCTTCTAAATGCCTGTGAAAGCAGAGGCCATGGAGGAACATAAGACAACTTCAGATTTTAGGACACTGGGACTACTTCCAGTATAGGATGCTATAAAAGAAAACATGCTAGAACTGTTTTGAATGGATTATTTTTAAAAGGAAAATATTCTATATTAAAAAGGGCAAGGAGATATAAAAATCAAATATACTATATCCTGCTTGTATATATATATATATACATCTATACAATTACATGTAGGGCACATAGAAATTTGAATATAGACTTAGGAATTAAGTAATATTAGGGAACTGGTATAATTTTCTGGGTATCTAGAGATGAGATATAGAAGAATATTTTTATTTTTAGAAAATAGATGCTCAGAAGCTAGAGAGATATCTCAGCATTTAAAAACACTAATTATTCTTCCAGAGGACCTGGGTTCATGTCCCAGTACCACATGGCAGCTAACAACTGTCTGTAATTCTAGTTCCAGAGGACCTGATAGCCTCTTCTGGCTTCCACAACCACCAGACATATATAAGCAAAACAGCATACACATAAAATTAAAATAAATAAATACAAGTAAATAGATGTCTAGGCATTTAAAGGCAAAATGCCCCAATAGCTCCAATTTCTACCGAAATGGTTCAGCCAAAAACAAGCATATGAACCAAAACAAACAAACAAACAAACAAACAAAAAACATGCATCTGTGAATTTTTCATATAAGTAAACCAAAGCCAGCAAAATGTTAGACTTGTTAAACCTAGGTGTGGTGTAGGAGTGTTTACTGTATCAGTCTTATGCCTTCTCTATGAATACCACATATACATACCACAAAGTATTTTTAATATTAGCATCAAACTTTAGAAAATGATAAAACTGTGATAGCTAACCACTCTGAAGCATCTTTACCTGTTAGCCACTGTGCACATCCAAATAAAAGGAAACCATTTTACACCCTCATGTGCACACAACGACAACAAAAGAACATCCTTCATACCCATCACCTGGCAAATGCTTCTAATGAGCTAATCTATGTCAGCTTTTACAAAGCCAGGACAGACTGACCACTAGCCATCACAGCAGATGCTACTTTCTTCACTCACTGTTTTCTTCATTTAGACAAATAAACTCATCTATACCCATGAATTTTCTATGTAAATAAAAGAAACTGGAATACAGAAATAGAGCAAATAACTAAAACAAATTAGAATTCGGAAGGTATTTTCTGGGGGTGGAAAGATGGCTCAGTGGCTAAAGGGCACTTGCCTCTTGCAGAGGACCCTGGTTTGCGGCCCAGGACCCACAGGGCCTCTGTGGACTCTGCACACATGGACACACATACACATATGCAGGAAAACACTCATACACAGGAGAGTATTTTAAAGACACTCTCCCTTCACTATATAATAACTACCCGCTCACAAAGCTCGCCTGGACTCTGAGTAGTTACCTGTTTCATAAACTGGATTAGAGATCTCCGGTTTTGCTCCCAGTACTTCGGCAGTTCCTTCTCGAATGGATATTTCACACAACCTAGTTCGATGGTTACTTCAAAGCAATTCGTCTGTAAATAGTTCCAGTCCTGCATACCACCTAAAGGCAAAAGCTTAAAACCGTCACTTTGAATACATTTTAGTAGTTTAGACTCTACAGGTGAGGATTATTCCTAGTTAACACCACCACCACCACCAACAACAACAACTCCTCTTGGCTCTGCAGTTATTGACCAACAGTAATAACTCCCGAGAGGGCCCTTTGATCTGCACTCCATAAGCGCTCACAGTCTTCCCAGTAGCACATGAAAGACTTATAACGATTGGGAGGTAAAAGGCCATACACCAGTCAGTCAGACTGTAGTGCAATGTCTATGCAGAATTCAAACAGCACCAAATGCAAAACAGGTAGAAGGTTACTGTAATACCTTAAATCACTGAGCATTAGGAAAAAAATAGTTCTTCCTCAAAATTGAAAAGGATCATTAGGAAGCAGCACCGTCTAGGAGAGTGGGAAGCCCACATTGTAAAGCCTTGGTCCTTATTTACCTGGGACATTATACCAACTTGCTCCATTCGTTATGCCATGAGGAAAATACTCATTAAGGTACATGTCTTTGCAAGGTCTACCTTGGAACATCTGCGAGTTTTCCTGAAAGAGAGAAAAGAGTCTTTACTGGTATTTGCTTGCCTCTACTTTTAAACTTTTTTAAACAAGTGTTTTATGTGGTTCAGGAACAGGTTTACAAAGGTTACTAGAGGGTGTATAAGAGGGTTTCAAGTGGGAGAAGTCGTGAGGCTTTCAACGTATGGTTTTCTGTGTCTGTTGGATTTTGACCATGTGAAGACCTGAGTTTTGGTCCCTGGAACCCACACTGACTCCACAGAGTCACATATACATTCACATACAGTCCGGAGGAGCTGGGGTTGTGCTGTGTGTTTCTGAGATGACACTGTCCCTTGGCTGTCTCAAGCTTCCCAGCACTGATCAGAGAATGGGGCCGACAGTTCTCATCATACAGTCATACACATTCACACACAGTTATAAGAAAAATTAAAATTAAGAGCTGGATGTGACAGCCACCATGGTTGTCTGCATAACAGCAAGCAACATCATGGTACAGACTGGGCACACTGGCATGTTTTCCTTATTTTTATTTATTTGTTGCCATTTTTCCAGCTGTTTTCTTTTTTTAGGACAAGACTCGTGGAAACACCCTGGGTCTTGGCGTCTTCAGTCTGCAGCCTGGCGTCTGGCACAAAGTACATGAGCACACTTACAGCTCCCAGAGGGCACAAATAAACACTAAGAACCCAGAGGAGAGACGATGACTTTTGACTGGGGAAGAAGTTTCTGGAAGATTTTAAACTCTGAACGATAGCCAAAGCTTCATCTCCCCCCTTAGTAACAGAAAATAAGGACAAAAAGCATGAAAAGAAAAATATCAAATTTTCTTATCGCCTTGAGAATGAGGCATTTAACTTTAAAATAACAAGCTCTGAACAAAGACTTACTCTGGGTGTTTATTAAGGCTTATGTTAACCTTTACTTTTAGTAAGTTGCTTCCTGGCCAAGAAAAAGAAGACTGTGAACGAAGACAGAAGACTTAGTAATCAGCTTTCCCAGGGGCAGTAGAAGACAGACACGAGACTCCAGAGAAGGCAGGATACAGTGGGATTAAAAAGGAAGAGAGACCAGGTAGGACACAGTCAATGAGCACACCAGTTTCTGCAGTTCTATTGAGAGTCAGAGGAATTAGAGGAATTACAATCACCACAGCGGGAAATAAGTCGGGGGTTGGTGGGGGGAGCAAGCAGCAAAATGTGATTCACTGGTCCCCTGGACGGGGCTCAGCTACGGTCAGTGAGGAAAAGCTGAGTGTGGCAGGTGTGTGACTATTCTGGGTTATATCTGCAATGACGAGATGGAGAAGAGAGGTGGTAGTTCAGTGGTTGGTTTGTCCATCCACATACACCAGGACATATCAGCTGAGAACACGCCTTGGTCAGACTGCCTTAAGCAAATCTATAGGACATGTTTTGGTTAATAACTGAGGTGGGAGGGTCCAGGCCACCATGCGTGGTGCCGTCCCTTAGGCAGGTGACCGGGTCTGTGTAAGAAAGCAGGCTGAGCAAGCATGAAGCTCGAGCCAGTGAACAGCAGGTCCCAGGGCTCCCGTATCAGCTCCTGCTGAGTTCCTGTCTTGGCTTCCCTCAATAGACTGTGACCGGGATACGAAAGCCAAATCAACCTTTCCCTCCAAAGTTGCTTTTGGTCAGTCTTTACATAGCTACAGTCCTCCTGAGGACTGGATTTTGGGATACTTGGTATGTACGTCAAAGGGTGTGTGCAAGAGACTTAGGAATATCACTGAAAGATAAGGTCGAGGCTAGGGAGAAAGACAAATGTAAAAAGGTTAATAGTCTAAGGAAATAAATGAAGGTAAAGAATTGTGAAGTCACAGTGAGTGAGTGCAGAGTGTGATCTGATCGATTAACTTTGATTTTGACAGATGGTATAATAAATTCTTCTTACTGAATGCATGTCTCTCCAGATATGTCATACTCAAATAGAAGGTAACAATTTTTTAAGAAAAATAAAAAGGTGCATTCTTTTATTAGCAACTCTGAAAATGAATCTCACAAGGTCCATTTGCAGAGGGGGTATGAAGATGAAGTGACAAAAGGTTGTATTAGAGAGCAGAGTTGCAGTAATAACTTTTATGATCCATAACCAATAAAACTACACACCCAATCAGTAGATCAACATGGGAAACTATCACACCCAGTCCTGAAGCCAAGCATGACTTTTTTTCTCACAACTATTTACATTTTGTGTGCACTACACACACACACACACACACACACACACACACACACACACACATCTTGACACTTCTTTGTGTATGTGCTAGGAGGGTATATGGTTAAAAATAAGTCAGTGTAATTCATCATACTAATGTATGTGGAAGACAGAGATTGAAGTGTGTCCTCTCTGAATCATTTTTGACCTTGGATCTCGTAGATTCATCAAGGCTGGCCAGGGAGCTCCAGGAGTCTTCCCCTCTGCCTTCCCAGGGCTGGGTTATGGATGTGCCTCTGTGCCCAGACTTCTGTGTGAATACCAGGGATCTGAACTCAGGTCATCATGCATGTTGTTAACTGTGCAACTTCCCCAGTCATTATCTTGATATTTTGATTTGGAAAAGAAACTGTGCTCATTATATAGGAAGTTTAGAAAACACAGAATCTTGTTTGCCCTTTTTTACATTAAGGTAAAACTTCAAATATCTTAATGAATTACTAGTGATTTTTGTTTTGTCTTTTGAGCCACGTTCTCATAGCCCACCCTGATTTGGAGCTTGTTGTTTAACTAGGGTGTCCCCTAATCCATGCTCCTCTGCCTCACCATTCACCTCCTAAGGACAGGGATTCAAGCACTATGACCAATTGGCAACATTTTACACAGGGAGCCAGACAGTAAAACTTAGCTTTAACAGACCTAAGGATCTCTGTCACAATCATTCAACTGCCTTTCCTCTACTGAGATGGTTGTCTTCTTTGTTGGTATGGTAATCAGACTGACCTATGTTCAAATGCTCTAAGAGAATACAACCAAGACGTGTAGTGACAATTTTGGAATTTTGGTTTCTTTAAAAAATCCAGAAATATTATAAGAATGTATTTTCATTTTAATCCCAGGTATGAGATGTATGGCTGCTTCAGGTTGTCCACAGCAGCCGACTAGGATTTGCCTCATGCTTTGGCCAGGGGCATGATGTTGCCAGCAGCCAGCAGTGTCTGCTGTTGTATGATGTTTGAAATCCTGGGGACTTTTCAGAGCGCATATAACTGCTAGGGCCCTGAGAGGCGGGTGGGTGGGTTGTTGGTGGAGGTTTGTTAGGTTCTTGTGCGCAAAGATGAAACGACCAGAAGAAATCAGATCTCCTAACAACAAACATCAAACCTGTCACACTCCTAATCAGCAGGAAGTCCAGGGAGAACATCGCCCCTTCGCTCTCCATCCTTTTTTGTCTCCTACCTAGTGTTGTGGGGTTAAAAGGGTAGAAGAAAAGGGGTGAAGAAGGGTGGAAGAAAACCCACAAAGTAGCCAAGACTGGCTACACAGACTATTTGTAAAGCATGGTTGTGGTTGTATGGCAAAAAAAAAAAAAAATTAACTTATCAATTCTGCTTTAGCAACTTTATTGGACTTATAAACTAAATATGTACTAAATAAAATGAGCTGACATCATTTCTGTTCCAGGTGCTGAGTTAAAAACCACAGATAAAACACATAACTGAGTTTAAAAGCTGGTGGAAAAAGAGATGTAATGTTCAGAAGTGAGACAAGAAACAAGAAAAAGGAAAAAAAAAAAAATGAAAGGAGCCCTGGGTATCTTAGCAGTGAGAGCATCTACCTGAGTGCTTTAAGGTTGTTTTTACTTAATTAATTTTCCAGTGTACCTTGGAATAAGAAAGTGCTATTTGTTGAAACACGGCGTCATCTGGTGATTTGCTGTACGTGGCAACTCCTTGTTCATTATCATCATAAGGGTAGTTAACCACCAAGGAACCTACAAGGGAAACAGGAAAAGGCACTGTTTCAAAATGGATCAGTTGTGGAAAACAAGCTTTCACAGTACAGTCAGAGAAGGAAGGTCCAGTTCATGACCTCCACAGGCCCTGGAACCACCCAGCAGACAAGCCCTCCTTTGGACCCTTGAGGGATTATTTAATCAGTTAGACTCTATGCATCCTTTAAGGATTATCTTGATTACATTCATTGTAACAGGGGCAGCACCGCTCCCTGGGCTCCACTGCCAGGAAGCTCTGCGTTCTAAGAGGCTGCCTCAAGCTTCTGCTGCCAAGACTTCCCTGCCAGGATGAGCTGCACCCCAGGGCTGTGGGAGAGATAAACCTCCTCTCCCTTAGGTAGTGCGTGTCAGGTGTGTTATCACAGCAACAGGGAAGGTGAGGCAGAGGGAGAGCCATGAGATTTGTCAAGCAAGGCCAATGATGCGTTCTCTAAAACAGGAGGTTAGGCAACTTAGGGGTGGCAGAGCCACCAGCCTGGTCCACACAGAAAAATGGTCTAGTGACTCAGTTGGGGTTGTACCAACAATGAAGGATTCAAGGAAGAAAGGGATGCTTTCAACTGCAAAAAGGCCATCCCCCACCTCATGTTTTGCACAAGAGGAGAGTAACAATGGTGGGTCTCAGGAAGAAGCTCTGAGCTATGATTGTCAAAGAACCACATCCTTTATTTTCCTGATTGTCAAACTGTTTTCACATGTCTGACTGTCTGCTTATAATGCCGTCTACTGCATCAAAATGCATGTGTGGACGTCAGAGGGCCATTTGCTGGAGTAGATTTTTGCCTTCCACTCTGTGGGTTCAGAGGATGGACCCTGGCACAGGTCCTTATCTGCTGGCCCATCTCTCCAGACTGGTACTTCCGCTCTTATTCACATGACTGTTTTGAGACAGGTGCTCATGTACCCCAGGCTGCCTTGAACTACTATGTAGATAAGGATGACCTTAAACTCCGGATCCTCCCGCTCCTCTTTCCTGAGTGCTGGGATTACAGGCACATGCCACCATGCCAGGCTTAAGAGGTACATGCGGGTCACAGACTCCAGGGCTTCATGCATGTTAGGTAGGGACCCTACTGGCTCAGATATATACCTATGACGTTTCTCTTAATATTGACCTTTCATTTTGTTCAAATGACTCATTCCTGATGAGTCATCTTGACAACTATATTTCCAAATCCCCAATGAGAATGAAGTCACTTTGTTGCAGTTAAGTTACTCTGTGTGTGTGTGTGTGTGTGTGTGTGTGTGTGTGTGTTACACAGGGGGGAGGGCACAAGTAGAAGAGAATGTGTTTGACTTTTTGATAGCAAAGTGACCATTTAACAGTGTAACAAATCAACCCTTAAAGAACTATTATAGTGATATGAAAAACAAAAAAGCGAAGAAGAAGTGGGAAGAAGAGGAGAAAGGGAGGGAGAGATGGTTTAGTGGGAGAAAAGCACTGTGGGTAAATCCACAACCTGAATTAGATCCTCAAATCCAGTGGAAAAAGAGAACTGACTTCTGAAAGGTGTCCTCCACACACATGCCATAGCATGTGTACACACACACACACACACACACACACACACACACACACACACACACAGTACATATGTAATAATAAATAACATTAAAACTTAAAGGAAAGAAAAAGAAAGGAGGAGAAAGGGCATGGAAGGAAAAACTGTGTGACAAAAGATGAGAGCAAGCTGGGCCTGCTAATGCTCACCTGTAATCCCAGCACCACGGAGGCAGAGGCAGGAGGAGGATCGCTGCAAGGCAAGGCCAGTGTGGCCTGCACAGTGAGCATCAGGCCTGCCTAGGTACATGGTGAGGACATGTCTAAACGAACAACAACCAACCAAAAAAAAAAAAAAAAAAAGTCAAGAAAGAAAGAAAAGAAGGAAGGAAGATGAGTGGGGAACAGAGTGGGAGAGCCATGAGATTGGCCTACAAGAGTAGGAGAAAGGAGAAAGGCTTTAACTGTTCTCTGTCACAGAAGCAGTGACAGAGTACTCACTTGAAGAAAGCCTAGGACTATACGAGCAGACAGAATTGCAGCAGGGTTTCAAATGCTCTCAACAAGATGAACTTAGCGGCATAGGAGCTGCCGTACCTCCATGCAGATTGGCTGACAGCACAAACGGATAGGCCTTCACCCAGCTCATCACAGCGATAGTTTCGGGTTGGGTAGGATCTGTGATCGGAACAAACTGGTCTGGGAAATTTCGGTTTAGGTCAAAGTTGTTGCTGTTGTTTCTGCCAACTACACTTATGGAATCTCCTGCAGGATAAAAGATTAAAGTTTAAGGCAGGTTTCACTGTGTTTTAATATCACACACAACGTCAGCCACCCTAACACGCAAGCATCTCAGGCTCCAATCCCACTGAGTGAATTACGGCCTTTGGGGGGGTACATTATGTATTTAAAAAAAAGCAACCATCTCCTACAGATCTTTAAAGCAAAGTGGTAAAACCATTACTCTCTAGTGTCTGTCTTCTGCTTATCCTTTGAGAGGAAAAAAATCCAATTACATAAATTATACTAAAGCATTGTTCAAGTGTTATAATACACACATGACGGCATAAGCAGCCCTTAAGTTGGTGGGCTTCATCATGAGAAAAGAGACCAACAAAAAGAAAACTGGTGTGCTGACATTATAACGGTTACAGGAAGGTAAAGTTAGGAGAGAACACTGTGGGCACTTAATCCAATAGAGGAAAAAAGTTCAACTCAAGCTTAACTGTGTAGACTCTGATATGAGCGAGAGCGTAATTACCGTCATTTTAGAGAGAAGAACTCCAAGTGAGGGAAGGGCCCATGGAGGGCTCCCCCTTACAGAAGGGTTGGAGGCGTCAGGAGGGATCTGTGATGCTGACAAGAGGGAGGAGCAAGAACCTGCATGCAGTAAGGGTCCACCCCAGTCTGTCGGAAGGACAGCCCAGGGTCAGCTCAGTGTGAGCTCCCCATCCTGTGTCTGGATGCACACATTGTGTGGTGGTGCCTGTTCCACTCACAGGGATCACTCTAGGAGCAGCTGAGGGAGCGTAAACAGCCTGCGTGGACATATTTCAGTTGGCTACAGTTAACTGCAGAGATGGGAATAGCTCTGCAAAGCTGTCCTTGTATACAGAGAAAGCTTTTCCGCTGACAGCCTACCTAGGAAAGGCACCCCTTAAATAGAGAGTGGGGGTCTGACACCTGGCCAGAGATGATCACAGACAGCTGTCACCTTGCCGACTTTATCTGCATGACAAAACAACCTGTGCTGGCTGTGACCCTTCTCCCCTCAACCTTCCATGCCCATAACCACCTCCCATCGACCCAGACCCAAACCCCTAGCTTAGGTATATATAAAGTTCAACTAGTTCTCCTTTGAGACTTATACCTGTCTGAGTCTCATATTTCTGAATATAAATTAACTTAATTTTCCTTGCTAATCTACCCATTATAAGTTTAATATAGATGAAAATCATCAAACCTTTAGAGGGAAAAATATTTAAAAGTTCCCTATGGAATCGTAAGTTGGGAAAAGATGGATTCTTACTCTCCTAGAGTTCTGTAGAAGGTGGCCTGTGTAAACCTGTCCTCCCAGCCCTTTCAGCATTGCCTTGGGAAAGATGGGCTTGCCTAGGGGAGGCAGGAAAAAGAAAAAGCAATAACTTAGCAGGTATGGAATATGGATAAGTACAGAAGCCACTGGCTTCAAATATTATCTGGTTTGATTTTCCAGTGATAAGAACTGTTGCAAATATAATAGTTTAATAAAAACTACTGTTAAAATGAAACAATTTGTGAAAAATCTTCCATTATTTTTAATAAGTTCATGGTTAGTCTTACTTGTCAACTTGACTGGATAGAGACACCACAAGATTAGCAAATCACACTATGGGGTATGGCTTCAAGGTATTTTACATATAGAATGGTATGACGGAAAAACATTGATCATTTTTTTAAAAGAGATTTACTTATTTTTAAGTGCATTGGTGTTTTGCCTGCATGTATGTCTGTGTGAGGGTGTTGGATCTCCTGGAACTGGAGTTACAGACAGTTGTGAGCTGCCATGTGAGTACTAGGAATTGAACCTGGGTCCTCCAGAAGAGCGGAGATGAGACATCTATCTCTCTTAGAGCACACCTTTAATTCCAGCACTTAGGAGGCAGAGCAAGCAGATCTCTGAGTTCGAGGCCAGCCTGGTCTACAGAGTGAGTTCCAGGACAGCCAGAACTACATAGAGAAACCATGTCTCGAAAACAAAACAGAAAACAAAAGAAAGAGGCGGGGGGGAGGGGAAGGGAGGTGGAGGGGGAAGACTGGCTCTGAATATGACAGAACAAAATACATGAAGGAGGAAGTCAGCTAGCGCCTGATAGCTCTGTTCTTCCTAGGCAAGTGCAACCACTGCTGCTGCCACCCACAGACATCAGGCTCCCGCATCTTCAAGCCTCTAAATGGGGACAGGCATCAGTGACCTCAGGTAGATGCCAGGGTTTCAGCCTTGGACAGCACTGCTGGATCCTTGTCTCCCGGCTTCCTGTTTCTTGTTCTGAACAGTTACCACGTTCTCTGGTTCCAACATATGGTATCGTTATTGCACTACCTACCTTCTAATCGTAGAGGTCAATCTAACAAACCCCTTTTTATGGTTTCACATAATCCATTCTCTATCTCTATCAGTTCTGTTCCTCTAGAGAACACTGAAGAAGACAGACAACCACTACAGAAATGCAAAAACCAAACAAGGAGCCCACGTCTTGATGAAGGCCTGGAGAGATGGCCCAGTTGGAAAAGTGTCTGCTATGCAAGCA
Source organism: Rattus rattus (assembly GCF_011064425.1). Taxonomy (NCBI): domain Eukaryota; kingdom Metazoa; phylum Chordata; class Mammalia; order Rodentia; family Muridae; genus Rattus; species Rattus rattus. The sequence goes on from NC_046162.1 coordinate 95,501,123, forward strand.
CAGGTACCTGCTCGGACATAAAAAGCTGGGCACTGTAATGTGTCTGCAACTCCAGCGCTAGGGGGCAGAGTTAGGCAGATCCCTGGAGATTACTGACCAGCAAGCCGAGCTGAATCAGATTCCAGGTTCCCACAAATAAAGTGGAGAGCAACGAATAGGAACTCAATATCAACTTCTGCCTTCCACACATGTACATGTGTGCATATAACACGAGCGTGCACACACACACACACACACACACACACTATACATATGCTTCATCACATATTGAAAAGTCTGCCCTATTTTCTAAGTACACAAAAGCTAAAATCACTCATAAATCACCAGAGTAAAAAGTTTAACATCGTTTCCACTCTGAATAACCACAGATTAGGCTTTAGTAGTCAGCTCTTCTTTACCTTCCTGGGACTTCTCATACCCATCAGGATTCATGGATGGCATGAGGTGAATTCTAGTGTTGCGAACCAAATCTGTTACTTCAGGGTCTGTTCCAAAGTTCTTGCAGAGGTATTCGATGAGATTCAGTAGCAGTTCTCTTCCAACCACTTCATTTCCATGCATATTTCCAATATACTTAAATTCTGGTTCACCTGAAACAAAATAATTACACAGAAGACTTTTTTCCTCTTCAGTTAAAATGGACTCTGTTTTCCCCCTAATATTTATATAAAAATTCCAAACCAAAATATTAAGTAAACATGTATTTGCCAACATCAAAAAAACTTTATAAACATATTATAGCTTCTTTACAGAATATATATCTGTGCAGGCTCGAAGCATATATGTCTGCATATCTTATAGATACATAGACGTGTAATGCTCATATATGTATATCCACATGCCAAACTGAACTCAGCTAAATGAATCTAGTTTATGAACATACTAAACACCATACAAATGTGGATTTCCAGATGGATTTTTCTCTTCTGGAGACAGACTGGCTCTTTTCTGACTGGGTATTCGTAATTAACATTTCCAGACAAAGCACAGGGATCCAGGCTTTGAGAGGCACTGCTGAGAGCATGTAAAAGGCCATGCCATTACCTGGTTCATGGACGCCTGGGTTGTCAGATATCTCCATCACATACAGTTCTCTCGACTCTACGGACTTTCCCAGAGAATAAAGGCGAGTGATGTTAGGATATTCATTGGCAAATCTTCTCAAGAAGATTTCCATGTCAGGAAAATGGTGGTGGTGAAAGTCTTTAGGCTGAATTGGCTGATGGGACGATGGTGTTCCAGGAGGAATATTAGGAACGGCAACTGTGCCGGGAGTTGTCACAGCCTCAGTCGAGTCAGGCACTACTGACATCACAGTTGGTCGAAGGGAGAAATCCATCTCTGTGGCTGGTCCTTCTTTCACCACTATATTATTAATAGTCAACGGCATATACCTTAAAAATTGGAAAGGGAGGTGGCTTGGAATTAAGACTCATGGTGAGTTAGCATTATAGAAACACTATGATCTTTTCTCATACTCCTTCACTTAGTGATCTATCAAAACTCAAAACATAACTAAGTCAACTGTATAAATTTAGCCATCTTAGAAAGTTATTTCACAGAAAGTCTTGGATTAAGTCTTGAAAGAGTTATTTCTCACACAAAGCTTCCTGTGGGGGCTGGGGATTTAGCTCAGTGGTAGAGCGCTTACCTAGGAAGCGCAAGGCCCTGGGTTCGGTCCCCAGCTCCAAAAAAAAGAACCAAAAAAAAAAAAAGCTTCCTGTGTATCTCACATTAAAATTTTGCCAAAAATGTTGCTGTGCTGTTTGAAGGGGCAGACAAGCTAACTGCTGCTGTGATGCTCAAGGCATGTACTATCCACCTTTGCCTCGCCTTATCAGACTCTCCCTTTCTTCCCTACAAAGCTCAGAATGAAAGATTATCAATAAAATCCTCATCAAGTGAGTGTGCAGAAAGGCTCGCACAGGTGAAATCCCACTGCTTTACTGTATCGGGAAGCTGGGAAATAGGTCTTCAAACCCCATCTCTGGAGCCCCGGCTGCTTCTACCCGATTCAACTAGCTGTGGCAATGCTCCTGACAGTGGAGCCTTTTGTAAAGCTTTTCTCTCTTCCTTCCTCCCAGTCCTCCAGTTATGCCTCCCACCGTTGCACTATAGGACAGAACGCTCCAGTGATAGCACTTTCTTCTCATTATTAAAGGGGAAATGAGAAAATCAGAAAAAACAGAAGCCACATTCAGTGAGAAGTATTTAGACAACCCTATGTCTAAAGAGAGGCTTGGCACTGTAATTAAGAATCTAGTTTAAAACTTTTACCCAGGTGAAACCGCTGTAAGATTGTAACTTCCAGGAACGAGCAGTCTGTGGAAATCACCGAATCTCCCAGTTGTGATATTATGATTAATACCAGCCACTGAGATGGTTGCATTCTCCAACCCAGAGCCTGTGACCGAGTCTTTAACAAATCCTTTAATTCCAATGTGGACCTAAAAGACAAAAATCAAAACTCAGAGGCAATCAGTTCGGTGTTAGAGCTTCTAGACAGTCAGACTGCCATGACATTTTCAATTTGTCCTTTCCTTCTGTGACAGGCTCTCGTTATGTAGTTGTGCCTGTCCTGGAGCTCTTTATGGAGCTCAGGCTGGCCTCCAACTCACAGAGATCCCCTGCCTCTGACTTTGGAGAGCTGGGATTAAAGGAGTGCACCACCATGCCCAGCATGCAAAGTGTTTTTTAATCCCTTGAAGTTGAAATAAAGTAAAGGACTAAATTCTTTTTTAAGATTTATTTTTATTTCGTGTATGTTTGCCTGTATGTATGTATGTATGCATGCATGCATGCATGCATGCATGTATGTATGTATGTACTCATGCATGCATGCATGTATGTATTGGATGGATGGATAGATGTGTAGTACATGTCTGTCTGGTGCTCCGTGGAGGCCAGGACAGTGTTGGAACACCTGGCACTGGAATTACAGTAGGTCGTGAGCTGCTGTGTTGGTGGTTGGAACCAAACCCAGGTCCTCTGCAAGAACAGCCTGCTCTTAACCATTGCGCCATCTCTCTAGCCTCAGCACTAAACTCCTAAATTTAGTGTGTGTGTGTGTGTGTGTGTGTGTGTGTGTGTGTGTGTGTGTTTGAAATTCCCTCTCTTTGAAGTCAAATTTCCTCTTCAAACTATAATTTCTGGCACAGTCAACAGCTGCAGGAACATTTCTCATGTTTACACTAAACTGATAAGCACGTTCACAATGGGAAAGGGTCTTTAGCAATATGAACACATGGCACTGTTAACCTGACAGGACAAAACTGTAGGGTTTTCTTGGTGCCAGGAATTGAACTCAGGGCTTCATTCATGCCAAACACTCCTTCTACTACTGAGCCCCCCCCACTAACGATTTGGCCCGTTATTTCCATTTGTAAAAGTGTTCTAAGACTGTCAATGGAAGCCTCTATGGAGCAAGGAGCTAGGACTGGGGGTCAGAGTAGAAAAGGAGGAGCTTGATGTACTCTAGTAGATCATAAACTAACAATTCCTAGAGAGAATGTACAATCTTAAAATGCATGAGATAAAGAACATGCTATTTGGATTGATCTTCATGTGTATCCAGATTTCTCCCTTGTTTAACTCATTATTTCAAAATTCCAAACTTCCAGCCAGCAATTTTTACCTTTTCAATCAATGTGATCAAAGACTCACGATTGTTCTCCCATTCTTGTCGAAGCTGAGAAGCAGGTGGGTATTTGCAGCAAGATAATTCTAATGTGATCTCAAAACAGTTGGCCCACACATAGTTGTAATCTTGCATACCACCTGCAATGTGATGGGGAAAAGAGTTTATTTGCAGAAGGAAAGAATTTCACTCCCCCAAAGACCAAAGAAATTAAATCATCCAGCTTTTTCCATGTACATATTTTGTGTCCATGGCTCTTCAATTATATAAAACTAAAATGGAAGGTTTATACACACTGGGAAGAAAGTGTGTGTGTGTGTGTGTGTGTGTGTGTGTGTGTGTGTGTGTGTGTATGTGTGTGTGTGTGCGTGTATGAAAGAATATATATGTATATATCCTTAACTGGTAGGATAAGCAGCTAGGAAAAGTATGATTAAATCAACTAATAACAGTTTTAGTTGCTTACAATTTCAGACCAGTTCTAACAATTGTATATATTTACAGTATTACCAGAAGTTGTATGAGGTAGTTATTACTCTATTGCCCATTTTACATACATGAGAAGTCAGGCACAAAGATATTCCTGAGCACACACTATTCTAGCTATAGTCAGGGAAACGAGGAGCTGTCAACTGTGGCTTTATACAACTGACGGACGCGCAATGGAAAAAGGAGGTTGAGTGATGTGAGTGCTGTGAGTCCTGCAGGACCACACAAGGCTTTGGCACTGAGCAGTGTGTGTTATCAGGAAGGTGGTGAGAGACAAAGACTCCATCTAGGGTAGTGCAGCTACACAACTCGGGAAATGGTGAGAGGATGGGCTCTTTAGAGACGTGTGTAATGGGGAGAGAACCGGAAGGTTAGCACTCACAGTCGACCATCGCTCCCACATCACTCCCATAAGCCCATACATTCATCCACACGAGGGTTTTACCTTGTCATTCCTGCCACCTGATTTTCTCCCATCTTGTTTTAGGAGGATGAAAATAAAGAGAGGAGAGAGGCAGAACTTCTTTATGAGTTTACCTTGCTCCTAGAATGTGGGTAGGCAAACCGCACAGAACCTGAAGCTTCCCACTGTTTTCTACATGTGAAACAGGCCCTGACCTTAGTCATTTCCATAATTCCTGAAAGACACCCCAAAAACTCAGGTTTGCTGAGGTTTTGGTTTTGTTTTATTTTTTTATACGCATCGAGATCCTCCTATGGGCCCTGTCCCTGGCTGAACAGGAATCCTCTCTCAACCGTCCTCAGACCTGGCCAAACAGGTCCTCAGAGACTTTTGGCTCCACCCCTGGAAACACAAAATACAAATGTGCATTTTAAGGGTTATCTTTATCCAGCTCTTGGTACATCTAAGATGATAAATGCAAGATCCTTCAGTGCTCAGAAGAACAAGACCTATTGCCTTTATAGACTTAGCAATAAAGGTACCCTGAGTGACAGCCCTTCTGCCCTTTACAGGCTGAGAATCTCGGGCATAGTATTTTTTAAATTTTAGGTATTATTAACATGGTCTTTATTTCTTTATTTGCAAAATGTGAGCGCTAGGGTCACAAAGAACTTGGAACCTTCAGAAGCTATAGTGTTCAAGAAATGCATGGTAGTTTGACTATACAAGAAAGGCAAGAAGAGAACATTTGGGAGAGAGAAACATTGGGAGATCTGTCTACAGAGAAGTCAGTGTCACATCCAAAGCACAGCTCAGTTCATAACTCATCAAAGGACAGAGCTTCCCCAATGGTGTAGAAAGGCAGGTAACACGGCACAAGAGGCACGCTGACAGCACAGTAACCAAGTGTGATAAACTCACGCCCATCCATGCTGACTAACCAAATGCTTGCAAACTAGGACACGTTTTTAAATTTAATTTTAAGGTTAACATACGAGCACTGAGTTTCATATTTATTTTATTTTTAAATTATGTTGAAGTACTGGGAGATGGGCCTGGGACCTCCATGTACAGACAAGTACACTGCTGCCCAGTTACATCCCTTTGTTTACAATCTGAAGGCAACAACCATAGCAATAAGAAGAAGAAGGGCTGGAGAGAGGACGCTGAGGTTAAGAGCACCGGCTGCTCTTTGAGAGGACCCAGGTTCAATTCCCAGCACCCACATAGCAGCTCACAGCTGTCTTTAATGTAACACCCTCACACAGACATACATGCAATACACATGAAATAAAAATAAGTAAGTTTTAAAAAAGAAATACAAGCATGGTTATGCAGGTGACATGATGGCTATACGCGACGTGAATACATGAATGCCAATGAGCTGGAAACCTACCACTATTAAAACGATTATTTGTATATTATACATCCTTTGCCATAATTTTTAAAAACAAGCAATAGAGATAATACAGGCCTATGCTAGTAGTTTCAATTTTAGGATTGAGGGGAGACCTAGAAAGGTTTCTGGGGAGGTGTTTTATTGCTGCAGCTTTTCCAGTAAGGTCTTAAGGAAAGACGGGTAACTCTGAGGGATGCAACTGGGCAGTAGTGTACTTGTCTGTACATGGAGGTCCCAGGCTTGTCTCCTGGTACTTCAACATAATTTAAAAATAAAATAAATTGATGGAAAAAGGGTTTTGAGGAATCAGAAAAAATCAGTGGAAATGGAATTATAAAAGTGCTGGGCAGGGTTTGGCATATGTTGGTTGAGCAGTGATTAGTGATGTAAGCTACACGATGAACACATGGGAATCCACCAAGTCAGCCTGGTGAGGGAGCTGGGCTGGGGAATAGGAGGCTGCATTAAAAGACTGTATTTTGCTGTTCTGAACAGGACAGTGGCATCAGGAATGGAAGGTCTTTTTTTTTTTTTCCAGAGCTGAGGACCGAACCCAGGGCCTTGTGCTTGCTAGGCAAGCGCTCTACCACTGAGCTAAATCCCCAACCCCATGAATGGAAGGTCTTATGGTCCAGAAAAGAGAAATGGAAGTGAGAACAGGAGAAGCAGCAAGAGAGGAGAGTGGGGAAGGTACACAGGCTCGTTTGGCACCTTTAACAATGGGTCAAGTAAATGTACTTTGACCTAAAGGTGGTGGTGATGAGATGGGAAGGGAGGAGGAGAGGGAAATCCTGACAGGGTCTGCTGAGAGGTCAGGGAGAGGAAAGAGAATCAGAAAGGACCTCAGGTCCGACAGCTCAACTACAGACAGGAGATGCTTGGCACAGTGGGCAGAGGGGTGTGACAGCCTCCGTTCAGAGCAGGCTAAGTCTGAGTCTGAGGTATCTGCACTACAGTTAGATAGAACTATCTAAGGAGACATCTTACAATTCAAATTTAAATAATTCGGAATGGGGTCATTTAAGACTAGGAGGTTAATTCATCACAGCAGGCACTGTTCTAGGTGCAGGGGATAAAGTTATAAAGAGACAAAGTCTACACCAAGATCACACACATTCTTGGGCAAATCCAGAAAGTATCAGCTAGTGAGCAGGACTGCACAGAGCCATGTGACAGCTAGAGGCTGGTAACAGTGGATGCTGGGTGACCGGACAGCTCTGTGACGAGGGGCTTCATGACAGCTAGCCTCCCTTGTTAAGTAGACTCTGTTTAGAAGCATGCGGTAGTCATCCCTTGGGCAGGTTTGTGAGGGGCTTTCTGGGGAGGCTAACTGAAGAGAGAAGGCTGTGCAGAGTGTGAGCAGGACCGTGTCCCCCTTCTGTTTCCTAAGTGCAGACAGTGTGACTATACCTCACCTCCCACGCCATGCCTTCACTACCACCATGGACTACAGCCCCTTGGAGATCAAAGGCAATCCTTCTTCCTTCAAATCGCTTCTGTTGGGTCCTTCGTCACATCAACAAGAAAACTAATACATACTACTGAGCCAAAATATGAAAACCAAGACAGAAACAGCTGGGTAAATGCCACAGGGAAGAGCATTCTGGGTAGAGGACAAGACTTGTCAAGTTAGGGAAATGGACAGATGGCTACTGTGGTTCAGAGAAATGGTTCAAAATGAGGTTGAGTGATCTCAGCAATGTAGGGTCGCCCTGTTCTAAGAACAAATGAGACTACTGAAGAGTTATCATTTTGGACTTACTCTGTTAGATATTATATTTGTAAGATAAAAGTTAGTTCCATAATCACATTTAAGCATATATTATAATAATGTTACCTGCTGCCATAGTTTGGATGTGGTTTGTCCTACAAGGCTCATGTTCTGGAAGCTCAGTCCACAGTGTGGTGAAATTACAGGTGGCTGAGCTTCAAGAGGTAAAATCAAACAAAAAGTAATAAGGTCCCTGGGGTGCTGCCCTTGGGAGGGATTAAAACAGTTCTGATGGAATCCCAGTTAGCTCTCAGGAAGAGTTTACCGAGCAGACCACCATCACCTTGCATGTGGTTGATTCTCTTTATTTTTCTGTCTTATCACTATTAGTCTAAAGGGTTCTCACCAGAGGCTACTGATAGACCTGCCCAACTGGAACTTTCTGCCAGTTAGTTACATCTTCAAAACTGTGACCACAAAGTCTGAGAGAACAGTCTAGAGACCATTTATTTGGCCTCATAATTTCAAGTTCACTCAGTTCAGGGCCACGTGGACTCGGGTGTTTGGACAGAACATCAGGGTGGTGGGAATGGCAGTTCAGGAGGTTCTTTGCCTTGTGGTCATCAGAAAGTATTGATAGGGAATATAAGAGGGTGCTCAGGTAAGATACAGTCCTGAAAGGCATTACCTCAGTGACTTACCTCCAATTTCTTACCACCTTCTAATAATGTGCAGCCAACCAACGAACAGAAGCTGCTGACCTCTTTGGTTAAATTAGGGAAAAGCTGGAGGAAGCTAAGGAGGAAGGCAACCCTGTAGGAGGGCCAGCAGTCTCAATTAACCTGGACCCCTGAGATCTCTCAGACACTGGATCACCAACCAGGCAGCATCCACCAGCTGAGATGAGGCCTTCAACACATACACAGCAGAGGACTCCCAGCTCTGGGTTCAGGCCAGAGATGATGCACCTAACCCTCAAGAGACTGGAGGCCACAGGGAGTTTAGAGGTCTGGTGGGGTGAGTTGGGTGAGTGGGGTGGGTGGGGTGGGGTCATCCTTGTGGAGATGGGGGGAGGGGGAAAAGTGAGGGGTGTCAGAGAGGAAGTATGGGATGTGGAACCCTCGGGGGGTGGGGTGGACTGGGAGGGGAATAAAATCTGGAGTGTAAAAATAAAACAAGTTACTTTTACATCCAATAATGTTATTGTTGTTGTTGATGATGATGATGATGATGATGATGGTGGTGGTGATGGTGATGGTGATGATGTCATCAAATTATAGCTCTATTCATTAGGCTGGAGCTCTCCTAATCTAATCATTCCTGGAAATGCCTTCCAGACACACCCAAAAGAATGCTTTCCAAGTCTCCTAGGTATTTCTCAATCTAAGCAGGTTATAATTGAGATTATCCATTGGAGTCTCCAAAACCATGAGGTAAATAGGTCACTTCCCCGTGTTAAGCTTTGAGCATCGTGTAATAGCCGTCCATCACAGGATAACAACAACTCCATTCATGGTGTTGTGTGACAGAGCTCTAGAATTTCTTCATCTTGTAAAACTGAAACCCTATGCCCAGTGAACAGTTCTCTTTTTCCTTCTCTTCGATTTCAGCTTCCTCATGAATTCTACTTCTTTATGACTGGCTTCTTTCATTTAGCATTACTGATAACAATACAATGGCCACTGTGTATCAGAGATTAAACTACAATTATTATAAAAATAGAAATTAAAAAATATGACTAGCCAAAGTTTAGCCTTGTTGAAGCAGCAAAACAGAAAATACACAAAAAAGACAGCAATATTACTATGAATTCATCTTTTTTGCACAATTTTATTATAAATATGGCCAATCCACACTTCAATCATGCATGCCAAAGAGCAGTGAAACAGACTAACAATATAATAACAGCACTGTAAAAATAACCGAACTTGGGCTCTAGCATTCTTTATTTGTTTATTTTTATGTCAGTAGCAATTTAGGAAAAGTTAACTAAAGAAAGCAAAAGGATCAAGTTTATGTAACATCATAGAGAGTTACCTAATCTGGTTTTCAGATGTAACTTTTATAGGTCTATAAGTAGCCAGCTCTAAGCAATGGCACAAGTATATCCTCATGGTAGTTAGCAGGAGAGCGCAGGAGTCTTTTAACAATAAGATCTGGGGGCTACAGAGATCGCTCAGTGGTTAAGGGGAGCACACATTGCTCTTCAGTGGTCCTAGGTTCAGTTCCCAGCTCACTGAGTTATAACTCCAGTTCCAGAGAATCTGACACCCCGTTCTGGCCTCCACAGGCACTTCACAAACCGGGACGTACATCCACGGTGGTAAAACACGCACACACATAAAATAAAGATAAAGAAAATCCTATTTTAAAAAAGGTTTCAAAGTACATCTTATTAGTCTCTAGTCCCATAGATCACACACAAATATTGATTATTTAACAAATAGCTATATGAACAGTGCAAAACAATCAAAACGTCAGATTCTTGGAGATGAGCTTCTCTCTAGGCCCTTTAGACCCGAGGCGATACTTCAGTGAACAGAAAATCTAAACATAACACTAGTGTTAGCTTCAGAGTGCAGAAACTAGTGAAATGCAGACTGTCAAAATCGTGACATGTATGTCTCAAGTTTCCTTTGACAATCTATATTTAAGTTAAACACAAAACCATATATAATGACATTGGAAATTAAAAAAAAAAAAAGACAACTTTAAAATAGTGTTTTGGGGCTGAGTGGAGTGGCACAACCTTTAATCCCAGCCCTCAGGAGGCAGAAAGGCAGGTGAATCTCTGGATTCCAGGCCAGCCTGGTCTACAGGTGAGACCCTATCTTAATAAAGCAAACAGCAGTACTCCTCGGGGGTTAGTGAAGACCTCAGTGTAGAAGCACATGCAGCACTGGGTTCAGACACCAACATCACACCAGAAAACATAAATAAAAGCATCTTTACCATAATCAGAAATTGTGACACAAAAAGATTAACAATAAAAGTTGTAGGATTAAATATGATAAAATGTATGACACATACCATCATCATAAAACTCCCTGTGGGAAACAGATACAGCATTTTTCCAATTTAATTTATAAATATTAAATATGTTAAGTGAGATCACACAAGCTCAGGAAGAAATAAGTCTCGTGTTCTTCTGAAGGTATTTACCCAGAAGGCATAAAAGCTTTACCGTATAGCATATCAAATAAATTCTTTAATCTATATAGAATTTAATGTAAAAATTAAATCATAAACAAAACTAGAAGCCAGTATGAATAAGTCTATGTTCTCAGAACATCTTTCTTATTTTGTTATCAAAATGTGAAATCATTAGAGAACAATAGATTTAATAGATTTACCTTCCTAAAACCTATAAAATATCTTTAAAAATACCAGCATAAAAATTATAATTGTATAGATATAGTATAGTGTGCCTATCCAATCTCCATGTGATAGATATTCCAATTTTGGTTTTTTGTATATATGCAATTATTTTTTAAAAGTTATACATACATCTTATATTATGCCTTCTAGGTAAATATCTTCAAATGGCATGAACACTTCATAAAGTAATTTTACATTTAACGTTGTAAAAAGTCCGATTTCTAAAGTGGCTGTACCATTTTCACAATCTTTCCAGCAATGGTGGACAGTCAATAGCTCTACATTACCTAGGTACGCTCTTCAGAACCTGGCCAATTGTAAATGTCTTAGCATTCTAAGAGATGTGCCTTGGTATCTCTTTGTGGTTTAATTTGTAATATAATTAGTGCTCCACATTGCATATCCCTTCCTAAGAAGAGACACCTAAAAAAAAAAAGAGAGAGAGAGAGAGGACAGACCTCAACAGCATACAACCTTGCAAGCTGAACTGACAGGAATCACACCCCACCTGAGGCGAGTCTGAACTTATAGTTGAATCTAACTAGGTCATTTCCTGCTAGAACAAGCAAACAAAAAATTTATCATAAAAAACAAAACAAAACAAGATTTAAACAAGGAAGAGAAGGAGGAAAGAAAGGAGAGAAGGAAGGAGGGAGGGAGGGAGTTTTATGGACAGTATGAAGAGGCTTAATTAAACAGTGTTGCTGCAGGAGCATCAGGTGAGAGAAACTACCATGCTGTGGCAAATACTTCACAAATTTGGCAATGGTCAAAAAATAAAATCTAGTCCTAAATTTCTAAAGACAAAAACCAAATTAAAAACATCCTGAAAGCAGACAGAGAGCAACAATGCAGGGAGAGCTCTGGAGTGTGCAGGGGGGACCTTTTAAATGCCTACTACAGCCTCTCAGCAGAAACAGGCTGTCGGGAGGCTCACGCAAGTGTTTTAAAGAGCTAAACATGATGGAATAAAGCACCACCGCCACCTCACAGCCCATAGCCTGGGAGCACCACCGCCACCTCACAGCCCATAGCCTGGGAGCACCAACACCACCTCACAGCCCATAACCTGGGAACACCAACACCACCTCACAACCTATAACCCGGGGTTTTACAACCAATAAAAAATATCCTGCAGGATGTAAGACAAAACAGGCATCCAATAAGAGAGAACCAGAGAATCTACTGCAAACAGACTGAACTTAATATATTAACACAGAAATTTCCTCAGGTAAAAGAGAAATAACGCCCAGATATAAAGAACAAATGAAAAGCAGCAGATGTAACTATCTGGGAACTGTATAAAACTACTTTTAGCCTGCTGAGTGGCACATGCTATCTGTAATCCAAGCACTCAGAGGGCAGAGGCAGAAGGGTCTCGAATTTGAAGCTGGCTGGGACCATAGAGTAAGACGCTGTCAATAAAAACCAAGGGCAAGGACAGTCGTTCTGTAGTAGAACACTTGCCCAGGTCACACGAGGCCCTGAGTTCAGTCCCCAGCAGACATATACACACACAAAGAAACTAGTTTACTTTCTCACCAATCAGAAAGCCGAGACAGGAGGATCATAAACTTAAAGCCAGCCTGTGTTACATAAAACATCTTACCTCAAAATATAACTTTACCCCCAAGCTCCTAAAATCAGGGGTATAACAGGAGAACTAATTAAAATTGTTTTAAAATCCAGACCCACTAACGACTATATATATTCAGTGAAAATGTTACAAGCAAAACACAACAAAACAACAGTGACAGCTGTTGGTTATGGAGTAGATCAACTAAAAGAAATTGTCAGGGTTGGGGATTTAGCTCAGTGGTAGAGCACTTGCCTAGCAAGCGCAAGGCCCTGGGTTCAGTCCCCAGCTCTGGGGGAAAAAAAAAGAAAGAAATTGTCCAAAGGAATTAACATGCAGTGCTAGAGATCAGGTCATATCATTTAGTGGCAGATAAGTTAAAAGTAAGAACAAAACCAAAAAAGTTGGAAAAACAGATGCTACATGAACACATTTAAAGAGGGATGAAGGGCTTGGAATGTTAGGTCACTGTAGAGTGCTTGCCTAGTAAGGTCTGCTGGTGAATTCCTAGCTCCACAAGGATGAACACAAGGAGAGAGAAGAGGTGGGGGGAGGAAGGAGGGGAGGAAGACAGGAGAAAGAACACATTAAGAAAAAGTCATGGGGTTGGGATTTAGCTCAGTGGAGAGCTTGCCTGGGAAGCGCAAGGCCCTGTCTGGATCCCCCAGCTCAAAAAAAGAACCAAAAAAAAAAAAAAAAAAGAAAAGTCATGAAGTCAGATATAGCACTCGCCAGAGGAATAAAGGGATGAGAAAGGGTCACTCCACCAAGACAATCTACCCTAAGTATGTGAGTATCGAAAACAGGACTTCAAATACAGGAGACAAGAACTGGTAACACTAAGGAGACAAATCCCTAAACCCATTTCAACATTCTTCAGTAATCATGGAGCAAGGGGTCAGGGTCAGCAGAGGATAGGGAATCCATAGTGCCACAACTGACTAGGTGTAAGGGCTGTGTCCCCACCCATCAGCAGCAGAGTACACATGCTCTCCAAGCACACACAAACATTCACCAGACACACCACATCCTGGTCATGAAACAAACAGGTTTAAAGGAGGGAAATCCTGCCCCGTTTGCTCCCTGGCCCTGGGGGAAGTGATCTAACAAGGTATTTTTTTCTTGATAAAACCTCATAAGAGGAAACGTACATTTTCTTCAGAACTACCTTCAGAAGGTAATTCCCGTACTGCATTACTTCCCTTAATCTACATTTTTCTTAGAACAGAAAACAAACTTACTCCACAGGGTCAAACAACAAAAAAGCGCTATTCTACCTTTAGAAAATCAAAAAGTCTTTAGTCACCAGCTTCAATTCATAATTTAGAAATTTCTTCTAAAATTACCTAAAACCTGAAAACAAGTAGAGATACTGTCTGACTTACAAATAATTTAAGAATGTTTTGTGAGATGCCACAAATGCACATCAGTTGACATTTGTGTTAAATTTAGCATGTTTTTCTGACACTGTATGTCAAAGACCTCTTAAGTATAAGAAACATAAGCAGTTGGCTTGGCTCTGTTGTTTTGATTTTTTTCCAACAACACAGGACCTCTCTGCACAAAGCTAACCTTCACTGTAACAGGGAGCAGTCACTGACCCGTGAACAGATCTGATACATCGCCAGCAGCCACTGCCAAATTTAGTCAAGACATTTACCTATTTTTTTTTAAGGCTAGTATATACTTTGACTCAACATAAAAAAGGAATGTCAGACTTCACAATAACAACTGCATAAGGGCAAAGAAAATTTTAATTTTGGGGAGTAAAATATTCAGCTATCGGCATACCTCAAGGCAATAAAAACATCTTTTTTTTTTTTCTTTTTTTCGGAGCTGGGGACCGAACCCAGGGCCTTGTGCTTGCTAGGCAAGTGCTCTACCACTGAGCTAAATCCCCAACCCCAATAAAAACATCTTAATAGTTAAAAGGATCTCCTATTTGTCTTATATATAATTATAATAAGCCTCTATGAATGCTTAATCTCCTAGAGGGCTATCCCAGCCAATGATCTTCAACTTATTCACATTAAACTGGAAAAGTGTGCAGCAATGCATAAATTATTGATTTCTGTGGTGCTAAGGATCAACCCCAGGGCCTTAAAGATACTAGGCACGCACTGTGCTGCCCAGCAGTCCTCCCGACTTCCCTCACAAATGTTAAGTTGGTATCCAAATGTTTTACATTTGAGTAGATGTAAGCAAAATAATATCCTGCATAACAAAAATTTAAATAAAACTTCAACATTACTTTAAACATATTCAAATAAATGAAAATGGCCTAGAAATTTGATTTTTAGAATCTTATTTTCTTTCACTTTAAAAGCTTATGTGCCTGGATATTTTTGCCTTCATGTATGTCTATGTACCCTGTGTGTACTGTGCCCATATAGAGAAGAGAGCTTCTGGAACTAGAGTTACAGATGGTTGTGAGCCACCAAAGGGAATCAAACCCAGGTCCTCAGGAAGAGAAGCCAGTGCTCTTAACCTCTGAGCCATCTCTCCAGCCTCCAAAGTAACTATTAGAACCTGTCCAGTGCTATAACAAATTGTAATCAATGCCAGCATTAATTGCTATAGGTAGCTAATGGTTCTCTGATCAAATGGTCTACTCATACTCTGTCTTACAACTCATCTTCACTTGCTTTAATACTCAATTCACCTCTATAACAGAGCAAGTCCCTGTTGATGGTTTTAGCAGAGATCTGGCTTTAAAGAGGAGAGAGACTTTAAAACACTCAATTTTTCATTGAAAAATACTAGCCCTTTACTCTTCTCTCTTAAACAGAAGCTTCCATGTTAAAACAGCAACTATCAAGCAGGCCACTTGAAGAGGCAGGCAAGTCTCTAAGTTCAACACCAGCCTAGTCTACAAAGTGACTTCCCGGACAGCCAAGACTACAAACAGAAACTCTGACCAGCCAGCCAACCAGTCAGTCAGCCAGCCAACCAGCCAAACAAACAAAAACCAAACCCAACGGCAACTAAAAACCCCAGCAACTTTCCCCCTCTTTTGATGCTCAGGTAACGCCCCAGAAACTATACTTGTTTCATTAGTGCTCTTGTTACTCTCTGACAGTACCTGTCACATGACAGTTAAGTTACGTGCTGTAAGAGTAACAGCAACTGATAAAATAAAGCAAGCATAACAATGTACTATAGTGAAAGTCATGTGAATGTGCTACTGTCTCACGGGAATATATTAATTTCTCTTGCGTGGAGGTGAGGTGAGCATTGCTTGAACTGGAACACATAATATTTGAAAAACCAAGTGGAAACCAGAGACTATTGGGCAGGGAGCATACACAGTGTGGATATTCTCATCAAAGGAATGAGTCATGTCCCAGGCAAGATACAAGCAGACTGATGTAAGATTCCATTGTGCTGCTCAGATCAGTGCATAATTTAAGGCTTATCAATCACTTATGGCTGGAATTTTCCATTTAAGACTTTCAGACTATGACTGATGGCTGGTAACTGAAGCTTAAGAAAGCCTAACTTCAGATAAGGGCAGACTTCTCTGACTTTCAAAAGGTAGTAAGAAATTTTCACAATTTCAATTTCTGTATGTACGATAAATGATAACTCTGCATTTCAAGATACTTTTAAAAGTTAGTAAATACAACGTCCATTAAAAGTTTAAGGAGAAACACTGAACCAAATAAGTGAAAGGTGGGCAGGGTTTCTCTTTGTAGTCCTGGCTGCCCTGGAAGTAGTCGCTTTGTAGACTAGGCTGGCCTTGAACTTAAGAGACTTGCCTGACTCTCCAAGTGTGCTTTTAAAAAGTGCTCCAACTTTAAATCTTTAAATTCAAGTTGTTTAATTCCTATCTGAACTTGGTATTTGCACTTGGGTAACTTCTGTGAGCATCCACTTCCTTCACCACTCCCATTAGATATATATTTGCTAATGATATGATTCTACAGAACTAAACTGATTACACAGTCCTGCCCGGTCTCGGTTCCCACTTGGTCAACACTCTCTCCCATCTCTGAATTGTATTTTTCCTCATAAAAGTGTTCCTGATCATCTGAATTACAGAGAAAAGGGTCATGGACTGAAAACATCTAATTCGTAAACACAGGCTCTGAAAGCCTGAGGGATGACTCCTCGCCAGCATACGTGGCGCTCTCCTGGTGCAGGCGGAAGGTCTCCTGAGCCCATCATCACCTTACAAAGTACACAAGTGTGCTGGTCCTGAAGGTCAGCTCTGTACTAGGGTGGATCATGGCTCACAGAAGCAAACTCGTGACTCAAGAAGAAGCAAGTGTTCTGTTTGAATAGGATTTTAAATCTTTTTTTCCCCTTTTACATTAGATAGCGCTCAGATTTAAGAGGAGAAAGAAAGAGGAAGAGAGCTTCAACCAGGTCTTTAATGTACAGGATGAGGTAAGACCAAAGGCAATTTCTAACACCAATTTCACTCTCAGTCATACTTGTGAAATGTGAACAGGCTGATGCTTGGTGCTTGAATTGTCAGCATTCCTTCATGAAACCCTGGTGCAAAACACTACAAACATTTTTGCTTTGGAGGTGAAAAAAATCACCCATCTGTCCAACTATGTTCTAGCTGGATTTCGACTCTAAGCAATTAAATTATGCCAGAAAACCATATCGATTCAGTTTTCAGAGCTGTGGACAGACATATGCCCATCACATGTCTTACAACCCTTGGCCTCTCTTCATTTCCCTCCGCTGAGGCTCTGGAAGCTGTTTCTTAACAGCTCCTTGGTACTTGTGACAGGAAGATTAAGTACTGCTCGGCTGTCACTCCTCTCCCACAGCGAGGTCGGGCCTGGATGGATCTCCTGTCGGTTCTCCTTGACACTTCACCAGTACTAGTCCTGGGATTCATCTTGCACAATTTTTGTTTTTATTTTTTAGTTATTCTTCTCTTATATATTACATACTACTACAGGTCTTCACAGCTTTTCCACCCCCTTCAACCCCTCCCCCAATCCACACCTCTCCTGTGTCCCTTCAGAAAAGGGCAGGCCTCTGGGATGGCAACCAAACATGGCATATCGAGCTGCAGTAAGACTACACACATTAGGGCTAGCGGAGGGAGGCAGCCAGTAGGAGGAAAAGGATCCCAAAGCAGGCAAAAGAGTCAAAGACAGCCCTGCTCCCACTGTGGAGTGTCACAGGAAGACCAAGCCACACGCTATAACACACATGCAGATGACCTAGCTCAGACTCATGCAGGCTCCCTGACTTTCTGGCACAATTTCTTTCTTTCTTTTTTCTTTCTTTCTTTTTTCTTTCTTTTTTTTTTTTTTGGAGCTGGGGACAACCCAGGGCCTTAGCGCTCTACCGCTGAGCTAAATCCCCAACCCCAAATATTTTCTAACTTCACTCGGAAATAATTTTTTTAAAGATTTATTTATTATTTAATGTATATAAGTACACTGTCGCTGTCTTCACACACACCAGAAGAGGACATCAGATCCCATTACAGATGGCTGTGAGCCACCATGTGGTTGCTGGGAATTGAACTCAAGTCCTATGGAAGAGCAGTCAGAGCTCTTAACCTCTGAGCCACTTCTCCAGTCCTGACACAATTTCTTATACTTCTCATCTTCCCTTTCATTCCCATGTATTCCTGTGGAGAAAGCCTTGATCATCAAGAGATCACATTCCAGATAACGATGAACACTCTCCCTAGGCTAAAGGTAATCTGAAATGAGCAGTGCCGCCCAGTCCAACACGAGTGGATTCATGATTTCCAAGAAGAGGATGCTCTGGGTGAAGGCAGGAGAGTGACTTACTAGGAGGCTTCCTAGAGGCACAGTGACCTGTAAAGGTCCATATTTGCCAGCAAAGGACAGTCCAGCGCACAGGAGAGGCAGAGTGAGGCTCAGAGGTTGGATCACACTCTGTTGCAGTTCAGACCTGATCCTATGAACTGTGAAATCAGCAGGCACAGCAGGCATAGAAGAACCTTTCAGATTTCCTCCATGTGCTTTGTTTTTCTGCACAGCTTTAAATACAAATTCACACTTGTAAGGCCCAGCGGCATCCTTCCTAAGCCTGACAGAGTAGTAAACAGACTCAGGAAACAAGCCACGAAGCAGTGCTCTGCACACGTTCTTCAGGTCAGACTGGTTTGTTTCTGCTGTTCAGATCCACTAGTCTGCATGACTGAACGGTTACTGAGAGAAACTAAACTCCTTATGAACCTTAAGGACCCATCTTTTATTAATAGAAAATACTGTGGTTTATTTTCCAATTACACACTGCATATTTATTTCTTTGTTTTAGATTCCAGTGTTCTTGTGTATGTCCAATTTAATGACATAGAAGACTTCAAGCCAGTGCTCTTCAGTATTTAGTGCACTTGAGTGCTGCTCAGGGTAATGGCCACTTGGAGAAGAATGGCCACGTGATCAAAGGAGTTCATGCTCTGGGAATGTGATGTGTTATCTCTGCTCACATTTCCTAACTGATGAAGTATAAAAAGAGAGGGAAGAAGGCTCAATAAATCAACACAATGTTTCCTTCTTCCGAAGGAAGGGGAAAAATCATAACTGCCAGTTTGAAAAGGCCCATGTTAGCAAAGACTTAAAAAACAGAGGGAGGCCCCATAAAAATAAAGCATTACAGCAATACAGCAGCTGTCCCAACCAGCAACAGTGTGCAGACATGTGAGCAGCACATGAGGCTGTGACAGTATATCTGAGTAATTTCCTGTCTCAATAACCATTCAAGTTTATAAGAGAAACAACCCAAGGTAAGTTGTAGCTCAGTCCTCCCCATAAATGACTGAGGTATATAAGCAAGCCAAGACAAAAGAGCAAAGAGTTGTCATGTGCAAATTGTAAGGGGTGTTTGTGCCTACTAGAGAAAAATCGAAGGAATTCAGTTTGATGGCAGCAGTGATCAAGAATAGGGGTGTTCCAAGCTGGAGGCCACTGCCCATTACTGCGTTGTAAGAGACGTTAGTGGGTTTAGACACACTTTAAAAATAAATGATGGGGGCTGCTGGACCCAATCTCTTGGATGTGTCCTCACTCAGTGATCTCTTCCAGGCCCTGACCTTCGCCTGCGGGACCCAGGAGCACAATGAATGGGCTTTGCGGACACTCGCTGGCTGCCTATGCTCGAAGGGAGGGTGAGGTCTGAAGGCTGCCCAGGGGCCCCATCCCCTCACCTAGATGTGAACTAACCTAGGACCCAGACTAAGGTGGAGTTCCTACAAGTGACCAGAATGTCGAATGATCATCTCATTGTCTAATAAGCCCTTTGTCCTCTGTGCTGGGAAGGGCTTAGCTGCTACTCAAACTGACAAGTTGGACAGCTTTTTACTGCCTTGTTGCCAGCTATCTGAGTGTGAGAGGATGCAAGCCGTGGGTACTGGCTGTCCCACATCAGCGTCAGCTAGGCATGGTGGGTGGCAGCCCAGACTGAACCAGAGCCTCACTTGGACATGAGTATTAGCCAATGTAATAAAAGCCTACCTTGCCTAAAAAAAAAAAAAAAGATGGCAAGTTCGTTATCAGATGTTCGCAGTGATGGGGATAGAGTCAAGGGCCAGCCCTGTGCTCAGTAAGTGCCTGCCACTGAGCCAGATCCCTAGTCTCATGAAGTTTTAAAAAAGTTTTTAACATATATACACACTGATGAAATGTAAAGGGACTGGTGAGATGACACTCAGTGGCAAGCAGTGCATGTCAGCCTTTGTAGAGGAGTCCGTTTGGTGGCCAGCACCCATGCCAGGCAGCTCACAACCAGGAGCTCCAGCAAAGGGCATCAGACACTCTCTCCCGGCCTCCACAGACAGCGGCACTCATGTGCACAGGCACATATGTATATACACATAATTTTAAAAATGTAAAGGTATTTATCATTATAGGATATTAGAGAAATTTAAAACAAAAACAAAAACACTACGACCTACCATAAGGCAAACTTATTTTATTACAGTAGGAGCAAATGTAGGAAGAATATTTTTAGGAATTTTGAGTACAACGTTCAGGTGTCTAATATTGTAAACTATGTAAACCATTCTACAAGAATAACAAGAATTTGTTTATTCAAGTATTCGCAAAAGATGCGCTGTTTGCCTCCTATATACAAGGCATGATTAAAGTCAAGGAAAGAGAATACCAAATAAAATCGAAACCCTGCCCTAGGGAAGTGGGAGCTTTGCAGAGATGAGTAGTCACAGTGCCTGATGCGAAGTAAGCGCTTAAAATAGTTCTCGGCCGAGCCTCAGAGTCCTATGAAGCAGATCATACTGTTTTATTTTATGTATAGGGGTCGAGAGTAGAAGAATTCATTCGCATGTTGAAGATCAACTAATCGCCATATCTATAGACACACAGAATTGAAACTCACACCTAAACTGTCAGATGCCAAGGCTCTGCTCTTAGCCTCTATGCCTGTGGCTGAGGGAAGGTGAAATATACCCATGCCCTGTCCTAGATGGTTTCTAGCATTTACACTGAATGGTGACTGGTGACTTGGGTAAAACCATTTCAATTACAGTCTTGGAGATATATATATCTTATCTATCTATCTATCTATCTATATATATATATATATATATCTTATATATATATAAGAGAGAGAGAGAGAGAGAGATTTTCTTTCTTGTGTGTGTATATGCATTTATGTAACTGTTCATGTGGGGCGGGTGGGGTAGGGAACAGTCTCAAGTTCATCCTCAAGAATATAGTCCACTTTCCAGAAAGGTCTCTCACTGGTCTAGTGCTCACCAATTATCCTAGAATGGTTGGCCAGCAAGCCCCAAGGACCCTCTTCCTCCTCTGCCCTCCGAGTGTCCGGTTGGTGAGACACACACCACTACACCTGGCATTTTTACATAAACTCAGGTGCTTGTGCTATCTCTGCAGTCCTTAAAGACGGAAACTCTTTAAAGGTGACCCAAACTACAGCCCAGTTTCATTCAATATGGTTGGGAATAGACATGTTAAACCATCAGCCAATTTTCACGTCTTAAAACCTGTCAAGATGGCTACTCGGGTGGCTGAGACAGGAAGATCAAGCTCAATTCAAGCCTGGGCAACTTAGTGAGACCCTGTCTCAAAGTAGAATTTAGAGGCTAGAGAAGTGGCTCTCTGGTTAGCATTTGCTGCTCTTGCAAAGGACACAGGTTGAATTCCTAGCACCTACACAGTAGCTTACAACTAAGTCCAGCTCCAGGGGATCCGACTCATTCCTGGCCTCCTCAGGCACCAGGCATGCATGTGGTATACACACATATGTCTAAGCTTTCACACACATCAAATAAAAATAAATCTTAAAAGAAATTTAGTCATTAAAGAGGGCTGGGGAGGAAGTATCGCTCAATGGCAGAATGCTGCTAGCATGCACAAAATCCTGGGCTCAGTCTCTCGTACTGTCTCAAAAAACAATACAGTCAAACAACAAGAACACAAGAAAGAGTGGGGGAAAGGTACGCCAATAGCAGAGGACTCAGCCTTGGCAAGCAAGGTGAAGGCAGCAACAGCCACCTCACCCCACTCCCACACCACTGACCTGCTATCGGATCCTTTCAAGTAGCAACTGATTCTGCTCTGCTCTTACTGTGGCCCGACTGCCTAAAGCAGAATACGGGACGTGGCAGTCGGTCAGGAACACTTATTAAGTGAATGGCTACATTGTGTAAGTGAATTCATCTCTTAGTCCTTGAATTTTTCATAAAGCAAAAAGGACCAAACTAGATCAATATATTCATTTTCAGCTCTAAGACAGCCACACATCTTTCAGCAGGAATTCATAAATACATTGCATAGTATGAGTAAAGGCATTCCAGGACATCCGGCCTTGAAAATATGCCCAGTCACAGGTTTTACAACATCTCCCTTTGGTCCTGCATGAGAAAAACAAGACGATTTTATCCTGTTCAAGCTACTGGAGCCAGCACGGCTTTCTCTTTAGGAAGCAGTTGCTGTGGCAGGAAGAGAAGCTACTGTAGAGACAACACAGTGCATCTGACTGGTCAGCTCCAACAAGAGGGATGTTGATGCTCCCCCAAACAATGAACAATGGCAGCCACAAAGCTTGGCTTTCTCAGAGGTGGGGAAAAACAGAAACACTTCATATCTGGCTTAAGGGAATAATCTGTGACTATGTAGCAAAGTACACTTCTTTTCTCTGAAAACTGCATGGTTATTTTTCAAACTGTGTTTTAACACATGCTTCAAATTGTCAATTAGGAATTATTTTTTAACCTTTTAAGGTTTTTTTAAAACTAAAAAGATAAGGTAAATTGTCATTCATTCCATTGGCTTATATAATATCTCTAGTTCATATAATAACTTGACTAACTCACAAAACTACTGGCTCACAAAGCTAGACATTACTCAATTTACTTCCGAAGATTGAAACGTAAGAATTACACAGGGAAGTACGTCCCTTATTGGTGCTTTTCAAACCACATCTAACTTTAACGAGGGAAGAGGCTAGCTGCTAAATATTTCAGCCTTGTAGATGTTTGTAACACAAACTATGGATAGAAACTACAGGGCGTCAGGAAATTCTAGAAGGTGTTCAGTCCTCTAACTTGGGACTCATTTTCAGTATATGCAGCTAGACATAAAAACATCAAAAAGTGATCAGCCAGGCATGATAGCACCTGCCTTTGATCCCAGCACTTGGGAGGCAGAGTCAGGAGAATCTGGGTTTGAGGTCAGCCTAGTCCACACAGAGTTACATGGTGAGACCCTGCCTTAAAAAACAAACATACACACAACAACAAAAAAAAAGCTCAAAGGCATAAAGGTGAATCAACAGATACGTTACAAGATGTTCTATAACGAGATTGCCAGCAGGAAAGTAAAGAACACCCCAGCATCTCATCATGGGCTCCAATGACATTCCTTTAAATTCAAGTGCTCCTTCTGCTTACGTTTTGAGGATTTTTTTAAGGTGGGCTAGCTGTGTAGCTCAGGCTGGCCTTAAACTTGAGATCCTGCTACCTTGGTATTCTGAGTGCTGGGGTTACATGTGTGCCACCATGCTAGCTTCTTTCTGCATATTGTTTGTGTGTGGGTGATGTATGCCCCTATATGTGTGAAGAGAGGGTATACACACCCAGGTACGTGCATGAGGAGGCCAGGGGAAGATGTCACATATCTTCCTCTCTCAGGCTCCACAGTGGGTTTCTCACTGAACCTGGCGATTACCTTTTCAGTTAAATTTCCAGGATCTTCCATCTGACAAGGCTAGGGTCACAGGCACACATGCTACACAGGGCTATTACGTAGGTGCTGGGGATTTGAACTCATGTCTTCTTGCTTTCAAAACCAGTGCTCTTACTTACTGAGCCATCTTCCTAGACCCATTTCTGCACTGTGCTTTATTATTCTGGAAATTTAAAATGGTAGGTACTTTCATGATTTTTACTTTATTATTTACCTTTCATAAGTGCAGGTATTTTGCCTGCATGGATATCTGTACACCATGAGTACCTGTTGTACTTGTAGGCCAGAAGAGGGCTACAGAACCCCTGGAACTGGAGTTACAATCAGTTCAGGCAGCTGTGGACAGATGTGAGCTGTCGTGTGGAGACAAAGAATCGAACCTCTGGGAGAGCAGCAAGTGCTCTTACCTGATGAGCCATTTCTCCAGCCCCACTTTCATGACTTTTAAAAGGAAGGCAAACAGTTCAGGCTTGTTTTAGTAACTTTCAGAGAGAGAGTGTATGGTGTACATCCATGTAGGCACATGCGTTTGGAGGCGGCCATGCATACAGCTACACTTGACTGTGGGTGTGCATGCAAATGTGTGGAGACCAGGTGACATCAGGTGTCTTCCTTCACTGGCAGGTTTATTTACCAGGCAAGGCCTCCTGCAGAACTCAATCCAGCTAGCCCAGCTAGCCCAGGGGATCCCCATCGCTGTGTCTGGAACTCTGGGAATACAGATGGGCCACAGACCCTTCTGTAGGGTTTTGTGGGGTTTTGAGATTTGTTCCACAAGCATTTTATCTACTTATCCATCTACCCAGACCTTAATAATATGTTAAAATAGTATCCTATGAAAACTTGGAACCCTTATATATTTCTGCTAGGAAAATAAGTGTTATGACCATTATGGAAAAGAGTTTGATGTCCCCTTAAAAGCTAAACACAAAACTAATACAAAACTAATCATGACTCTCCCAGCCATATATACCAAGAACTGAGAATGAGGACTCAGACACTTACTCGTGCAACAGTGTTCACTGTGGCATTACTCAACGGTGAAATAGAAATGACTCGGTGCCATCAACGGAGAGTGAATAGACAAACTCTATTATACATTCGTGCATACATGATATGTATTTTATATAGAGAGAATATTATTTAACTGCACAAAGGAATGATGCTCTTATATATGACACAGAATGGATGAACCCTGAGAACACAATGGTAAGTGAAACACACTAGACGCAAAAGTACAAATATTTTATGACTTCAATTACATGAAATATCTAGAATAGGCAAACTCACAGAGGTAGAAAATAGATTAATGGTTTCCTGTATTTAGGGGAAGGGAAATAATAGGAAATACTACCTGATCACTACAGAGTATCTAAGGTGACATAAATGCTCTGAAAGTAGACAGATGGATGTATAGCACTGTGGATGTTCTTACTATCACTGCAGCCTTATGCCTAGAAAATTGGCCAAGCATTGTGGTATAACCCTGTAATCTCGGTACTCAGAACACTGCAGGAAGATAGAGAGGGAGGCAGATACATGATACAGAGTTCAGGCTGGAATGGCTGGGCTCATGTGATTCAGGACTTGCCTAGGTTGACTGGGCCCCTGGAGTCTCAGGACTTGCCTAGGTTGACCGGGCCCCTGGAGTCTGAGTCCTCAACACCACAAACATTTTCACAACAACAGGTATCCACATGTATGAGCAAGTAAAGAAACCAAAATGGCAAATTGTCTGCTAAATATATTATATATATAACTATATTATATATGTAAATATATTTATATATTATATTTATATACCTATAAACATTTTATTTAAGTATATCATATTATATAAATTGTAATAAATTTATACATTTATATAAAATAGATAATTTTATATAAATTATATTATATATTAAAATATATTTATACAAGATTATAATCTATAAATATATAATATATTTAAATATAATATATAATCTTGTAATTTAATATATTTGTATATTAAATATGTAATATAGAATGTTTACATTATATATTTATATATTAAATATACAATATATAGTATGTTATATTACATATTATATGTTACATGAAATATATTTAAATATAGTTTAATATACTATATATTATATAGCATATTTATGGAGTATTTTTTAATATTTATAGATAATATATCTACATTAAAAAGGAAGCCAGAATTCCATGATCAGTCCACAGATTAAAATACAACAGCAAATATGTCTTATGTAAAAGACAAGATTGGTGGTCACTGTTTCTAGCCCAATAATTTAAGACCTATAACTTAACTTTCTGTGTCTCCTAACATGTGATGTGGTCTATATAATGGTCTTACTGGAAGCTGAAGTTGAATTATAATGTAGAAAGCAACAAACCTAAAAATCGGAATGCTCTATAAGACAATAACTTGGACTGTTTTTTCTTTTCATTACAATTACATTTGTGTGTGTAGGGAGGGAGGGAGGTACGTGCATGCAACAGTGCATATGTGGAGATCAGGCGGCGACTTTCAGGAGTTACTTCTCTCCTTCCATCATGTGGGTCCTAAGGACCGTTAACTCAGGGTGTTAGGCTTGGTGGCAGGTGCCTTTATCCCCGGGCCATGTTGCTGGCTCCTGCCTGGATTCTTACAGGATCAAATACAATGGTTGAGCCTTGACCAGATCCTGGATTTGGAGAAAAAGGAACTACAATTCCTTGGTGACAAGAAGGGAAACCAACTGCAGTGCATGTGAATGGCAGCACTGACTGACAGTTGATCTCTCAGGAACAGGAATGGTGCACGGCAGAAAAAGTCTCTGCTTGGAAGCACAAGCACTGAGGAACTTGAGAGATCTGTCACTAACACACTTGTGAATGGTCTGGGGAAAGAATGTGTGTGGGAGCACGTGTAGGTGGGAGAGCAGATGGGGTGAGGGAACAGCAGGTGAATTCAAATGGAGAGAGCACACATTGCTGTGGTTGTCTTAAAATGTCGCTGCAGTTTTGGCCCAGACATACAAAGAAATAACCTGTTTAAGAACTGAAGTTCCACATCTCCTCTTGCATTCAGAACACACATAAGAAAGCTAAACCAGCGAGGGAAATACAAGCGGGCCAGTGCTTTGCGTACCTTCCACGTCATACCAGTGCGCACCGTTCGTGATCCCGTCTTTGAAAGTCTCCTCTTCATCTCCTGGACAATGGGGTTCACCGGTTCTCATTATAGGGTGGTTAGAAGCATAAGCTTTCGCCAAGTATCGAAAGACTTCATCATCGGAGGTTTTGCTATAGATTCCAGTGGTCTTATGCTCGGGAGAATCATCAAAAGGATAGCTTGCTACCACTGAGCCACCATGAAGATTTCCAGAAAGCACAAACCTTTGAAAACACAATCAAATTACATATCACCTTTAAAGACAGAGAAAATACCAAGCATTTAAAACACCCACAGGATCTTTCCTAAGTAAACTTGGGTTTTTCTTCCTTTATTCTTTTTACATTCATTCATTCATTCAGTCCTGAGGATGAACCCAGGGCCTAGGCACATGCTAGACACTGACTCTTATTCTCCAGCTCCACAAATCAAATACCTATCTTGGGGTTAGCAAGATGGCTCAGTGGATACCTGCCACTAAGTCTAGTGCCTGTGATTTAATCCTTAGGACCCACAATAGTAGAAGGGAGAACTGAGTCCCATAAGTTGTTTTCTGACCTACATGCACATTTGGCATGTGTGCTCTCCTACACATATAGATAAATATAAAAAACTAATTAAAATTTCACAACTAAAGATATGGCTTAGTGGCTGAGTACTTGCCTAGTATGCATAAGCAATCAATTAATCAATCAATCAACCAATTAGGCTGCTTTTACATTTCAAGTTAACCACAGGTACTTAGAGGTTTCCGTCATTGAACATGTTGCTGAATAATACAGCATTAACTAATGTTTTAAAAAAGTGTCTTACATAAGGAATTTTAAATTCATTAATTAGATTGACCTACAGGAACTTGCCAGAATTCAATCTTACTTTTCTTATCTACGAAAGTGAAAATTTCATATAGTGTAACCTGGAACTTACGTTCCATAATGTGTCCATTTCATGGGAAAAGTGGCTAATATAATAAATACTTACTGAATACAAGAGGTAAGTTAGTAACATTATGCTCTGTATACTTACTGCCCAAAGATAATTTTTAGGAGAAGGCATCTAATTTAAAACGCAATATATCTTATCTGATTCCAGTTTCACAAAGTCCTTATACAAAATTATATTTTCAAGAAAGATACAAAGTGGGCTGGAGAGATGGCTCAGCGGTTAAGAGCACTGACTGCTCTTCCAGAGGTCCTGAGTTCGATTCCCAGCACCCACATGGTGGCTCACAACCATCTGTCATGGAATCCAATGCCGTCTTCTGATGTGTCTGAAGACAGCTACGGTGTACTCACATACATAAAGTAAATAAATAAATCTTTAAAAAAAAAAAAGAAAGATACAAAGTTGGAAAGATTCAGGAAAAAAAGCCCACTGGATATAGTGATCTTCTTTCAGAGAAAAACAATACAGAGCCATCCTCTGTTACTCCGAGGTTTCTGCCTGGGCCACCGGAAAACAAATGAACACAGACAAGGGGGTTTCTATTTTAAAAAAATCTGCTTGGGGTGGGGGGTGGGTTTTGGGGATCAAACAAGCCATGCTCATATTAGCCACACACCCTAACACTGAGCTACAGCCCCAGCCTCACTCCTACTTCTAAGTGAACCACTAGCGTGGTCCAATTTATAGCTACAGAAGATCACAAGTGCTCCCTCCAAGGAGAAAACTAAAGTAAAGGCATGTGTTCTCTCTGCACTCCTTCCCTTATGTAACTGTTCAAAGCATTACTACAAATAGAGATTGAATACTTTCTCTTTGCACTCTGACTAGAATTTTCCTGGCCCTGGTTACTTGTAGTTGCAATAAACTGACCTTTTCAGAGTCTAAACATGTCTCTCTATATGTTTGAAAGAAAACTAAAATTATCATATGTGTAATCTGAAAGGCTACCTTAGGCATGACGAGTACCACCTCTGAGGCGGACAAACAATGAATGTTGCTTATAACAGAAGGAAGAACTTAGTCGGTAGTGATAAAGACAATTTATGATAAAGGAGGTTAGTTTAAAATGAATGCATTCTCATTAGTGCCTGTGCAGACACGAGAGAACGACCTTCAGGGTCTTGCATTGGCACAAGCGCTGGGACTGGTCAAGTGTCCCCCAGAGCTGCAATTCAGCAGCACTGTGATCAGAAGTCACTTCCTCTAAATCCCCGTTTCTAGCTCATCCATAAAATGTGAATATTCAACCCACCTCTCAGAATTGTCACAATTACTAAAAACAACACAGCAGACACCAAGCGCAACTACACACGAGCTTCTCAACAAATGTTCATTTCCTGGGAGCTCTCTAGCATCCTGATCAGAGTTTCATTCTGCTTCTAATTGCCACTCCTTGAGCGACAGAACAACAAGGGAACAACAAAGGTTGTCACACTCTAGCTTTCTAATTCCACCTAGCTAATGTATTAACCACTTACTTTCTGGTTGTATTTCTAAAACAACTCAAGGATTTTTTTTTTTCCCCTCCATTTACTTTGGGAAACTTATAAAAAGGCTCTTCCAGGTCAGGTACTTCACTTAGCAACAAGCATTTTTAAAGCATTAACTATGAGCTGAATACTATTGCAGGCATTAAGACTACATACAAGCAACAACAGAAAAGTCCTTAGTAAGCTATGATAGTGATTAAATGTGATTCTCTGTATTCTAATTACATAGTTTTAAGACACAATGTCATCCTTCTGGGGACAGTTTCAAAACAAAGCAATACCTGTCACAGTAGCTGCAGGACTACCCTTTCCTATCTTTGTCAAAGCAGCTACGCGTATTATCATTTCCAATCTTATTTAAAAGATGTTTTAAAATTTCCATTTGGGGTTGGGGATTTAGCTCAGTGGTAGAGCGCTTGCCTAGGAAGCGCAAGGCCCTGGGTTCGATCCCCAGCTCCGAAAAAAAAGAACCAAAAAAAAAAAAAAAAATTTCCATTCAAATCCTCAAGGGTTTGACTTCAGTATCACATGATTTAAAGAAGTTGCTAAATATACCATATTAAAAATAAGAATGTTTATCAATTTAAAAATTAACCTCTAATTAACTTCATTACATTCTCCCTATAGCCCTATAAACAACCTCTTTAAAAATGGAGAATTTAGGGGTTAGGGATTTAGTTCAATGGTAGAACGCTTGCCTAGCAAGCGCAAGGCCCTGGGTTCAGTCCCCAGCTCCGGGGGGGGGGGGGATTTAGTATTTGACTAACAATAAAGACCCAAAAAACTAGACATCGATTACAATATTCCTCAAATATAATCTGTATCCACATCGACATGATGATGACATTCTTTATAAGTGTACCAAAGGTTGGGATGTAGCTCAGTGGTAGAATACTTTCCAGGCTCCAAGGGTCAACCCTCATAAACCAGAGAAATAAGAGTTTTACATATTCAAAAACAACAACAAAATTTTCTTCCTTTTCTCCCTCACCTTTCAGCTTAGGGCCCCACATAGATGAGGAAGGCACTCCACTACTGAACTATAAATGCCAGCATTAAAAAATTTAATATACACTGGGAGGTGGTGGTGGACACCTTTAACTCCAGCCCTTGAGAGGCAGGTGGATCTCTGAGCACAAGATTTGCTAGCCAGGGTCATGCAGAGAAACCCTGCCTAGAAGAAAGAAAGAAAGAAAGAAAGAAAGAAAGAAAGAAAGAAAGAAAGAAAGAAAGAAAGAAAGAAAGAAAGAAAGAAAGAAAAAAGAGAGAGAGAGAGAGAGAAAGAGGGGAAGGGAGGAGAGGAAGGGAGGGGAGGGAGGAAGGAAGGATAGAACTGGATGAAAAGAATACCAGGAAAGTCAGTGAAACAACTTACTCCACAAAACACATTAAAAAGTATAGTTTTATCACATAGACTAATGTGTGTTTTTCTTTTTAACATTCCCTCCATCCACCAATCTCTAATTGTGTTTGCATTTTAAATTTTATTTACATATCAACATCCTCTGTTATTAATTAATCATTAAAGAATATGTATTTTGAGTTAATTTTTTAAGACTGAAACTATGCACAAATTTTCCTTTTTTTACTAAAATTACGTCTGAAAAAACTCACAAAAATTTGGGATTGATAATTAATCAAAGTAATCTGCCACAGTACAGGTAGAGTCTGAAATGGAGCCCTGAGCTTTTAAAAACCTCACAAGCCAACAAGACCCTGACACGGGGGAGTCACAGTCACTAAATGATACTAATTTGGAAGAGTTAAGCAGAGAGTGAATTCGTGCCTTGAGACTGTCAGTATCGCCACGAGAAAATTCTTCTCTTGACCACAACAGAACAACCAAAGACAAAACTCCCTGAAACAGTTGTAATGGGACATTTTAAACACGCAAGCAATGAAAACAGTGCAGCTGACACATTCCCTAGCTGGCAGTGACAAGCACCTTTAATTCCAGCAGAGGCAGGAGCATCTCTGTGAGTTTGAAGCCAACCTGGTCTACATGGTGAATTTCAGGCCAGCTAAGACTCCACAGTGAGACCCTGTCTCAAAACAACAACAAAAAATAAAATGCAAAGTTCTGCTTGCCACAGTACCTGACAGTTCAAGTGTCATATCGAAATCAAATTTATGCAGATGTCCAGAAGTCTGACGTGATCAAGAAGAGGAAATCGTCCTTGAACACTTAAACAGATTAAGCATCTGCAAGGATGCTTTATCTTTGGCTCATCTGCCAATCAAAAAACCTTCAACTCAAGATGCCCTCGAAAGCCTTACAAAGACACATATCGGGAATATTCGCGCAAAGCTGGTGCTCGAGAAAGGAAAGAGGTGCAGGTTTACTCCGGACACGATTCCATCTGGAGTAAGTAGCATCTTCCTTCACTCCTCCTTCCTCTTACTACTCATCTCTGAGGAGTCAGACCATAGCCTGCCTCTCCGAGAGATAGGGAGCCTTAAATTGCGGCTCATGGGGAACAGTTTCTGTCAAGTTTTAACAAAGTAAACCTCTCATATATATTTATAACACGCTCTTGTTACATACTAGTTTCTGAAGGGCCTCATACTTCTACGTTTTACCCTTTAAAACCCCACGCGGTGCTTAAATGTTACCGATGTAAATGATTGGCTGTGCTACCCCAATAAGAAGGTGCACAACTGGCATCAGAAACGAAGCAGTTCTAACCTGTGGGAGTTTCCCCCTATTCCATACTAAGCAGAATCAGAAGTAAAGGCAGGAGAGTCGGTTTCTGTCCAATATCTGAGGAAGTGATTGGGGGTGTCTTTTGCTATTTCTGAGCTCCATTCTGTCTCCCTAGCAGTGGAGCCCTGAGTAACCAGCCTTAGATTCCCTGAGTCTGCCCCTCAACTTCCCCGTATGCAAAACAAGAGTCTGAGTGGTGTCTGGAGGATATGAGTGGTGTCTAGGTCGCCCGATTGTGGTCAACATCCAGTGATATAATGCAGTCACAGAAAGTGCTTGCCTTAGTGCTTCTAGTGAGGACACTGACAGCTTAGCTACATAATGAAGGTGCTAACTTGGGAATCCTTAAACCCTTACACATTGCTCATATACGATGGTCCTTCAAAATTAGGGATAAAATGGCAGGGGAAAAAAAGTCTCCCCTCAGGCTATGCGCTGCACAAATGACAGCCACAGGTAAGCTTCTTTACAATTAGCAAGACTAGGAGGTACTGCAGTCGGGCCTCCATTCCAGTTACAGGGTGTCACTCTTCACCTCAACTGCCCCCGACCCCTTAGGCTGGCGAGCATTGTTTGGATGCCTACTGGCTGTCAGAATAAGCCTCCTGGTCTCGAAGGCTCACGTGGAGAGCAGAGTCAGGTAACACTCACTTGTTCCTGCGGATCCAGTCGATGAGGGCGCGCACCTCTGGCACCTCATCCAGGGAAGGTGGCTCCCCGGTGCTGAACTGGTCAGGGAAGCTGCGGTTGAGGTCGCGGCCTCGGCTGTTGTCACGGCCGCTGGTCCCAGGCGGGCCGCTGTCGCCGAGGCCGCAGTCACCCTCGCGAGCGCGTTCGAAGCCATCCGGATTCAGGCTGGGCAGCAAATATACGTCGGTGGTGTTGAGCAGGCGGACCAGGCGCGGGTCCCCGCGGCGGTAGCCCGACGCCAGCTCACGGGCCAGGTAGACCAACACCTGGCGTGACACCGTCTCGTCGCCGTGCATGTTACCCACCAGCTTCACCTGCGGTCGGCCGGGCAGCAGCGGCCCCGCGGCGTCCAGCCCCACGGCGGCGGGGGTGGGCGGCGGCCCCAGGCCAGCCGTGAGGCGCAGCACCCACAGCGGTCGGCCCTCCACCGAATTGCCGATGCTGAAGAGACGGGCCAGGCCAGGCGGCCCCGCGGCCGCTGCCGCCTCCAGTGCCTCGCCCAGCGCCGCTTCGTGGTAGTAGTGGTCAAACTGGCCCTCGGCCGCCTCGGAGCCGCCGACGGTCGTCGTGGTCGCCTCAGCCTTCTTGATGTGCGCCGCCTGGGCCGAGCTCCTCAATAGCAGCAGCAGCAGCAGCAGCGGTGGCGGCGGTAGCAGCCGCAGGCGTTCCAGCCGCCAGGGCGGCCGCTCATCCCAGCCGCTCGCCATCTTCCAGCAACGCGGCTAACACCGCTCCGCTCCAGCGGCTCCGCACTCCGGGCGGCGGCGGCCCGCCGGATCCCCTCTGCGCCTAGCAACCCCATCCCGCCCTCCAGCCTCATCCAATCGTAGCCCTGAGTGGTTGGGCGTCACTCTAAGGGGCGGGGCTTTCCTTAAAGCGGACGATTTTTCCCTCTGGGCGTGTCTTCTCCACTCCAGTCCCTAGGGACTTTAGTCACTTTCCTTTCCTTCACTAAGGTCTTCCCGCCTCCCCATTTCCTCTTCTACTTCTCCCGTTTTTTCCACTCAGTCTCTTCTTTATGGCTTCTCTGAAATTCCCTGAGAGCTTTTATTAGCCCCCTTCTTTGTTGCAGCAATTCTTAGCTATGCTTTAATGCTTTAGAGTCAATAATCAAAAGAATCAAAAGGTTCCAAAGATTCAAGGACTCCTGAGAAAATCAGGAAGTTAGAAAGAATCTTGACCTCCTTGAAGAATCAAAGACCTCCTTAGTCCCATCTCTTTTGCAACCCCCCCGCCCCCATGGGTTCTGCCTGGGCTTGAGCCCATCTCTGCCTGCATGCACTTGAAGAGAATGAGACACCTCATAAAGCAATCAATTCTATTTTTGATTTGTTACGTGACTAGATGTCTCCTTTATAAAGTGGAAACTGCCATAGTAGGCTGCCCCTGTGTTAATGTGGTCTGTTTCATTGGACATGCAAGAATGTTGGACCGTAACTATCTTCTATGTGTGCTGATCTCAGCTCTCAGTGGGGAGATACCATTTTTAGTAATCTTACCCTCCTCTCACACTTCTTTTGAGTAGGAGCGTCTAGATTACCTCTGTACAGCCATAACTATAGTTTTGGAATGCTGTCTTTAAGAGATAGATTTGGCATGTCTAGAAATACCTGCTTGGCAAGTGTAATTCCCCCAAGGTATTTGGATAAGTCCAGAAAACCTAACCTTCCAAGTAGGGTTTAATCACTTTAGCTTGAAGAAATTTGAAGTTTGGCAATCCTTTTATCAAGCGTGAAGTTCTAACCCATCTAACAACGTAACTGTGATAACCATTATTATTTCCTCCATTCAGTGCTGGGTAGTTTGAGGTCTCTTTTCTGAACTCTAATTGAATCTTTATAGGGCCAGTGGAATTCACTGATTACTGAGTATTTATTGAGTAACTGGTGTATGTCAAAGCTGGATGCTGGGAAGCAATGCATTGTTTGCATAGTTAGAGGTCCAATTCAGGAATGAACGATGCGATACATCTGTGGGAGCATTCCTGAGGAAATCCTCATTCAATCTGAGGAGGAGGAAACCAAGAAGACAGGGAAGAAACCAAGAGAGAAGGGAAGAATTCTGGGTAGAAGTAGGAACATGAACAGGAGGTTGCAAAGTTTATGAGCATAGACTAGGTTTTCTAGAGTTGTCGTAGGTCCAGGTTACTGGTGAAGGGGTGTATCAATAGAGAGCTAAGGATGGGATGAAACTAATTTAGAAAATTCCCCCTCTGACAGTAACTTGAAGAATGGAATAGGCTACTTTAAACATGAGGCCAAGAGACCTACAAGAAACCCATAATCCAAGAAGGCACTGAGTCCTAGAACAAGGGTGGAGCTGGTGAAAGTGGAAAAAAAAAAAAAAGCCGGATAACTTGAGGAGTGAAATGGGACAGTTCCTGCTGACCCAAAGAGAGGATGGCAGGCTGACTCCAAATTGAACATTGTCATGGTAACAAGCAGTGCTGTGTGAAACTATTCCTACAAAGACATGAACAAATGTCTTTTCACCCCAGATAAGGAACCAATGACAGACCAAAGCAAGGATACTACTAAAATCCAACTTGGTGAATCAATGAATTTTATTGAGGTTATTTACAGGAATATGAGTCAGGGGTTACTTACAGGAGCAGAAATTACTCAAAGACAACAGCTGGATCGCCAAAAGCCCACCCCAGTGATGGTTCATAAACTAGAAAACTGGAGGGCACTATACAACTTGTAGGCAGTACAACATGTTGATGGTGCCTCTTCCAGTCAATTCAGTTGGCTTAAGCATCCTCTAGACAGCTGGTGTCTGCATCCTCCCAGAGCCTCTTCTAGGTAGCTCAGCAGGTCTGAGGGTGTGTCTTAGCAGTCTTTACAGCTTATATGCTTAGAGAGGGAGTAGTCTAGTGAATCTGGTCAGTTTCAGGGACTTCCTGAAATGGCTGAGATGTTTGCTTCTGGAGCTAATGAAGCTTCCCAGCAAGATACAAAGTTTCTCCTCCACCTTTAACATTCTGCATCTTAGTAAGCATTCCTTCAAGATAGAAGTTTTTAATCTTGGAGGAAATTGCTACACAACAACACACTGCCACTCTGGCTTTGAGATTACTTCTTCTTGGTGTCCCATTACTCCAGGCTGTATCACGCACAAGGGCTGTAACTCATCTGAAATAAAGCCCCAGCTCCATGCAGAGAGACCCCCTTCTCCTCTGGGAGTGCTTAATCATTACACCGTGCATTTTTGCAATCACCCAAATCGAAAGAGCCCAGGGGACACATTAACTTCTAATCAAATATTCCTATCATTTTCTCTCTCCTTTGGATGACCTTAGAAGGACCGCTTCACCTAAGAAGGGTGACTGAAACACAAAGAAACAAGCGTCAGTGGAATAATAGTATGTTACTTGAGTCAGTGCCCTCCCTGGCATCCTTAGGCCTCCCACAGTGCAGACCTGGGCTCTGAAAGGACTGGAACCTTCTTCCCTCCAAGTACAACTTGGCCCTGTCACGAAACCCAAAGCTACAGAGCAGGTCACTGCTTAGTGAAAGGGCACAGAGGGGAGGAGGGCTGGCTTTGTAGTTACCCACAGCTGAATACTACCCTCTGTTCCAGAAGCCTGAGAGCGTGTGACAGGTGTCCCTTTCCCACTCCGCCTCCCACAAAAGCATCGGCTCACAAATAACAAACTTGGAGAAAGCTTTTTTAAAAAAAGTAACTGAGTGGCAAAAGTCTGGATTTAAAAAAAAAAAAAAAAAAAACCAGGGTAGAAGCTAGTGAATAGCCATCCTGTTCCATAACTACTTTCTTCAAAAGATTTGTACATAATTAAAACAGCATGATCATGCACTTGTAAATGCCTGATTGTCTGGCATAACACCTACACACTTATAGACTTAATATGACTGTCACTTATGCAGCAGACACGCTATTGAAATTGCTACTTTGTGAGTTCAAGAGAATTGGAAGATGAATGGAGAAGATCTCTTTTCTCTCAGAGGCAAAAATCTATTGAGGGACCAGGAAACATAGACATAACAAATTACAAGGACATGTCACCCTCGTCCTCCGGGTAAGGCTATAGCAGGCACTTTTGCAACACTTTGGACTTACAGTCGGAAGAGGTAGGTTCTACTGTTTCCATTTCAAAACTGAAGACATTGAGGCACAATGTCACCCCAGGCAAGCTCTAGAAACTGGGCTGTGAAAATCTGGGCGTTTGATCTCTGTTACAAACATTGTTTCTATGTCATGAACTTAAAGACAAACACCTGCCTTTGAAATACAAAAGAAAAAGCATTTATGTTGAGCCAGAGAAAACCTTCCTCAGGCTAGCTCATTTGCTTTGATGTCAGTACTGACCGAGTTCCCATAGATCATTTTCTAAATGCTGCACCTTAAGCAGTAGTTCTCAACCAGTGGGTTGCAACCCCCATGGGGGTCGAATGACCCTTTCACAGGGGTCACCTAAGACCAGCAGAAAACACAGGTACACTAAGATTCGTAACAGTAGCAAAAGTACAGTTAAGTTGCAACAAAAATAATTTTTGGGGGGGGGAGGTCACCACAACGTGAGGAACTGCATTAAAGGGTCACAGCATTAGGAAGGTTGAGAACCTGTGTCCTTGAGCAAGTTCTTTTATTTTTATGAAAATCAAACGAGATGATTTACATGTTTAATACATAAGAAAGCATCGCTGTGTCTGTGTGCGTGTGTGCACGTATGCTCTGGGAGTTGAAACCACAGCATTGTGCTTACTAGGCAGATGCTGCATCATTAAACTATACCCAAGCCTTGGCTTTGTTCTTAATAGTATTCTTTTAAAAAGTTCCCAAACAGGGGAGAAAAAGATGGAGCAAAGCACTCCAGGGAGAGGGACCAGAAAGTATGCATAGAGCAATGGTTAGAACCAAAAACTCATTGAGACAAGCAGGCAAAGCCATAAAGGCAGTATAGCCAAATAAGGAGCGACTTAAACTGCCATGCCGGGGCTGGAGAGATGGCTCAGCGGTTAAGAGCACTGATTGCTCTTCCAGAGGTCCTGAGTTCAAATCCCAGCAACCACATGGTGGCTCACAACCATCTGTAATGGAATCTGATGCCCTCTTCTGGTGTGTCTGAAGATAGCTACAGTGTACTCATATAAATAAAGTAAATAAATCTAAAAAAAAAAAAAAAAAACTACATAAAAAATGCCGTGTGAAAGGCGGGGGTTGTATTATTCCACATCAAATAGAAAAGTTATGTGGATGCTTTAGACAATGCTTTAGCAAGAACGCACCAAGTGCCTGGAGTAGGCTTAAGAAGGTCCCTTTAGAAAAGAACCGATTTGCTAAGTTCAAAAAGGCAAAAGGAGTTGGGGCTGGAGAGATGGTTGTTCCTCCGGAGGACCAGGTTCAATTCATGGACAAGGTGGTTCACAACTGTCTGTGACTCCAGTTCCAGGGGGGATCAGACTCCCTCTTCTGGCCTCCAATGGTGTTGTATGTTGCATGCATATGGTGTACATAAATAAATACATCGGGCAAAACACCCATGCACATAAGAGTGGCCTGGAGGGATGGCTTAGCAATTGAGAGCACTTGCTGTTCTTGTAGAAGACCCAAGTTTGTGCCCAGTACCTACAAGGTGATTCTCAAACAACTTCAGTTCCAGAGATTCTATGCCCTCGACTGACACAAGTGGTCCTTATTCATACATGCAGGCAAAACGCTCATACACATAAAATAAATAAATCTTTTTTTTTCAGGGCTGAAAACAAGTCTTTATTGCCCCCACTACTTGAGAAGGATGAATCAGGAGGAGTGGGTGGAGCCAATGTCGGGTCGCTTCACAGGCTTGTAGGTGATGGAGAACTCACTCAGATAGTGGCCGATCATCTCCAGTTTGATCTCCACCTGGTTGAAGGTCTCGCCGTTGTACATACCCACCATGCTGCTGATCATCTCAGGCAGATGATCATGTCCCTCAGGTGGGTCTTCACCACCTCGGGATTCTCCATGGGTGGCGCCTCCTTCTTGGCCTTCCTCAAGCACTTGAGCAGCGAGTCCTGCTTCTGCCACAGGCCACGACTCCGGCGCCATCTCTGCCGGGCGCTGTACACCTGCATCAGCTGCTCAAAGGATATGTCCCGCAGTTGGTCGAGGTCCATGCCACGGTAGGTGAACTTGCGGAAGGTTCGCTTCTTCTTCTGCTCCGCTTCGGCCATCTTGTAGGCTGCTCGGAAAAGCAATAAATCTTAAGAAGGAAAGTATTTGAGGGATATTTAGGTAGAATTGCCGGATACGAACAAAGGAAGGAAGAAAACATGGAGATGGCAAACCAGTGAGGATGACAAGGAAGGTGGTTTTGCCAGTACCAGAAAGAAAGACTTTAGAAGAAAAGAAAGCTGCATGGGAGGAGCTTGGGGGTTGGGAAAGGAATTGAGGATTGGGCTTGAGACTTTTCAAATTGGAGGTGCCTGTGTGAAATCCAGAGTGGGCGTGCTTGTTCATTTATTTGCTTTTTCTTTTGAGACAGAGCCTCCTATAACCTAGGTTGGTCTCCAATTCACTATGTGCTGAGTGGGGTCTTGAACTCCTATTCTTCTTGCCTCTAACTTCTGAATCTGAGTTCTAGGGGTGTGTGTGTGTGTGTGTGTGTGTGTGTGTGTGTGTGTGTTAGGAAGAAGTGGGAACAATTTCTGAAGCAGTGTCCTCCAAGCCTGTCTTCAAGTGAGTTGAGCAGGCTGGATGTGGCTAAGGTACTGAAGAGAAGCATTGAGACCCATCTCAATGCCAGCAGCTCTCTTCACAGATCAAAGTTGCAACGCCAAGAATTCCCAGTCTAACGTGGGCACACCACATTCATTTACTCAACAAATATTTATTATGTATGTATTATCTATACAAGGCATAATTGACAGCAATAAACAAAGTAGAGAAAAGCATGTGGACTGGGTTGTAGTTGATTGACAGTGTGCTTACTTAGCATGCATACATGAGGCCCTGAATCACCATCACCACAAAAGGAATCCTTCCTCTAAGAGAAATTATATAACATGCAAAGCATGAATATGAACAGATGGAAAGTGAATATTCAAAATAAATGGGTTTTCGACAGTGTCTTAGTTATTCTCCCTGCTGTGACATATTTGACAGAAGCATCTGAAGGGGAAAAATGGATTATTTGAGCTGATAGTATAAGGGAGATTCAGTCCGTCATGGTTAGGACAGCATGCGACAAGTGTGAGTGAAGTGGTCACGTTGTGTTGCAGTCACACAGCAGAGATGAATGCCAGTGCTCAGTTCACCCCCCTCCACCCTTGCTTTTCTTTAATTTAGTGCAGGGTCCCTGCCTATGGGTGATGGATGGCTTGGAACAGGTCATGGTGGAAGCACAAGTGTTGAGAAGTAGTTGTATTCTAAATATATCCTGGAGGTAGAATGATAAAATGTGTGGAGGGGTTAGTGTAACACAACTAGAAGAATTAATGATAACTCCAGGGTGTAAGCTAATCAGCTAATGATAAAGAGAGAACTTCTATTTACTGGGGAAGGAAAATTGAGGCAGGGCAGGTTTGTGGGGAAGCAGCTGAAGCTGCATTTGTAGGCGTGCCTATTAGACATGTAAGGAGTGAAATAGGCAAGTGGATGTATAAATATGAGATCCTAGCTGAACCTCTCAGCCTGAATCCAAGGGAGTCTGGAGACATTTAACCTGTAAGGCAGAAGACAGGAGTGAGAGAGAAGGAAGAGAGCTGGAAACATTGATGTGAACCCTGGACTCTGTCCTCTTGGGGCCCTTTGATGTGTGCAAGTGGGATGACGTGTGCAGGTGGGATGATGTGTACAGGTGGGATGATGTGTGCAGGTGGGATGATGTGCCCAGGTGGGATGATGTGCCCAGGTGGGATGATGTGTACAGGTGGGATGATGTGCCCAGGTGGGATGGTGTGCTCAGGTGGGATGGTGTGCTCAGGTGGGATGATGTGCCCAGGTGGGATGATGTGTACAGGTGGGATGATGTGCCCAGGTGGGATGATGTGCCCAGGTGGGATGATGTGCCCAGGTGGGATGATGTGTGCCCAGGTGGGATGATGTGCCCAGGTGGGATGGTGCCCAGGTGATGGTGTGCTCAGGTGGGATGGTGTGCTCAGGTGGGATGATGTGCCCAGGTGGGATGATGTGTACAGGTGGGATGATGTGCCCAGGTGGGATGATGTGCCCAGGTGGGATGATGTGCCCAGGTGGGATGATGTGCCCAGGTGGGATGATGTGTGCAGATGAGAAACAGAAGAATGAAAAAAGAAAATCTTCCAAGTGGCCAGTAAGTGGGAGAAAGGTCATGAGAGCAGGAGTTCTTGGAAGCCACGTGGGGACTGTGTTTCATTATCAGATATGGTTGTAGATGCTATAATTCCAGCACGTGGGAAGTAAGGGAAGAGGACAGAGAGATTATATAACTCTGGGATATATAAGAGTTCAAGGTCAGCATGCCAGTCTTAGAAAAGAACGTGAAAGGAAAAGGAGGGAGGGAGGGAGGGAGGCAGGAGGGATGGAGTGAGAGAGGAAGGAAGGAAAGAAGTGAGGGAAAGAGGGAGGGATGTAGGTTGATGTCTTTATGCAGGAAGGCAGGTACAGGATACAACAAGACCTGTCATTGGACGAGAAGGAAGGATGGGCAGGAGAAAAGTTTTAGAAGGAATAGAGGGAGAAGCAGGAGAGATGGAGCTGGGAGAACATGGTGGCAGATGTTGAGATTCTTCTCTGAGCATAGATACAGGTTGCTATGAGTATTTCTAAGGGATGGGTGTGTACAGGATTTTGTGCTGTCTAGATGGGCAAATTATATCTTATCAATTGGACCAGAGGTTATTGTGTGTTCTTTCATGTGGTGACTTAATTGAGTTCAAGAGAAGGTTTGGTGGCAGGAGCACCAAGGACATGTATGCCTGGTGTGGTAACAACCCGCCAAGGGAACTGTGAGTCAAAGCAAAGCAGCGTGGCAAGGTGCCACGCTGGAACGGCTCTCGGACCACCCAGGTTAGAGAGCACCACGGGGCCATTGTGGAGCCGCTGAGATAAATTAGCGCTGGTTCCTATGGCCCCACGGCGGGGTACCAGTCCCGCCACTTTATTTTTTTATGGCAACAGAGGGAGGGAATGAGAGAACAATGTATCTGAAGGTGAAAGAAGGGATTGTATTAAATGTTACTCAGAGGGCAAGTGCGACTAGGACTAAACTATTGAACTTAGCAGTACAGAAGTTACTAGTGAGTTTTCTTTTGTCTTTGTTTTGTTTTGCAAGGCAGGGTCTCATGTAGCCCAGGCTGGCCTCAAACTCAGTAAATAGTCCAGAGTAACAACAAACTCCTGATCCTTCTGTCTGAGAGCAAATTTGGGGTAAGAAAGAAAAAACATAAAAAAAAAAAAAAAAAAAAGAAAGAAAAAACATCGTGTCACTCATAGTCTGTGTAATAACATTACCTTATATTTATTTATGTGTGCCTGTGTGTACATTATCCCAAGCAATGCTCATAACAACACTGCACGCTGGCAGGGAACCCTGAAAGGGTCCTCATTTTAAGTTGCCACTAGCGGGCTCGGGTAAGAATACAGCAAGACACACAGCAGAGTTGCAGCCATCGGCCCCACCTGTGGACCCCTCTCCGACACTCCGGTCATAACATGGAGTTCATTGCACTTTGCTCCGCACGAAGTGTACACACGTTATACCCATACATGATCCACAGTGGGGAAAAGCGAAGGGCAGTCACGGGCAAGCCTGGAAGAGAGGCACACATCAGTGAGAACTACAGAAAGAATCCATGAATAGTTTTAAGGTTCACTGATCATTAACGAAGAAGTAAGATGCAATATGCAGGTGAACTTGCGTGTGGCTAGTGTCTGTGGGGGAAGAAGTCTGAAGGCTTAACTCAGGACTGCAGACACCCATTGGCTTAGAGAACTAGAGGAGCAGACCAAAGAGATGAGGAGACCATGAGGCCCAGCCAGAATTTTCATACACTCCCTGCTGTGTTACCAGGAGGAAAATGGAGTACTTTTATTTCTGAAAGGAAAGGGTTAATGAAGGGACAACTCAAGACGGACTTTGGCCCATCAGTTCTCCCTTCTCCCGCAGCTGTTGTCATTTACCCACCTTGATCTGACAAGAGCTGCTTTCGCCTGCAGGTTACAGTTCACCTCCATGTTTCCGGATGGGGGCAATGCTTTCTTGTGGAATCAGATTGCAGCTAGAATGTGTTTATCTCTGCTTAGCTTCTTCTTCCTTTTTTTCCCTCCCTTTAAGCCTCCATAGGTTTCTCCTCAAGACACTCCCCCAGTGAATCACGCCTACAGACATTCCGATCTAAGATCTAAGATAGGCTCTTAAGGGACCTACATTTAGATAGGCGGGTGTGGGGCGGAGGATCTGGCTCTGAGGTTTACCGCGCTGGCTGTTCTCGCAGAGGACCTGACGTTGGTTCTTATCACCCACGTGGCTGCTCACAATGGCCTGTAACTCCATCCAACACCCTCTTCTGAACATTCACGCATTTACAAAGTTAAAAACTGGAATGTGTTTTGCTCTGTTTGTTTGATATTTCATTGATGTTATTGTTTGCTTTTTTTGTTTGACAGAATTATTTTTTGTTTATTTTGTTTTTGTTTTTTGTTTGTTCTTGAGAGAGGATTTCTCTGTGTAACATCTGGGGCTATCCTAGGACTTGCTTTGTAGACTAGGCTGGGTCTCAAACTCACAGAGGCAGTGCCCGCCTCTGCCTCCCGGGGTACCGGGATTAAAAGTGCATGCCCCCATGCCTGG
This sequence comes from Rattus rattus, assembly GCF_011064425.1. Lineage (NCBI taxonomy): Eukaryota > Metazoa > Chordata > Mammalia > Rodentia > Muridae > Rattus > Rattus rattus. The sequence continues at coordinate 95,544,629 of NC_046162.1, forward strand.
CTTGTTTGACAGTTTCTTAATTCCTGTGTGTCTTCCTCTTTCTAAGCTAAAGGAAATGAAATATGTTTATTGGCATTTCAGGTTTGGTTGTGGTTATGTAGACCTATTCTATTTCCTCATTTGTTTTGCTTTGGGATGAGGTCTCCCACTGTAGCCCAGATTGGCCATGAACCCACTATGTAGCCCATGTGTAGGACTATTCTGTTTAAAAGGTGCCTTTTCTCTTCAATGTTGGAGATCGAAGCCAAGGCTAGACAAATGCTCTGCCAGTGAGCTACACTCCTATCCCTATTTTTTTTTTTTCTTCTTTTTTTTGGAGCTGGGGACCGAACCCAGGGCCTTGCACTCGCTAGGCAAGCGCTCTACCACTGAGCTAAATCCCCAACCCCTCCTATCCCTATTTTAAATGTCAGTCAGAACTAGTTTCCAGGTCACTGCTACTGAATCATGAAACCAGGATAGTGATTTTAATCTATATTTCTGAAAGGCTATAAGCCAATAGCAGAGGGACACTTCTGCCCCCGTGAGACAGGCAGGGAAGGAAGCAGGTACCAGATACTTTCACTTGTACATATTAGAAAACCTGACTCAGTCATGCTTAAATAATTAAATGGGATTTATTGGCCCATATAACTGAGAAGTCCAAAGGAGAAATATGGTTTCAGGCTTTGCTTTATCCAAGTGCCTAGTTTATTTTTGCCCCTTGGCCTTGCCTTCTGCAATGTTTATCTAAGTCTCGCTCCTCATGTGATTCCAAGAAGGGTGCTGGCAGCTCCCAGAGCCACTGGTGTTTTCTGATTCACACTTGGCAAGAAAAACATATTATGCCCTTGGGGTAGTCAAATATCTGATTTCACGAAGGTTGGAGAAGCCTTCATGAACCAATTACTGTGGCCAGGGAGAAGACGTAGGCTTAGGACTTAAGGTCTTTGCTGGGGTCAGGGATGGTGTCTGATTCCCATAAGCCATTTCCACATTGGAAATCAATGGTTGGCAAGGAAAGAGTTGGGAACAGAATTTGAGGAAACCACCCATAAATACCGACCTTCAGAGCATCTTACTCATGGACTGTCTACCAGGTGCCTTGCAAGGATCGGAGGTCATTCGACTGAATACATGACAGAAGCAGAGCCACGCAGGGAAGTAAGCAACAGCACCAACGCAGTGTTAATAGCCAGGGCCCGCCCAGCAATTTAGTTTACAATGTATTTCATACTGTTTATCTTGCAGCTTGAAAGGAAACATGTCCTGTTCTTGATAGTTCAGTGTCTGAGCCCCTCCCACACTGGGGCAACACTCCCCCTTCGGAGTCTGAGGCAGAACCTTCTGCTACTCCTCATACTGAAAAGGCCAGGTTTGCTCTGCCTACTAACCTATGCTTTACCAAGCAGATGAACCTGGAGTTTACAGGTTTTTTTTTTTTTCTTTTCTTTTTTTTCGGAGCTGGGGACCAAACCCAGGGCCTTGCGCTTGCTAGGCAAGTGCTCTACCGCTGAACTAAATCCCCAATCCCGAGTTTACAGGTTTAATACTGGGAGCTGGTGACACAGAGAAGCAGGGACCGTGGCTAATTCTAGCTGGGGCGGAATGGAGAGGGCACACACTGTTTCTGAGGCAACGCAGAAAACAGGACATTTGGCTTCCAGAGCCAGAGGTGATGGCAGGACAAGCCGCAGCAGATGGCACCCGGTGACGATAGTGACTTAAGTTCCGCCACTCGGTGCTTCTTATCTGTGTAGAATCCGTTGATTGGCCCGCATTCTGGCAAATCTATGAATGAGTCAGTGTCTTTTTACTCCTTTTTGTGTTTATTTTTAGCTGAATGTACTCATGTGCTGTCACCGTGTAGGTCATAAATAGTATCCCATGTGCTAAGGCTCGGTCACCAGGCTGAAGCTCTGCTGGGAGCTGACAGGAGCTTTAGAAGGAGGGACGTAGTGGAAGAAAGTTAGGCCACCGGGGCCTTGCCCTTGAAGGGGGATATGGAGACACTGGCCTCTTCCTCTCATTTCCTAGCAGTCAGGAGCTGAACAGAAGACCTTTGCCGCATGCTCCCATCATTCCATACTGCACCGTCGCTGGCCCAGAGCAAGAGGCCAGTGACGAGAGACTGAAACCGTGAGTCAAAATAAAGGGAACATTCCTCCTCCCGGTTTAACCTCAGCTGTTCGTCACGGCAATGGAAAGTTAATTAGCAGACGCCATAAAGTTTTCTTTCTTCTGGGATTTTTTTTCTTTCTCCGTGAAGCCTTCTCTTCAGGGACAATTTGGACCTCTAGATATGTATGGTTTGGGGGTATTTTCCAGGCCAAGTAAATAGTGAACGATTCTTCACAGGTGTTCTCGGGCCACTTACAGAGAAATGAATTTTACTTTTTATTTTTCTTTTGGGCAGTGCCAAATCTGTGCATACCAGGCAATTGCCCTATCATCACCACACCTCAGCTAGCCTTTATCTGTAATGAGTGTGTGTTCAACCAGAAACTTCTTTCTTCCGGCTTCAACGTATTGAAACACAACCCCTGGAGGGCTGAATTATTCTCATTTTTCAGGCGAGAGTCCAGGTTCTAAAAGCATCATGTCTGTCACCTCCTCTGGAAACTTCAACACTACTTCTTCTTCTTCTTCTTCTTCTTCTTCTTCTTCTTCTTCTTCTTCTTCTTCTTCTTCTTCTTCTTCTTCTTCTTCTTCTTCTTCTTCTTCTTCTTCTTCTTCTGCATCTGTATTACTCAAGTTACTAGGACAGGATCCTTCGCTTCCAAAAGTCACTCTTTCCTCCCCCAATTAGAAAAAAGGCCCCAGCATTCTAATCCCTCTCCCTTCATTTAAGGAAAGTGCAAATGAAAGGCAGGCTTGGGCTCCATAGCGTACATCTTTTATCCTAGCACTGCAGCGGACAGATTTCTCTGAGTTCAAGGTCAGCCTGGTGTACAAAGTGAGTTCCAGGACAGCCAGGGCTGTCTTGAAAATCAAAACAAACAAAAAGCAAGTGAGTTGGACAGATAGCTCAGCGGTTAGACTTTTGCTACTCTTGAGGTTCAATTCCCTGCACCTGGATGGCAGCTCACACCTGCCTCTAATTCCTGCTCCAAGGGATTTGACATCCTCTCTCGGCCTCTAAGGGCAACAAGACAGCACATGACGCACACACATACACGGGCGTGGAACATGCACGTACATTAAATAAAATAAATAAATCTTCAAAAAGTCTTTAAAAAGCAAATACTCCAGGAGGCTTGAGAACGTGACAGCTGATGTTTAGGGATAGGGCGGAGTTGGGTGACTGTTCCACGGGGAAATGTAACCAACAGCTTCTTATTCCCCATAGGGCACCACCCACAGACGGGGATGAAGATGCCCCCTGAGTCTATCGGGGTAAAACTGCAGGTTTATCGGGTTTGCTTACAAAGCGTGGGTGAGGAGTTCCTGACAGTATCTGGGGTGACCTTAAAATAGCAACACCGCCAAAGTCTCGCCCTGCATGGTTAATGACTTCCCCAAAGCAGCATAGAAGGAGTCCCTCTTACAGGCGATCTTCCATACTTAAAATACACGAGCACCTTTGAGACCTCGAGACCACAGTGGCTGCGGCAGAATTACTTACACCCGAGCAGGAGAGGCAGCAGGGAGTTGAGAATCTCAGGTGAGGGTCTCAGGAGCTTCCTGCCTTCCTCCCAAGCCAGGCTGGCTTTTGAGGGGCGCTTGCAAGTATGCCCAGCTGCTTCTGATGAAGAAATACTGCCTGTTCTGCTGTGAGGACAGCATTCCTTACAGTTCTTTGACCCAAGAGAGGATTTAATAGTCTGCTTAGGAGCCATAGCCCTGGAAGCTGACTTCAGGGAGGGAGCACAAAACAAGATGGATACTAAAGGGAAGGGGCATGGTTGCTGTGGACTACTGGCGTGGCTGGGGCAAGAAAAGCAGAACTCGGCTGATGTTTCTAAAGGGGATCATTGTCTTGGCTGCCTGCCATCTAGAAAAGGGGTGGAGCTCTACGTAGGAAAGCCTAGGGAAGACTAGGATCCGGATGGTGCTCATCCGGGTTATACACTAGAATTAACCAATGTAATTACAAACCAAACCAGGTCCAGGGGCACACGGAGATGGACAGCTCAATGGCCCAGTGTCCTCCTTATTCTCGAGAGATAGATCCTGGTAGGTGCCTAAAGCCATAAATAAGATCTAGGATCCCCCTGCCTCAGCTTCTTCCAACACTAGAGTTGTAGATATTCACTCTTGCATGGGTATTTCAATCTGAACTCAAGTTCTCAGGTTTGCACGACAAGCACTTTGTCCACCGAGCCATCTCCCCAGCCTAGCATTTGGATTTTTTTATTATTATTATTTTTTGTTTTCCTTCCCCCACTGAAGTATTTTCCTAGTGTTCCTACTCTCACGCTCTGAGACTGCTATTAATAAATAAAAGTTACTTGAACCCAACGCTGCGATACTGTAACAGCAGATCTGATAACCCAGACAGCCATCAACTGACTCACAGGTAGGCAGCATAGGCAATGTGAAAACTGGACAAAGGATAAGTCTTGTTCTAAGCTGGTTGGAGCAAGACAGTGTAGGATTCCATTATATTTCTCAGAATGGCATGTGGTTTAAAACATTTGAATTGCTTATTTCTAGAATTTTCCGTCTCATATTTTTATATCTTGGTTCATTGCCAGTTAATTTAATTATTCCTATCCCTGTCTAGCTTCAAATGAACGAGACTTGGATTATGATATGCATTTATTTATTTAGCTTTTGTGCGATTACTGGGGGGCTACCACTAATCTAATTTTCTAATGGCTAGACTGGCTACTTCCCCAGCTGTGCTCCCCGAATACTTGCCGTTTGAGTCTCCCCAGATTATTCTGCTCCACCAGCCTGTGGTCAGAGTCCATTTCACTCTGGCACATGCTGCTGGTCTGTCACGTCTAATGGGGACCTCCTGTTCCCTCCATCTTCTTCCTCCTCTCTCCTTTCTTCTCTCTTCCTCACATGGCCCTACCTGTGGCCCCAGCCTGGTCACCCAAGCCTGCCTCCTCCTACCCTCCCAGTAATTGGCTGTTGCTGGGTTTTATTTACCTAGCAGTTTTAAATCGGGGAGCAAGATTTACACAACAAAACCTGGTGTGCATGGGAATTTGCTCCTCTTGGGGCAACCAGATCTTGGGGTACAGAATTTAGAACATTTAAATACATAGCAACACCAGACCAATCCTCAGCAGTTCACTATGGTAACTGAAACTACTGAAAATAACTACCAAGTGGGCTTTCCTTTCAGGATGCTAAAACTTTCTAGAGCTCTGTGGAGCTAGGGGGTGAGTGAATTAAATGCTATTTGAGCCCGTGCTTTAGAATGGTTGACCTCGCAGGGCATGGTGGCTTCTCCCACTGAGCCATCTCACTGGCCCCAGAGCGGCCTTCCTGATGTGACTACGGTGACTATTCACCACACTTAGTTCTACAGCTTCTGTGGGCGTGGATGCGGATTCCTCTTATATGTGACTTTGCTGTTAGGACTCAGTGCAACTAGGTTAGAGCTTCGGTAGTATCTTACATTTATTTTATAGGTTCACCAGAGGCTGCCCCTAGATTCTAGCAACAAATTCAAATGGTACCAAGTGGGTTTTTCTTTCTTGCCCAGATATAACAAAGCATACCCAGGATCAAAGACATTTTCCAATTAAAAAGGTGACAAGAAATCAGAACTGTGTTCTGTTGCATATACAGCCCAGAGAAAAACTCACAGTCCCTTAACCACACACACCAAGATATAAAAACAAATTAATTAAAAAGTTCAGTTACTAACGCTATTCCTTCCCACAGCCAATAATATCAGCCTCCAACGTTGATGAAAATGCTTGCTGACACCCACCTGGCACAAGCACATTCATGCCTAGCCAGCTGGACTGTCTCAAGAGGACAAGCTGAAGCACCAGAAGGTGAAGAAATTGATGCTATTTATGGGAACAATCTGCAGCCACCTCTCTGTCACAGGTCTGGGGGAAAAGTGATGCTCAGAAACCGGGAGAAAGCAGCCACCCAGCTTCTGCAAGTTTGCATGAGAGCCAGAGCGGGGCAGTAGGCTTGCACATGTACCTTGTAGGAAGTAATTTCTACCTCATTGCTCATTACACATGGGGAATCCTCAAAGAGAGGAAAGAACAGATGATGAATCCAGATTAAAAATTAGAGAAACTGGTGCAACCAAAGATAAGACAGGATTGGCAGAGATTGCGGCAAATTTCCGGAGGCCCCTGAGATACCGAAAGCCAAGGCTCCAATGTTGTTTCCCACGATGCTCCCTCCCCCTTGTCCTTATCATTTTCTTGGTCCTTAGCTGTACCCTGCAAGGTCTCCCCTCCACAGGGAAGCTAACCCAGCAGATGTTGGTCAAGCATGGCCTCTATGTGGACACATGGAAATGAAGGGTACACAGGCCAGATTAATTAGAACCTCAGAGGCTTTCGACAGTGTCTTAGAACTCCATTGCTGGGAAGAGACACCGTGACCAAGGCTGCTCTTAGGAGAACAAGTCATTGGGGCGGGCTTAGAGTTTCAGAGGTTCAGTCCATTATCATCATGGTGGATCGCATGGCATCGTGCAGGCAGACTTGGTGCTGGAGGAGCCATGAAATCTTTATCTTGGTCTGAAGGCAGCCAGGAGGAGACTGGATTCCTCGCTGGGCAGAGCTAGAGCGTGTGGTTTCTGTTAACCTGCTTTAAGCTCTGGGCGGACCATGTTACCAGCACCACCCTGGTTCCCTTGGATCTTCGGATGAAACACACACGCACACGCACACACACACGCACACGCACACACATGCAGAGCTCAATTTTAACCTGCCTTTATGGCTTAGAGGCTGGGCTCTTCTAAGCCTCCCTCGGCTACTGTGGTTCAGGGGCTGGGTTTTACTAAGCCGCCTGTGGCTATCGTGCCTTTTCCTTTACACCTTGCTCAACACTCTCTGTCTTTAGCTTAGTTGTCCAATTACCTTCTTGCTCAATACCCTACATCTGCCCTTAGCTTAGTCATGTCTCTAATCTCCCGCCTGGGGAAGCAGCCAATGGACACTCCGCCCAAGATCTCACATGGCTGCTGACTCTCTCTTCCTCCAAAGCATGGAGAATTCCCTCTCCTCCCCCTACTTCTCCTAGCCTGCCTGAGGGAACCTGAAAGTCGCACCACTTCCTCCCAGCCCTTAGCTGCGGGCATCGTTATTGATCGATCAAGAACCAATTGGAGAACAGGATCTTCAGTGGTCACAAGCAAATTGCCGATCAAAGCTGATGTCATCCCCTACAATGGAGAGAGCTTGAGCATAGGAAACGTCAAAGTCCTCCCCAGCAGTGACACCATTTCTCCAACACCTCCTAATATTGCCCTTTCCTGTTGGCCAAGCATTTAACATTTCTTTTTTTTTTTTTTTTTTCTTTTCTTTTTTTCGGAGCTGGGGACCAAACCCAGGGCCTTGCGCTTACTAGGCAAGCGCTCTTCCACTGAGCCAAATCCCCAACCCTGGCCAAGCATTTAAACGCATGAATTTATGGGAGCCATGCCTATTCAGTCCACCACAAACACCATAAAGAAAGATGAAGGTATCTCTTGCCAGAAAAAAAAAAATCTAGATGAAATGTTATTTCGAGGATGACATGAACTTATATGCTAAGATTAAAATAACTTCCTTTTACACTATGAAATTGAAATTTTACTAATTAAAGATGAACATTTCTGTCACTCTTGTGTTTCTCTCTTAAGGGATAACCAGGTGCAGACATTTTTCCCTCCTTTAAAAAAGTTCCTGGAGCTGAGGGTGATGGTGCACATCTGTAAACCTGGCACTCAGCAGGCTGAGACAGAAGGATTGGGAGTTCAAGGCCAGCCTACACAATTTAACATGACCCTGTTTTAAGTGATAAATTTGGGTGACTCTGCTTTCTAATCACAAATGCTATTCTTCTCTTTCTCAATTCCTGGTAGCCACCACGGTTGTCGATAAGTAGAGGTAGCAATAGAGAATGAAATTACTTTTTCTGAAAAGAGGCTGGTTTACTTGCTAACAAAAAAATCACCAGACTACCTTATCAGAATGCTCCAAGATGTCTGGTGGTTGTTTCGAGAATGGAAAAGGTTTGAAGCATTAAATGGTCAGAGGTCAGAAGAACATAGGTTGAATCACGAAATGTAATTCAATTGGTAGAGGGCTTGTGTAGCATACATGAAACCCTGGGTTTGAGCCCCAACACTGCATACATCCAGGCATGGTGGTGACTGGTGGTAATCCTGGAACTTGGAGTATAGAAGCACGAGGATCAGATGTTCAAGATCATCCGTACTACAAAGTGGCTCTCTAAGACCCTCTCTCTCGTTCACAAAAAGGGGATGCCTGGAGAGAAGGCTTCAGAGTTGTAGTATGTGCAACTTAGAACTGCTATTTGGAGTCCCAAATGCAGTTCTCGGCAACCATATCATGTGGTTTACAACTACCTGTAACTCCTACTACCTCCAACTCCAGGGACTCCAATGCCTTTGACTTCTGGGAGCATATACATATATATGCACATGCATAATTTTAAAAATAATAAATATTTTCAAACTCTTTTAGCCCCTCTTCTGACCTCCCCTGCCACCAGGCACACACACACAATGCACATACATAAAAAATAAAACAAGTATGCCTAAAAAGACCTACAAGAATGTTGAGGGGTTGGGGATTTAGCTTGCCTAGGAAGCACAAGGCCCTGGGTTCGGTCCCCAGCTCCGAAAAAAAGAACAACAAAAAAAAAAAAAAAAAGAATATTTGAGGATGTAGCTCAGGGGTAGAGCAGGCATTTAAGTTTATTTGTAATAGTCTTCACCTAAAAACCAACACAATTGAGACTGAGTTTTAAAAATGTCGTACAACAGAGAGGAGTGAGTTAGAACCGTGAAGCTGAATCTAAGAAACATTCAATTGAGTCTGAGAAGCCGGATACAAGTACGCACATGCTGCTGTAACTCCATTCGTATCAAGTTAACAAGGTAACTAATCCAAGATATAAAAGTCAGAACAGTGACTGGGCTGGAGAGATGGCTCAGCGGTTGAGAGCACTGACTGCTCTTCCAGGGGTCCTAAGTTCAATTCCCAGCAACCACATGGTGGCTCACAACCATCTGTAATGGGATCTGATGCCCTATTCTGGTGTGTCTGAAGACAGTGACATAATACTCAACATATAAATAAATTTTATTTTTATAAAGTCCGAACAGTGGTTTTTGGAAGGGGATATTGACTGAAAAGAGACACAGTGAGCTTCCTGGGATAATTTAGATATATTTTTATTATAATTTAGCTGGACCACAATCTGTAAATAATTCTACTAAATTCCATGTATCAATGTATCTATCTATCTATCTATCTATCTATCTATCTATCATCTATTTCTCTCTCTATATATAAATAAAAACATATATATATACACACATGGAATTTGTATCTAAATAAACTATATATCAATATGTAGCATATATAAATAATATAGAATATGATAGAAACTATGTATAAATATCTTATAAAATAATATATACATTATATCATATATGTATGAGGGGAAACTCAAACTGTGGGTTCCCCATCCTCCCTGCGTTCTCCTAGCCGGTGTAACAGCATTGACCAGGCATCCCACCAGAGGAGAAACATGCCAAAGCAGGGGAATTGAGAGTTCAAGGCTAGCCTGAGCCATATAACAAGACCCTGGCTCAAAAACCAGAAACTTTTAAAAAGTACAACAGATGAATCTCTTGTTTTGTGTAGCTTTGATGAACTTATTCTCGATTTTTAGTGGACACCTTGGGTTTGTCTATTTAAAGATTAGACCATGTCATCTACAAATATAGGGAGTCATAGCTCTTCTCCTTATTTGGTTGGCTTGTATTCGTTTCTTTTCCTACATTTAGTTACCCTGAGTGATGGGTATGCCACCACACCTAGCTTTAAAATACGAAACGCTTCGCAAACTTGCACGTCATCCTTGGACAGAAGCCATGATAATCTTCTCTGTCTGGTTCCAACTTTAGTTTATGCGCTGCCAAAGCGACCCCTTGTTCCTTCTTCTAATAAAAGGGCTGCAGACTTCCACCATTAAGTACAATATTCATAGAGTGGTGTTTTAATAAACCACTATATAGGTATGAATTCTTTTAAGGGTTCTTTTGTTATTGTTGTTAGTTTTATGCACACTAACACTATGTTACTGTGTCAGTCACAACGGAAATACAAAGTTAATCCTTGCTTAGCCACAAGGACCAGAAACTAAGTCAAGCTAATTTGAGGACAGGCAGAATTTGCTAAAGGGAACTTACTGAGGAAGGTGGAGCAGGAGGCTCTGAGAATGGGCAGAACAAGAGGACCCTTGCAGCAAGGAGGATCGCTATCTACGTGATGTCTTAAACCCGAACCAACCAGAAAGTTCTGTGATCTCTATTGCTTAGAAGAGCGGTGCCCATGTTACTGGGGGTATTGCACTGCAGAAACTGTAGTTGCCTCTGGGAATGATGTTTCTGTCATCACGGTTGCCAGTGACACCATAATTAGTCCTCCTGGAAGGGCTCAGGGTGTAGCTCAGTGGACAAATGCTTGCCGAGGCTCCAATTCAGCACTGCCAATCAAAGCGACAGAACAACAGCCCCCTGTTCTGGAATTACAGGTGTCCATGCTGGGCTCGCTGTTGGCTGAGTACAGTAAGACCTTGTGTAACCACTGTGTGGAATTCAAGGTGGGGATTTAGTGGTAATGCACTCTGGGTACATTTGGCAATCGTAACTAAGAACATCCTTTTCGGCTGTGATGGCAGTTAGAATCTATTTTTAAAAATAGCCTGAAATTAGAAGTGTGTGTGTGAATTGCTGCCTCACAAATTGGTAAGCCACTATGTTTTGAAAGTAGCAGATGCTTTTCTGTTATAGGGAGAACAATTTTTGATCTCTAAAAGTGCAAAATGTTAAATAAAAAACCAAGGTGGGTATATAGCTTAGTTGTAGAATGCTAGCTTAGATTATTAGAGGCCTTGGGTTTACTTCCCAGTACTAGGGGTGGGGAGGGGAGTTCACTTTTTATTTCCTTTTAATTTCATATTTATATATTTGTATCTATTTTTTTAAAGATTTATTTATTTTATATACATGAGTACACTCTCATTGTCTTCAGACACACCAGAAAACGGCATAAGATCCCATTACAGATGGTTGTGAGCCACCATGTGGTTGCTGGGGATTGAACTCAGGACCTCTGGAAGAGCAGTCAGTGCTCTTAACCACTGAGCCATCTCTCCAGCCCCTATTTTTATAATATATATGTTTAGTCATCCAGGCACATGACTACGAAGTATATAAATATGCTAGAGACTTATGCTCAAGCAGTTATATGGACACAGTGTGCTTCCGGGAGGGTTTGAAGACTCCAGCCACAGAACAGCTCTGGGTCTATATATATGAGAGAACAGAGAAGGTAGAAGGATGAGGACAGGAGGATGGGGACCAGACACTACATGAGCAGCAGCGTTCCATGTCCACAGCAAGAAGAGGCTGGATTAGGGTAATGCCAGAGAACAAACAAGTCCCATGGGTTGTAGTAAAAAGAGGAAAAAGCGTTGACAACTGGCCACACATCAAGCTAAGGAATGGGCTTCTATTTCACTGTTTCTCAGCTGAGGGTCCCATGACATTTGACCCCATTCCTCCTCCCACAAGGGAAGGTCAACAGTCATTAGGCGCCCTGAAAGGTTAGCAGCAGGCTATCTCTGTAGCAAAACCTCTGTACAGAGGACGGGCAGATCAATGGGTTATGAAGATAACCTAACACTCTGAAAGTCCTTTGTCATCTGTTCCAAGCCAGTGTCAAGTGATCACAGAATTTGAAACTAAAAAGATACAGAAGTCAAACATCAGCGAGATCTAACATAGCTTTTGTAGAGACAGGATTTCTTTGTGTAGCCCTGGCTCTCCTGAAACTTGCTCTGTAGACCAGACTGGCCTTGAACTCAGAAATCTGCCTGCCTCTGCCTCCCGAGTGCTGGGATTAAAGGTGTGTTCCACCACCACCCAGCTAAACTTTTCTTTTTAGATTTTTTAAAAACTATTTTATGTATATGAGCGTTTTGGTCAGTGTATATATCTGTTCGCCACATGCATTCCTGGTGCCCAAGGAGGTGCCTTTCCTTTGCTCCAGCAGCTCTGGTTCCAGGATCCTCACCTGACTATTGGTAAGAGCCCCAGAGATGCTTTTCTCTGTGTTAAAGGTCAGGCCTGAGGCACGTCTCTGTCACTGTGGGTTATTCTCCCTTTTTCATTGCTATCTGACTTTTCCCGAGGATTCCATGCTTTGTGGTCCCAGAACAGACTCCTTTGGGGTCCTTCCCTTATTGGCCCCCTTAGCATGAAAAATAGCAGACCAATGCCTTCATTTCTCCCTACCTTTTCTCCAATTACCTGCTAAGTCTGAGGCCAAAACTGAGGACATCAGCCCTATGCCCCTATATCGTCCCTTACTTAATGCCTCACTGTCCCCTGCACTTTTTAGACCCCTGCCACTACTCCTACAAGCCCTATAGGGATAGACTACCTACCATGTCAAAATGTCCTCAACATTACCACGCCTCTTCACACAGTATCACTTTAGTTGTTTGTCTCATTTCCCACATCAGGGACACTGATGTCCTCCCCAAACTCATCTTCAGTTTTGTTGGATCCTGCCAGCTACATGCCAAGTGTTGCTCAAATTCCTTCCCACAGGGAGACAGAAGAAGCATCCAGCCCTCTGCCTAAGGTTCTACTGACAAACCCGAAGTTCACTGTGTGGAACCAAGGAGTAATTATTGGGCTTACTTACAGAACAATGAGTGAGAAGTTACGGTGGGTGCTCCACCCCCAAAAGGCCACAATAGAAAGTCTCTAACTGGCGGGAAAAATGGCATTCCCATAGGTGCCTAGATGGAGCCACCTCCCCCAGTCCGGTCCTCCTGTGTCCTCTAACCTGTCCCCCAACACCACATTCTGCGTACAGAACTGGGGCAGAATTGCATACAGCTGGTTAAGGGGGCAGCTGGATACTCTGGTGAGGGTTTCATGACCCAAACTGACCTCTCTTATGGGGGAAGGTAAAGAGTCAACAAGCTCAGCTAAGGTGGTGTTTTGAGAGAAGACCCAACTGAAACTCCCAAACAGGAGCAGTTTGACTCGGGGGCTGATACTGTACGACGGCCATCTTCATCTCAGCCTGCTTCATCATGTTTTACACACACTCGCACATACTTACGAAATAAAAATCATCCACAAGGTTTTTATTACCCAAGACCTGAACTAACAAAGGGGATAAAATACATTCACTCCCGGACCATTCCTGTGCTAATAATTATCCTTATAGCTACTAGAATTTGACAGTCACAGATAGGAGGTGACTGAATCACACAGCTAAGTAACTAATCCTAGAGGGCTATAGGCAGAAAAGATCGGTCACTTGTAATAGGAACAACTGCTCCTATGAAGCCGGGCTCCAACCTAAATCACAGTCTAGGTCCACGCCAGAGCACAACAGAGTGATGTTTACTATTTAAAAGAGAAATTAGTATGATCCAACAGTCTATACCAGCTAAATTTCTACTCATGCATAAAGGCAAACAAAACACGGTAAAAAGTCAGACACAACACGTGCCTATGATTCCAGCACTGTGGAGGCAGAGACAGGAAGATCCAATCTAGCCAAATCAGGGATATACACTTCAATGAGATCAAGAAGTAAAATGAAGACATCTAGCATCGACCTCTAGGGGTACATGTGAATCTGTACACACACACACACACACACACACACACACACACACACACACACACACACTTTTTAAAAAAATATATTTATTTATTTATTTATTTATTTATTTAATGATCACACTATAGCTGTTTTCAGACACACCAGAAAAGGGCATCGGATTCCATTACAGATGGTTCTGAGCCACCATATGGTTGCTGGGAATTGAACTCAGGACCTCTGGAAGAGCAGTCAGTGCTTTTAACCACTGAGCCATCTTTCTAACCCCATTTAAAAAAAAATCACTTTCAAACATGTATAAGTTTATACTGAAACACTTTTTGAAGTCTAGCTAAGGAAGCAATCCCAGGATGAAACTAAAGGATACAGAAAATATAGCCCATCATGAAATCTCAAACCATGTAAGCCTAGAAATAAGACAAAACAACTATAGTTTGTTATAACACGAATTGGGCCCCATATAGTCACACAAGAAAGATGATCTGCTGAGCAAACTGAGGTGGATTTCTGTGAGGTGATGTGGCTCAGAATGGAGCCTTAGAACCTAAGGAGAGAAAGGAGACAGTCATTCAGTGGAATGGCTCAGCCTGGGAGGTTCCAGAGCCCGTCCCCACCCGTGCATTGGAGGGGTGCGACGGGGAGGAAAGGGGGAGGAGGCGTGAAGCAGTGACCGTGGCCCAGGGGAGTGCCAGAGTCTTCGTGGTCGGACAGGAGAGTGTCCATACATGAAGGTGGTGTCGTCAGAGCCTGGGCAGGATGGAATCCCATGGGAACATATCCTGGGCTGGAGCAAGACAGTTGGAGCACGGTGGAGAGGAAGTCTTGAAAAGCAACATAAAAAGAGGTTTGTTTTGTTATTACGAACTGTATGAGGCCCTGGATCCAATCTCTATCACTGCATTTTTTTTTTGTAAGTTTCTGCTGTTTATTATCTGTTTTTCTTAAACTATGTGACCAATTTTAAAAGTACGCTTTGGTCTGAAAAGGAAACTCAGTAGACTGCTTTCCTGCATGAAGCAGGTGTGTGGTGGCACGGACCTCTAACCCCAGCACCAGAGGCTAAGGCAGGAGGATCCAAAGTTCAAGATCATCCTCTACTTCACAGTGAGTTCGAGTCCAGCCAGAGATAAATGAGATTCTTTCTAAGTTAAAAAAAAAATGTTTTAACCCACCAGATACTTTTTTCTCCTTGATATTACAGATAACTACCGGGGGGTGGAGGGAAACGACGTTAAATATATCTAAGGTCCTCTGATACACATATATAGAAATGCAAGGTATATCACATTAATTGTCTTGCTTTCCTTATGCCTAATTTTAGGTGTGCCAGCATGGAGATTTGTTATAATTTCAGAAAGCATTTCAAAACAACTTCCAGGATATAGAAGATTGATTGTACATATAGAACCTGAGACCTCCTAGACCACCTCAGCTTGTCACGTCAAGTCACCTTGTCCTTGCTGCTACTTGGAAGCACGCAAAGTTTAGTCACCGTGCGGATGTTCGGAGTTTCATGGTTGAATGTTGGAACCAACTTTTAAATTCATTTGATTTCACACTTGTTTTCATCGTCTTTTTTGTGGTGCAAGGCATCAAACCCAAGGCCTGTACATGCTAGACAAGCACTCTACCCGCTAAGCCACATCCCCAGCCCCCTCATCAACCTTTCAAGCTACCTTGCCACCAGCCTGCCACAGATGAGCCTTCAGGCTGCCTCAAGCTCAGGTTGCTTCATTTCCTGTCTTCTGAGAAGCCCCAGTTGCAAGAGCTATTGCTGGGGAAGCTAGTGCCAAATTAAAGGCACGCACATTAGAATCTAGATACAGGACAGCCAGAAGTGCACTTACTAAATGCATTAGGCAAGTAGAATGACCTATTTCTCTTCTGGAAGGGAGGCCTCACTGGTTTTCAGTCTTCCCGTAGCTGAATGTGGGACGTTTTCACGGGCTTTTCTTCTATACTTAATGAGAGCAGCTTCTAGGAAGAGAAAGATACATTGTGTCAGAATAATGGTTCCGTGGGCTGAGTTTTCAATCCGTGGTAGTACGATCAATTCATTTTGTATCTGTAACGGTTCCAACCTCTGATCCAAACTGGAGTGGATTGGAAAGATTTTCTTTTTTTAATTGTTAATCTTTGATAAAAAAAAAAAAAACCAAAATAGTACAATAACGGGAAAGAACATGTCCAGGTATACAGTCAGGGTTCTTAGAGTAACAGAACTCATAGAATAAGTCTCTCTCAGAGCCACCGCTCGCCAGGCCAGAAAGGGGAAAGCAGAGTCCAGGATGGGCAGGATTCTGGTTAGGTTGGGAGCCAAGTGCAAGAGGGCGGGAGAAGAGAGGTCTTCTTCAGGAGTCTTAGTGTTGTGGCTCTTTTTAGGTGAAGGCTTTCCCTGGGGTGATCTCTAATGAAGCAGCTCCCTGAGATGATCTTTGCTTTTTCATGTTGCCTTATTTGGGGGTGGAGGTGGAATTGGATGTATATGCTTTATTCGGGGTGAACCAGGGATTGTATAATTTTGGGGAAGGGCTTGAGAATAACCAGGAAGGGAAGGCCGTTGACTGAAGGCTAAGGCTATTGAGATGCCTCATTAGCATGGAGATGCATTCCAGCGGCTGTGCCACTGGGACTGAGCCTGTGGTCACCTCAGTTGGGGATCTTGGTTGCAGGCATCAGAGGCAGGGAGGGAGCAGCCCCACTCCTGCCATCTCAGATCTCTGAGATTCCTGGAGTTTGGGCACACTCCACCTCACCAGTTCTTATGCCCATCTGGTGACACTGTCTACGTGCCCCACAGGATTATGGGCCTTTGCCACCACACTTGGCTTCAATGTATTTCTGTGCTCTCGTCGCGTATAATTGGAAAATGAAATAAAACATGCCATTCACAATGACATCAAAACAAATAAGATGTTTAGGAATACATTTAATAAAAGCAGTACAAGATGTTTATGTTGAAAAGCTATGAGACTTCGTTGAACTGGCAACCAAATAAACAGAAAGGCTTCCTGAGCTCATGGATCAGATGACTACATAGTGTTAGGATGTCACAACCCCAGATTTCTATCTAGCCAGTGCAATTCCTATCAAAATGACACCAGCAGCTTTTTACGTCTCTGTAGTGAGAATTTTGGTTTCTTTAAAAACCCAGTTATAATATGTGAATATGTTTTTGTTTTAATCCCAGGTCTGGGATATTGGACTGCTTCAGATTGCCCAAAGCCGCTAACTATGACCGTCTTGTGCTCTAGGAAGGGCGTGATTTTTGCCAGTTGCCAATCGTTTATATTTGGAATTCTGGAGACCTTTGAGAGGTAGAAATTTGAGAGCTATGAGAGGACTGGGGGCAGCCGCTGCTTCACATGTTGTTCTCCCCACTGTTGCGAGCATTTGCTGGTTCCTGTTGCTGCTTTTCCGGTTGCCAGATTGCTGATTGGAGATACTCTGACAAGAGATTGGACTTGCCCCAAGGAACCCGATCCCCCTAATCAGTAGGAAGTAGTCTAAAGACTACCCCCTTTCCCCTCTAACCTTTTTCTCCTACCTAGTGTTGGGGGGTTGGAAGGGCAGACGATAATAGGGGCTGTGGAGAGCTCAATGGTTGAGTACATATGGCTTCCAGAGGACCCAAGTTCTGTTCTAGCACCTTGCCCGCGCCTCTTCCCTTAAAATCCTGTCAGCTGGGCTGTGTGGCACATGCCCTTAGTCCCAGAAGCCAGGCAGGTGAGTCTCTTAGCCACTTGGCTACCTTGTGGGTTCCTTTTTCTTCCACCTTTCTCCACCCCTCTTCTCCCATTCTTCTAACCCCCTAACCATTAGGTGGGAGAGAAAAAAGGACAGAGGGGACAATTTCCTCAGACTACCCCCTGCTGATTAGGGGCATCGACTTCCCTGGGGACAAGTTTAATCTTCAATGTCCAGATATCTAAGTTCTTCTTCTTATCTCTTTGCACATCTCTTGACAAACCGCATCCAACCACGAGTTGGTCAGCCAGCTTCAATCAGTAGACCAAGCTAAGAAGAGCTACTAACAGCCTGTCCCTGGAAGCTCAGGTGACTATTATCCAACCCACTGCGGGAACAAGACAGCCCTGAGAGAGCACGTTTTCTGTTTGAGCTGTAACATCTGCCTTCTCCTTGTCTGTACCCAAACTCCTCTGTTTTTCCGGCCTTTGGACTCAGAGCGAGTGACAGCCCTGGTTTTCCTGGGCTTCAGCTTGCAGGTGGCAGATGGTGGGGACTCCTTGGCCTTTTGAGGCCAAGCCCTAGAAGTCTCATGATGGACAGACAGGTACGTAGATCAAGTGTATTGGTTCTATATTCATTCTATTTTTCTGGAGAATACTGACAGACACATTGTGTTCAAAATTTACTCATTCCTATTCCTGGCTGTATTGTTAGATTTTTCATTTATATATGAACATGGGTTGGAGAGATGGCTCAGAGGTTAAGAGCACTGACTGCTCTTCCAGAGGTCCTGCGTTCAATTCCCAGCAACCACATGGTGGCTCACAACCATCTGTAATGGGATCTGATGCCCTCTTCTGGTGTGTCTGAAGACAGTGACAATGTACTCATATAAATATAATAATAAATAAGTCTTAATTTATATACAAACATAAAGCTACCCATCTCTTTCTTTTCCCCTGTTTCTTATTTATTTTTCTTTGTGCTGGGGATAGAACTCGGGTCCCACATGATCTTAAGCACTTGTTTTTCTACTGAGCTATACCCCCAGATGCCACTCACGGCTTTTATTGTTTTAGTTTCTTTTGGTTCATTTTACTTTTGTTTTACTGTCATTTTCAAACAAATCACAGGGACTAGTCTAGTGTTGCAATGCTTTTTTTCCTCCTAGAACAAGATCTTGCTTTCCAAATTGATGAGTTTTTCCTTTTTCTTTTTTTTTTTTTTTAGCTGGGGACCGAACCCCGGGCCTTGCGCTTCCTAGGCAAGCGCTCCACCCCTGCGCTAAATCCCCAACCCCGAGTTTTTCTATCTAATGGACTCAGTAGACACAGAAACCGTCAGAACATCACTCAGACAAGACTGCAAATCAGCCCACTGTTAGAACGGCATGTGTCTGTCTACATAGCTGACAGGTTAACGGGTGACGAGAGAGCAAACAGAAGTCTTTTGTGATGGGCTAAGCGGTTGCATAAGTTTAACAGCACACAGTGTGAAGGCATGGAACAACGTACAAGAGTAAACAAGCCCAGTTCCTCTGCTCTTACACAACAACCACCGGAAGAGAGACTTTTGTGACCAAATGTTGGGGTTTTCTCCCACAGACTCTAAGCAAGCAATCCTGCCTGCAACAGTTATCCTCTGGTTCTGTCGTGTCCTGACTCCGGTCCAACCCCACAGTCAGTCAATGGCCTCCCATCCTCCCCACAGTTCAGCACCTAGCTGTGCCCCAGGCTGTTTCCTTAGACCTTCTGACTTACAGGCTTTAAACCAGGGTTCCTACAACCCTGCTCTCAGCTTCTGCTAGTCTGCTGGAGCGGCTCATAGAACTCAGGGGAACATTTAGGATCACTGGTTCATTGCAAAAGTACCTATCAGACACCTTGATATATTGGCAAACATTCAGGATCCCAGCGCTTGGGAGGTAGGCACACTGCCATGAGCTGGAAGTTGACTTGGACTACATAAGGTCCATGCCAGTCTGGGTTACAGAATGAGAGTCTGCCTCAAGAACAAATGAATAGAGGTGGGGCGATGCCTCGGTGGTTAAAAGCACTCGCTGCTCTTGCAGAGGACTAGGGTTTGATTCTCAGCACCCACGAGGCAGCTTGCAACCACCTGTAACTCTAGCTCCAGGGAACCCTGGCCTCCAAGTGTCCCTGTACTCGCACGCGCATACCCATACACACATGCACACATGTCCACATAATTTAAAGCTAATAAAAATAAACATTTAAAGCAAAAAATGCATACAAATAAAAATGAAGGGGTCGTTGAGGTGGGTCAGTGAGGTAAGGCACTTTCTGCCCAGACACACAGGCCGAGTTCAATCCTAAGGACTCACGTAGTAGAAGGACAGAACTAACTCCAGCCAGTTGTCCTCTCTGACCATTCGGGCACACACACAAACATGTGTGTGCACATAAGTAAATAATAGGGTACCTGACAAACATGCATGTGCACATAAGTAAATAATAGGGCACCTGACAAACATGTGTGTGCACATAAGTAAATAATAGGGCACCCGTGAAGAATGTTAGCGAGGCTGCTGGGATCACTCAGTGGTACAGTGCTGGCCTAGCATGACAAAGGCCTGAGGTCAATCCCCAGCACACAAAACAACACAAAAATGAAGAAACCAAGGGCTCCTGCTAAATACCATCACATTAAATGGGGGTAAACACAGAGGACGGGAGGCAGAGCCTCCATACCCTCTCCACCCTCAGAATCTCCATGTTGGTCAGCCACTCGGAAGTTTTCCACACCTTGTCTGGGTGTTTATGGAGGCATGTTGCAGCTCATTGCTAAGGTCTACCGTGTCAGGACAGCTTTCCTGAGCAAGGCACAAAATGGAGGACTCCATTTTCATAGCGAGGAGGTCTTCCTTTTCTCTGCCTGCTTTGGAGAGCCCTACCCTAATCTTCTCCCTGAGGAATGTCCTGTAATCCTTGGTGAGATTCCAGGTTCAACTTCCTGGATGCCTCTGCATGCAAATGAGGTATCCCCAGAACCTTAACCCTCAGCCAATGAAGCTTCACCCTAAGAAGAACCTCTTCCCACTCTCCAGAGTTCATATAGCCTCCCCGATTCACCCCGAATAAAGGTATGTGCACAAGCTGAGATCATCTCACAGAGCTGTTTCATTGAAGATCATCAGAGAAGGCTTTTGTCTAAAAGAGTTGCCACACTAGGATCCCTGGAGGCCTCCCCCCTCCCCCCACTGCCTCTGCATTCACTCCCTGCTGGACCGGGATCCTCTAGACCCGATGGGTTCCATGCCTCTACTTCACTTGTTTTCATCTGTTTTTGGTTTGCCTTTTGTTTGAGATGGGATCTCATTTTGAAGCCTTGGCTGTCCTTGAACTAACTACGTTGACCAGTTGGGCCTTGAACTCACAGAGATCCACCTGCCCTTGTTTCCTGAGTGCTAGGACTAAAAATATGCACTACTACACACAACAATCATTGGCGTTCCCTTTAAATTTTTATGCATGAGTGTTTTACTCACCTGCACGTCTGTGCACCATGTGTGTGCAGTGCCTGTGGAGGCCAGAAGAGGGCATTAGCCTCCCTGGGACTGGCCTTACGATGGTTTTCAGCTGCCATGAGGGTGCTGGGAATGGAACCCAAGTTCTCTGAGGGAGCAGTCATTGCTCTTAGCCAATGAGCCATCTCTCGAGGGCCATCACTGATACTCTTAGTAACAATTTGTATTTCTCTACTCTGGGTGGGTATTTTCAAGCTTTGCCTTCTTCACATCTGGCACGACCGGAACCTGTTATTTTAGGCCTGATGAGTAAACAAACCTTACGAGATGACAAGAATAGACAAAAACAATTACAAATAGGTTATAGCAAAACTTATTTGGCCAAGGGTGAGGGGCAGGTGTGATGGAGACCACAGGCAGCGAGTGAGCTCGATGTGAAGCAGACGTCTCAGGAGACAGGCTTCACTGAGTAGCTCCTTTAATTGGACTTTAATTTAACCTTTGGGTGGTGAGTGTATATCATTGGTCCAGGCCAGGGTGTTAGGGATGCATAAGGAGGAATCCCAAGTGCTGCTAGACTTGACTCTATAAGGGGGAAGGGAGTTGAACTTGGTGACCAGGCTACATGACCTCCTCTGATGGGTCAATGGTGGGGGCATGGATGTATGTATGTGGGACATGCAGATGATGCTATTCCTGCTGATCTCAGGACAAGATTTCTGGGATTTGGACACACCTCAATCCTACTCTTGCTCGCAGCCTGCTTCCCACAGCTCCATGGCTCCCCTGGTCCCACAAATGAGTAAGTGCATAAAAATATACCTGGGGCTAGAGAGATGGCTCAGTGGTTAAGAGCACTCACTGCTCTTCCAGAGGTCCTGAGTTCAATTCCTAGCAACCACATGGTGGCTCACAACCATGTGCAACAGGAATCTGGTGCCCTCTTCTGGTGTGTCTGAAGATGGCAACAGTGTACTCATATAAATAAATAAATAAATAAATAAATAAATAAATAAATAAATCTATCTTTTTTTTTTTTTCGGAGCTGGGGACTGAACCCAGGGCCTTGCGCTTGCTAGGCAAGTGCTCTACCGCTGAGCTAAATCCCCAACCCCATAAATCTATCATTTAAAAAATATATCTGATACTGAAAGTGTCAAACACAACATGACCTGGTTTATTTGGTCAGCTTGACGCAGCCTAGCGTCCTGACAGTCTCAACTGAGCAATTGTCTGGATCAGACAGACCTGTGGGCACATCTGTAGGGCTTGTCTTAGTTATTAGTTGATGCAGGAGGGTTTAGCCCACTGTGGGCAGCACCATCCCCAGAAAGCTAGTTAAGCACAATCTGTGAGAGCTAGCCAGTAAGCAGCACCCGTCTATTGTTTCTGCTTCAAGTTCCTGCCCTGCTCTCCCTCAGTGACAGACTGTGATCCAGCAAAGAAAGTCAAATAAATCCTCCCCTCCCCCAAGTAGTGCTGTAGCACAGACACAGACGGAAACTAGTCGTGTGGTGTGACTCATTAGTGGGTCAGATCTTACCCTACTGTTCCTCCTTCCCACGCCAGGGACCAAGTTGCCATGTCAGCCCTGGACTATCTTCTTTAGACTTGTTAAGTATGCAATAGAAAATGAAGTTGCGTCTCTAAAACCACTTCTAGATTTTTTTTTGTATTATAACCCAGTGAAATATAATAGTAATTAATGGTCTGGCTTTCTTTGTTTCACTCCAAATGCTAAATGTATTCACTTCACATCTAGCAAGGTCATAGCCTGAGCAGCCCTACTGCTTCCTACAGTGTTCTTCTAGTGGCTGTATTGTCCCCACATGCTGCACAAAAGGCACAGCAAACGTCGACAGGGTCCCACTGGCAATGAATAAAAACCCATTGAAATTCTCAGCACAAAGGATATTTATTATCCTAGGTGGGCAGGTGGGGTGGGTGTCTGCCTCTGGATCTGACAAAGACAGCAGGAGGTGTTTCTGCAGGAGTGGGTTTTTAAGGAGGAAAAAGGGGGAAGTCTGTGTTAGGATGAGTTGGTAAGTCCTGATTGGACCTGTTAGCCAGTGGAGCCAAAGTATGAATTTTGATTACTGGACCTTGGAGTTTTAGTCAGACACAAGGAAATTCCCCACTAGGGGAACAGACCTTGGGAGCTAGTGTTAGGAATGTAATCTAGAGGTTTAGTAAGTGTGTGTATGTGTGTGGGGGGGGAGAGGAGTTAATACCTTCCAGCACGGTTTTTATGAAGTTTGGGCCCATTAGAGAGCCCTTGGATGAGGTTGGGTCAAATGCAGGGCAAGGGCTAGTTCTCAGAGTTTTGGTGTATGGAGCCCCTTAGGAGGCTGTTTCTCTCCTGAGTACTGCCTAAGGCCAAAGGCCTGAGATCCACAGAGTGTGTACCTTTAAGAATAAAGAGCGGGAGGGGCCAGGGATGAGGAAATACAGATAAAACACAAGGGATGCTTTTCTACTTCTGGAAGTAGGTGGAGAAAGAATACAAACAAGAAGTCTGTATTAAGGCACAGTGTTTGTTTTGTGCATGCAGTGCTGGCCAGAGGCTCTTGGAAAACAAAGGCCCTGCCTGATTTCTTTTCTCCTCTGATCCACCGAGACAGGACTCTGGTGTAACCCACATTCGGCTTATGCCAGGGTTATGTTGGCCTTCCACCCTCCTTTTCATGGCATGCCAAGGACACACGTAGATGGCATTTGCAGGGTTTAACAATAGCAGAGATAAACACGAGGTGCCGACCAGTCTCTTAGGTCCAAAGAATTTTCATTTTAAGGTGCAAGTTCTGGTTTGTGAAAAAGGTAGGAAATCACTTTGGGTAAGAGGAGACTGTTAGCAAAAGTCTGAGCTTTTAAAAGCATGTGTCGTGTGGGGAAATAGGGGTCAGAGAAGTTTGTTCTTAACTTCTACTGTGTAGATCCCGGACACCAAACTCAGGTCATCAGGCTTGGTGGCAGGTATCTCTGATCTATCTTCTTGACCCTTTCAAACAAACAAACCAATGACCTACATGCTAGGCCAATGCTCTACTGCTAAGCTGCGTATCCAGGCCCTGGGCTGAGGGTATATACACTTTCCAGATGCCTCTGAGCTTAATGCAGTGCTGAGAACTGAACCTAGGACCCCATGATGCTAGGGAAATGGTCTACCACCGAACTACAGTGCCAACACTAACACTCGACCTTAATTTAATAAACTGTCAAGGGCTCTGTCCATTGTCTTCCATCTGCTCTTTCTTGAGAGGTGTCAGCCCAAGAATGGCTCTAGTCCACAATCCACTCCTACTGGCCGTTGCTGT
The DNA here is from genome assembly GCF_011064425.1 of Rattus rattus. Lineage (NCBI taxonomy): Eukaryota > Metazoa > Chordata > Mammalia > Rodentia > Muridae > Rattus > Rattus rattus. Next base: position 95,568,919 of record NC_046162.1, read on the forward strand.
AAAATGTCTCCTCTAACTATGCAGAGGAACTCTGGCCCAGAGGTGATCCCTGTGGGATGTTCAGTGCAGAGTGGAAGAGTGTGGGCCCTCCTATCAGGCGGATTGGCTCAGAAATAAAAAATCTTAATGTAAGACTCCAGAGATATCATCTGTAGTTGTGGAAGAAGAAACAAAGGTATAAACAGCATCACAGAGAACGAATACGCCTTGGCAGAACCTTGAAGCAGTTGGGGACCTAAGAAGGGAATGTGGTTTCTCTATGGGATCTCACATAACAGGAGGCCAATGAGTGAATCTAAAAGCAATTAGGGTTGGAAGCATAACTTAGAGCGCTGGGTTCAAACCCCAGCACAGAAGGGAGGGGAGAGTGTGGTTTCCACAGATATTTACCATGTGCCAACCACTGTTCTAGACATAAGTACACCACAGAAACCAAGCGAAGCGACCATACTCACTAGTACTCCACTTCGAAGATAGTGACAGCCAGAGCAAAGTGAGGAGTCTTACAAAGAGATGCTTTGGGGGACGGGTTTAGAAGAGGGAGCCTTGGTCAGAAGCGTGGCAGGGGTTGTTTTTCCTGAGAAGTCCTGCTGTGCAACTTGACTAAGTTTTAAAATGTTAAATCATTGACTGTTTTTTTGAGCTGTATGGTGGGATTTTTTTTTTTCTAGTTTACTGAGACAGGGCGTCACTATGTTACTCAGGCTGGCCTTGAACATAGGTGCTCTTGTCTAAACCTCCAAATACAGCCAGCACTGCCACCCCATCCCCCTGGTGACTGAGCTTAGGGATTTGCACATGCTAGTCAAGTACTCTACCATGAATACCTCAAATTGTGTATTATAAGAGTACTTGGCAGGAAGTGGGCATGTGGGTAGCCATTTCCTCCTGTATTTTCCCAGGCTATATCTTGCAGCTAATGGTCTTCATGCTGGGATATCCATCACTGGGGCTGGCCTGAGCAGATCAAGTGACTTCTCTTTGTTTCTCTCCATCTGACACAAAGACGCTCATGCAAAAAATTCCTCCGTGTCCTAGAGGAACAGGATGTTCATTGTGGGTACGCTGCAAGGACTTCGAGCTCTTTGGAAGAATACTGGTCAGGGCACGGGGGTGGAGCTTGGTAGATGATATGCCAATCAGGGATGAAGCCAATGGCACAGTCTCTACCATGGCAAAGGAGCCCAGACAGCAAATCATGACCCGGCTTTCATTTGAACGATATTGGGCTGTTGGTCTCTATATCACTCACTTATGGAAAGACGAGGTAATTTGCTCTCCTGACTGGATTATTGCCACAGCAGATTTCACACGTAGGGCACATCGTCCCCAGGGCAAGGAGGGCCTCCAAAAGGAAGATACAAGAGCAATTATGGACTATAAAAGAAAGAAATTAGAAAACTGTCTGGGGTCGGGATGTAGTAACTAGGAAAATACTTCCAATGCCTGCATAACGGAAGAAGGAAGATTGCTGCCTGTAATGGAGAACACATGCAGGCGCTCTTGTGTGCCCATGAATAGACAAATACGGAGACTGCTGGCAGTTTGGGTGGTATGTGTGCTAGGGGTGGCACAATGATCCTCTGGTAAATGTCTAACAGTTCTGGAGAGGAGGGCCTGGATTTGCAGCAGTTGCCAGTTTCAATTATAAAAATCCTTTCGCTTTGGCCAATTTCAAGTACCAGATTGAAGTCACCGGGTGTGGGGCTGTGAGAGAAGCAGGCGGTTCTCAGCAGTGCCTGTCAACTGCTGGGACCAGTTGGGTTCCAGTACTGTGGTTCATTTAAAAGCCAGAGAACCCCTAGGTTCCTCAAGTCATCTGCACCTAGCCTTGTGCGTATTGCTTGAGCTTTGATCCCAAAACCATTACATCTCCCAAACAGAGCTGTGTATCTTGTTATGGAACTGTACGGATGGCCATGGCTGGCTTGCCAGGTCTCCTAGGTCTCTCCAGAGGTGAACAAAGTGACGAAGGCCCAGGGACAAAGGAAGTAGAGATGCAGGAGAGGTGAGACGTGTTTAGGGAAGCAGTAGCATCCTGTCAGGATGGATGGAGTCTCCAAAGCTGGCTGACCAGTTAGTGGACTCTGGGCTAGCTTTTATAAACCCCTTACCCTCTCCTCTTTGGAGCTCCCCTTTTCTCTTTCACTCTCTCCTTGGTTCAGGGAGACCCCGGATCAAGTGAGGCGGTGTCTCAGCTGCAGGGTATTTGAGCTGTCGTGTGGGAATGCTGTCGCTTCTCCTCTCCCCGTAAACTCCTCACCAAACCAGGTCCACTTTGCCCACTACACAGTATACCACACTCTAAAAGGAAATTATTGGCAAGGCAGCCAAGCTCTTGAATTCAGATCTCAAATCCCATGGGATGGGATTTGGGGCTGTTTGTGACCGCAGGTGTTGGGAAAGGTGAGTGGAGGCTAACCCAGGACTGCTAGATACAGCAGGTATTCCAGAACTGCGAGCAGGTGGCTTCCTGGTACCTTTATCATTTATCCCTTTGCAAAGTTCACAGCTCAGGGATTCTATAACTTTCCTTCTGGAGGTTTTTTTTTTCTCCTTCTTTCCAACTCAGCACAATGGTTGGCAAGACTTTTGTTTATTCAGAAAGCAGCTAACAGGATGCGGCAGGCCTCTCTGTAAAGATTGAGGCAAACTTCTGCCAGCCACAGGAACCTTCAGACCAGCAGGAGGAGGACTCCCTCACCTCTAATGGCCCCATAGCTCACCCCTCCTCCTTTTGGGATTTAAGTAGCTTCTGGGGTCTTTGGCCCTTGAATGAACCCTCCCACTCTTACAGGAAGCCCCTCCCTCGTAATCTGGGGGCGGGTACTTTCCTTTGGAACCCCTGACCTCCTTTTCCTCTTCCTTTAAACCTTCTGTACTGGAGCCAGTGGGGGCTAAAGTCAGGACCCAAAGGGCTTGATGCTTATATGGAGAGGCCCTTTTAAGGAAGAGTACCAGATTCCACACATTTAGTGATTAATGACCTTTGGAAGAGGCCTGTGCACATGACGGTGCCTGGAGCTGAAGCTCTATTGGCTTCCACTAGGCAGACCCCTGAGAAGGCAAGTGAATTTTTCAGGTGAGGCAGTTGGTGGACCGTCTTCTTTGGGGGTGCCACCACCACCTCCTCTCCCCTTTTGGATGAGGAAGTCTTAGAACTCTCTTCCCATTTTAGTCATCCATACTGGTAATAGACAGTGTTGTCCTCTCCTAAGGGACTCACTTCATTCTGCATTGCTCTTTCTGTATCCAAGCCCCCACCCCACCCCAATCCCCGTTCCCCCAGCTTCCCTTCCCCATCTCCTTCCCCACTCATCCCTTCCCAGATTGATCAGAACAGTAACAGGCCTGGGAGGAGCTCAACCCTAGCTCCAGAACCACTGTGGGTGCGAAGTGACCTCTAGTGGTCATTCGCAAAGGTCACCTACTTTGGCTCTTAACTGCTTCCTCAAATGAAGGAAGAGTGTGGAGGCCAGAGCAGGTTTGGAGTTTGAGGCCAGTCTGAGTGACATAATGAGATCCTGTGAAAACGATAAGATAAAGGGGCCAGGGAGATGCATCAGTGGGTGAAGTGCTTCATACACAACTGTGAGGACCTAAGTAGAGATTCCAGTGCCCATGTCAAACCCAGATGTGTCAGAGAGCACCTGTTACCCAAGGGGTGGGTGGGGTGGGGAGATAGGTATATCTGGGGGCTCTTTGACCAGCTAATTTAGTCAAAATTGTGAGCTTCAGATTCAGTGAGAAATGGTAACTCCAAACAAACAAACAGAATCAAAACAAAACAAAAAAACAACAACAAAAAACAAAAACAAAAACAAAACAAACAAACAAAAAAAAAAAACAACCAGGGTAAAGCTTGGTCTCCCTAGTCCTGGGGAAAAGACACATGTGGGTCTTTATGAGTTAGAGGTCAGCCTAGTCTGCACAGTGAGTTCTAGGCTACATAGGGAGAACTTATCTTAAAAACAAAACAAAATGACAAGTGACTCATGACAGAGGAAGATACCAGATATTGATATACAGTCTCCACACATGTACATACATGTGCATGCACACAAGCATATATCACAGACACACATGCAGAGGAAAAAGATAAAACCAGGCTGGCACCCTTACTCCTGTGCTATGCCCTGGAAGGAGACTTTTGGGCCAGGGCACATGCATCTCGGGAACATTTACATTGTGTTCCTGGTTACCAGTGATTTTGTTTCCTGGTTTGGTCTTGCTTTGTGTTTGTTCTTACACTGGAGATAAAACCCAGGACTTTATGCACGCTATGGGAGTGATCGATCTGCCACCGAGCCACACCCTTTCTTAGCTTTGTCATCTTCAACCCACCGCCCGTTAAGCCTAGTAGCCTCACTTGTGAAATGGTTAACTACCATGGTTGCCTTTTAAATGGAGGCAAAGACTGAATGAAAGAGCGTGTGGAAGGAAAGGGTCAGCAAGCGATAGGTACCCAGTTAAAGTCAGTTCTCAGCCGCACTTCAGATTCAAATGTACAGAAGGAAAAAGGAAGAAAGCGATAGGACAGATGGGCGGCAGAACTGATTTTGGTTATGGTATTGGTAGACTGGAAGGTTAGATGACATCTAAGTCTGTTCATCCCAGGATAAAAAACCATCTCCCTAGGAAAATGTACACACCACATCACACCACAGTGTAACACACACACACACACACACACACACACACACACACACACACACACACACCAGTATTTAGCATCTGAATACATAGCAGAACCAGGCCAACCCCCAACACACATACCCACAGAAAGCGGAAGACACACACACATACACACACACACACACACACACACACACACACACACACCATACAGATTTGGCAGCAAAAGAGCTCTGGGCTCAAGAAGTCACATTAAGAAGCCTAGCTACGGGTTGGGGATTTAGCTCAGTGTTAGAGCGCTTGCCTAGCAACCGCAAGGCCCTGGGTTCGGCCCCCAGCTCCGGGAAAAAAAAAAAAAAAAAAAAAAAGCCTAGCTACGGGGTTGGGGATTTAGTTCAGTGGTAGAGCGCTTGCCTAGGAAGCGCTAGGCCCTGGGTTCGGTCCCCAGCACCAAAAAAAAGAACAAAAAAAAAAAAAAAGAAGCCTAGCTACATTTTGCATTTTGGAGAAACAATGATTTTTTTTTTTTATTAACTTGAATATTTCTTTTTTTTTTAAGTATTGGTTTATATATACCTAGTGTTGACTTTCTCATGAACTACCCCATTAATCATTGTACTGGGCATATCTACATTTATAAAATATTAGTTACCTAAAATTTAAATTCAGTTGGGTGGGGTGTTTTATATTTTTACTTGCTAAATCTGGAAACCTGAGACAGGGATTGAGGGGGCGGGTCTTAAAGATTTATTTACTTTTATTTTATGTGTATGAGTGTTTTGCTTTCACGTATGTATGTGCATCATGTACATGCCTGGTCCTCAGAGACGCCAAAAGATGGCACTGGGTTCATTAGAACTGAAATTACAGACAATTATAAGCCACTACGTGGGTGCTATGCACTGAACCCCAGTCTTCTAAAAGAGCGACAAATGCTCTTAAAAGCTGAGCATCCCTCTAGCCTCAAGTCTCTGCCTTATGATTTTGCTGTTGTTTGTTATTGGTCCTAGGGCACGAACCAAGGGCCTCCCAGAGGCTAAGCATATTCTCTAACACCGCTGGGCTGCAGCTCTGTGGCAGTTCAGGTCTTGATTCCAGGGCTAACGTTTTTGGTGATGAGCAATTCTAATAACAGGGAATGGGAAGTTGCTTAAGCTGGAAATTCCAGAGGCCCCATGACTTTTCTTTTTAAACAGGGGTTGAACCAGGGCCTCGTGCCAGGCAAACCCTCTCCTGTTGACTTGCATCTCAGTCAGCCCTTACTTTTGTTTTCAGACAGAGATTTGCTAAGTTGCCTAAGCACTCAAGGATGGCCTTGAACCCACCATGCCAGCCTTAAACTTGCAATTCTCCTGCCTCAGCCTCAAGCAGCAGGGATTATAGGTCTACATCATTCCTGTGAATCACTTAAAGCAGTTTAGCGGGTACTGGTGGATTCTGGGAGGAAGAAGCAACACATTGGGTGCCTGCAGTGGTCCAAATGCTGCTCCAAAATCACTAGGGTGTGACAGCCAGAGTCCTCACTTTTCTGTTACTCTACAGTCTTCGGTGGCATTCCCAGTGACATGTCTGGGCAGCCCTCCTGGCCTGTGGCTGTGTTGCAACATAGAGTACATACAGTGCAGCCCAAGGTACATTGTCTCTTCATGGGCCGGGCACCTAACAGGCACCCCTAACGTGTGAGGAAATGGATATCCTGCTGTCTCTTCCTTCCCTCCTCCAGCGCGTGCCTCTTGAGTGGCGGATGTGCAATGCCAGAGCCTTCCCTCTGATAAGAGTTTTTACTTCATCTCCGTGGTCCAGCCCTAGTTCCATAGTCCATGGCTCTCCAGATTCGAAAGCCACTAAGCGGCTGGATCTCAGCCACCTGAGAGGCTCCTTAAAAGAAAGACTCCTGCGTCTCTTCAGCGCTGGTGAAGGAATGGTGCCTAGATATGTTCCTGAGTGTGAGTGTGTGTGTGTGTGTGAGTGTGTGTGTGTGAGTGTGTGTGTGTGAGTGTGTGTGTGTGAGTGTGTGTGTGTGTGTGTGTGTGTGTGTGTGTGTGTGTGTGTGTGTGTGTGTGTGTGTGTGTGTGTGTGTGTGTGTGTGTGTGTGTGTGTGTGTGTGTGTGTGTGTGTGTGTGTGTGTGTGTGTGTGTGTGTGTGTGTGTGTGTGAGGGGCGGGTGATGTGTGTGTGTGAGTGTGTGTGTGTGTGTGCGTGTGTGTGTGTGCGTGTGTGTGATGGGTGGGTGATGTGTGCGTATGTGCTAAGTGCACACTTTAATACCGATAAGCCGTACTTCTGCCCACTCCAACCCCATAATTCTCATGCTTGTCTTAATCAGAAAGCCACAACTTCCTGGTCCTTTACTCTCCTTCTCTGGAACCTTTCCAGAAAGGCTTGGGTCTTGGGAATGTGGAGCAGATGGGTCACTATTCTGAGAACTTACAGACTAAGGCTGCTCCTCCTCTGGGCCCAAGCTATGTGTGAAAGTTGTGGAGTAACAAATTGTGTGTGTGTGTGTGTGTGTGTGTGTGTGTGTGTGTGTGTGCGCACACACACACACTTGTGATGAAATCCAGGGTCCTGTGCATGCAAAAAGAGTATTCTGCTACCCAAGTCCCAAACTCTACTAATATCCAGCCAGCCATACTCCTAAGTCTTAGGTCAACTGCTGGATTTAACTGCTAATGGGAAGATGATTTTCCATATCCCTCAGTTCCAAGAGAGGGGACTGTTTCAGTAATTTATATGATTTGGGGCAATCCCATCGCTTCTAAATGGGGGACTACCATGCAAGCACATTCTTGTTAGAAATCTTTTCTCATTGCCCAAAGTCCCTCCATGGGGCTCATAGGCTTCCTTATTAGTTTTTCTAGAATGACTAGAGTCATTTCCACCTTGCAGTTGGGTTAAAGTTAAAAGTAAGAGTCCTTACTTTTAACTCCTACCTTGGGAGCTGTCTTGCTCCTCTGAGCATCCCCCTCAGGGTACCCGCTTAATGTTGTGAGGCCTGGGGTTTGTTGAGTTACTTTTTCCACAGAGTTTTCCATAGTGACTCAGAAGGCATCTTTCCCTAATTCAGGACAGAGCCATCATAATTGGTTTGGATGGAACGAGTGTTCTCAATACTTAGTACACAATAGGTATTCAACAAATACTTGCTTAATATGTGTGTCAACATCTCAGTATTCAAACATACACAGAAAGAATAGCCCAGTGAAGATCATTAAAGCCCTTAGCTGAATGCAGTAAACATCAGCTAACATTTGCTATGTTGTTCTGTCCGTTGATTTGTCTTTTGTGTGACTGGAGATTGCACCCAAAGCCCCGAACACGGCAAATGCAAACTCTCCCACTGAGCCAGGTCCCCAGCCCTGTTTCGCTGACTCATTTGAAAGTTGTAATCATCATGACACTTAACCCCTATATTTAGTTTGAAGTTATCTCTTGAGAATTGGGGCAGTCTTCCACATTGTTTCCTAATATCATCTAATACCTAGGTGTAGAAATTGCAGTCAGTGCCCTACCCATATCCTCGTGGCCTACATAGGAATTACCTACAGTTTCCAGAGAGCAAGCAACGTCCTGTGTGTCTCTACCGGAAGTGTTGGGGAGTCATTGGCGCTCAGCCAAAGGTGGAAAGACACCGGACTGTTGGCTAATCGCTCAAGCTTCTTGCCATGCACGAACTGACTGAGTATTGCAAAGAACTCATCCCAGGAGCCACAGTAGTAGTCACTTGCTCAGATAGCATGCCCTTTGGTAGTGTTCTTCCTTGACCTCTTCTTACTCCCGAAGCTTCCTGAGATGGTTGTTAGGTGAACTGTTTGCATCTTAAGATCTACTTTGGAGGGACCCAGGCCCAAGGCATCAGTCCTTTTCAAAATTCGTTCTTAAAAGTAAATCGCGTCTCTAGGTGGGTGTGTGCAGGTACCCGTGGAGGCCAGGAGAGGGCATCAGATCCCTTGCAGCTGGTGGTATAGGCTGTGAGCTGCCTGACCTGGATGCTGGGAACCAATCCCTGATCCTCTGCAGGAGCAGCAAGCACTCTTAACCGATGAGCCGTCTCTCCAGCCCTGCTAAATTCATTTTCAAATAATGGAAGACATGGGGCTCTGGTACCCACTGAGAAGGAAACCCCAAGGCTGCTTGGGGTGGGAGCATTGCACCTGTTGGCCAACAGGAGCCATTTGTTCTTAATGATGATCCTCACTTGAACAATGCTAGACCAGCCTATCTTCATAACAGTAATAATTATGGCTTATGAAAAGCCTACTGTATAGCAGCTTAACATGCTCCATTTCACTTAATCCTCACCATGACTCTGTAGGGAGGGCACTATGATTATTTCTATTGTTCCTGAAGAACCAAAGGTTCCTAGGGGTTAGACAACTTTTTAAAGTCACATAGACAGAAAGAAATAGATCTCTGCTAAGGTTACCCAATGTGTGAAAATATATGAACAGTGCCAAGTGCGGTGGCACATACTTGTAGTCCTAACCCTTGGGAGTGAAGGCAGGAGGAGCAGGAGTAATAACTGGCCTTGGCTACACAGTGAGTTCAAAGCCAGCTTAGGCTATATGAGCCCTTGCCTAAAAATAAAATAATAAAAACACAAAACAAAAATGGAGACATGTAGGAGTGTCCCTCAGTGGTACAGTGCTTTCTTGGCATGCATAAGACTCTGGGTTTGGGGGGTTGGGGATTTAGCTCAGTGGTAGAGCGCTCGCCTAGCAAGCGCAAGGCCCTGGGTTCAGTCCCCAGCTCCGGAAAAAAAAAAAAAAAAGACTCTGGGTTTGATCTCTAGCAACAGAAAAAAAGTGTGTGTGTTGGGGGGGGTAAAGTATAGATAGTCATAAATATTCTTCTACTTTTTAATGAACGGAAACAATAGCTCTTGGCGCATAAAATGTCCATTAGTAACAATACTAGAAAATGTGTTGGGTGGCGTGTGCATGCAAGAGTGTGTATACTGCACACGCGCTCACCCACGCTTATGTGGAAGTCAGAGGATAGATAACCGTGTGTGTTGGTCCTCATCTCCTACCCTGATTGACGCAAAGTCTCTTGTACATCAAGTTAGCTGGCAAGTGGCCTTCTGGGGATTCTTTCCTCCCCTTCCCCATCTCAGCCTCCCCTCTCACTGTAGGACTGCTGGGATTTCAGTTGCCTCATCAGGGTTTTATGTGGGGCCTGGAGATCTCAACGCAGATCTCGCTAGCGAATGCTTTACCCGTTGAGTAACTTGTGTTTTTATCAATAAAATAAGTTTGTGGAAGTATCCTGCTCTGGTTTCCCAATGAACGAGAACCTCAAGGAGCTAAAACTACCTCGTGTTGCTTGCCGTGGCTTCAGCACTGGGCTCAGGCTACTGGTGGTAAAATTTTTCAATAATTAAGTTATGAGAAATCTTCAGATGTCACGGATTGTGAACTCAAGCCTCTCCCCGGACTTGTCCTGTCACGGGGAGCTGTTGGGCTGTCATCTCGGTCAAGAGGGACAGTGTTGGCTGAGATGTGCTGTGGATTTTTGCACGAGCTCAGGTTTCCCTGGAACGATACACCCGAGTTAGTAATATCCGGCCCCGCCTAGTAACCTAGGTACACAGAAGGCTTAGATCGTCTGAAGATGTCCTTCCCAATTACTGTCTTCTCTAAGAATCCAGAAAGGGAGACAGACTTTGAACCCAATTTATCTCAGTTACTTGACCCTATCGTCATAAAGTGTTCAAATTCAAGCATTATAAAGGATTGTAACTGGGACATAATTCAGGGTTCCGGGGCAGAGGGAGAGCTAGCTGAGGAAGTCACCTGCTCAGAGCTCAGCAGGTAAGTGGCTAGAGAGGGGACTTTATTTGGGAACTCTGGTGTCTTGGAAAGCAAAAGACCGTTGGTTCTTCCCTCTGCAGGGCAGCGTGTAGCCTCACACTCTCCAGTTTTTTGTTTTGTTTGGGTTTTTTTGTTTGTTTGTTTGCTTGTTTTGTTTTGTTTTGTTTTGTTTGAAACAGGGTTTCTCTGTGTAGCTCCGAAGCTCCTGGTTATCCTAGAACTCACTCTGTAGACCAGGTTGGCGTCAAATTTACATAGATCCACCTGCCTCTGTCTCCTGAGGGCTGGGATCAAAGGTGTGCACCACCACAGCCCAGTCTTTCTTGAGTTTTATTCAGGACCTGTGTTAAACTGTGCTTGTGGAAAGTTACTGTTTTACCGTTCTTGGAGGGCTATCCTTTCTAACCCTCCTTGTATCCTTGTAGCATTCGGAATTGAACCCAGGACCTCCTGCATGCTACAGCGGTGCCCTCTCCCCTACCTACTAAGAAAATCCATGAATGATCGGTTCTGAAATCATCACATTTATTAATTAGTGTGTGGGTTAGTGAGCGTACACAAGCCACCACACACACGTGGAGGTCAGAGGACAACTTTAAGATTAATGTTCTCTCTTACATGGGATCTGGGGATTGAACTCAGGATGTTAGGCTTACAATAGCAAGCACTTTTACTTCTGAGCCATCTCACTGGTCCTGAGGTCCTCACTCTTACAATAGAGTCATAGCAATATTTTGGACAAGAATATTTCAATTGCAAAATGTTCACGCTAATAACAATTGCATCTTATTAAAAGATTGGTAGAGGCCTTCCTGGTAGGAAGCACATTTGGTCCTGTCAGGACAAGCCTAGGGTGAGGGAGGAGTAGAGGAGCCCCAAATTAGTCAGATGTATGTTTCCTCTTTTAACAGCTACTATTCCTGGTAAGGGACAAAATACCAAGTTGCTAGGGCAAATGGAGGGGTCAGGGGCTAGAAAAGAATAGAAGCATCTTTTGAATGGAATGGATATTAATTTAGGCAGAAGGATAGTTGTGAGTGTGGTCTTGGCAGTCTTGGGTTGGAATACTGACCCTAGTGTTTGCTGGGTTTGTGCAAATGTGCTGGGAAAAATTGCAGTCTTGTGTCCAGAGGTTGACTGTGATAAAGCATGGTAGAACATATTCAGTCATCCCAGCACTTAGGACCTGAGCTAGGAGAGTCATAAATTCCTGTGTAGCCCCCACTAGGGCTATCCAGAAAGACTGTCTCAAAGAAAACAGAAATGATCGTCAGACTTAGTTGTGGTTGATTAAATATATGTGAAGTTTATAAAGTGTCTAGAAGTTATTCCATAGATGTTTCTGCCATATATGTAGTAGTAGTAGTAGTAGTAGTAGTAGTAGTAGTAGTAGTAGTAGCAGCAGCAGCAGCAGCAGCAGTAACAGTAGTAGTACTCTACACCTGTCTGTCTGTCTGTCTGTCTGTAGTTCTGATCATCAAACCTGGGACTTTGCACACTTGAGGCACAATAGAGTTATCTGTAAGGGAAATAATGTGTGCATGCTTTCCCCAGACATACCTGGGATATCTCAAGAGGATGAAGCAGAAGTGTGCAGAAGGAAAAAGAGAGGCCTTGTTTATTTATTCTTGATAGTCTACATGTGACCAAGGGGAGGGAATATTAAGACAAGAGGCCATGTTTGCAGCAAGTGGACACCTTTGAATCTGTAGTAATCTCAAGAACCATCCATGACGGGCTGGACAGATGTCTTAGTGTTCAAAAGCACGTGCTGCTATTGCAGAGGACCTGAGTTCAATCCTCATCTCCTACACTGCAGCTAACAACCATATGTAACTCTAGTTCCCAGGAGATCCAATACTTTGCTCTGCCTCCTTGGGTTCCAGGCTCACAAGTGGTACACAGACATACGAGCTGGTGAGACGCTCAAGCTCATAAGATCAACATTTTAAAAGAATTCTCTGATTGGAAAACAACTTTCCAAATATGACCCAAGTGAGACTCTTAGAAAGAATGACTTCGCTCAGTTAGGACCACCTGAAAATGGAGAATTGATTTATCTTTCTGTTAAAGTAACAGTTTACATATCTTTCCCCCTAGGGAAGATTTTTTTTCCCTCTCTGTAGTCACCTGACATCTATGTCTGTATTATTATAGTTTTTTTCATCACCATAAGAAAAAGTTAAAAACTAAAAGAATTTATTCAGATTTGTTTAATTAAAAACTAGGAGTGTACCGTTACAGCTGGGGTGACTCCCTTGGGACTTTATTTTACAAGTCTAATAGGAAGAAAGTCCATAAACCCATCGTAGAGCAAAGTACAGAACCAACTGCATTCTTTGCCTCCAGAAGATCCAACCTGCATTCATTAAACATGGTGTGGAAGATCATCCGGTCCCTGACAGCAAGCCAGCTTCTCTTACTGGTTTTATCTTTGCCACAGGGAAGGACAAGTAAGTTAATATTCTCTATGACCTTTTAGATTAAAAATTAAGTAAAGTAAAATAACGACCTATGGATGTTGGAACAACCTTAAGTTGTAATTTGGAATGTCTACCCAGTACAATGGTTCAAGTTATAAGAATGAGAGAACATTTTTAAAAGTGGTGGGGGGGATCCTTTTTATGGCTCAGATTGTATAAGACAGGATGGAGTATGCTATTCTTCTAGAACTGTAGCCAGAATTTTCACACTTTTAAATGTATTTCAGTACCACTTTCAAATGAGATAATCTTCTGTTTATTTGAACATGTCACTTACAGGAAAATATTGTCCACATTTTTATCTGTATCCCTACCTCGAAGTAGCTTCTCTCCTCTCTCAGGTTTTAAAATACTTACTCATGATAAAAACAAATTAAGCAAAAGGCTAGAGGTGTGGCTTGACAGGAGAGCGAATGCTTAATTAGCTCAAAGGCTCCATGATCAATCGGAAACACCAGGAAACAAAGCAAGGGGACTGAGCTGAAAGGATGCTTGCTCTGCAAGAAGGAGAATTTACACTTTCAGTGTGCATTGTAAAAGCTGGGCATGGCTATGTGTGCTTGTGGCCCCAGCGCTGGGGAGTGGAGACCAATGGGGCCTGAGAGCTTACAGGCCAGCAGAGCTAAGACAGATAGCTTCTGGTACGATGTGAGACTTTGCCTCAAGTCCACAATGCACAAAGAACAGAGGAAGACACCTGAAGCCCTCCTCTGGCTCTCACACGAGTGTGTACAGTTTCAGGCACTGTCACACTGAAGTCATATGAAAGGCCATATTAATGCATCTTTTGGAGGATGGCCTGGCTGCAGCTGCACCTCTGACTTTTGTTACCTGCTTCTGAACCAGGAAAATAAAAGCTGGAATTCAGACATTTATTATTATGCAGTGAAAAAAAGACCCTCTAAAAATAGGAGTAAAACACAAAAACAAAAACATGCAAAACATGGTGGTGAATGTCTCCAATCCCAGCACTCAGGAGGCAAAGGCAAGAGCATCTCAGTGACTTAGAGGCCAGCTTGGTCTAACTCCAGGACAACTAGGGCTATATAGTGAGACCCTGCCTCAAAAAACAAACAGCATCCTAATTACACATCCCACAAAACCTTGTCTACCTCATGGATCATAGCCATTTAAACATTTTTTAAAATTTTTTTAAAGATTTATTCATTCATTTATTCATTTATTTATGTATGTTGCTTTCTTCACCACCACCACACCAGAAGAGGGCAGGCATCAGATCTCATTACAGATGGTTGTGAGCCACTATGTGGTTACTGGGATTTGAACTCAGGACCTCTGGAAGAGCAGACAGTGCTCTTAACAACTGAGCCATCTCTCCAGCCCTATTTAAACATTTTTAAATTCCACTATACTGTCCATTTTTAATGAAACGCAAAAACAAATGTGTCCATATACCTATTATCTAGCAAGAAAGGTATTTTAAGTCAGTTTTTGCCCATATACATATTCAATTTTGATGCTTGTGATAATTAATAGAGATGGAATTTATATTCTACCTTTGGACTTATGTTTTAAATATTTTTCCATTTTGCTAGTCTTTTTCAAGTCTTTGCTTTACTTCTCTACTCATCTCCCTCAAAGCAAGCATATCAATATCAAGTTTGGTATCTCTCCACTTTTGATCTATATCTACCAGTTCTACTCTATACATTAAATATTTGATATTTTCCCAAGACTTTTCTTCTTGGACATCCCATATATTTTTCCATCAGATTACTCTGAGATCATTTTACACTCAGTTTCTAACTCGGTGGTCAAACTTTAATGAACACTTGAACCACCTAGGGTTCAAATGCCCCAATGCCTAGGTTACCTTCCTGTCAATCAAACACATGGTCTGGGAATGAGTCTCACACCAAGATGTAAAAGATCTCCGGGTGATTTCAACATGGAGCAAAATTTGGCGACCACAATTTTTAGTATTTAGCTAATAATACATTGTGTCATACCTGAGAGCTCTCATCCCAGCACTTGGCAAACTGAGGCAGGAGTATCTTCAGTTTGAGAACAAGTCACCAAACAAATAAACAAAATACATTGTGTATCTGTCTCCTTGTAAAACCATACAGATTGATTAAAATTGCTTTTAATTGTTGAGAGTGTATACTGTTGCCTTGATGTACCATAATTCATTTAACCAATCCCCTGTTGATGGACATCTTGGTTAGGTATCTGCCCATCTTAATAGTTTTTTCCTATATCCTCAGGTTCTGTTTTGACTGTGAATGGTAGAACTGAGAACTATATCCTGGACACTTACTATGGTATCCAAGCATCTCTGGAATGTGCTGTTCAAAACCACACCAGAGATGAAGAACTTCTCTGGTACAGAGAAGCTGGAAGAGTAGATTTGAAAAATGGAAACAAAATCAACACCAGTTCTGTCTGTGTCTCTCCCATCAACGAAAGCGACAATGGAGTCAGCTTTACCTGCAAGCTACAGCGTGATCAGACGGTGTCCATTACAGTGGTGCTCAATGTTACTTGTGAGTGAAGGGGAAATTGACAATCAATCTTGGATGTCTGCATTTGAAACTCTATGCCCACCCTCCCACATATGGGCTCTCAATATTGCCCAGGCTAGCTTCATTACTTATGGGCTCACAATGTTGCCCAGGCTAGCTTCATTACTTATGGGTTCACAATATTGCCCAGGCTAGCTTCATTACTTATGGGCTCACAATATTGCCCAGGCTAGCTTCATTACTTATGGGTTCACAATATTGCCCAGGCTAGCTTCATTACTTATGGGTTCACAATATTGCCCAGGCTAGCTTCATTACTTATGGGTTCACAATATTGCCCAGGCTAGTTTCATACTTATGGGCTCCAGTGATTGTTCTGATTCAGTCTGTCAAGGGCAGTCACTGTGTCTAGCCTATTCATTTCTTGAACTAAAAAAAAAAGAGGATTTTTAATACTTCTCTGTGAAATACTTGCCTTTTAACTATGTTTCTATTTCCTCATTAATTCATATCAGCAGCAAGGCCTGGGTGTACAAGGCTATATAATTCTAGCACTGATGTGGAGCCTGAGGCAGGATTGTCAGTTACAGGCCAGCCTGGGCTACACAGCAAGACTTTATCTCAAAGGCAGCAACACTAACAAAACGGCAGGGATTACAGAAGTGACTATGCTGGACGTCAAAAAGGATGTTTTAGCTTTACTTGAGATGTACTGACTTTCTTAAAGGGACAATGCTCCTGCATAGAGGACTTGCTTAAACAATCATTAACATTAACTGGTTAAAAGGGACAGTTCACAAATGGAACTGTTGTACTTGGCAATTCTGTTTTCTGTTCCAGCTGCTTCCTGTGTATCTTGAATACTACATAGCATTCTTGTTGGATGTGGATACAGAATTTAAAGCCAAAAGCGACAAAATGTCATTCTTCTGAGAAAGATATAAATAACACAGCCTACTCAGGGGCTAATTATTTCATATACAGATGATATAAGCCTCTTTTCCTTCCTTCTTCAGGTCTACCTCCTTCCTTACTGCCCACACTTTAACCATTTTATTAATTTCCTGTGCCTCTGCCAGTAAATACAAGGGGCATAGACAAGAACAGAAAACTGGCTTGGTCATTTCTCCTTCTAGATGTGAGAAGGGCTTGATGGACAGACGTGAGGGTTGGAATCGTTTGGTGAGGCTGTATGTGTCTGACTACCCATGAGCTCCAGCTGCTCTCCCTGTATTAGAGGCATGAGGACACATTAGGCCTCCAATAGAGGCAAGGGTTACCACAGTTGGATGGCTTCCTGAAGCACAGCATTCTTTGTAAGAGGGCCACTGAGCCAATGTAAATATGTCGCCTTGGCAAATGCAGCCAGACAAAAAGCCAAGCTTGAGGGTGTGCATAGCTTTCCAAATCACCACCACATTTCTAATGGTAGTTAGCAGGACAGTTGTAATGGTAGTTAGTTAGCAGGACACTTGTAATGGTAGTTAGTTAGCAGGACACTTGTAATGGTAGTTAGTTGGCACGATGTTTGTAATAGTGGTTAGTTAGCAGGGCATTTGTAATGGTAGTTAGTTAGCAGGACACTTGTAATGGTAGTTAGTTAGCAGGACAGTTGTAGTGCTAGTTAGCAGGACAGTTGTAATGGTGGTTAGTTAGCAGGACAGTTGTAATGGTAGTTAGTTAGCAGGACAGTTGTAATGGTAGTTAGCAGGACAGTTGTAATGGTAGTTAGTTAGCAGGACAGTTGTAATGGTAGTTAGCAGACCAGTTGTAATGGTAGTTAGTTAGCAGGACAGTTGTAATGGTGGTTAGTTAGCAGGACAGTTGTAATGCTAGTTAGCAGGACAGTTGTAATGGTGGTTAGTCAGCAGGACACTTGTAATGCTAGTTAGTAGCACGGCATTTGTAATGCTAGTTAGTTAGCAGGACACTTGTAATGGTAGTTAGCAGGACAGTTGTAATGCTAGTTAGTTAGCAGGACAGTTGTAATGGTGATTAGTTAGCAGGACAGTTGTAATGCTAGTTAGCAGGACAGTTGTAATGGTAGTTAGTTGGCACGATGTTTGTAATGGTGTTTAGCATCACAGCAGATTCACTTCTTTACACAGATTATCTTAATTTTCACAGAAAAGTCTTATTATCCAAGTTTTTGTTTGTTCGTTTAGATGAGGAACCGGAAACTTCAACAGGTTAGTAGCTGTTTAAGAGTCACAGTAGATGACAGATAAGGAGTTAGTGCTAACTTACTCTCACGCATATCTTTAGCACTGTGCTGTTTTAGTCAACCCTTGTACAAACTAAATTATTACATGGCTCAGAAAACAAGAACTGTTTTTGAAACAGTCCTACTGTGTAGACCAGGCTGGTCTAAAACTCATAGAGATCCACCTGCCTCTACCTCCTAAGGGCTTGGATGAAAGGAGTGTGTCACCACCCCAACTATTATTATATCTATATCATGTTCCTCGTCATATACAGCTTCGAGTATATCTTTTTTAAGGAAAAGCATTTTAATTTAAGTTATTTTATTATATGTGTATGTGTGTGTGTGTGTGTGTGTTTTAGCCACATGCATATTTGTACACTACGTGTGTGCCAGGTACCCACAGAAGCCAGGAGAAGACATCACACTCCTTGTAACTAGAGTTAGAGACAATTGTGAGATGCCGTGGGGGGAATGGGAATTGAACTCAGGATCTCTAGGAGAGCAGTTTCTAGCTATGTACATAGCAAACAGTAGAACTTTTTTTATCTAAGAGAGATGGAAGGAAGAGCTTGAATTGCTGACAATGGACTAACTACTGCGTGTTTCTAACGAATCTTGAATGCTTGAGTCTTACAGTTCCTCCTCTTTTAAGTGGAAATGGCTTCCAAACCGTGGAGGAAGGCAGCGATGTAAGGTTGGTTTGCAACGTGAAGTCCAACCCCCAAGCGCAAATGCTGTGGTACAGAAACAACAGCGCCTTGGTTTTAGAGAAAGACCGTCACCAAATCCAACAGACAAGGGAGTCTTTTCAGTTGTCAATCACCAGAGTCAAGAAGTCTGACAACGGGACCTACAACTGTATTGCTAGCTCATCTCTGAAAACAGAGACCATGGACTTCCACCTGGTTGTTAAAGGTAACTCTTTTCAAGTAATTGCTTAGCGTGATGCAGTAGTCAGTAGACAGGCTCCATAAAAGTCATCGGTGACAACCAACGATGAGGACTATAATGATTTAGAGCCAAGATTTCCGTTGGGAAATTATCCCCATCTAAGAGTGTTTTCTTTAGGCATTCTATCTGAGTCAGACTTGGTGCTGCAGGCCTTTAATCTCAGCAATACAGAAGGCTAGCGTAGGAAGATTGGGAGTTCAAGTCCTGCCTGGGTAACTTAGTGAGACCATGTCTTAGAAAACAAACAAACAAGCATTAGGAAGAGCTGGAGGCTGGGGCTAGGGCTCTACACAGAGGATGCTTTCCTTGTATGCAGGGGGTCTTGTGTTTGATCCTGGGCACTGCAAAGGGCTGGGATATCTCAGTGGTAGAGTGTCTGCTTTTAAAAGGAAAAAAAATTATTTTTCTAACCCAGGCATGGTAGACCTACACTTTTAATCACAGTACTTGAGAGGTAGAGGCAGGCTGATCTCTGTGAGTTCAAGACTAGCCTGGTCTATAAAGCAAGTTCTAGACTAGCCAGGGTAACACAGTGAGACCCTGTCTTCAGAAAGAGAGAGAGAGAAAGAGGTTAGAAGAATCATGGCTACTCCATATAGACCACTGGCTTTGAGCAAAGATCTTGCACCAATACAGAAGCAATTCTGGTTTAGTTTTTTGGGGGGGAAGAGGCTTCTACAGATTTCCACCAGCACTGATGTACGCAGGAACTAGCCGTGAGTTCACAGCCTACCACAGAAGAGAATTCAGAAACGTACAAGAGAAAAACATTTAGATTTAAAAAAAACACTCTGCAATCACTCCTAACTCTTGAACCCTGTTGTCCGATCAGCAGAGGGTGTGGAAAAGACACTTCTCCCTTGACATTCTATGCTCTCCACTCAAGCTTTTCATTCTGTGATAGTGGAGAACCAGGGAGGTGTGGAGTGTTCTCCTTAGATTTCTTTTCCTTTCTAAAGATTTCTTCATTTTGCTTTATGTGGATGAGGGTTTGCCTAAATGTCTGTATGTGCACCCTATGCGTGCGTCTCCTTGGAGTCTTTGCTCAGACAAAGAGGAAATGGGAACGCTTGAAGCGGCAGAGCAGAGGCACACCTCTCCTTCATACACCTTCCGTCAGGAGCAGCCAGACAAGCTGAGGCTCCCGCATCCCGTGGAACATTACTCACTAAGCTCACTCACTGCCACTCTTGCCATTCCCAGGAACCGAACCAACCTCCTGCCTGCTTGTCGGCACTGCTGTCACCAGAGCATGGCCTTACTTCCCCTCCACACTCGGGAGCCTGGGATACAAACTCAGCGCCCGGTGGAGAGGGAAGGTGGCTCTTGGTTGACTGCCCTGTCACTGTGGTGACTGAGCTGTCCATTAATTTGTCCTATGGAGCAAAACCAGTATGCCTCAGGGCTTGAAAAAGCAAAAACAAAAACCTAAAAAAAAACCCAAAAAACATAAAAACCCTGTGTCCAAAGGGCAGACGCAATGAAAGGAACACTACCTCGAAGTTTATGGCTTTTTAAAACCTTCCCCACAGCCTTTATAAAAAAAAAAACTGGTGGGGTAAACCTCATGGAGTGCCATCTTAATTAGCAATGAGGCCATACTTGGGGACTGGGTGCGTATAGCATTTCTCTTGGTTAGGGGGGAAAAAGCATAATAGCTCTCTAAGCACATTTTCTAAAAATCACACAGCTTGTGTGGCAGTCAGCAAACTGCCTTTTAGGTGGGCAGAAAGTTGTTTTGGGTGGAGATCCGCCAAGCCAGGCTGTTTTCTTCTTTCTTTTTTGCTGTTACTTCCCAAGCCGTCAGCTTGCCTTTACAGCACACGGGGCCTGCTGCTGGCGCTCAGTGGCACCTGATGCCAAATTTTCCACAGGCTCCCCCAGCTTCACAGCTCCGTGGGGGTAGTTTCTGAAAGGCTTTGAAAAGCTGGAAACGACAGGAAGCGCTTGGCCAGCTTAAGATTCAGCCCACATGTTAGAAATTATTTTATTATAATGGCCTGGGGAAGGGGACATCGAGTCTGGTCACAGATAGGAACACCGAGGGAAAGCATGCAGGAGGTTATACGAGTCTCCCAACAGGAGCGTGGAATGCAAAGTAAGCCAGTAGGTCAGTAAGTGTATTTTAGCTTGATTTGTAGAAGGTAAGCTGTCACGTGTGTCTTCCTGGCTTTCCGCTCACTAAAAGATATTCCAATCTGTGACTGCAATCAAAGATATTCCAATCTGTGACTGCAATCTGATTTCTCCTCCTAATCATCTGGCCTTTGCTTCCTCTCGGTTCTGATAAATTTCCTTGGTGTTTAAGTAGAGAGGTCTCCAGGAAGGTACTGACCTCAGTAGATCGTGGAGTTAATTAATACAAAGCCAGAACTTTCTAAGAAGGCTCCTCAGTCATACCTCTATGGAATGGTTGTCACCACTCACACCTTCATGAGAATAATTTGGATGGGGAACCCCTAAGAGTGGGCAGAAGCGAAGGATGCTTTGGAGCCAGGGTGTAACTCAGTGGTAGAATTTCTGCTTGGTGTCTAGGCCCTGGGTTCTATCCCTAGCACCCCCCACACACAAAAAAGCAAGAGCCTGTTTAATGTATTTACTTACCCCACCCACCCCAATTGTCCCGAGCTGGAGCCAAAAGAAATGATTGGAAGAAAAGATTTTTAAAAGACAATTGGTTGGGCCAGCAAGATAGCTCAGTGGTTATTTGTTGCCAAGCCAGACAGACAATCTAAGTTCTGTCCTTGGTTCCCACGTGGTAGGAGAGAACCAACTCCCACAGCTGTCCTCTGACTTCCTCATGTGTCCTGTGGCACCTGACCACCACACACACCGACACACAAATAAAGACATAGAGGGCAAACAAATAAACTTCGTGTCGTGGGCTCCAGGATGTAGGCGAGTGGGCTTCATGTCCAAGCCATCACAGTTGTTGCAGTTCCCCTCGCTGTCCTGGTGGAACTCTTTGCCAAAGACAGGAAGACTGGAGTCCTACTTCCTTACAGACACTGCAGTCACTCTGTAAAGCAGTGCTTCTACCTGTGGGTCACGACCCCATCACATAGTTATATTAAGATTCATAATGGTAATACAATTACAGTTACAAAGCACAACAAAATAACTTTATGGTTGGGGGTCACCACAACATGAGGAACTGTATTAAAGGGTCACAGCATTGGAAGGTTGAGAGCTAAGGCTCTAAGTGTCTTACCTGGCTGAGGCATTAACATAGTACAGTGCTGCTCCTTGGGCCCACCCATGTCTCTGGTCTCTCTTAGTTTGGGGAGTCCTCTCCACCTTTGTCTTCACGCTCTCCCAGCCCCCTTCCCTCTCTTCCTACTTCTGAGATTCCTCCTGAAAACCTTTGTGCTTTTGAGAAGGCATTGACTTCAATTTGCTGTTGCTTTCTGTGTGGCAAGAAAGGGGGGTTGGGTGAGGAGAGAATGGCAAACAAGCCAGCTAGTTCTGGGCAGTGCTGGCGCATGCCTTTAGATAGTCTGTGAGTTTGGGGCCAGCCTGATCTACAGAGTGAGTTCTAGGACAGCAAGGGCTACACAGAGAAACCCTGTCTGGAGGTGGAGGGGTGGGGAATATATAATAAAGAAAGCATAAAATGGCCTGAGCAGTCACTCTGGCTGAGGTATTCAAATTTCAGAAACTCCTTTCACAAAGGGATGGGTTCAAAGTCAGTATCTGCCATTATTAATTCTGTGATTTTATTTTGGATAAGTAGCCTAATCTGTCACAGACCTCCATTATGCCTCATCTTTTAGGGTTGTTTGGAGGATTCAATTAAAAGGGTGAGATATGCAAAGTGCATGTGCATGGTTCATATTAGAAACACAGCAACTAGAAGTTGGCTGCTCTCCCTGTGTTTGCCGTCCTCTACAGACAAAGTTCCTGTCATACCGATAGAGCCCATCATTGCTGCTTGTGTTGTGGTCTTCCTGACGCTGGCTTTTGCACTGCTTTCTAGGAGGAAAAGAATAATGAAGGTACCTAGATATTCTGAGCTATTGGGGTAAAAGTCATGTAAGAGATCGGCGCTGTGCTCAGTGCATGCCTTGTGCGTACAAGGCTCTAGCATTCACTCTGTGTGTAGCTTTACAAAGAGGAGAGGTACAAATGGACAAAGCTTGAGTGGAAATATGGGAGCTTTAGAGTTGGTTTTTCTTCCTTGTAAATCTCTCCTGCCAGGTAAGGCAGTGCCCACTTGTCTTCCCAGTGCTGGGGAGATAGAAGCAGGAAGATCTTAAGTTTAAGTCCAATCAGGGCTGCATAGTCAAATCTTGTTTGAAAAACAAAAAACCCCATCAATAACTTTCCCTTTTATTGTTGCTATGGCACCCTCGGTGCAATAAATAAACACAGGGAGGAACAGACGTCTGCCTGCCCTGCTCTTGGATACAGTCACATGCTCTACTGCTGTGGGCTGGAGTTGGACTTGTCCAATGGTTGACATCATTGTTTACTGTGTTTCAGAACATGTGTATGCTTAGGCTAATGGCCCACATTCGGCTCTGTGAGATCACTGGGGCCAAAGAGGGCACATATGGCAGAAAACCTCTAAAGAGAGCCAGAGTGCTCTAGGCTGAACTCATCAGCCAGAGAGCTGCATTCTCCACGCAATAGTAACTAGATCTGATTTGGGGCGACAGTGCTTCCCAAGAAGAATCTCACCCCACCCTCTATTGCAGTCCAAACCCTTTTCCCAAAGAAAGAAAGAATGGAAGGAGAGGAAGGAGAAAGGAGAGAGAAAGGGAAAGGAGGGAGGGAGAGGGGGGAAGAGAGAGAGAGAGAGGGAGAGAGAGGGGAAGAGAGAGAGAGACAGAGAGAGAGAGAGAGAGAGAGGAAGAAAAGAACACACTGGACAGAGAAGATTGTTTAGTAGGTAAGGGCACCTGTGGCCAAGTCTGCTGGCCTGAGTTCAATTCCTGGAGCCCATATAAGGAAAAAATGGACACCTGCAAGTTGTTGTCTGTCCTCCACACATGTACTAAGGCATGACACTCCACCACCACCACACACACACACACACACACACACACACACACACACACACACACACCTGTGAGTCCTAGAAACATTCTGATCAAGAATTATATCTTCCCGGAGTTCAATAAAGATCTATTCACATGAGCTGGAGAGGTGGCTCAGTGGTTAAGAGCACTGGCTGCTCTTCCAGAGGTCCTGAGTTCAATTCCCAGCAACCACATGGTGGCTCACAACCATCTGTAATGGGATCCGATGCTCTCTTCTGATGTGTTTGAAGATACCAACAGTGTACTCATATAAAAAAAAAAATCTTAAAAAAAAAATCCATCCACATGATCAAAAGAAAAGAGAGCTGAGCCCACACAGAGGCTGCATTGTCGTTCCACAGCACCCAATGCCACATAGATGCATTCAAAATGCTCATTCCTGATCTTAGAAAAGGAGACAAACTCACATGTACTTCGTGTTTGCCTTTCAGCTCTGCGTGAAAGAGAGTGGCCGGAATTCAGAAACAGCTCTGTAAGTGCTCTGGCAGAGACAGTGGTAGGGGCTGGGAGTGGGGGATGATAGAGCAGTTTTGTAAGCCATGAGCCACAGCGGGTGCCCGAGTGCCGTCCCAGGCATTCTTCTTCAGCGATGGGAGGCGGAAGCGATGGGATCAGAGAACGCAGAATGGAGAAAAACCTGTCTCCACATTAGAGGGAGAGTTGGGAAGGTTGCTCAGGGCAGGGAACACCTTGGGACTTTCTGCCTATTCTCTGAGCAGGTTTAGCCAGGGCTTAGGCAACTGCATTGCCACACAAGCAACTAAAAGAGCTTGTCCTGGTCGACGGCACTGCTACGCTGTCTCCCTCCGCTCCTCATCCTCTACCTGCATCCCTTTAGCCTGCGCATGGCAAGTGGGTCGTGTAGAGCAGACAGAGGCCTGTTTGCTGGAGAGGATGGGTTTGTTTGGAACTTCTTATTGCCACAATCATTATTTGAATTAATTTCTTAATTCGTTTCAGATAAATAAAAAATAAAATAAAAGCCGAGCTGCCACCTAACGTGAAGAGTTTCGCATCAGGACCTTCTCGATTTGTACAATGCCATCTGTATCTATTGCTATTTTTAAATTCACTCCTGTTAAATTGTCAGAGGTTACGAAGGAGTATTTAGTTAATTACTAGGCAGTTGTTATGACTAATTTGATCTACTTATTGAACTATGATAGGGGCACGGGTTCAAAATAGAAAGATTTCAGGAAGCCCTCTCCTGAAGTATGTTGATTAATTTCAATTCATTCCTAATAGAACGGTAACCACCCACTATTCGACTCATAGTTTTCTACACAGGAGATTAACTGATATTTGGATGTTCTAAATCAGTGCAGTAGCTAAGAATGGAAGCAGTGACCAACATAGAACGATGACAGTCCTAAGTTGCCAGGGAGCACGTAGAGATATAAACTGTCCCCTGCATTCGATGTCATCCCATCAATGTTTTGGGACTAAAGGAGGGAAGACCTAATCTCAGAGTGTAAGACAGTCCTCCAGGTGGAATAAATTTTGTATCATGAAGATTTTAGCGTATGTCCTTATTTTTCTTATCTCCACACAGCTGACGGTGTCATAAAGCCGATGTGTGGTGCGGACAGGGCAAAGGGCACAGACTGGGACTGGGTAGCTGGATGGTGTCTCCTACTGGTATTCTTTGCGTCTTCCCGGAGACCTTTGCATAGCTCTAGCTGTATTCCTGATGAGTCAGCACGTACTCACGCCGCACGGAGCAACCTCTAATTGCAGCGCCCTTACTGTTCAGCGTTGACTCCCTCCACTTCTAGGTTTCTCTTCCTGATTTGTTTTTTTCCGTCATAAGAATGTATGCTTCTCTCTCTCCTACAACTGAGATAAATCGAGCAAGAGACAGCACTGCCCAAAAACATCTTTAGGATCTCCACGACAATCCACCTCTAACTTGAAAGAGATTTCTTTTCTGGCTTTTTCGTGGTGTTTTTAAGCACTTAGAGTTAAATCTGGTGCTATTTACATCCTAGACAAGAGGACTCAGCCTCTCCCCTCTTCCGAATGCTAGAAAGTGGAGTGGGGGAGAGGGGATAGGTGGGTGGAAAGATGATCGGGCTTCGTGTAGGATTTCTCCAAGCAGAATCTGGAAGCCCTGGTAACACACTATAAGGACAAAGTAGGAGTGTGGATAAATCGGATGCTTAGACCACTAGGTAGAAGCCTAGAACGTATGAAGACAAAACAGGTCCCGGGCAACAGTGGGTTGAGGTAGTTTGATTTAAAAGGAAAAAAAAAAAAAAAAGAGCAGAAAATGTATTTATGGGAATGGAGGTAGCATCAGGGAACCTGGTTCTGGTCTTGGCTGCACTGTCTGGGGCAGCCCTTTCCCCTCCCTCTGGACATTTGGAAAACAAGGAGGCTGGGGTTTACATTATTTTGCTAATTCTGATCCCCACATTCTTCCCGTGAATGTAGGAAAGAGCTGACAAGGACTGAAAGGCAATGCCTTTGCCCCACCTAGCAAAATTATGAATCATACTATGTTCTAGAATATATAACGATCCTTGAGAATTGCAGGTCATCAGGAGAGAGTTTCTTCACCCATGTATAATTCAGTGGCCTTGTACGCTGGCACAAAGACCACGCACGGAGTTCACATGAGCAGCAGTATCATAAACGGACGTTGCATTCAGAGACATTGCCTTTCGCTGAAGAGAATACGTAGTAATACGAGGTCTCTCTCCTATTACCATCGATGCGAGCCTCGAAGCAGACTCCATTCAATGCCTCTCCCCCAGCATGTTTCCTCCCTACTCAGAGGTAACTGAGCTCCTAACTCGCGCACATCAAGTTTTGACTTGAGATCAAGTTCCAGTGAAAAAGGGCAGTGATGGTCACTCCTTTCCCAGCCTTGCCATTAATTGTATTCTTATTTTTATTCTTTCTGAACTTCATTCTTTTAAGTTTTTTAAAATTTTTAATTGTGTGTGTGTGTGTGTGTGTGCGCGTGTGTGTGCGTGTGTGCAGTGCCCGGGGAGGTCAGATGAAGGCACTGCATTCCCTTGGAGCTGGAGTTGTGAGCCACACTTATTATAGCAATATATCTTCTTTTCTTTTTAAAGATTTTTAAAATTTACTTTATTTATATACACACACTGTAGCTATCTTCAGACACACCAGAAGAGGCCATCAGATCTCATTACACATGGTTGTGAGCCACCATGTGGTTGCTGGGAATTTGAACTCAGGACCTCTGGAAGAGCAGTCAGTGCTCTTAACCCCTGAGCCATCTCTCCAGTCCCCATAATCTATCTCCTTAATTTTAGAAAGATT
Organism: Rattus rattus; assembly: GCF_011064425.1. NCBI lineage: Eukaryota > Metazoa > Chordata > Mammalia > Rodentia > Muridae > Rattus > Rattus rattus. The sequence continues at coordinate 95,595,825 of NC_046162.1, forward strand.
TATCAATAACACTTGCTAGTCTGAATTTGCATTCGGATAATTCAGTTACCCAGTCAATATAGTTCCACCTAAAAGCCAAGAAAATGATACTTTATTTAACCTGTGCAAGCTTTTAGAGACTAACAATATAAACAGGTGTGGTAGCCAATGCCTATAATCCAGACCTTAGGAGATGAAGGCAGGAGGATTAGGAGTTCAAGGTCAACTCCTGCTACATAGTAAATAAACCTGGGCTACATGTGGGCCTGTGTCAAATAACAACGGAAACCCAAAAGGAACAGTATTGGGTGATAGAAAACAATATGACAAAAGTTGAAATTCTCACAGAATTAAAAAAAGTTTAAAATAAAAGAAGCTGTTAAAAAAAAAACCTCAATATACTCCTTGGTGTTTGGCTGAATAGTTGAAGGTGGCCTGACCTCCCTGTCAGCCTTTCCCCTTCAGTCACTCCCATTAGGTCTGACTGCTTTGTGTGCCAATGGCAGTCGCATTCTTACAAGGGTCAAGCCGATGGCTCAGTAAAGCAGGCTAGATGGACAACAGGGAGGAGTGATAGGGGTCGTTGCCATCCTCTGAAAGCTCATCTGTCTATAAGGTGCTAATTTTGACCACTGGAGACAGAATTAATTCTTCAGAAGAAATCTGAAATTTGGGGTTGGGGATTTAGCTCAGTGGTAGGCGCTTGCCCTAGCAAGCGCAAGGCCCTGGGTTCGGTCCCAGCTCGGAAAAAAAAAAAAAAAAAAAAAATCTGAAATTTGTATTTGTATGTCTAAAAGTCTCCTAGTTTACTTTTTTTTGCTGTTGTTTATTTGTTTGCTTTGATCCTTAGCAGCGTGGGAGTAGATGAGTCCTCTCATGCCAACAAAGGCCATTTCTGACAGATAGGTCCTAACCTGGCGTTGACTTGGGCTTTCCTGGATTCAAGTGAGATTCTGTGGCAAAGCTCCCACACCAAGTACAGGAATTCACCACACTAAAGTGTATCAAGGACTGATAGTTACACTATACTGAGCTGGGGACTTGATCTGAATTATTTTCTGATCTTATAGACAACCTTGTGAAGTAGTCATGACTGGCCCAATGTGAAGAGGCCCTGATTCAATCTCAGTACACACACACACACACACACACACACACACACACACACACACGATAGATAGATAGATAGATAGATAGATAATAGATAGATAGATAGATAGATAATAGATAGATAGATAGATAGATAGATAGATAGATAGATAGATAGATAGATAGATAGAATGAGTGAGTAGTGTCACTTCCGGACAAAGCAAAGCAGAAAGGGTTTCTTTTTTTGTTGTTCCCAGACATGGTAGCTGGGAAGAGATGTGAGGACACCTGCCATGTTGGTGTTGGAATAACCCCGTGGACCAGAGCTTCCTATTCACGAGTAAATGAGAGATAGAGCTATGTGTTAAGCCATCAGGTTAGAATGAATTTTGCTCTTGCTGTTGTTATTGCTACCTGATTTAACTTCTGACTAATGCAGGTATTTTTATCACAACAAGAACTCAAGAGCATTTGGGTAGCTCCACGGTAGAGCACTTACCTGGTATGTGTGAGAACCCGAACCCAGCAATGATGCTTATCAAAACAGTTTATAAAATAATGCTTTAATAAAATGATGTTTAACTTTAAGGCACGTTTCTCTTTAATTTTTAGATTTATTTATTTATGTATTTGTGTACGGATGGTTATTTATTTGTGTTGGGAGTGGCCTGTTTGTGTCAGGAATCCTCCCCTTCCTCCATGCCGGTCCCAGGGATCAAACAAAAGTCATTTGGCGTGGTGGCATGGTTCCTGACCCTTTGAGCCATCTTGCCAACCCAAGGACAGTTTTATTAATCCCTATTCCTTCCCCCGTCTATGGACTCTGAGTCACAGAAAATGCTGGCCAGTCTGCCACAAAATCGTGCTTATCCCTGTGACTAGACTTATATCCATTAGGAACGCATCTTAGAGGGAATGGGGCAGCCATAGTGTGGGCCAAATAAAATCAAGCCATTTGTCTTCACGAGAAAGGAAAATTCAAATTCTACTCAAGTTCGTGCCAGGGACTACAGAGAACGCACATTCTCCATTAATCACAGATGTCCCAGGACTTAGGTAATCTTCATGGGAGAATTATCTCGGCAGCATCAAGGTGGGCGCACAACAAATAACTTGCAGCCTGGGTTGTTTGCACCTCCATGGTGCTGTGAAACATGTTGCTCTCAGAGCCCTTTCTACATATGTGTTTACGGCTGAGATGGGAGTGGGGCTCTGAGCCACTGCCAACAGATTCCTAAAGTGTTGCTGTGGAAACTTAGGACTTCATTTATTTATTTATGCCTTTATTTCTTCTGATGCTCTCGGCAAATGTTAGACTGTTTTAGTATATTAGGAAAGACATTCTCTTACATTTTCATGTACCTTGTGATTTATAAAATATTTTACACCCGTCTCTTTGACTCATGTAGCCACTCGGGTAGTAATGATGCCATTGTTTGTGATTTATGATTGGAGATACTAAAGTTCAGAAAGGTGAAGTGATCTGTCCAAGGCCACACAGCCAGGAAAGAGAGCCACTCCTTTCCGTCACTCTGCCTTTGGGCCATAAATAAGGACCACAATTATTCTTGGTTTTACAGGACACTCAGCTCGTTGGCAATTTGACAGGAAGAATGGAGACGGGAGGTTAAAAAAAAAAAATTGACTTCAGACACAGGTTATTTCCATTCGGTCTTGTTAGGTTGTTACAAGGTCTATAATAGGATCAACAGAATTTTGGATCCCAATCTACAGCATTTCATCTGTTCTAAGCCAGACTGCAGGGTTTTTGTTTGTTTGTTTTAATTTAGAGGAAGCTTCTTCAGAAACTTCAGTTCACATCTGCCTCTTACACCAAGAATGAACATCTGTAAGGTACTTCCTGTGTCACAGAACATACACACATGCGTTTAACATCAAATAGAAAACAGATGCAGACAGATGGAGATTAGATGGAGGGGGCCGTGGGAGGGGGCGGGGAGAGAAGCGAGGAGACAGAATGATTTAAAGCTCCAGTGACCAGGCTTGGTCTACTCACTCTGAAAATTGGGAGCCTGAAGTGAGCCAGGCGGGGACCATGCCCCTGGAAGATTCTGACTCCCTTCATGTCTCTCAAAGTATAAGTAGCTCAAGAACTGAGAATGAATCTTCGGTTTGAGGACTGCTGTATAGGGGATGTAAAGGGAGTGTAGTTCTCGGGAGTCTTTGCCTAGCACCGGAGTTTGATCCATCCTCTCAGGCTACTGTGAGGTGGTGGGACCTTTAAGTTGTGGCCTCTAGTGGGCGGTCTTAGTTTAGGGAGGGTGTGTCCTCAAAGGGAATTATGGGACTCTGGCTTTTTAGCCATTGTGGTAGAGAGCCTTGGCTCCACTACAAGTTCCTGGTGGTGCGACCCCAGAACTAATGCAACCGGACGCAACAGCCATAAACCGAAAGCCCTGAACTGTGAGGGGAAATGAAACCTTTCTCTTACTGAGTTGACGTCTCACCTATTCAGTCACAGTGATGGAAAACTGGCTTCTGCCCATTGACTTTGGAATCTTGTCTTTGGGGAAGGCACAGCTTCTCTCGGAACTTTGGTTAGGTTGGGTGCTGAAGCAAGTAGCCAGACTCCGCCGCACTGCCACACACAGCCAACACCACTCGTGGGAAAGCTGTGACTGCCAGACAGACATCCTTGACGTATATGAGCAGCTGCTATGAAAAACCGGATGCTCATTCTGGCTTGACCACATGAAATCAGTCGTCTCGCATAGATTCAAAATGGAGGAATCGTTTAGGCGTATTCTCGGTACAATCCCATGAGCCCTCACATTGCACGATTTAAAAAGCTTCTATTTAACAATAATGACTCTTGGATGCTTTGCCACCTTGTATGTCATTTCTGCAAACTGTTCCTTTCGAAGCAAGTTTTTTTAATCCCAAACAGGACATTTCTCTCCAGCTGTTACTTGTGATCTGACACGCAGCTGAAGGATATCATTAAACAATTCCATCAAAGAGGACATAAACTTTGTCGGTGCTGAGGCACCATAACCTTGAGTTCTTGCAATGATTTTATAGTTATGAGACTTCATAAAATGGTTTGATAACAAAACTTGGCTCACACGGACATCATCTGTCTGAAGGACTTTGTTCCGATTGGAGACGTAAGTTGTATTTAAGAAAATATTTACTGGTTTATTGCCAACTTTGGATTTCTGCTAGATTTACAGTTTCTCTTGATCACTCAGAAGGTGGGGATGGTGCCTTTTGATCCCACAGAGGTTAATCAACATACTGATGCTTCTGCCGTGTGTCCCTTGCTTGAATGTTGTGTCACCTCCATTGTTTTCCACCTACATTGGATGAACAGGAGAACTTAACTACCAACATGCACGAGAAAACCTTCATGATAAGGATGTGACTGCCGTTCGTCTGTCAGAGCATCAGAAAACCCAAGCCATTCAGACACTTGCTTTGTGGCAGGCTGAGAAAGGGCATGCAACACTCAGGACTTTGCAAACCTCTGGGCTCATTATTTGAATCAGCCAGCCTAAGGAACCTTTTTTCTCCAGGTTTGTCCACTTACACTGTCTTTTGATCTTCAGGTTGGAGGGTTTGAGTTCTTAGTCTCTGAAGTCAGCCATTTTCTCCCCCAACGCTGTGTGATGATCTGAACGTCATCGTCCTCTCTGCTTATATTTTCTCGGCTGTGAAACGGGGAACTTAGGGTTGTTAATGGGGATTAAATGACCAAAGACTGAGCAAGGCCCGTGACAAAGTTGGCACTGGAATCATTTCACTCATGATATCTTGCATTTAAATAGGAACATCCCTTTTTAGAAGAAACCTGCTCATTGATTAAGTAACTGTACACGCCTCTAAATGGCAGAGCCAAGTTGAGATGATTTCAAATATTGGCTTCTTTCTCGATCCCTATGCTTATTTTCTTTTGATATTGTTTTGTGAAACAGACCTTTTCTCTGTAACCCTGACTGACTGACCTCACACCTGGAATTCTCCCACTTCAGTTCGTGAGTGGTGGAATTACAGACGTGAGCCATGGTCAGGTCAGCTCCCTAGATGCTGTATTTCTTATTAAACTGAAGAAATCAGGTCTCCTCCCACCTCGCCTCCAACTCAGGGACTCCCCCTTGATGGGCAGTCAGTAACTACTGAGCCACATCTCCAAGATTTTTCTTTTGAGATTTATTTATTTTGTGTATGCAAGTACACAGTAGCTGTCTTCAGGCATTGGACCCCATTACAGATGGTTGGGAGCCACCATGTGGTTGCTGAGACTTGAACTCAGGACTTCCGGAAGAGCAGCCAGTGCTCTTAACTGCTGAGCCGTCTCTCCAGCCCCAAGATATTTTTTATTAAAGGGTTTTACTAAAGACATTTTTGTCCTAAAAAGAGAAACTTATTTTTTTCCTTCCCTTTCAAACTGAGATGCATGCCAACTCCTCTCTCTCTCTCTCTCTCTCTCTCCCCCCTCTCTCCCCTCTCCCTTCCCCTCCTCCTCTCCCTTTCCTCTTCCCCCTCTCCCTTCTCCTCCCCCTCTCCCTCTCCTTCCTCCTCCCCTCCTCCCTTTCCCTCTTTCTCTCCTTCCTCCTCCCCCTCCTTTTCCCCCTCTCCCTCTCCCCAACTCTCTCTGATTTAAGTTGTGAACACCCTCAGTTTCATTTCTATATGATGAATTATTCTTTCTTGGGACAAAGAAGAGAGAAAAATAAGAAAAACAAGGTAGGAGTGAAAACTAGGAATTGAATGGGAAAACAGCCCAAGGCCGAGCTCTGGGAAGGGTGGGGCGGAGCCACCCTCCCCTGTGCGATGTATTTAGTGACAGTTTCATTTTTTGTCCCAGCAACATCAGATTATTGCTCTGGATCGTTTGCTCCAGATAGAATCCACTCCTCGGACAAGAGATGAATTAAAACCCTGGCGCTAGCAGCCAAGCAAAGCCAGTCCAACAGCATTCCTGAAGGGAAACAAAGACCTGTGGTCTCCAATGGAATCTAATTATTGTTTTCCCTGAAGATCCAATCGCTCCAGATAATTCATACCTCCTGATATGTGCCCTTCTTTTCTTTTTGTCTTCAGTCCAACTTTTCTACACTTCGATAACATTTCTCTCTCCATGATCGTAGGTGAGTATTTTGTAAGAGTGGGAGTTGCTTATTTAATTGAAGATATTAGGTGCCTCCCACCCTACCCCACTTCTAACCTTACCCTCTCAGAGCTTCACACATGAAGGATTTTTCAGAGCCCAGTCAGGACCCCCTTTATACCTGATCAACACAATAATACTGACGTGCTTTATCCTGTTTTTCTTTTCTTTTGGGGTGGGTGTGTTGGGTGGGTGTGAACACATAGGTGTGGGCACCTGTGTACACTCGTGTGGAGGCAGAAGACAGCCTCTCATGTGGTAGTGTTCCTCAGGAGCCATCTACCCTGGTTTTTGAGATAGGACCTCTCACTGGGGCATAGGACTGGCAGAGTAGGCTAGGCTGGTTAGCCAGCAAACCAAGGCATCTGCCTGTCTCCACCTCTGGGATTACAAGTGTGGCCAGTGCCACACCTAGTAGCTTTTAACATGGGTGCTGGGGGTTCAACTCAAGTCCCACGCTGGCAAGTGCTTCACTGACTGAGCTAGCCTCTTGGCCCATTCTTCTGTTTCTCACACGGAACTTCCTCTATTCCGTGAAATGAAGGCAGTTCCTGAATCTTTCAGGTTTTGTGTTTCGATTCCTCAGCTCTCCGTAGTCTCCTCTCTCTTTAGTTCTAGCTATACTCAGTCTTCAGTTTCTAAACAAGAGACCCACTACCTTAAGACACTCTGCATAAGTTATTACCTCCACGTGTTGGTTAATTCTTGTGACACAAACTGGAGGCATCAGAGAAGAGGGGGAACCTCACCGGAGAAATCGCCTCCAATAGATCGACATATTGGCTGGTCTCCGGGGTATTTTCTCCATTAATGGTTGATGTGGTAGTGTTGGGTGGGTGGTTCTGGGTTGTGTAAGAAAGTAAGCTGAGGGCTGGAGAGATAGCTCAGTTATTAAGAGTGCTGGCTGCTCTTTCAAAGGACTTGGGTTCAATTCCCAGCACCTCACAATCGTCTGTTGTAACGCCAGTTCCAGGAAATCTGAGGCCCTCTTCTGGCCTCCACAGGTACTGCATGTATGTCTACATAGACAAACGTGGGCAAAACCCCTACACATAAAAAAATAAATAAATCAAGAAAGAGTAAGCCATGGAGAGTGAGTGTGTGAGCAGTTTCCTCTATGGTTCCTGCCTCTGCTCCTGTTCCATTTTCCGAGCTGACTTCCATCAATGATGGGCTGCAATTGGGACATGTTATCGTAAACCCTTTCTTTCTGGAGTTGCTTTTGGTAGGTGTTTTTATCAGAACAGCAGAGCGCAAACCAGAATACCCCAGCTAGAGCGCCTTTCCCCTAGACACTGTCGCTTGACAAATTCCCAATTGGACAAAACTTAGTTATCCTTCATCTCTTCAGAAAGCTTCCTCCAGAGTTTGCAGCCTGACTTCAAAGTTCTTCCTTCACACCCAACATCACATCAGGCAAACATCCACCACAGTGTCATCACCAGTGTGCATCTGAGTGAGCGAGTGGATTTTTTTTTTTTTTTTTTTGAGATTCTGTGCAATTACTAGCAATGCTGACATAGTCTTAACCATGACTCCCGGAGCAGCGACTTTTCCTGGGACCCTCTGTCCAATAGAACTTACTGTGGTGATGAACGTCTTCTGTTACATAGCAGCCCAACACAGTAGCCCAGCCTCCAACCACATGTGGATACTGAGCACGTAGAATGTGACTTCTTCATTGAGAAAGTGAAGTAAAACATAGTTCTACTTCTCACAATAGGGGTTGAACCCGGAGCCCCACAGTTGCTAGGCACTCATGATACCACCAAGATACGTTCGTTCCAAATCGACAGGTGAAATTTTACTTTAAATAGCCCGAAAGCTCCTGGTAGCCAGAGTGGCTCTAGAGTGGCCTTAGTGGGTTTGGGAATATGTGTATTCCCAAAATTATGAGAATAGAGCCACGTGCTGGATGTTTCTGTCGATGACAGATGCCACACAAAACAGTGCTTCTGTGGGATTATAATGAGACTGAAAAGTTCTCTGGCCTAGTGATCCGGTGTCCCAGTGCCATAGTGCAACAGATTTCACGTTTGCGGGATGCCACTGTAAGCAAGCCTGCTGTGCTGCTGGCCGAGTGATAGCACAGCGCAGACAGTGCCTGCTGTTTGATGACAAACGGCTGTTTATGTGTCCAGGATACAGCACTTCTCGTTGCCCATTTAGGGGATGTGCCTTCCAGTTAGTAAAAAGTTTTACTGCCGGGGTTGGGGATTTAGCTCAGTGGTAGAGCAGCGCTTGCCTAGCAAGCACAAGGCCCTGGGTTCAGTCCCCAGCTCCGAAAAAAGAAAGAAGAAAAAAAAAAAAGTTTTACTGCCAAACGACACGCCATGCTACATTAGCCTTAACCTCATCTGTCCTCTGTCTGCCATACCACATCTTCATCTTATCAAGAGCCCGTATCAAAAGATTGACTTTGGCAGGCGTGTGTAAGCTCACTGTTTGCACAACAATGAAGTAAACAATGCAGTTAGGATACGCTTTTGTCATTCAGCAGCGGGGACCGTGGGGGGGATGGGGTGGGACTGTATTGACAAATGTTCTTAAGCTAGCGATATTAAATTATGCTCCCTTAAATGCTCCCGTGAGCAGCGCGTAAGAATTGTCAACCGTGGTTTTTTTTTTAAGCTTTCTTTTAATTATAGAGGTCTAAAACGCTATTTTATTTCAATTTTGATTTACAGTTCGATCATTCTTGTCATTTATGTCTCCTTTTGTGTGTTGCCTATTTGGGTCTTTTGTGCTTTTTTTTTTCCTTTTGGCTTATCTTCAAATTTTCTTTTTTTTTTTTTTTTTTTTTTTTTTGGTTTTTTTTTTGGGCTCTGGGGACAGAACCCAGGGCCTTTCGCTTCCTAGGCAAGCGCTCTACCACTAAGCTAAATCCCCAACCCCCAAATTTTCTTATTATATTTAGTTATTTTATGTGTTGTGTGTTATGTGTTATGTGTTGTGGGATGTGTGTGTGTGTGCGTGTGTGGGGAGGTCGGAAGATAACTTGAGAGAGTTGTTTCTACCCTTTTCACTTGCTTATAGTTGACCTTTAAAACCCATCCACTGGAAAGGCGTAGTTAACGCTTCAGCTTTGAGGGCCATGGTGGTAAGCTGTTGCAGCCTCCCCCCCCCTATATGTGTGTGTGTGTGTGTGTGTGTGTGTGTGTGTGTGTGTGTGTATAGAACATTGGTGACTTCCTAGCCTCCAGTCACATTTCCCATCCAAAGACCATCAGCTCCCCCAATCCCTGTCCTGCAGGATGCACATTTGAAATTTGTTACCTGGTCTCCACATGTGGCCACTTGCTAGATACACACTCGTGTGTGCGTGCACATGTGCATACACACACACACACACACACACACACACACACACACACACACTGGAAGAGGGGAGAGAGAGACTTTAACTTTTCTATTTATTTTTTTACTTAGGCGTATGTCATATGAATGCAGGTGCCTGTGGTCACTAAAAGAGGGTGTCAGATCCCCTGGAGCTAGTGACATGGACAGTTGTAAGCTGCTTGATGTGGAGAACTGTACCCTAGTCTTCTGGAAAAGCAGCAAGCTCTTTTGACTGTTAAGCCAGCCCCTGAACTCTCCTTTGGCAAACGTTATTTCAGTGGCTGGCACACTGTATAGCAGACGAGACTGATCTGGTTCACCAATATTATTAGAAAGGGTTTTCCCACGGGGGATTTTGTACATATAGAGATATCCCAATGGTTGGGCAGTGGTGATGTATGCCTTTAATTCATTCACGCACTCAGGGGCAGAGGCAGGTGGATCTGAGTTCTAGGCAGCTTGGTCTGTAGATGGAGTTCCAGGGCAGCCAGGGATATACAGAGAAACCCTGTATTGAAAAAAAAAAAAAAAAAAAAAAAAAAAAAAAACCAAACCAAACAAACAAGAAAAGAAATATCGCAATGAATAAAGGGTACATGCCATCAAAGTCTTTATGATACCGAAAGACCGTACCCCTAAACGGGGGACGTGTCTTTCGCTCCAATCGTGGGATGGGGTGCCCCCAGGAATCACGAGGAGCCGGTCTTGATGTAACAGCAAGAGGTAGCTTTTATTAACGAGATCCCTATTAGCGGGATCCCGGGTCGATACGTATCCCACACAGGAGACAGAGGAATCGACCCTGAGCTTCCAAACTCGGGGGTTTATATAGGGGAGGTTAGGGGCATTCGAGCGGTTACACATGATTGGTCAATTCAAATGGTGCACAGTTACTTTCGGCGCGAAATTACATCAGCAAGGAGTACGTACGTGCTCTCTAGCAGCTCAGCAGCGCAGGTAGGGTGGCTCATCTCACTCAGGGGGGTGAAGGAAGGGGAGGGGGTGGCTACAGATGGTCAGTGTCCTTGGGGCTGATAGCTGGTTTGGCAAGTCCTATCTCTGGCTCTCCCTCAGGGACATCCGGCCCTGCACATCCGGACTCTGACAATGAGTAACCTTTTTAAAACTCTAGTTCTACAATACGATTTTAAACTATCCTTCAAGCTCATTTCTGACCTCTCAAGTGTTTTCTTTTTCCTACCATCTACTCTAAACTTCTATCACAGTAATTTTCAGAGCAGTTGGTTTTTACAGAAAGAATATGATCCTAAATCTTCACATAAGAGTGGCTCAGTAAGTAAAGGGCTTGCTGAACACGTATGAGGACCTGAGTTGATTGGTTTTTTTTGTTTTTTTTTTTTGTTTTTGTTTTTTTTTTTTTAAGATTTATTTATTATATACACTTTAGCTGTCTTCAGACACACCAGAAGAGGGCATCAGATCCCATTACAGATGGTTGTGAGCCACCATGTGGTTGCTGGGAATTGAACTCAGGACCTCTGGAAAAGCAGTCAGTGCTCTTAACCGCTATGCCATCTCTCCAGCCCAGGACCTGAGGTTTTTTTTTTTTTTTTTTTTTTTTTTTTTTTTTTTGTTCTTTTTTTTTGGAGCTGGGGACCGAACCAGGGCCTTGCGCTTCCTAGGCAAGCGCTCTACCACTGAGCTAAATCCCAACCCAGGACCTGAGTTTTGATTCTAGAATTTATGTGAAACTTTTGGCAATGCCTTCCTGTAACCCAAGCACTGGGGTGGGAGGAGAGATGGGGATTCGTAGGTACTAGTTGATCAGACAGTCTAGCTAAAATGGCAGGTTCTAGGTCCAGCTAGAGACCACTGCATCTCAGGAAATAAGGTGAAAAGAAGCTGAGGAAGACAGCCTCCACACATGTACACACACACACCCCACTCACACAAGTTTTCTCAATTCCAGGCTATTTCCCCTTAGCGATAAGTGTAAGTTCATTCAAGAGCAGATACTATATTTCCAGCTAAAATGCTCCGCCATGTGGCAGTAGCACAGATAGTTTTCAGTTTGCATCACCACTACCAATTTCAAAAGTGTGCATTTCTTGTAAGATTTATTTTTACTTTATTTGTGTGGGGGTATATCTTGTGCGTGCGTACGTGCATGCGTGCGTGTGTACATGGATTCTGGTGGAGGCCGGATGAAGCATCAGATCCCCTGAAGCTGGGATTATAGAAGCTAAGCCATCGGATGTGGTGCTAGGAACTGATCTTGGTCCCTCTGGAGAAGCAACGTGCATTCATAACTACTAAAGCATCTCTCCAGCCCCCGAAGTGTGCATTTGGTGACAAATGTTAGATATTAAGAGGGCTTCCCCTTGCTTGGAATTTTGTTCGTGTCATGAGGTGTTACTAATGGTTATAATGAACCGTTTAAAATGTACTTAACCAGATGTGGCTGGTTCTTCATGTCCATGGGTCCCATATACACAGTCTGTGTTTGCAAGTTTAGCTGCTTGCTGACTGAAAAATATTTTTAAACTATTTCTGGAAGCTGGAGAGATGGCTCAGTAGCCAACAGTGTGTACTGCTCTTGCAGAGGACTTGGGTTCGGTTCTCAATACCCATGCCAGGCAGCTCATAACTGCTTGTAACCCCAGCTCTAGGGGCACCAGATGCCTCTGGCTTCCTTAGGCACTGCTCTCAAGTACTCATACATGCACACATTCTCTAAAAGTGCATCTCTACCGAACATGTACCAACATTTTAAATTATTCCCTAAGCAATATGATGTAACAACTTTTTACATAGCATTTACATTACATTAGATGCTATCAGCAATCTCAAGGTGATTTAAACTACCTGGGAGGGTTGCCTAGGTGATAGGTAAATGCACTGTGACGTTATACTAAGGAAATGAGCACCCCGAGATCCTGAGACCTCCCTGTGTATTACTCCTTATGCATCCCTGTGGAGACTGAGGACTAAAGTGTCTCATTGTCCTGTATCACACCTAGGTCCATCCAGGCTTCTGTCTCTGTGTGTACCCTGCTCTGTCTAACTGTTCAGTGGATTGCTAGCACCTGGGAGAATGGTGACTGAAGTAGTGTCTCATCCAGAGGCAGGAAAATACTTGCAGCGACATCCTCTTGAGTAGATCCTTGGGCAATATTTCAGGAAACAAATCAAGCAAAAACTCGACATAATTTACAGCTCATCTTGAATATGCCAGAGGCCTAGTCTTTGGGCCAAGAGAGCAATGTCAAGTGTTAGGTTAAATGTGCAAGGGGTTTAGAAGCAGCAGGGAACATAGAAATTATAAGAAAGCATCAACCTGTACTCATGTGTTAAAATGTACTGACAGAGGGTTGGGGATTTGGCTCAGTGGTAGAGCACTTGCCTAGCAAGTGCAAGGCCCTGGGTTCGGTCCCCAGCTCTGGAAAAAAAAATGTACTGATAGAACAGGTATAGTGGCACAGGTAGGTCTCTGTGAGTCCAGTGACAGTTGACTGTACATAGAGAGCTCCAGGCCGGACACACAACACACACACACACACACACACACACACACTGAAAATGTGATGGAGGGATGTAGGTTCCTTTATCTCAGAAAGTTCCAGGTCAGGCATCTCCAAGCCTTAGCAGATCAGTTCCTGGTGGGTTTTCTCATCCCAAGGGGAAGGGGAAGGGGAAGAATGGAAAGGAGATATAATGTCTCTAAACTCCATTTAGGTAAGCCTACATCAGACATTGAAAGAACTCCTGTGTCCATAGGCCATCAAGATAAATGAGTGAAGTAAGTTTTACACACACACACACACACACACACACACACACACACGCACATGTGTGTATGTAGCTTTCACATGTGTGTGTGTATATATATATGTGTGTGTGTGTATGTATGTACATACAGATATAAATGTGGAACCCTTTGTACATTGGGTTGCTTTTGTATGTGTGCACATGCATGTTGCATGTATGTTGAGGTCACAGTCAATGTTGCATGTCTTCCTCTATCGCTCTCCATCGCATTATTTTTTATTTTATTCATACTACATTTTACTTCTCATGTGTGTGCACAGATATGCACACATGTGGAGTTCAGAAGACAGCTTGTGAGAGTCCGTTTCCTCCTCTTGTAGGTCTTGGGGATTGAACATGGGTGGTCAAGCTTGGCAGGAGGAACACCTACAGGCATCTGACAGTCCTCCACCTTATTTTCTTTGTCTCGTACTAACCTTCAAAGTCACCAATTGGGCTAGGATGGCTGTCTAGGGAGCTTAGCATGCAGCTACGCCTGGCTTTTTAGGATACTAAACTTAACTCCGTATTCTTTTTTTTTTTTTTTCTTCTCGGAGCTGGGGACCGAACCCAGGGCCTTGTGCTTGCTAGGCAAGTGCTCTACCACTGAGCTAAATCCCCAACCCCTTAACTCCATATTCTTATCCTTTTTTTTTTTTTTTTTTTTTTTTTTTTTTTTGAGACAGGGTTTCTCTGTGCAACTCTGGCTGTCCTACAACTTGCTTTGTAGACCAGGCTGGCCTCGAACCCAGAGATCCGCCTGTCTCTGCCTTTCGTGCACAGGGATCAAAGATGTATGCTACCACCGTCTGGCTGAAATAATAATATTTTAATAAGACAAGCCAGCTACTCACAGTTTTATAGAGAACTCAGTTTTAAATATTGATTCAAAGACAGTGAAATCAAACTAGGTGTGGTGGCACAGGCCTGTAATCCTACCATGTCAGGGTCAGAAGGAGGAAAATCCAAAGTTGGAGGCCAGCCTGGATTGTGTAGACAGACCCTGTGTGAAAAATCAATATCAAATCACCACGCGGGTCAAACAGAATGTCTAGAAGTTGGATGTATTTTAGTAGGCTCCAAATGTGTAAACCCTGAAGCTTATTAAGTTCTGGGACTTCCCACTAAAGCAAATCTCAGCATTATCAGGGAAATACTAAATTGTAAATGATTTTCATGAACTCACAAAGTGTTTGTGTTAGATTCTGGTCCAGACCTCTATCCACCATAAAAGTGTGACCTTTTCTGTCAGAAGAGAAGCAGATGACCAGCATAGTTCAAAGACTGTGGACAATAAAGGAGGGGCCTGGATGGAAATTTTTCTGGCTGGGTGAAGGGCCACAGAAGTACTAGGCCAGAAGCCTGCCTGCCGTGACTCACTGTGCTGTTCCCTAGAGTTTATCTTTGTCACACCATAAGGTGTCACTGGGTCCCACCACATCTCGTTTGGCTGGAGTTAGAGGAAATAGCATAAGGATTTTATTTGAGGGGAATTGTCTTCCTGGGTGGGTCCCTGGGAGAGGACCCAAAGGAAAACCAGTTTATTCTGTATCTTCTCTCCATGCCCACACAAGGGTTGAGTGTATGGGTGTGAGCGGTTGGGTGGAAACCTGGTACGAAGAGTGTCACCCTGACAATAGGGCAGAGCAGATCTGGGAGGAGGATAGTGATAGAAATCTCTAGGTATAGGGTGGAGAAATATAACCAGTATGAGAGGGTGGTTGTAGCTGTAAAACGAGTCCCCTCCACCTCCTGAGTGATTTCATCTGCCCTCGTCCCGAGCTTATGTTAGCAACTGCATGCTTTCTAACACACGGTCCTATCTCTCATCTGTACTGACTCCTTGTTCACAACCCACCATGGACTGGCTGGTTTTATGTGACAACTTGACACATGTTCGAATCATCAGGGAGGAAGGAACCTCAGCTAACAAAAGGCCTCCATGAAATCTAGCTGCAAGGCTTTTTCCTCAATTCATGATCAATGGGGGAGGACCCAACTCGTGATTGGTGGTACCATCGCTGGGCTGGTGGTCCTGGTTTCTATGAGGAAGCAGGCTGAGCAGGCCAGGGGAAGCAAGCCAGTAAGCAGTGCCCTTCATGGCCTCTGCATCAGCTTCTGCCTCCAGGTTCCAGCCCTGCTTGAGTTCCTGTCCTGGCTTCCTCCAATGGTGGACAGTGATGTGGAAGTATAAGCCAAACAAACCCTTTCCTTCCCAAACTTGCCTTTTGGTCCTGGTGTTTTGTTGCAGCAATAAAACCCTAAGGCATGGCAGAAGGCATAATCCCGTCTCAGCTTACTACAGTGAGGCTTCTACCCAGCCTCTCCTTCCACTGCAGCTGCTGCCTCTAAGGCCACCAGGTCCCATCTTTCTAGAGCAGTGGTTCTCAACCTTCCTAATGCCGAGACCCTTTAATTCCTCATGCTGCGGTGACCCCAACCATAAAGTTATTTTTGTTGCTACTTCATAACTGTAATTTTTCTATTGTTATGAATCATAATGTAAATATCTGATATGCAGGGTATCTGATATGCAACCCCCGAAGGAGTCTCAATCCACAGGTTGAGAACCAGGGCCAGTGGTCTTATTGGCCTGGTATACTAGTCAAGCTGACAACCAAGAATGGTCATCATACCTGGCCTTTCTGGAGTTTGAATAAATAGCACCCCAGGCTACCTCTCTGGCTGCTCCTTTTCTCTCAGTTCCTCGGCTTTCACCAATGCTCCTTTTGCCCACAGCACCCCTCTAAGGAATAGTAAAAGACCTATAATAACCTGATTGGCACAGCCCTGAGCCAGGTATGTGCCTCAGCAAACAGAGTTTAGACTGATTTGCAACGCCCTAAGCACAATTAACCCTACTGCTCTGCGACCCCAACACCCTCTGCAGGTATGTGCTGATGCTCCGGGTACTAGCTGGCCTTCGTCCTCATCTTTTTGGTTCTAGCCTGCTGTGACCTTCCGTGGTCACAATCTGGTGTGTCCTACCCATTTCTAGACTGTCATATGTCTACTGGAGTTCTTGTCTTTCCTTTCTTGTACGAACCCCAGAGTTGTCATGGTTCAAATAGAGTTCCCCAAATATGCTAGGTTTTCTGTGGTCCCTCTCTTGATTCAGTGTTTCTTTCTTTCTTTCTTTTTTTCTTTCTTTCTTTTTTTCTTTCTTTCTTTCTTTTTTTTTTTTTTTTCGGAGCTGGGGACTGAACCCAGGGCCTTGCACTTCCTAGTCAAGCGCTCTACCACTGAGCTAAATCCCCAACCCCGATTCAGTGTTTCTTAAACTTTTCCCCCACACAACCCCTTGTCACCTAAGTACTTTTTAGCTGATAAGGGCACTTGTGCTGAGGGTCTGCATGTGCACACAAGCACACATATAACAAATGGGAGAAGTGCATTTAGGGCCATTTTAGACATTTATGGCTGGACAGATGGCTCAGTGACTGTTCTTCCGAGGACCCGGCGTTCAACTCTCAGCACCTACATGGTAGCTCACAGCTGTCTGTAACGCCAAGATCTGACACCTTCACACAGCACAGACTTACATAAAGACAAAACACCAATGCACACTAAATAAAAATTCAAAATGTTTAAGAAAGAAAGAAAGGAAAGGAAAGGAAGGCAGGAAGGGAGGAAGGAAGGCAGGAAGGAAGGCAGGAAGAAGGCAGGAAGAAGGCAGGAAGAAGGCAGGAAGAAGGCAGGAAGGCAGGAAGGCAGGAAGGCAGGAAGAGAGAAATTGTAGAGCCAGGCATGGTACACATGCTTTACTCCTGAGCAGTGGCGGGAAGATCTCATGAAAACAGTCAGAAAGTGTTGGGAATTCTCTCTTAATCCCAAGCCAAAGGTCATTTAATGATTTTTTTTTATATGAAACACAAGTCAGCAACACAAACAGCAATCTTCAAAATCAGACATTTTAACACAATAAAAATCTGAGGATATACTAATTTGACACTTCCTTGAAGACAATGACGGGAGATAGTTAAAATGTTTTATAATCAAGCTACTGTATTTTAATGAGAGAAGAACGTCTTGTATACAACAAAACTCTGCAGTTCACAGTAGACAGTGTAGCTGGTGTACTGCCGAGGCGTCTCAGACATTACTCATTGGTGTTGCTTGGTGTGACAACAGACACGGGCCTGTGCTCATATCCTGTATTCAAATACCAGGCTGCAGTGATGCCTTATGAGGCAACACAGGCTCAGTGTTGCCAGACACATTTCAAATTCACCGAATGCTGGATTTTGAATAAAGTTTGGTGATCACATGTTCAGAAACCTTTTATGATTGTCAATTTAGCTGTTTGTTTGTTTGTTTTTGTTTGAATTATGTGTACTGCTGTTTTACTTGTATGTATGTTTTCATACTACATCAGAGAGTCCATGGAGGCCAGAGGGCGTCAGCTCCCTGGAACTAGAAGAGATGGTTGTGAGCCACACTGTGGGTGCTGGGAATTGAACCTAGGTTCCCTGGGAGAGCCACCAGTGCTCTTAACAGTTGAGCCATCTCTTCAGCCCCTGTTGCAAAAATTTTCATAACCCACATCCTACCACCAGTTACATGATCCCATATGGGGTTAAAGCCAACAGTTTTAAAAGCTGGGTCTTGGTTAATGATGTCATCTTTTCTTTTCTAGTTCAACTGAGAGCTTTGAGGTTTTCCATGCTTCCTCGCTCTCTACAATTAAGGGTGTTGTTATCTCCCAAGTGTTCTACAAGTGTAGTAGCATTCTGACTAATTCCCGTCTCCAGAATCTCTCCCCTCCCCGTAGCCACCAGATCTTCCTTTACACAGATCTGAGAGCATTGCTCCTATGTTTAAACCTATTTTTGACTTCTAATTAATCGTAAAGTCCAGATGCTCAGGTGTGGCATATAAAAGCCTTCACATCCCAGCCCAAACCTACTTTCCTGGTCCTGTTCTTTGCCTCTGATCTCATTACAGTTCTTGCTTTTAACCACATCAAATTGTGATGCAGGGAGGCTTGGATCTGATCTTGTCGTGTGCTCTCACACCTTGTGCCTTTACTGTTACCTTGAATGCTCTCTCTCTCTCTCTCACACTCTTTGTCTTGTAAAATTCCATCTACTCTTCAAAACTATCACCACCTGCCCCCCTTTCCTTTCTTGTGGGACTGAGGACTAAATCCAGGGTTCTCATGCATGCTGAACAAGTGTTCTACCCTTGAGCCGAGCCTTATCATCTCTGTCTTTCTAGCATCTGGCTCTCGCTACTTGTACTGCACTGCTGTACTTTTTTTTGAATGTTTATGTCTCTGCATATACACATGCACATGGATGAGTGCCCATGGTAGCCAGAAGGAAGATTTGGTTGAATCCATTAGAACTGGACTTACAGTTTTCTGACTTGGGTGTTGGGAACCAAACTTGGGTCCCTAGGAAGGGCAGCAAGTGCTTTTATCGGCTGAGCCATCTCCTAGTTCCACATCATGAATCTCTTGCTGACAAGATTAAAGTTTTTAATTTTCATTTATCATCAGAAACTTGCTGAGGACCTGTTACACTGCATACAGTTTTATTCTTTGAATTGGGCAGGAAGTTTGAACATCGTGTGTGTGTGTGTGTGTGTGTGTGTGTGTGTGTGTGTGTGTGTGTGTGTGTGTGTGTGTGTAAGGAACTATGATTTCTTTCAGCATGAGTTTTACCTTGTTTCTTTTTTTCTTCAGAAAATGGAAAAAAAAATCACAGAATAGGGTAGTTGATGGGCTCCCTTGGAGATGGTTGCTATGTCGAATGTCAGGTTTTTAGCTAAGTCTCTCAGGGACATAGAGACTGAATTCTCAATGTCAGATGGGTGTCTGCATGTGGCTCTTTCCAGATATCAGAATTCCTCTTAACTACGGATGATTATCGATTCAAGACTTAGGTTTTAGACTCCCTGGAAAAATCTGAATAGTAAGGTTATAGTGTGCAGTTTGTACTTATTTTATATGCAGTGAATTCCCCGTGTCTTGAAAAACTGATTCGTTATCTTGGAGAGAGAGAGGGGGGGGAGAGGGAGAGAGAGAGAGAGAGAGAGAGAGAGAGAGAGAGAGAGAGAGAGAGAGAAGAATGAATGAGAGAATATGTGATTTTGTAGATATTGCCAAAAAAAAAAAATGCATGAAACTGACGTAATCATTCTTCTTAGCCCAAGCTGGGCTCAGTAGGAACCACTCATGAGCCTTGTGAAACCCAGAATGTGTAGATGAAATGAGCAGATGTGTATTTGTAGAACCGTGGTAGTAGCTTATGGGTGGGTGGGAAAGAGATTTGTTCCAAAATCCTTTCAAATACAAGAACTTCGTTCTCACTAGACTCCAAGCAACAAGTTGCAATTGGAAAAAAATGAACAGATGGGTCAGCTAAGGGCCTACAGAAAAAGCCTTTGGGTGGATTTCTTGAGATCTGCCAACCCATACTGAGGTCCCGTGGCTAATTTTGGGTCCCTCAGTTCCTTTTCACCTCATGAAACCTCTTTCTGGCTTCTCAAAAGAGTTCTGGGCATCAGTTTCCCCAATGCTAGACAGTGAGGGATCTGGGCTTATCAGCACAGAACCCTCAGTCTCCTTCCTCTAGGAGCTCGAGATTCCAGGAGGGCGCCCTTATAGCCAGGAAGAGGAATCACAGATGGCGGAGGGTGTAGCCGAGTCGAAGAGTGAGCAATGCTGGTAGTGGGGGCTGCAATCGTGGGTGGCTTCACCCAGCAGCTCTGGCTCCCGGGCTACAGTGCTGGCCCTAGCGTCAGAAAGGCCGCCCCTGTCGGCCCTCCTCCCGGGCGGGGCCAGACCCGACGGCGCTGACTCAGCAACGCGAGGGGGGAGTTTTGTCCCTCCGCGGACCCCGTTTCTCTCGGCCACCATTGAGCGGGTTTCCTTCTTCCGGCGCTTTGGGTGCGAGAACCAGGTCCGGCCAGCTAGGCAGCGGGTTGTAGTATAACCCCAGAGCTCACCTGAGGACCCTGAAAACTAACGTTTTCCCACGAGGCAGTTTGGGCACCATGAACAACGCAGGTGAGACACTGCTTGTACCACGAGTGCTTTCCGGGATCCTCTCCCGGGCTCCGTAGATCCGTGAGGCCCGGTGGCGCGAAAGGCCGTGGGGTGGGGGTTAGACTAGGTGAGGGCGGGAGAGCACCAGGAGGGAGACATCTCGTGGAGAGGATGCCCCGGGAAAGGGTTTTCTGGGTTCAGCACTCTGCAGGATGCTCTTGCGAAGTTAAATCTAGGATCTACAGTGACCCTATCTTAAAGCTGTCCCCGTCAGCCTCTTTGGGAGGGGGTATAATTATAATGGCATTTGATTTCCCCACAGGACTAAATTCGGAGAAGGTAGCTGCTTTGATCCAGAAACTAAATTCTGACCCTCAGTTCGTACTTGCCCAGAATGTCGGGACCACCCACGATCTGCTGGACATTTGTCTGAAGAGGGCCACAGTCCAGGGTGCTCAGCATGTGTTCCAGCACGTTGTGCCTCAGGAAGGCAAGCCAGTCACCAACCAGAAGAGCTCTGGTGAGGTCTTCGACTTCTTGCCTACTTTACTGACAACAGCCTATTTTGTCGTCCTGAAAACGGCCTTGGGATAATAGAGCTTTGTTGCATTGAAAGAACTTGTAGTAAGAGAATAGGTACAAAAAAAAAAAAAAAAAAAAAAAAAAAAAAAAGGCAGGCCCAAGAACATTACCTGTGTGGCAGCTTTGGTGTTGTATGGCCTGTTAGCTTTTAGTTTGTTTCCTTTTAGTTTAGTTTGTTTGTGACAGATGATGGTCTTTGAATGCGTATCACCATGCTGTTTTGATATTACGTGATGTTGGATATGTGCAATTTGTCTTCTTGCAATTTTTAATCGTAACAGTTCATCTAGAAGTAGCAGAAGATCGAAACAGCTTACAGGGGAGAGGTTGCATACAGACAAACCTAAAGCAAAGATGAGCTGTGTACTGACAGATTTGGCCTGTGCCCTTGATCACAAATAATCAATGGAAAAATATCCAAACCATAGGAGATGTCCCAGAATTGCCCTGAAATAAAAATGCATAAAATAGAAAAAAAAAAAAAAACCCAGTAAGGTGACTACAACAAAGGGTCACTATTTTTAAATATGCTCTGTGGTGGCAGTTGGAGTTGCCATGCTCATAGGTCAGTCCCTGTCGGTAGTTACTTTGTAGTGTTCCTGCGTTCTCATTCCTTGCTGGCTGAGAAGACTTGTTTTGCTGTCTGCTGTCCAGTTACAACTGTTAGAAATACATCTACACTGAGAGATTGCTTTATCTAGGAATCCGAACAGGAGAAATAGTCTCAAAAAAATTGAACTCAAGGGACCTTGCATCTTTTTTCTTTATTTGGACACTACCCCAGGTCCATGTGTCTGGACAGAAAATACAGTATTGTTACTTAAAGCAACTCAAAGCTCAAAGGATACATTTATCGTGGGTAATGTTTTGCTGTATGTGAATTATACCATAGTAAATTTGATTTTTTAAATTTTAAAGGAAAAATATATGCCCTTCCAATAATCTTCTTAACTAGTAGAAAGTACTTAGCATTTACAGGCCTTGGTTCAGAAGGACTTGGGGTGTGTGGTCTGTCAGGCTAGTTAATGTGTCACAATAATCTTCCATGGTCTGATTGCAGTCTCTTAGGGTAAGCTTGGACATTGTTAATCTGGAGCAGGTCAGGTCTTACGTGGTGTATCACTTGACTCCACATACTAATAGTGCATGAGCATAGCAGTGAACAATGTAATTTGATTTCATGAAGTATTTGTCTTAATAGCTCACCCAGGAGTAGCAGAAATAGGGATAGTGTGCGGGAGAGAGGCAGTGCACAGATAAGCCTAAAACAAAAATGTCTCTCTTCAGAAGCACAATTTATTTTTTTCTTTGTTACAGAATCATTTTTGTTCAGTGTAAAAAAAATCTGCAGAGTACCAGTGGGGGAGTGGTTTATTCTGTTTATCCACCAAGTCTTTATTCTCCGTGTGAGTGCTTTTAATATGAGAGCAGACTTTAGGAATTTTTATATGTGCCTTTTAGAAACCTTCTCATTTGCCCATGTGTTGTAGGCATGGTTTCGTACCTGTGAAAATATTATATCCACGTATGTCAAGAATTACCCTTTAATTGGGGATTTAGCTCAGTGGGAGAGCGCTTGCCAAGAAAGCAAAAGGCCCTGGGTTCGGTCCCCAGCTCCGAAAAAAAAAAAAAAAAAAAAAAAAAAAAAGAATTACCCTTTAAATTTTCCTCCAGGAGAGTGCTACCCTTAATTCAAGGCCTCATAGAGGCTCTCAGTGTTTTTTAGCTCACCTCACAGCAGAGCTGTGCTTTGGTAAAGGCATCACTCTGAAGTTACCCTAGTCTACACTAGTGTGGAATGCTCCCAGAGATTAGATTCCCTCAGTTTTGAAAGGCAAAGTATTTGAATGTTCTAAAGACATGACCTCACTTAGAAATGATGGGTGTCATTGGAAATAAACCTTTAAAAACTCAAATTGATACAGAAAGCGGTAAATTGCAGAAGCTTTGATTATGCATTTATAGGGGCAAATGAAAACATGATTATGCTCTTAATGCTTGTCATAAAATCTTCAGGGACGCTATCATGTGTGGGTTTAGAACTTTGCTGTGTCAGAAACATACTAAATGGAGGAATGGTAGTGTGCTGTGGTTGAAAATTCAGATCTAATGGTGGCAGAGATTCTGATGGCCAGGTACATACAGAGGGTATGGAGCTGGGGAAACTGAGCGGGAAAGTAGAGAAAGAGCCCTCTGGGTAGCCTCCTCCTACCTCCACTTCCCAGTGTTGGGATTACAGGCATGCACTAACTACATGTCTAGTTTATGCAGTGCTGAGGATGAAGCCAGGGTTTTACTGCATGCTAGTTAGGCTTTCTGCCAACTGAGCCACATCTCTGTCCTGGAGCAGTGGTGCCTCTTAGCATGATTTTGTTGTTGTTAACATGACTTTAAGAAACAAATACTTTTTTTCATTTATGTCTCAAGTTTTAAATTATATTTTAACTCTTAGACTGAAGTGATCCTCCTGCTACCTTCCTCCTACACTTACTTACCATGTGTATTTAAATGTTTATATAACCCAGTTAGTTAAATACCACCTTTAAAATGCAACAACTCATTAGTGAGAAAATAGCTTCTGTTAAGCTTAGCACTCACTGTAGGATGAGTGCTATTCCAATTTAAGGTTTTTGTTCATTCCAAATTAAGAGTTTTGTTCCCAAATCAATCTCAGGTGATTTGCATCTCCTTAGCTCTCTCTGTCCAGAAGCACAATGCTTATTTTTTCCAAGTTCTCAACAATTTGGGCATTGTCAAAAAGATGGACGTTTTCCCACTTTACTAATGTCTTATGAAGAACTTAAAAAAACCAAAGCATCTTTACCTTCTGCGTCTTTTTTGGACATCATGTAATCTATTCATGATCTCTGTTCATTTTCTTTCAGTGTTTCTAGGTTATCCTAGAACTCACTACATTATCCAGGCTAACCTTGAACTCATAGCAATCTTCTTGCCTCAGCCTCCCAAGTACTGGGGTCACAGGTATGTGCCACCATGCCTAACCTAGAAGATCTCTCTCTCTCTCTCTCTCTCTCTCTCTCTCTCTCTCTCTCTCTCCTGTGTGTGTGTTAAAAATGCTAAACCTCTCTGTGTGACTACATATCTTTTGTTTTGCTTCGGATTTAATATTTCTGTTCTGGGTTGAGGATGTAGCTAAGTTGGTGGAATGCCTAGCATGCACGAATTCCTGTATCACATCAAGCCAAGCATGGTGACATATACATAAAATTCTGAAGGAGGAGAATCAGGAGTTCATAGTAGGCTCCAGGACAAGGTGGGCTACATGGTATTTTGTCTTTAAAACAAGCAAACAAATGTGATATTTCTGTGATTTCCTATTTAGTCTCAATGTCCAGCTCTTCCCATGGCTTTGATTTTAGAAGTGCAGTTGGAGCATTGTGGTCTATAAACAGTCATAACGTCTTGGTTTCCTTTCTCGTTGTAGGACGATGCTGGATCTTTTCTTGTTTGAATGTTATGAGACTTCCATTCATGAAAAAATTTAACATTGAAGAATTTGAGTTTAGTCAGTCTTACCTGTTTTTTTGGGACAAGGTAGGGAATTGACCTTGCATGGTTTCTTTCTGTTTTCGTAGCAGCCCTAGTTAGGGACAGCCTTTATATTATTTCGCTTTTCTCGTTACTGTATGTCTTTATTATACACGTGATACCATTCTGATTTCCCTAGTCTCAGAACTCTACCTTCTCGAAGGCCTTTCCTTATTTTCCCTTTGTGGTGTTAGGGTCAGTGCCAGGGTCTCTGGTGTGCTGTTGATTCGAGCGCCAGCCACACAGCTGCTTTCTGTGTGGTAGGTGGCTGTGTTCTCTGAAGAAATAGCAAATCTACGAACTCATTGCTTGTACTGTCTTTATTTAAAATGTAAAACTTTGTTTTTACCATTTCCCTTTCCAGTATCTTTACTCAGATCATCTGGTCTTTTAAGCACCCAGTTTTTTCATTTGGTAGCACTTTTCTGAAGACAGAATAACAAATATTTTTATTTCTTTTGAAAATACTTAAAATATAACTGTCCATTAGATGTTTACTGATTAAAAACACTAAAATAGCAGGATTTATTTCAACATTGGAATGTATGTGCAGCACACGGATGTAGTATGTTGAAATATATATGCAAGTATAAGAAAGAACTTCAGATATAATTTCGAAGCCAAATGCTGGTATTTAATTACCCATGTCAGTTTTAGAAATGTCTTAGTGGCGTCCTTGGTTGGCCCAGGAGCCCATTCTACTGATCATGCATGCCCGTGACATGATGGGCTCCCCTTGCCTCTAAGTTTATGTATGCTCTCTTACTTTAGGTCGAACGCTGTTACTTCTTCTTGAATGCTTTTGTGGACACAGCCCAGAAAAAAGAGCCTGAAGATGGAAGACTGGTGCAGTATTTGCTTATGAACCCTACAAATGATGGTGGACAGTGGGATATGCTTGTCAATATTGTTGGTGAGAGCCTTTCTCTAATGGGATTCCAAGCCCTGCCACTGGGAATAGGGCATTTCTTCAGTGGTTATATAGACAGTGACTGTCTTCCAAGAAGGTTACATAGTTATGAACTTTTACTACTTATTCTCACTTGTGAAGCCCATCTCTTCTAAAGAAATAGATACTATGGTTTGGTTGGAGAAGAATTAATTAGGAGTAACTTCCCATAAAAACAACAACAACAACAAAACCACTGAGAGGCTGGAGAGAGGGCTCAGTGACTAAAGAGCACTGGTTGCTCTTCCAGAGGTTCCAGGTTCTATTTCCAGCACCCACATGTGGCCCATAACCATCAGGGTATTAAACATTCTCACAGATATACTTGCAGGCAAACATCCGTACACATCAAAATAGCTTTAAGGAAAGCACGGAGGAGTCAGGAAGCACAGTGGTAGGGTTAAAGAGATGGGTAAGCAGTTAAGAGTACCTACTCCTGTTACAGGAGACCCAAGGTAAGGTCCCAGCACCTGTAATTCCAGACACTCTTCTGGCCTCTTCAGGCACACACATGGTGCATGTAAATAAATGCAGGCAAAACCGTCATAAAACAAATAGGAAAAGAAAAAATTGTTTTGGAGGTCTTGGTCAATGGCAGAGAGCTTGCCTGGCGTACACATGGCCCCAGGTTTGATCCCCAGTAGTGCAAACAGCAGCAACCAAACAACAGAGCAAGCAACCAGAACCCTGACTTGTTTGAAAATGACCTTATCTGAACGTTTTCCTCTGGGAGAAGTGCAGAGTACTTTATAAAACATGATAGGTAAAAATATCAGAATTAATTTCAAGGTAGATAACTGCATTTTAAAAGCCTGTTTTTAAGGGACAGGAGGTATGGTTCAGTAGTAAGGTACTTTTCACAGTGTGCTCAAGGCCCTAGGTTCAGTGTGCAGAATCAAACAAACCAGTGAACATGGACGTGTCTGGGGTGAAGTTCAGTAGGAAGAGTGTTGCCTGGCATGCACAAGGCTCTGGGTTCAGTCCTCAGCACTGAATAAACCAGGTCTACTGTAGTGCTCTACCTCTTGGGGTAGAGGCAGAAAGGCCAGAAGTTCAAGGTTATTCTAAGCCACAGATGGAGTTTGAAGACAGCCTGGGCTATATGAACCTTCTCAAACATGTAAACAAACCCCACTTCTGTTTATTAGTACAGCCTATTTTAAAGAAGCCAATAACCTCACGAGGATTTCTAATAAGAATTTATTTTCACTTTATTGGACACTAAAATTTATT
This sequence comes from Rattus rattus, assembly GCF_011064425.1. Classification (NCBI taxonomy): domain Eukaryota; kingdom Metazoa; phylum Chordata; class Mammalia; order Rodentia; family Muridae; genus Rattus; species Rattus rattus. The sequence continues at coordinate 95,622,435 of NC_046162.1, forward strand.
GTCTTTTAGAAAAATACGGTGTTGTCCCTAAGAAATGCTTCCCTGAATCGCATACGACAGAGGCTACCAGAAGAATGAATGATATTCTGAATCACAAGGTACATAATAGGAGGAGAGATTGGGCTAGTATCTAAACTATAAATGATTTTTTTTCCTTGGTTTTTTGGTCTTTTGTTACAGGGTTTCTTTGTGTAGCTCTGGCTGCCCTGGAACTAGCTCTGTAGACCAGACTGGCCTCCAACTCACAAGATCCATCTTCCTCTGCCTCCAGAGGGATTAAAGGCATGCACCACCATAACCTGGCCTGTAACTGTTTTTTAAAGAGACATGATGGTTGAGGAGGGGGAACATCCTTATAGAAGAAGGGGAGAGGGATGGGATAAGGGGCTTATGGATGGGAAACCAGGAAAGGAATAGCATTTGAAATGTAAATAAAAAATATTAAATAAAAAAAAGAGAGACATGATAACTATTGAAATAAAAGTCTTTCAAAAGCAGTGTGACTACACGTTAACTTCAAGAAATCATTAAGGGGGCTGGAGAGATGGCTCAGTGGTTAATAGCACTGGCTACTCTTCCAGAGGTCCTGAGTTCAGTTCCCAGCAACCACATGGTGGCTCACAATCATCCATAATGGGATCTGATGCCCTCTTCTGGTGTGTCTGAAGACAGCTACAGTGTACTCATGGATAAAATAAAAAAATAAATATTTTAAAAGGAGAGGGCATAAACCTCCCTCAAAAAAAAAGTCTCCCCCAACCAAACAAACAAAAAGAAATCATTAAGATTACTGTGTTTTGTTTCTGTTAATTTTAGTGTTTTCTCATACATATTCAAGGAAAAGGATCCTGGGTTCAGTTAACATGGGTCTCCACACACACGCTTCTGTGCTACTCACTTGGCTTCTAGTAGAGACGGAATGAGCCTCTTCATGCACTAGCAAAACCAAGCAAACAATTTGTAAGACTTCTTTTAACAGTGTACTTTGTTCTTAGGCTTACCCAGACCACATCAGTGTGGTTCAGCCACCCACTGAGGATTTGATGTAGTCACTAAACTGTTTTTTATGGCTTAAGTAACCTTAATGAATCATTTCTCCTCCACATTTTCCCAGGGCTGGTTAAAGCCCTAGTGTGGTGGTGCTCTGCTTGCCAGATCTCTTTTTTAAGAACTGGGAGTTGCCAAAATCTGCCACTCTTATCTACAAGGCTGAAATTAGATCTGTTATCCCCAGGGAAAAGAGTGCATTTAAAAATAAATATAGATATGTTTCCCCAGTATTAAATGTAGACTGTTTTCTACCCACAAAACTCTGGGGACTTTTATCCAAAGGATCATAAACCTTAACTTTGGATTTTATTTTGAGCAAGAACAAGTCGCTTTCGCACTGTAGTTCAGATTTTGGAATCTCCTTAGTGTTGGGATTCTTTCCAAAATGAAAGAAACAAAAGCCATGTTGGGGGTTGATGCAGTCATGGTCATAGTGACTGGCAGAGAAGGTAATGCTAACGGCAAACAGAATTCTCACTAAGAATGTGTAAGAGTTCTGACTGGTGATGGTCTGCCTCCTGCTTTTCTAAGGGTGCTGGGCACTGACCCAGATGTCCCTCCCTCCTCACACAGAGGACTGTGAGTCACAGAGCAAGATCAATTGGATCCAGTATTCTTTGGGAATAATCCGCATTTCTTCTCCTTATTGAAAGTATTTTTCACTATCTGTGTAAGGGGACCATTTGGTGAAAAGCATTTGTTTTTATAAACTTTGCCCAGGGCATTAGCTGTGTTGTGGGAATATGTTAGTTTTTAACAGCTTGTGTAACTACTGGAATGCTGAATAAGTTTCTATCATAGATGAGAGAATTCTGTATACGGCTTCGGAACCTGGTACACAGTGGAGCAACCAAAGGAGAGATCTCATCCACACAAGATGCCATGATGGAGGAGGTAATAATTATTTGGACATTGTGGCTTGCCTAAAAATCTCCCAGAGTCTCCTGGTAAGGCCATCATGGGGTGTAGTCACTGGAGCGAATGTTTAATTGAATGAAAGCTACTGTTTTCATTTCAAGGTAGAGATAAAAGGATCAAGAATTCAAGGTCAGCTTCTGCTGTATAATCTTGGCCACAAGATACCCTGTCCCAACAAAACAGAACAGCTACTCATTCTAAAGCTGAAAAAAAATAGGTGAAATTTATAGTTGTCTGCATTTTAAGGACTTGTACTGAGGTTTCCTAATTCCTAGTTTAGTTTAGGTTCTATATAAAAAATGTTTTATGCATTTTGTAAATAAAGCCTTCTGTGAGTTTGGCACTAAGGGAATAAAGATGAGAAGGCAAGTTTCTGTTCTCAGAAACTCAGGCTTCGTGTGGCATTGTCGCCTCTTCCCCTCTCGCAGTCACGTGTGCTTCTCCATGATTCAGGTTATGTAAAAAGGATATTTGAACCAGCAGTAGGAAGTTACCATGTGACTAGCAAGGACTACCAACCCAGACAGAGGAGATGGTGTATATAGGAGGGTGGGATGTAAAGGGATCTGGGGTAAACAGCAGAACGTTTAGGTTTATTCTGCAAGAATAAAGATGAGGGGCTGTTGATGGTTAAAATTTGCCAAGTAGATATTTGGTGTTAACAGCTTTTGTCATCAAAGGAGATGAGAGTCTTTACTAATAATATCCATATTCAGTACTAATAGATGTGAAGCTGAAATCCTCTGAAAAGAGCAGAGGTCACCTTCTCCAGCCTGTGGGCACACTGGGGACCACTGTTTAAGATGGGGGATGGAGGGGCATACATTTTTGGTACTTCATGGACAACATTGATGTTCAGGGGAGGCAGTGTAGGCACAGAGGAGCATGTCTACAGGGTGCTGATGTCTCCCCTGCTCAGTGTTCAGGGGAGGCAGTGTAGGCACAGAGGAGCATGTCTACAGGGTACTGATGTCTTCCCCGCTCAGCTGCCTTCCCAGGGACAGCTTCCTTAATCTAACGTCAAGTCTTGCTTTGCTCATGGGTTACAAATGCAGTGTCTGACATGGCTGCTGTTACTTACGTATTAGAACAGATGAGTGCGCAACATTTGTTTGCTAAGTACATTTAAATTATATTCAGTGTTCCTAAATGTCCTATTGAAGGACAGGATCAGGACAGGAGGAACGGGACTTAGAGTTAGATAGACTTAAATTTTGACCTGGTTACCTATGTCCTGTTGTCTTGGGTAGCTCACTAACCTGAGACTCAGTTTGGGATTTAAAGTACTTCCCTCCTTGGAATGGTGGGAAGGCATGAGGTGACAGGGAGGTCAAATAAGGAATTAAATGTCAGAATGCAAGGTACTAGTGCCCCGAACATAGCAAATATTCAGTTCCATGTCTTCCCTTCCTGTTTCCAATGATGCTTTCTGTTGAGGCCATTTATCCTAACCTGTATTAACTTGCAATTTGATTAAGGTAATGGGAACTTAGCAGGGATGAAGACTGTACAATCAGGGTTCAGCAAGTGACTCAGCAGATACTAATCAGTGCCTCCAAGCCTGAGGACCCGTCTTTGGGATCTACAGGTGGAAGGGAAGATGGAATCCTGTCAGTTATCCTCTGGTTTCCGCACATGTATGCACAAATATATAAGTGAATGTAGTCATTTTTAAAAGGATTGTGCTAATGGTTATGGAAAAGATTCAGATAGTATTTTCTTAAAGATTTATTTTTACTTTATGAGTCTTTTGCCTGCATGTATGTTAAGTACAGAAAGTACAGTGCAGTGCCCACCAACGTCAGAAGAAGGCATCAGTTCCTCAAATTGGAGTTATAGGCAGTTTTGAGCTGCCATTTGGGTGGCTGGGTCATCCTCAAGAACAAATGCTCTTAACTGCCCAAGCTATCTCTCCAGCCTCCAAATACTACTTCTTGTAGATCATAAATATCATATTGGCCTGTGGTATTTGTTTTAATGATCCTTGAATTAATAATATGTCTTAAGATTTATGTCCTAACCATAGGATTAGTAGAGGACAATGAATGACACAGAATTAGAGCCATATAATTTTACGTTTTGTTTTGTTTTCTTCTCTTACTCCTACCTTGAAATTCAGAGATACTGCTTTACCAAGTTCTGGGTATGGGTGTTTTGTAAGATTGTTTACTTAAAGATTTATTCCATCCATTCACTAGAAAATCTATGTGGTAGATTTTTAATTTTTTATAATCCCTTATAACTCTTCATCATTGAACCTTACTCTTTGTTAATGAAGAGTCTAGCTTCATTTAAAGGCACAAATTAGTACCTATGTTTTACCTAGCCTTATGGGCAAGTCTCAGTGATGACTTCAGTAATAATTATGAAGCCAGGATAGCTTGGAATTTGTTTATGCCAAAGGCATTCTTTCAGAGAGGAGCGTAGGTGGTTTGTGGACATGATAGATTCAGCAGATCTGTTGTGGAATCATGTAGCCACATCAATTACAGGTGTTCTCCGTGGGCTTACTCTTTAACCCTCAGATCCCTTCAGGATTATTAATATGTTCTCTTTCAAAATGTGGTATGTTAAAAATAAATCCTAAATAAAGACCAAAACTAGTACTTGTCAGTGCTATAAAAAGGGACAGGAAGTAATTTTGATGGCTTAGGAAACTTTATAGCAGTGGTTCTTAAAAACAGTGGGACTGGACAGTTGACTCAATGGTTAAGAGCACTGGATGCTTTTCCAGAGGACCCAGGGTCAGTTTCTAGTACCCACATAATGGCTCATAACCATCTGTAATTCCAGTTCTAGGGGTCCTATACATCTGGGCACCAGGCGTCCATGTAGGTAGACACTCATTCACATAAAATAAAAAGTAAATGAACCTACTAGTTGGTGGTGGCACATGGCTTTAATTGAAGCACTCAGAGGCAGATACAGAGGCAGCTAGATCTTTGAGTTTGAGGCCAGCCTAGTCTACAGAGTAAGTTCTAGGATGGCCAGGGGTACACAGAAACCCTGTCTTAAAAAAAGCAATAAATAAACAAACCTTAAAACAAAACTTTGAGCTGAGGATTCAGCTCAGTGGTATAGCATTTGCTTAGCATGTTAAGGTCTTGAATGTCCAGAGATTAGGAAGTGGGAGGCTCTGTGTGTATGTGCGTCATGTATTGCAGGAGCCTGCAGGGTCAGAAGAGGCCATTGAATCCCTACAACTGGAGTCATAGTGGTTGAGTCCTCCACAGGAGCGCAAATGCTTTTAACCATTGCCACCTCTCCAGCCTCTAAAGCTTATTAAAAGAACAGTGTAGGGCTGGAGAGATGGCTCATGTTAAGAGCACTGACTGGGGTTGGGGATTTAGTCAGCGGTAGAGCGCTTGCCCAGAAGCACAAGGTCCCCAGCTCCGAAAAAAAAAAAAAAAAAAAAGAAAAAGAAAAAAAAGAGCACTGACTGCTCTTCCAGAGGTCCTGAGTTCAATCCCCAGCAACCACATGGTGGCTCACAACCATCTGTAATGGGATCTGATGCCCTCTTCTGGTGTGTCTGAAGACAGCAACAGTGTACTTACATACATAAAATAAATAAATAAATCTTTAAAAAAAAAAAAGAACAGTGTACATGTATGTAGATATGTGTGAGAGTGCAGTGTCCCAGGACACCAGAAGAGGGTATGAGATAAGAGGCATGCTGGTGGTGTAAGCCACTTGATGGAGGTGATTGGAACCTAGCTCAGATCCTCTGCAAGTGCAGCTAGCACTCTAGCCACTCTTAACAATCTCTGCAACCCCAGGATTCGTATTTTACTTGTCTAGATTGGTCTTCCTAAGGTCAAAGCTGGGCTAAGAATGACAAGAGCGAGCAAGGTAGGGGAGAGCAAGGACAAACACCCCACGCCCCAGGGTGGAAGAAGCTGGTGTTTCTGAGTAACAGAAAGGCAGTGTGACTTGAGTCTGGAAAGTGAGGGTGGAATGGAGTGGAAAGGATCACAGAGAAAATGGGAACTGGTTCAGTATAGGACCCAGAGCTGTGGGGAAGACACTGCATCTTATTCTTAGTAAGGAAGCTTTTAGGGACTTTAGCCCAGTATTTTGTTTAAAATATTTGTACTTTCAAGCTGGGCACTGTAGCACACACCTGTAATTTTAGCATTAGGGAAGCTGAAGCAGGAGAATCACAAGGTGGAGACCAGTATAGCTATATAAGACCCTGTAATTCTAGTTCTATAAGACAAGGAACGCATGTGTGTATGCATACATGCATGTGTGCATGCAAGGATAGAGAGATACCTTCATTCTGAGTACTTTGAGAGCAGATTGGAGATACAGAAACCAGATGGAAAGTTAATTGTAACCACAGGCGAGAGCTTACAGCAGCTTGGGCAAGGTTAGTGCGAGTGAGAATGGCGAACAGTGACATCTCAGCTCTATCTGGAAGGGATGCTGTTAGGGCTTGCCAGTGAGCTCTCTGCAAGGCAAGGCAGGGTGATGTCATGGTATCTTGAGGGAAGATTGTAGATCTGAGGGAAGGCTTTGGGCAGGAATAGGGAATAGGATGTGGGAAAATAATGTGAAGGAGAGACATCATAATTGCCAAGATTTGAGAGGAAGGGAAGAGATATGATCTAATGAAGGACTTGCAAACTTTAAAGTCTATGTAGCATATCACAGAAAATATAGATTGCTTGAGTGGGTTCACCATGGGATGTATGTCTTGCACCTCTCTGGATCAATCCCCCAAACTCTCTGGTTACCCCATGAGCTCATTAACTCTTTTTTTTTTAAAGATTGATTTATTTATTATATATAAGTACACTGTCTCTGTCTTCAGACACACCAGAGAAGGGCACCAGATCTCATTAAGATGGTTGTGAGCCACCATGTGGTTGCTGGGATTTGAACTCAGGACCTCTGGAAGAGCAGTCAGTGCTCTTAACCACTGAGCCACCTCTCCAGCCCAAGCTCATTAACTCTTAACATCCCAGAGCAGCACCTGGTGTGCCTTACACATCTTTGCTCTGTCCGAAGATAGACTTCATGCCTTTAAGTCTTCTTATCTAGGAAGTTGATTTTTGTTTTTAAGCAGCCCCTGCCCTTGTCTTCTCCATCAGGAAACAGTAGAGAATGTTTTCCTCCTGTCCCCTCTCTGTGTTACTTAGTCACAGAGGTTCATTAGGTAATACTCTGACCTCCTGAACTGCCTTCAGAGTTCACATCCTTATGAAGGTGCTGTGGTCAGACTGTCCGTGGTTCATTTTACCTTTAAACCGAGTTTCTCTATCAGTAAAAGTAGGAAGTTCCGGTGATTGATTTCTTAAGAACATTGTAGCAAACTGGGCTCTGAGGTACATACCTGTAATCTCTCTCCTTGGGAAGCTGAGGCAGGAGGATTGCAAACTTGAGCTACTCTAAATTAAATAGTAAGACAATATCTCAAAACAAAATTATCATTGTAGCTTTGGACTTTAGAACAATGAGAGTAACTGAGTTTTACTGCGTCTTAGACTTTTTGATTTCCTGAATAACCATTGCTTCTAAGATTGTGACACCTCTACACAGTTCCAACTTTCTGAAGCGGTTTTCTCTGACCTATTGTCTCTGTCTAGCCTTCCGTCCATTCACTGTCTACTGATGGCTGGCTTTAAGTTCTCTAATTCTCACCTTGGGAATATTTGACTGTCCTCCCCTGGTACATCCTTCTTCCCTCCCCTGTCTGACTTCTCCATCTTCCAGATATGACCACATGCAAGAGAATTAACTCCTCTCCACTGTGTGTCTTTAAATAGAGGGCCAGTGTTCGGAAGCCTGTGCTTTTTGTGTTTTTTTTTTTTTTTCTTTTCCCTTTCCTTATGCTGATATTCATTTGCCATGTTAGATGCCAATTAAAATAGAATTTCTTTGCAAAACTAGACTCAAAATGTATACTCTGCCTCCTTAGAAGATGTATTTATTGGTGTTCTTCCTGCATGTATGTGTGTGTGAGGGCATCAGACCCCCGGAACTGGAGTTACAGATGGTTTTGAGCTGCTGGGAATTGGACCCCGGTCTTTTCAAAGAGCAACCAGTGCTCTTACCTGTTAAGCCAACTCTCCAGCCCCCTCAGAAGATGCATTTAACTAGAGATAGGAATTAGATCTTTCTTATACAAACTTCAGCTTTCCTCGAGGGTTATAGGTTAGTAGAGAAGATCACACATTCCAGAGTAAGAGTAGTTTAAATTTCTGACTTAATTACCAATTAAGGTAATCAGGGATTGAAAGCCAGGTGGCCTCAAGAGGCATGTGCCACCATGCTCAGCCTGGCTTCTCTTGACTGCCTTCTTCCAAAGGTGCGAGGGGAAAGGATCTCAGTGGTCAAAGACATGAGAGTTTTTTCTCAGTAACTTAATACTGAAAAGAATAACTAAAAAGCATTGATTTTTTTTTTTTTAAATCAAAATCAACAAGACCACATAATTATTGGGTTGGGGTTTGGAAAAATAGAATCAGATGCAGGGGTCTCTGTGCTGTTTATCTTTGTGCTTTTAGTTTTCCATTGTTTTGGAAAGCCCACATTGCCTAAGCCCATCCTCTTGATGGTATTAGTACTTTTTCTTAAAACAAGGTTGACTTAGATCTTTGGCTCCAAAATCACAGTTACAAGACACAGACAAGGTACATGCACTTAGCATGTTCTAGGCATTGGAAATTTAACACTGGACAAATGAGATAGGGCTTCCTAGTTCTGTGAGTTTACTTTCTAGTAGATAGACAAATAAAATATGTAAAAAGCATAGGTGTCCCATTGAGAAAATGTAGGGAAGAGCAGGGACCAGGAGGACAATGAGGATCCCAAAGTCACAAGTGCTTCTTTCTCACCAGTGGCTCAGTGGGAGATTCTAATGTGTGACCATACTCTGGGGGACATGACTCACTCTTGGCTCACTCTTGTGCATCGCCTGTGTTATGAGTGCCAGTTAAGTTTTGTGAGACTCAGATGACACTCCTGCTCTGTCCACCAGAGAGCAGACTTGAATATTCAATAGCGTTACTTTCGTATCTTTGAAACTAGTGTTATTTCAGAAGAGACTCTTGTATGTCAAGAAAATATAGTCTCGTGAGCCTCAGAGATTGTACCTTGGAATGTTTCTTAATTAAAGTTCATTTGCTATTAGTGACTGGAGCCAGACGTTCCTTCCACATCACTGTGATGGGTTCAAAGGTAAATGACTTTGGATAATTTATAGCCATTACAAACAACTTAATAGCAAAACCACACGTCTTTTTGTTTGTTTTTCTGAGACAGGGTTTCAGGATGTAGACCAGGTAGGACTCAAACTCTCAGAGATTGGCCTGCTTCTGTCTTCTGGTTCTGGGATTAAAGGCATGTGCTACACCTGTCTTGTAAGATGTCTTAAGTTGAAGAATCTTTTTAGAATCTAAGAGGAGTAGCACTTGGCCTTATTATGCATATTTGATTAAAAAGCTTCGGATTTGTAAGGGGTGAGTGACGAGTACTCTCTTATAAAGGGCTCACTAGAGAATTCAGTTAGATGACAGAAATGTAGATTTCTTTAAAAGTTTTTAAAACTTTATTATCAGTTTTAGTGTGTGTGTGTGTGTGTGTGTGTGTGTGTGTATGATGTGTTTGTACATGTCCTAGTGTGTATATGGAGGCTAGAGGACATCTTCGTGGAATTAATTCTTTCCACCTTTATATTGGTTCTAAAAACAGAACTGGGATCCTCAGGCCTTACAAGCCGTCTTGCCAATGCTAGATTTCTGCTGATGAGTGCGTGCGTCGCCTCAGGTGCAGCTTTGAGGAGGTAGTAGCTTAATACTCTTTACTTCAGGTATTCAGGGGACGGAATATACTAAGGTACACTGCGACCTAGAGAGGAAAGTGTTCACATATACCTCTATGTTTACAAGTAGTCAGAAATTCACTCCCTCGTCTTAAACTTCTGCTCTGTTTTGCTGGGCAGAGCTTAGTGGGTTTCCCACCTTTGCGTGCCTTAGAGTCGACCAGACCAGTTTCACTGATGCATACACATACGTGTATTTTAGCAGTTAATAGTTGAACATGCACGTCATGGTCTCTACTGTAGTTCTCAGTGGTGGTGTCCCCATGGTGACCGAATGCTAGAGTTGCCTTCTGTAGCCTTAGCTAATCCAAGATGACATGTGGTCCATATGAATCCTGAGCAAAGGTTATAGTCTGTGGTTAGAGTAACTCATGACAGTTGCTTATAAGCTGCTTGCCTTTCTGCTGTGTAGAAACCAGCTTGAGAGCCGAGTGTTAGAAGACAGTGGTTGATGTTTCAGCTATGCAGCTTCTAAAGCACACAGCCAGCAGTAATAACACATGCTTCTGTCCTGGAAAACAGCAAGATGAAAGGCAAGCAGACCCTCTTTTGAGAGTTCACTTTCTTCTATAAAGATAATAGGATCACAGCAGTAAAGAACAAATTGCTTATACTTAGGGAAGTTAGCGAAGCCCACAGGCGTGTTGACAAAAGGAAACCAGACACAAAAGAGAGTGTGTTTTTGATTCCATTTGTATGAAGTTTAAGAGTAGGCAAGATTGAACCACAGCAATGGGAGGCAAATGATAATTGCCTTGGGAAATTATGTGAATTATTTGCTAAAAAAGATCCAGGAAACCCTTTTTAATGCATTCTGTTCTAGGTGGTGGCTTCTTCTGTGTATGTTAAAAACAGTGACTTGAGCTGTATAGTTAACAGTAGTACATGCCATACTTCCTGAACATAAGAAATAGAGAGGTAAGAAAAAGAAATTAAGGCATGGAGTTTGGATTTATTGTGGAAAATAATAGATAAGCTTTATTGAATTTTCAGCAGGGAAGTGACTCAAAGAAAGCAGTGCTTCTAAAATTATTTACCCTGAGGTGGTATATCCAGGTCATATGCTCAGTGTAGCTAAGATCCTTAGGACACACAAAACAGCCATGAAACAATGGTTCTCCACGCCCTTGCTCTCTGTCTTTTTCTTAACCCTGTGTGTGTGTGTGTGTGTGTGTGTGTGTGTGTGTGTGTGTGTGTGTGTGTGTGTGTGTACGTACTTTTGCCCACACACATATACACGTAGGTACAGCAAGCATTCTCTGATGTTGGTGTGAAGGTCAGAGGACAGTTTTCTGGTCCTCATTCTTTTTTTTTTTTTTTTTTTTTTTTCGGTTCTTTTTTTCGAGCTGGGGACCGAACCCAGGGCCTTGTGCTTCCTAGGCAAGCGCTCTACCACTGAGCTAAATCCCCAACCCCTCTGGTCCTCATTCTTAAAAAGTTTGTATTGCACTGTAGGAGAAAAGTTTTATGAAACTAAGAAAGCCACCAGGTAAATTTATTAGTATTTTGGAAACTGTCTTAGTTAGGGTTTTACTGCTGTGAACAGACACCATGACCAAGGCCACTCTTACAAGGACAACATTTAATTGGAGCTGTCTTATGGGTTCAGAGGTTCAGTTCATTATCACCAAGGTGGGAACATGGCGACATTCAAGCAGGCATGGTACAGGAGGAGCAGAGAATTCTACATCTTCATCTGAAGGCTGCTAGTAGAATACTGGCTCCCAGGCAGCTAGGACGAGGGTCTTATAGCCCACACCCACAGTGACATACCTACTCCAATAGGGCCGCACTTTCTAATAGTGCCACCCCCTGGGCTGAGCACATACAAACCATTCCAGAAACTCAAGTCTGAATTCAGTTCTGATTTGCCATGTACAAACCCTGGAACTTAAAGCATGCCACTTACTGCCAGAGCTTTGGTTTTTAAACTTTAAAATGACAATAACAGCTGCCATCTTTGTTGAAAGGATGGAGAGCTAAAGTATGTAGATTATAGGACAACACAGTAGACCTTCTGTAAATGGTCTCTTTTCTAGCTTGTAGCTAAGAAGCAGTACTTTAATAGCATGTGACCTCAGTTCAGATCCTGATCTCCAGTCACCAGCTCTGTGAATGTTAAAGTAATTGAGTAAACCTAGTAGGTATATATAGTATCTAGCACAAATAGACGTGCATAGTAAATACTTCTCTTGAATGCAGTAGTGCATATGTGTATGGGTCAAGGCGTGAAGCTGAGTAAGACATGAGACTGGAACAGGGTAGTGATGATAGGTAGAGAAAAGGCATATTTGTGTGTGTGTGTGTATGTGAGTGTGAGAGAGAGTATGTGTGTGTGTATGTGAGTGTGAGAGAGATGTGTGTGTGTGTGAGTGTGAGAGAGTATGTGTGTGTATGTGAGTGTGAGTGTGAGAGAGAGTATGTGTGTGTGTGTGTATGTGGTGTGTGTGTGTGTGTGAGAGAGAGAGAAAGTGTGTGTGTGTGTGTGTGTGTGTGTGTGTGTGTGTGTGTGTGTGTGTGTGTGTGTGTGTGTGTGTGTGTCAGTATGTAGCCCTAGCTGGCCTGGAACCTGCTATGTAGTCAAGGCTGGCTTTGAACTCACAGAGATCCTTTTGCCTTCGAATGGTGGGATTAAAGACATGGACAGACCTAGCATAGTTGTCTTGGCCACAGTTCTGTTTCTGTGAAGAGACACTATGATCAAGGCAACTATTGTAAGAGAAAGTATTTAACTGGGAGCTTGGTTGCTGTTCAGAGATTTAAGTCCATTATCTTCATGGTGGACAGTATGCAGACGGGTACTGGAGAAGTAGCTGAGATCTGTATCTTGATCTATAGGCAGAGAGAGACTTTGGACTTGGAATGGTCTTTGGAAACCTCAAAGCCCACTCCTAGTGACATACTTCTCCAACAAGGCCACGCCTTTTAATTCTTCTAATCCTTTCAAATAGTGCTTCTCCTGGTGACTAAGTATTCAAATATAATATCCTGTAGGGGCCATTCTTATTCAAAACACCACAACAGTGTTCTTAAAGGATAAAAAAAAAAAAGACAGGGAAATTTGAGATAGAGAAGGAAATAGTTTATATACTCTAGTCTTATACATAGTATTTATTCTTTTTTTTATAGAAAATGAAAATAATGCAAGCATGTCTTTGAATTGTATTAATGCTAACTCAAAGGTCTTCTTATATTTTTAATAGAATACATTATTTGGGGCTCGTAAGAGTATGGACTGCTTTTGCAGAAGATCTGAGTCCAATTCCCAGTATCCATAAGGGACTGATAACAAGTTCCTGTATCTCTAATTGCAGAGGGATCCAGCCAGTGCCTCTGGTCTCCTCCAGCACCTGTGCTCATGTCCCCGCACCTCCCTGTGCAGACACACTTATGTACATAATTTAGAGTAAACTATTTTAAACATGTGTTGTTTGGGGACTGGCGATATTGTTCAGAGATAGAGCACTTACCTATATGAATAGGACCCTGGTTCAGTTCCCAGTACTGCCACCCCATCCCACCCCCCAAACCCCCAAAAGAGAGAAGAGTAGAGGGAAAGGAATGAGAGTGGAAGAGACCCATGAAGCAATGTACTATTTGTTATTTAACGATCACCAGCAGTGCTAGAGAGATGGCGCAGCCACTCTTGTTGAGGACCCAGGTGCAGTCCCTAGCACCCACGTGGCCGCTCACAACTGTCTGAACTCCAGTTCCATGGGGTCTGATGGTTTCTGGGCTCTCTGGGCCCCAGGCACATATGTGGTACAAATGTATATAAGTTTGCAAACATACACATACAAAAAAATACAATCTTAAAAAATAAATACAAGATCATTAGCAGAGTAACAACTTCCATTTTGTTGGGTATCAGTCGTGGACAAATTTCTTTCTTTCCTTAAGACAGAGTCTCCTCACTGTTTCCTCTGGCTGTCCTGGAACTCACTCTGTAGACCAGGCTAGGCTTGAACTCAGAGATTCACCTGCCTCTGCCTCCCAAGTATTGAAATTAAAGGCCTGTGCCACCATGCTTGATGTGGGCAGGTTCCTTCGCTAGCGAAATGTAGTTTGCTGCACATCGCTAAGCAGTAATATTCACATTTCAGGATTGTGTTGTTCAGAGTCCCTGAGAACTTAGATGTTGACTGTGGCAACTTACACATCTTGGTACAGTTGTAGACTTCTTTTGCAATTTCTGGGTTTGAAACATGCTGTCTTCCTGTTTTTCAGGCTTGTGGAAAATGAAGCCTTACTCACCTCACCCTCCCACTCTCTTTCAGATATTCAGAGTAGTGTGCATATGTTTGGGTAACCCACCAGAGACCTTCACCTGGGAGTATCGAGACAAAGATAAAAACTACCACAAGGTCGGCCCCATAACACCCTTGCAGTTTTACAAGGAACACGTGAAGCCACTCTTCAACATGGAAGATAAGGTTAGTGGGTGGTGCCAGCAGCTGCAGGCTATCTACTTCCAATTATCTGTTGTTTACACGAAGGGTGTAAGAGTCCCAGGTTAATGTGCATGCTTCCTGAAGTGGGTATGCACCTGACAGAAGTATGCACTCTAGGGTCCCTCCCCAGTGTTTCTCGTCCGAATTTCTGACGTTAAGCCAAGAGTCAGCTTATTCCCAAATCCCCAACCTCCTTCCTGGAAATTTAAGGTTCAGATCAATGTCAGATACAAAAAATGGCGGTATACTGGAATTTTTGTATAGGCTTAGAGCACCCTCATCTCCTGGCCTTTCTGGAAACTCCTGTTAAAGGAGGGCATCATTGCTCACTGTTCTTCCTTCTTCTGCATCTGCCTAGGGTACGAGCAGGACCTCCCTGCTTCCTTGGGGGGGCTTTTTGATCCTCTTCAAGAATACTGCATTGCTACAAACTGAGCCTCTCTTACTCTTTGATGAAGGGCCTATGGCAGTGTTCCAAGAGTGGTGCCTTAGGCATTATATGCAGTGTGACAGATTTAATTTGGGGCAGTTTTTACCAGTAGGGAAGACAGAAAGCTCTAAGGTGTGTTCTTTGTGCTAATTAGAACATGTAGTCCCTTCTTCACGGTGTTTCTCCAGCTTTGGATTACTCATTACATTTACCTTGTGGCTTTAGAGTTTATTCTTGTAGTTAGAGGAGATGAGCTTGTTGTAGCCAAAGCATTCAGCAGAGAGGTTGTGTTACTTGACATCTTTGGTCTTGTGCTCTAATATACATGTTCTTGATCTCAAAAGATTTGTTTTGTGAATGACCCACGGCCCCAGCACAAGTACAATAAATTGTACACAGTAGACTACTTGAGCAATATGGTTGGAGGGAGAAAAACGCTGTATAACAACCAGCCCATTGACTTCTTGAAAAAGATGGTTGCTGCCTCCATCAGAGATGGAGAGGTTAGTACTGCTTATATCTCGGTGTCTCCCTCATGGGGTTAAAACAGCTGCTGCTTTCTTCTCACTGCCCTGGTTTATGTTGACTCTCTTCTATTTCTAGGCTGTGTGGTTTGGCTGTGATGTTGGGAAGCACTTCAATGGCAAGCTGGGCCTCAGTGACATGAATGTGTGAGTGCAGAGTTCAAAGTAGGATGCTCTTTGTGGGTTGTTGCTGTGGGAGGGCTCATGGGCAAAGTGCCTCTGCTCAGGTCCACCCAGACATTGAGGTGGGCCTGAGGGTGGGTCTTTCTCTGCATCCGTGAGTTTTTCACTCCTGTCAGAGACTGCACACATGTAACCTCTTTAACCCTGGAAACCAAGATCATACTAGAGCAGAAATCACTGGTGTTCCTAAGATGCTGTCTTGTGTGGGAAAGATGCCGTGAACACACACGGGATGACCTGGAAAGCTGCCCGGCACACATTGGGTGTAATGAGAGACTTCCCAGCGCTCCATTTATTGATCCGTCTTTAAATGCTTCTCTTCCTTTGATGCTTTATGGATATTCTCTTTAGGACAGGTTGGGCTAAGTTATATATTTGCCTGAACTCTTTCTCTTTCGTCTTCATTCCTAAGCTGAATCAGACAAGATTCCTTGATTTTACATCATTTAAAATACAGCATGGTTAAGAGCACTGACTGCTCTCGCAGAGGAAGGACCTGAATTCAGTTCCCAGCTAACTTCAGATAGCTCACAGCTGCCTGTAACTCCAGTTCCATGGGCTGTGATGTTCTCTTCTGACCTCCTTGGGCACTTGCAGACATGGGGCGTATACTCACATAGACACATATGCAGACTTTACAAAAATCATAAAGTAAATACGTCATTTTTTGATTTAAATAATTCTGACAAGTAGAAAAGTTCAATACTGTCTTGATATTTAACAAAAAGAAAAAACATTAATGGTGAAACTTTTTGGTTTTATATTTGAAAAGGAGAGTGGAGACAGGATGATCAAGGTTGCAAGTCAGTGGCTATACAGCGAGTTCAGTGCCAGCCTGGGCTATACACCACATTGCCTATGAATGAGTGAATGAATACAGACATATACAGTCAGTAATTTGATTCAGAAACTGTGAGGGTCTACAAACTTGAAAGAGACCATTATAAGAAGTTACTGCAAAAGCATTTTCATTTTTAAAATGATTTTTACTTATTTACTTATTTATTTATTTATTAACTATAAGTACACTGTCACTGTGTTCAGACACACCAGAATAGGGCATCCCATTATAGATGGTTGTGAGCCACCATGTGGTTGCTGGGATTTGAACTCAGGACCTCTGGAAGAGCAGTCAGTGCTCTTAACCACTGAGCCAACTCTCCAGCCCAGCATTTTCATTTTTAAAAGGTAATTTTCTTGCCCATTGTGGTAATGCACATCTTTAATCCCAGCACTCAGGAGGCAGAGGCAAGCGGATTGCTTAAAAGAGGGCAGCCTGGTCCACATAGTGCATTCCAGGACAGTTAGAGCTATGTAGAGAGAGCCTGTCTCAAACAAACCAAAATCAAAAACAAAAGAAAAAAACAGTACAAATCAGCCAGTATTTACTTTTGAGGTTTTATATTTAATGCTTTTGTATTGTCCTGCACAGTGTAGTGAGGTGTAAGGCGTGGAGCTCACTGAGATGGTCTGTGCAGAGCTCAGTGTCCGCACATAGTCAGGATGAACTCTCTTCATTCACCCTCTCCCTCTTTTACAGCTATGATCACGAGTTAGTGTTCGGTGTCTCTTTGAAGAACATGAACAAAGCTGAGAGGTTGGCTTTTGGTGAGTCACTCATGACCCACGCCATGACCTTCACTGCTGTCTCAGAGAAGGTAGGCTCCCCAGCGTGTCGCTAATGGGTCCATTGATGGGCAGGTGGATCCACACTCTCCTGCAGACTGTCCGTCCAGCAGAGCCACAGTTACTATATTTGATTCCTGTCGAACATTAGCCTCCAAGGAAGATGTAGTTCCTGTATCACTTGGTGTTCAGCTACTTGCTTAGTGGTAGTAAAGACAATATACACTGTGAGGACGAGGTTTCGGTGGGCAAGGAACAAAGAGGTAGCTTCTTTTTTGTAATTTGATAGATTAGTGAAGGATCCTAGGAAAAGATGTCTTCTAAGAAATAGAAGTGTCTGCATCTCGATGCCTTGTTCACACTCACCTTTGCGCGGTCACTTAGAGTCATGAGTTACTGTCATACTCACTAATCTATGACCTCCATGCCCGCCACTGGATTTTACACACTGGGATGCCGATTCTTTAAGTCCTGTGTGAATGATGGCTCTGTTCTTTCTTGACCCTTTTACAGTTAGGCACCCATTCTAGGCTGTAAAACTGTCAGGAAGCACAGGAGAGAAGACTAGAACTGCATTAGTTCTTCACCCTCGTGAGCCAGACATGTTCTCTCGACAGCACCATCATCAGAAAGGCAACCCACGGCTAACTACCTTACCTAAATTATTTTAGGAAATATTTCGTTGTTTTTATGCGGCCCACTAGATTTTTGATAATTAAAGCATTTATAAATATCTGGTATATTGCTATGCCAGACTTTCTTAATTGTCCTCCTAGAAGTCCTGGTATTTCTGAAGTATTTTTTTGAATTATTTTGTGTGCTTTCTAGGCAAAACTGAGAGTGGAATGGAGTTTCATTGTATACTTTCCTCCTGTCCTTTCTGATCACTTCATGTGAAGACGCTTCTCTCTCCTCACAGTGCTCCAGAACCTTGTGCTCTCTCAGTCACATCTAGATGTGAGCTGGTTATAGAGTACACTCCTGCAGCCCCAGCTATGGGAGCCTAAGACAGCACGACTGAATGACAGTCATTCAGGATTCTGCTTCAAAGCAGAAGAGTCCAAAACCAAAACCTTATCTTACAGGGTTATTTACATTTATACAAATTACACAGTTTGGTCTTTAAGTAGCCAGCCTCTGAGATGCTCTGAGTTTTATGTGAGTTCAAATGCAGTGTCATGTATGAAGCACCCTGTACCAACTTGGTAGTCTGTGCTCATTCCTGACCCTCATGTACTTTTCCTAAATAGATGCAGAGGTGAGCTCTTACAGCCAGGGAGCTGTTTCCTTCACCATTCCATCTTCTCAGCTGTATAGCTAGAGAGATCCCCACACCAAGATACAGACAAGTATGTGTAATACAATTGCTGTGGCCTTTGTAGATTGAGAAAGCATTCAGAAGAGACATGCATACAGCAATACATTCCTACACATAAAAAAGAAAGAAAACATTTGCCAAACACTGTCACTCACACCTATAATTCTAACATTCAAGAGACAGAGGCAGGAAGATTGCCAGGAATTCAAAGCCAGACCTTATCTCAGAAAAAAAAAAAAAGAATTTTCTATTTCTCTAATGCCCTTCCATGTTGCTGATTTCATGGAGTCTCTATGAAGCAGGATTGTCTATCACTCTGAGATGGCATGTGATCTAGAGGACAACTTGATCTATGTCCCTCAGAAATCCATTGGTAAGATGAAGAGGACAGCAAACATTCAGACCTTTACTGACAAGGGAACAGACCCGGCTCTCACAGTGACGTCTCAGAGGAAGTAAAGAGGGGTTGCTGTGAGTGGGGTAAAGAGCAGAAGGAGACGTTTAGTAAGCTGCGCTCAGCATGGATAGTTCAGGCGTTTGATTCCTACGGGTTTATCTGTTGCCTAAATCCAAGATCTAAGAAACTTACTAAGAGTAGTGCTGGGGTGAGCAAAGCCAGAGGAAACCGAGTCCCACGTGGACATCACTCATCAGGCAGTGACGCGGCAGCGGGGCTGACAGATGAAATCATTGGCAGATGGAGCAAGGGTCGGTGCCTTTCTCATGCTACAGAAAAGCATTTTTCCCAAATAGAGCCTGCCTTTTGTCCCTCTCTGTCTGTGTGTCTAATAAAGACTGAATGAGGGTTATGTGAATGTCATGTCCCTTCGAGAGTGAAAGCTGAGCTTAATAATGAAGGCAGAAGAGGACGGACAGTTGCGAGGACTGGGCTTTGTTTAGGAATTGCTCCTTTTGCTTTTCTTTTCTTTTTTTTTTTTAAATTTATTTATTTGTTTTATTTATTAAGTACACTGTCCCTGTCTTCAGACCCACCAGAAGAGGGCATCAGATCCCTGACAGATGGTTGTGAGCCACCTTGTGGTTGCTGGGAATTGAACTCAGGACCTCTGGAAGCGCAGTCAGTGCTCTTAACCACTGAGCCATCTCTCCAGCCCCTCCTTTTGCTTTTCTTTGCCACTCAGTCTCTTACCTTATATTTATTATTTATGTAACTGAATCTGTAAAAGAACACACTTGAGGATATCATTACTTAGTTTCCCTAATTAGAAAACTAGATATCATGATGAAAATATTTTTGTTTTGCTTTTTAAAAACTTTGACCAGATCTTAGGATCATTCCTTAAATTAATGCATTGGGATGCTTTTTCAAAGAATTCGAGTCCTGGGGACAGCTTTGTGACTTGAGGAGTTGGTTCTCACCATCCACTTTTACCTGGTTTCAGGGATCCAACTGAGTCTGTCTGGCTTGAGTGTCAAGCACTTTACCACTGAGCCTCCAACCAACCCTATGTGCTTATTCTTCTCTGCTTAGGGTAGGAAAGCAAGGTAGCTAGCAGGGCTGGGGATGGCTCCGTGGTTAAGCGAGCTTCAGAGGACCAGATTTGTGTCCCAGCATCATGGTCAAGGGACACAGAAACTCTCTACCTGCTTGTAACTCCAGCTCCAGAGGGTCTCACACCCACATATGCACATAGACACACATATACATAACAGATAGGTCTTTTTAGAAAGGAGGTACTGGTTTTTGTTTCATTGCATTTTAACGCCAACAGATTGAAATTGCACTAATATTGGATGTCTTCTGGTGATAGGAAATATATGGCTGTGCTCAGCGTTCCGAGCAGCCTGAGGTGACTTAACTGACACGACAGCTCAGCTGGGAGAACCTTGTTTCAGATGTTCACTGTTGTCTGCTTTCTGGCAGGATGACCAGGAAGGTGTATTTGTGAAATGGAGAGTAGAGAATTCATGGGGTGAAGACCACGGCCACAAAGGTAAGCTTCAACTACCAACTCAGTGTATCTGGAGTCTGCTCCCCTCTGCCTCTTGGGGTAGAAAGCTGTTCCAGTGTAGGGGATTTGTTGGTACTTAGTCCCTCTGGTTCTCCTGTCCTACAGGAAAATAGCAGCTTGTAGGCCCCACGTTCCTATAGTCTACATGAGCCTAAACTCCCAGGTTAACTGAGACCAGTGTATGTTATTTGTTCCAAACCACACTGACCGTCCAGGACTGTAGCGGACCCTCTTGGCTGAGTGGAAGGTGGTGAGACCATTGCGGTGTACTCGATATGTGGCACTTCATATATTTTGTCACAGCACCAGCACATTGGAAAGAAGCCTTCCAAAGGGAGAATGGAATTGGCAAAAAGAAATTTTCTATAAGGATCTCTCAGGATTCTCTTATAAGTTATAAGCCTAAAAGTTACCATTTAAAACTTTTTTAAAGGGGTTGGGAATTAGCTGAGTGGGTGGCTTGCTTAGCAACCACAAGGCCCTGGGTTCAGTCCCCAGCTCAAAAAAAAAAAAAAAAAAAAAAAAAAAAAAAACCAACTTTTTTTATACTGCAAATCCAAACCCCGGTAGTAATCAGAATAAGATACAGTGACACAAAACTAAATAACATAGCTATATATAAGTTGTAGAAAAAATTTAAACATGTATAAATAAAAGAAAATTAAGATCTCTAACTGATTGCTGCTTAATAGTTTTGCATGTTCTTGGAAAACTGAGATTGTTTTGTTGATATATAAAAGCCTTTTTTTTTTTTTTTTTTTTGGTTTTTTTTTTTTGGAGCTTGGGGCCGAACCCAGGGCCTTTCGCTTCCTTGGTAAGCGCCCTACCCCTGAGCTAAATCCCCAGCCCCTTAAAAGCCTTTTTAAGGAGATGTTTACTTTTTAAATTTTAGAGCTTCAAGCTGAAAATGGGGTATGGGGTTCTAGCTCAGTGGTATAGCCCTACCTAGTCAGTCCTCAGTACGACAGCAGCAGGGAGGGTGAAGGAAGGAGAAAGAGAAGAAGCCAGGCCTGGTGGCCCAGCTGATATCTCAGTGTAAAGCAAAAGCAGTAGCCATCATCACTTGTGTGACAGCACCAGCATATCGGGTGCTGGTGGTATTTTGTGGCTAGCGTTCTCAGTTTCTGTCTTCCTTTCTTTTGGTCAGTGGATTCTAGCTAGGGAGACATTAGTGGAAGAGTGTAGTAGACTAGTTATAAGAATGAAAGGAGTGGGTGTGGAAACACAGATGCACTTAGACCCAAATAAGCACACATTCATCCAACAGGGATCAGACGGCTTAGGAGGAGAGAGGATGAGGCCTCGGCCCTGCTGGCTGGGGCCCATCTGTTAGACGGGTGATTTCCCCTGTTCTTCAGAGTTCTGATGTCCAAGGCAGAAGCTAATGAAGTTGGAAGTGATGGTGCTTCCATCGCTCATCTCCGTACTCAGACTGAGTCTAATCCATGAGCTTCACAGGACTTGAGTATGTAACTGAGCAGCACAGCCCTATATGTGAGGGCCAGCACCAGAAACTGTTAAACTGCCTTCCAAGACTCTTCCTCCTCTTGAAAGTGATCCCTATAAATTATGACTGACCATCCTGGGAACTGCAGTTAAGTGGAGCAGCTCCATGTTTATATGAACAAATACAAGCTCTATTAGTGCTCCTCTGTCAGTATTGGGTGACCACATGCCCCTCCTCTGTGATTCTTATTTTTTTAACAATTTATTTATTTTGTGTATGTGAGTACACTGTGGCTGTCCTCAGACACACCAGAAGAGGGCATCAGATCCCATTACAGATGGCTGTGAGCCACCATGTGGGTGCTGGGAATTGAATTTAAGACCTTTGGAAGAGTAGTTAGTGGTCCAAACTGCTGAACCATCTCTCCAGCCTCATGATTCTGTAATTTTTAAATTCACTATTATAAATTATAATGCAGTACTTTAAAAATTAGTTTCTTATTAGGTAAATTTCATTTTAATACAAATACAATCGGCATCTGGGAGTTAGAAGCCTTAACAAAGCGAGCAAAAAGTGAAGGTGATCCAGTTAAGTCTGTAAATCAGTGATGGTTAGGAAATGAATGTTTATTAACAGCCTGGCAGGGGAGTCACAAGGCGGTTTCCCAGAGTGAGGGCCATCCGTTGCACCCGGTGTGCTGATCCCCACAATTCCCAAATGCAGGAAACTCACCTGTGTAATCTGCAGCAGTGGGCACTGTGTCCATGTTTCTCCCATCTTGACTTTTTTGTTTTTAAAGAGGATGCTTGTGTAAAAAGGACTGGATTCCTTGGCTAACCCAAAATACTGGGTTCAAGTGATTTTTCTCTTCCTTCAGGTGAGCCTCTGGCTCCTGTCTCATCCCTGCAAGTGGAACTATGTCCAGGGAAAAGACTAAAGTTACAGCTTGGTTTTTTTTTGGCATTTCATTAGGTGACGTCACTGGGTTTTAGATATGAGAAAGGATGAAGTGTGTTGTGTACATTACTGCTCTGAGGCTCAGCACGTGTTCCAGAGTATTGTGGCCTCTTTGCTAGTTTCCTGTTGTATGAACCCCTTTGCCCTACGAAGTGCACGTCTTACTTCTCAGTCTTGTAGCCTCTGCTGCACTCATAGTACCAGAGTCTTCATACTCACGGTCTCTGGAATCTGCCTTGAGCAGTGAAGGCTGAATACTTGTTTTGGTTGTTGTTTTCAATTAATTAAAATGCCTGAGATTGTAGAGCCAAGAAGATAGAGATTTAACTGGGAATGGGCAAGGAATAGTTCATTCAAAGCCAAAATAAATTCCTATCATGTGTTTCTTGGTAATGTCCTTTCTGACTTAACAGGAAGGAAGGAAAACATGACCTAATTTTATTGACACACTTGTCCTTTAGAGATTAGTTATTTTGTTCTCTAGTGTATTTTGCTGGCAGTGTGTGTTTATTCCAGCAAGGTCCCTCAGTCTGTCACCTGGGTGGACATTGGCTGGCAGGGCTTGTGTTTGCCGGAAGCAGAACCCTGAAGTCTTATTTCTGAAGATAACATTGTTAATAGTGCGCTAACTATTCTCTTTGGGATTTCTGTCTGTTAAGATCCATGTTTCTGAAAGCAGCTTTGATAATACAAGCTGGAGGTAAACAGAGCAAAGATACCTAGGCAAGCTGCCCTTGCTCTACCTAGGGGCAGCTTTTGGCTTCGGTCTCCACGGGCCGTGTTTGTAGAATTTTCTTCCCAGAGACTACCGGGTAGATTAGCTGACCTTTTCCACAAAATGGGCAGAGTTTCCTTCTGACCAAAAGAGACAGGAGGAAGATTTGGTTCTTACCTTGATGCCACCTCTTGCTGGTGACTGAGTGTTTAATCTGCTGCACTAGAACAGTGATGCATGTCAAGTGGCATCCCGAACAGCTGGTTCCTCCCCTGCTGGAAATATTGGCCTCATTTGATCCTTATTTATGGAATCTATCAGATATGGATTTCATGGTGAGATGAGGAAAGAGACTGTGAGATTTGCCACCTTATCTTTTAGTTTAAAAAGGTGATCTGGTAAAACATTCTGTATGCTATTTAGAAATTTAAGGGGCTGGAGAGATGGCTCAGTGGTTAAGAGCGCTGATTGCTCTTCCAAAGGTCCTGAGTTCAAATCTCAGTAACCACATGGTGGCTCACAACCATCTGTAATGAGATCGGATGCCCTCTTCTTATGTTTCTGAAGACAGCTACAGTGTGTTTGTGTGTGTATATATATATGAAAGCTACAGTGTGTGTGTGTATATAGGTGTGTATATATATATATGAAAGAAAGAAAGAAAGAAAAAAGAAATTTAAGTTCAAGGAAACACTGGTGGTGTAGCTTATTCTTGTAGCCTTAGGAGGAGACAGGAGGATTAGAAATTCAAAGTTATTCTAGACGTCATAAGACCTGGTGTCAGCCTCTCCTCCCAAAAAAAAAAAAAAATTAGAGGAAACAAATTCATCTGAGAGAGCATAGTCTTTGCACCAGAGTGACTGAGAGACCCTCAGTGATCTGTGATGGAGCTAAAATCACAACCCAGCCTGACAACAGAGCTGGTCTTTTTGACTGCCAAATTGTGCTTTTTCTGAATTTCTCTTTTGGATGCATTTGGCCCATTCATAGAAATCACAAGACCATTCATGATTGTGGCAGTTTGAGTGAGAATGTCCTCGTAGACCCATATGTCTGAATGCCTGGTTTCCGGTTGATGGAACCCTTTGGGAAGGATTAGGAGGCATGGCCTTATTGGTGTAGGTATGTCAGTGAGGATAGGTTTCGGGTTTTCAAAAGTCCACACCATTCCCAGTTAGTGTGTTCTTCTCCCTCTTCCTCCCTCTTCCCCTCCCCTTCCCTCTTTTTTCCTCTCCTCGGCCCTCTCCCATTTTCCCTCTCCTTTTCTCTGCCTTGTGGTTGTTCTCAAAATGGAACTCTTAGCTATGGCTTTAGCCCCATGCCTGCCTGCCTGCCTGCCTGCCTGCCTGCCTGCCTGCCTGCCTGCCTGCCTGCCTGCCTGCCTGCCTGCCTGCCTGCCTGCCTGCTGCCATGCTCTCTCAATGATGGTCATGAACTCTCACCTGAAACTGTAAGCCCCAAATAAACTCTTCTATGAGTTTCGTTAGTCATGGTATCTTAACCACAGCAATAGAAAAGTAACAGAGACAATGCTTTTTGGTGACTAGAAACAGTGGCTGAGGGGACATAAAACTCTACCACTTTATAGAGGATCTGGAAACACAGTGCTGTTAGAAGAGGCTCCTGGAGTCGGAACAGGGTGAGGTACCTTAGGAAGCCTGTGAGCAGCATTAAACATGAAACATGAAACCTGTGAGTCTGGCAAGTGACAGACCAGACACAGCCAGCCCATGTTCCCAAGTTGTCCATCTTCCTTTTTAAAATTTTAACTTGTTGGCACAGGCAATTTCTAACATATTAAAGGTAAGCATAAGGATTTTAGTGTGTGTATGTGTTGTCAGGTGTTGGATGGTCTCTCCCATGATTACCTTAAAGTTTTATTCCTAATTGGTCTATCAGTCGTGAGGTTGCAGTGGTATAAGAGGCCGGCCACCGAGCAGAGAGCTGGGGTGGGGAGCTGTTGTGACATAGTTCTTAGTGTGTATCCAGTCTGCTTTCTAGCACCCTCCCCAGGGTGCTCGGTGATCTGTGATCCTCCTGTCTCAGCCTCCTGAGACTAAGATTACAGGAACAAGCAGAGTAATGCAGCTCTTCAGAGGCGATGGCGCTTCCAGGTCTACACGTTCTCCTCACTGGATGGAATCTTCATCTTTTAAAAGGTGTCTCGTTTTTTCATTTTGAGCCAAGATGAGTTTTTCACATCCCTAGTGCTTTGCATCTTTCAGACACATGAGGTTTTTTTTGTTTTTTTGTTTTTTTTTTTTTTCCCCCGGAGCTGGGGACCGAACCCAGGGCCTTGCCCTTGCTAGGCAAACGCTCTACCACTGAGCTAAATCCCCAACCCCAACATGAGCTTTTGAAATCATTTTAACCTACATTTTTTAATCTTTCAAATAAATCTGCCTGTTCCTGATTTCATTTTAGTAAAATGTTCAGACTTGCTCCTAAAAAGGAACCTTATGGTGTTCTTGGTTAGAGAAACTTGAGCATATTGAGTATTAATCGGAAAGAAACTCGTGAGGAACGAGACTGCAGATAGAGGTCTGTATATTTTGCCAGTTTATATTATGTGCTTTATAATGTCCAACATGATGACCAATAAGTGTCTCACTAACCAGACAGCACATAATTTTTAAAACAGTATATTTAAAGTTCAGCACAAATCTCACTCCATTCCTTGGTTTTACATTGTGTAACCAGGTGTGCTGACTTGAAACAGACTGTCAGTTCTCAGTCACAGATCCCCGAAGGGCCTGGAGGCTGTGCTCTCTCTGCTCTCTCAGCAGCACAGATGCTTGCTGTCCCATGAGGCACCGGTGTAGAGTTCCTCTGTGGCCCTCCAGTGAGGTGCTGTGTAAAGCTTCATTCAGACTGCATATGACTCAAATGCAGAGCGGGTTTGTTTCACCACATGGCATCCTGGTAGGATGTGAGTGTGGGGGTGCACATGTGCTGATGGTTACTGAGAAGTTTTGGTGTGTACGGGTTGCATGGGATTAGAGCAGAGCTGGGGTGCAGGTCTCATAGATTTCCTAGACATGTACAACTTACAGAAGGCAAGCAGTATTTATGAATGTGTTAAGGTTCACTTATGGAGAGTTAGAAACTCAATAAAGTTGCTGTAGTAAGAGTGATGTTACCAGCTGAAAGCAGTCCCTGACTTCCTGGATTGGTGAAGATACAAGGTTGTGACTGTGATTGAACTGCCACTGGTCACATCTGGGAAGTTGAGTTCTGGACAAGGACTTTCCATTGCTCGTCCTTATTAATGAAATGCCTGCAAGCCTTGGGCTATAAAACTAGTCCATGTGAGTCGAGGATGCACAGGCTATCTGGTTCAATGGTGCTTCCTTATTAACATACAGGACTTGAGACAGCTGCCAATGTGGGCACGGAGACACGCTACAGATTTAAGGCTTCAAACCAGGCATCAGCTTCTGAGAGAATTCTTGTAGTTAACAAAACAGAATGTGTGTATTTGTACTTTTTCTTGTAAAAGAATCTACTTTGCCCTAAGGAATGTTTCTGTCATTTTTAAGGATGGAGGTTAATCTGGGACCAGGCTGTGTGGGCACCTCCAGGTTGTGTAGGGGTTG
Organism: Rattus rattus; assembly: GCF_011064425.1. Taxonomy (NCBI): domain Eukaryota; kingdom Metazoa; phylum Chordata; class Mammalia; order Rodentia; family Muridae; genus Rattus; species Rattus rattus. The sequence goes on from NC_046162.1 coordinate 95,649,451, forward strand.
TCATGGCATCCAGCCTGTCTGAGTGTAACTTTCTCATCTATAAAGGTGGCCTGTAATTGTGTGAAGGACAGAGGAAGCACACCACACGCTCGGCTGCTGTTGTTCGTGCTTTAGACTGATGGGGGCAGGAGGCTCGCTCACTTTCTCATTCAGAAAAGACTGACTCGCCCATGCTTCTAGCTTCAGAGCTTCGAGAACACAGCTCAGCATGGCTGCTGCTACGTCACAGTCACTGGATAGGTGCCCCACAGCGCACGCTTGGTTTCGTGAGAAAAGCTGGCAAAGATGGATAGACCCGGAGCCGAGGAGAAGCCATTAGCAGTGGCTTCAACTCACATTTATCAGTGGAATGCAGAGACCCGTGCACAGCCATGATGGAGTGAATGTCCCCAACCCTCTGAGGAATTTATACTTAGTCTCCTGGGAGGTGGGAACAGGAATTGAAGAGGGCTGTGATGAGACAGAAGTGGCATTCATGGTGTGCTCTGCAGACTGTAAGATACAGGGGAAATAGACCGCAAAAACTAAGAAGGTGACTTCTCCAAGAAGGCAGGTGATGGAGAGAGCAAGGGCTGGATGGCCCCTCAGTGGAGAGATGAGGAGGCAGGAGCTGAGGTTACTGAGAAGGTGGCGTGGAAAGATTCCCTCAACAGCCAGGGGTGTTGGTGTCTGGGAGATTGTGAGGACCACAGTGATATAAGTGGGAAGAAAGTGTTGGGCTCAGATTCATAGGCGGTTTCAGGAACTGCAGGAGAGTCTCTTGTGTGCCAAACCAGCCTTTCAATACTCAGTGTTTTGTGTGTGTGTGTGTGTGTGTGTGTGTGTGTGTGTGTGTGTGTGTGTGTGTGTGTGTGTGTGTGTAACAAACATAGGAGTAAGTGCAGGATTACAGGATGGTGAATAAGGAGAGAGAACTGTGGGTCCTCCTGAGGAGTCTCCTGGAGGAGACAGCCTGATGAAGGTTAGGGCTTCTGCCAGGCTGGCTAGGGAGATAGTTGCTCGCTTGGACGGCACCTCTTTACATTTGGAGCATGCTTTGGACAGGTCAGAGGTGTGTTGCTAAGCAATAATGTGGCCTACATCCAGGGGGCTTGCCCTAGAACAAGTAGCAAGAGTGATGGTTTGGGGACAGAGAAAAGTTACCTGTGAAATCAGACCCTTGGGTAGACAAGATCCTGGCCTGGCCCAGTTCTATGTCTCAGTTTGTGTGGCTTTCACTTGTGGTCCATGGAAAGCAGACTGGAGCCCTGAGGTGAGCAGCTGCCATCTGGCCTCTTGGGGAACAGTATCCTTGGGATGGGCATAATTTGCTTATCAAATTTTGTTGTCATTGTTAAAAAGTGGGGCCAGCGAAAGGCTCATTGGACAAAGGACCTTGCCACCAAACCTTACTCTGCGAGATTGGTTCCCGGGACCCAGATGGTGGAAAGAGAAAACGTCTCCCACAGTTGTCCTCTGACTCCTACATCATGGCGTGTTTGCACACCCAAGCCAGTGTAATGTAAATGCTCCTAGAGAAACCCAGACAGCTCTTCCTCCTACTGCATTGGCTCTTTCACCGTGCCCCACTTTCCTGTGCTTAGCAGGGGCACCGTACCGTCTCTAGCCTTTGTGTCTAAGAGAGGCCACCAGTAATATCCGGCTCAGTGAATATCTCGTCTGTTATCTGCAAAAGGTTCATGACCATGAATGTGTCCTCAGCCCAGCCAGACATCTGTGTCTGGTCTGGAGAGAGAAGCAGCTTCTTAGGGCACTGTCCAAGTGACAGTCATAAGTACAAGTGGTTATTTGGTTACCTCCCTCTGCCTTTTTCTTTTTAAAACATTAACCCATTTGAATCATCCTATCTCCTAAAGATGCTCTGAACACATGGCATTTCTGTTATTGTTATTGTAATTGTTGAGGTGGGGTCTCACTATCTAGGTCTCACTCCTGTAACTCACTATATAGATCAGGCTGGCCTTGAACTCACATAGATCCTCCTGCATCTGCCTCCTGAGAGCTGAGAGTAGTAACGCACCATTACTCCCAGCTGCATGTATGTCTTAAAGTATAATTCTTCTAATAAATAATAACAGTACAGTGTTCAAAGGTCAATGTCAAAATGCACGGACATCTGTTGCCTTCTTACTGCAGCCAATGGCAGCACACTGTACACTGTGCTTTGTGCCCATCTCAAGCAGCCCGCCTTGGAAGCATTTCCAGTTCTCCATCTTCTATCATCTGGATGTCTGGTTTATTTAACCAGTTCCCTAACTATTGGAACTTTAGTGGACTAACTGACTAACTAATTAACCAACTGATGGATTAACATATTTTCCTATTTCAGATACAGCGATGGGTTATTCCATGTACAGTGTGTAAAACAGTTCCTGGCCTATTGTAAGGACTGAATAGGTTTCTGGTCAAACTACACATAAATACCTATTGTGTATTTACCCCTAGGGTAAAGTCCTAGAAATGACTGGCTTAGTGAAGAGGACAAAGGTATATTTAACTTTTCTGCAGGTCGCCAGATTCTGTTCCATGGGGTTGTTATTTTGCACATTTGTAGCACACTGTATTTAAGACATTTGGCCTCACACACTGAGTATCTAACAAAAGTGACTGACAGATGGTCTGCTGTCCACTGTACATATTTAAACTGTCTCTGTCCATGGTTGGGAATTAGACTGTGCCAAAGTCTTCGTGAACTGATGAGGCTTTTTTGGTTTTTGTTGTTTGTTTTTTTTTTTTATTTTTTAAGTATTCCTTGTATTTTCTTAGGCCCTTACCCTAATTTTCTCCCTTGTATTTATTTTTTTTATAAAAGAAACTTTAAGCATAGAGTTAAAGCCAGAAAGATTGATAAATACAACTTTCTAAAAATTAGGGAATTTTAATAGTCTATAAAAATGTAAACTAAATTAGAAGACAAAATGCGTGATAGGAAGAAAGTTTGCAGCCAAAATAAACATATACCTTGCTGTTAGTGGTCACTGTGGAAACGGCACTCACTCCGGCTCCAACTAAGACGAGCAGAGGATGCTGTGGAGGTGGCCGGGTAAAGTGAGCAAAGCGCTTACCTGCACGCAGGTAAGTTTGACTGACGTTTGAATCGTAGCTAACACCTAGCAGGCAGAGAAAGGGGTTCCCCAGAGCAAGCTAGCCATAGACCAACCAAATTGGTGAGCACTGAATTCAAGTGACAGAGCCATCCAACATAAAAATTGAAGAGGAATCGAGGAAGACATTTGATGTCAGCTTCTGGCTTCCATGTGCATTCACAACCCTGCACACATTCTGCACACAGGTGTACACAGAGGATAAGGGAAGACAGATCTCAGAGAGTTTATTGTGAGCTTTAAACCCCTTTTTTATATATGTGTCTCTTTGTATGTACACATGGAACAGGTGCCTTTGGAGGCCAGAAGAGGGTATCAGATTTCCTGAGAGTTACAGATGGTTATAAGCTACACAACGTGGATTCTGAGAACTAAACTCAGGTCCTGAAAGAGCAGCAAGGGCTCTTGCCGAGCCCTCTCTCCAGCCTCTATTACTTTTCTTTATAACTTCTCCACACATGTATCTCTGTATATGCATAGCTGTGTGTATTCATGCGTGCGCGCGTGTGCGTGCGTGTGTGTGTGTGTGTGTGTGTGTGTTTGTGTGTTTGTGTGTCTTGCTCGCGTGCCACAGAATGAATACGGAAGTCAGAGGGCAACTTGAAGGAGTTGATTCTCTCCCACCATCCGAGTTCCAGGTATCACACTGAGGCCATTAAGGTGGAGAGCAAGTGCCTTTACCACTAAGCCCTCAGGTACAAGAAAACTTAAAAATGGTTCAGTCAGATCCAAAAGAAAGTTGGCAGTTATATAGTCAAGCTCCAGAAAATCTCGTGAGGAACGAGACTGCAGATAGAGGTGTAAAGTATTTTTAGTATTACTAGTATTATTCCTGAAGTATTTTTAGTATTACTAGTATTACTCCTGAGGAGAAAACGGCTGAGAGCTAGTGTAGGGAGTGGATTCATACAGACTTGAACTTGGGAGTGAGGTAGAGCATCTCAGAAGGAGAGGAAGTGGAAAGGCAGTGTATGGAGCTCCATAATTAAGCCTATTTTGACTTATCCCTGTGACACAGTCTGCAGGTGGAGACTTTACTGAAGCAGCAAGGTAAGGTAAAACGAATGGGTTGTTCCTCTAGTGGACGTAGGTAGTTTTTAAGTTATCTCTTCCTTCTCTTCCTCTCCTTACCATGTTCCTAGAAGTATTTTCTTATAGTAAACTTGAATTGTTTGGGTAACTTTTTAAAGCAGCTGAAAGATACTAGAGCATTTGAGATATCTGGGAGAGAACATGGAACTACCTCACACACGGTGTGACGCGCCATTTAGTTACTCTTGTGTGTCAGAGTGTGTGTGTAGAGTGCGTGTACTGTGTGGAACCACGTGTAATCTACAAGTTAAAGGGGATGTAACCATGTGTGTCTGCTCTGTTCTTACGATCTTTAGCAGGCTGTGGTGTCCTTTGCACTGTCACCTTAGTGGCTGACATGTCCTGTAAGGTGTCACTGTCCTAGGCAATTTGGAACATAGACGGACAGGTTGGGTTTTTTCCTGGGAGCCTTGCTGCACCCCTGAGTTAGGGCCTTGGGTGACAAGTTGGCTTCCTTAGGTCAGTCCATCTGGACACTCCCCAGAGCAGAACATTAGCTTGTTTATTTGTTTACATAAGGAGAGTTTCATTACATAGCGGAGGCCAGTCTCAGCCTCCCCTCTGACCCTCTCTGTGCACCAACCACCACACCGAACTTAATTGTGCTTTGCCATACCTGGGTTTTATTTTTATAGAAAAAAATAATTGCAAATTGTCAGTTATGCCTTAGAACAAAAGTGATAAAAATTAGAAACTATTTCTAACTCATAAATGGTGAAATAAAGGTTGGAGAGATAGCTTAGCAGTTAACAGCACATACGTCTTTTCCAGAGGACCTAAGTCCAGTTCTCAGCAGCTTGCAGACCGCTCATATGGCTCATAACCACCTGTAATCCCAAAAGAGGAGACACAACTTTCTCTTCCAGCTCCATGGATCTACATATCCCCACATGTGCATATAATTAAAAATATGCGTGTTAAAATAAATGGTGGTATTTTGTTGTTTTAATATAGTCTGCCAAGCTTAAGCCTCGGGCCGTTGGCAGTGTCAGTAAGCTCAGATAACACTTGCATCCATAAACCAGCCACCCGGGGCTCTTCTGTCGGAGCGAGGCTCAGGGGCCTGTAGCCATGTCCCCGGCTCTGCCTGCCCTTCACAGTGGCTCCTTCCCTTTCCCATAGAAAACCCAGAAGCATGGCCAGTTGCTTTAGGATTGCTTAAAGAATTTAAATAAGAACTAATGCTTAAAGAGATTGTATTCCCAAAGTTGACTTCTTTATACATTGTCTGTCTTTTCTAAATGTTAACTGAGGTTCCAGGTTTCTTTCTTGGCTGGGAGATGAGCCTTTAGTTCAGAGCCACACCCACAGCCTGCTATAGCCCACAGCACCCTTGGGCTTCAGACTCTTCTCAGCTTCTGGCTTCAGCCTTACTGATCCTAATCTCCGTAAAACTCTGAGACATGCAGTGTCAACAGTTGAAGCTGTCACGTCTGTTATCTGCCCAGGGTGCAATTACTTGGCAGCTCTCACACTGAGGGTGTTGTGGGCCCTGAAGAACTCATATCCTGCAGAAAGAGGCTAATCAAGGCAGGTCCTGTTGGCAGGGACATGGAAAGGGTGGGCTACAGTCGATAGGAGATTTAATTTGTGAGGACTTAATGTGATCTCCTTTGGAACAAGATAGCACAGATGTACTCTGTGCATTTCCTCTGTGCTGTCTTTGAAGACTCATTTGATTGTGCGGTGATAGCATTGTTAGTAGGACACAGAACTTTATTACAGAGTCTGCCTCCATCCTCTACCTGCCTCGCTGCCCAGAGCTGTCTAGGTCATGCTCAGCCTGCTCTGTGCTGAGGGGAGGAGGTCTGATGTCTCAGATGGTGTGGGGGAGCTTTTGAGATGGTCTAACTTTGTAGCCTAGGCTGGCCTCGAACTTGCAGTAGTTCTCCTGCCTCAGCCTCCCACATGCTAGGAATCCAGACATTAAGCAGTATATCTCTCTTTGACAAGGCAAATGCTGAGTTTCTCAGGAGTGCATACTTCAGATATAGCGGGAGTGGGATTGACTAGCACTAATACAGGTAATGAGGGCCTGAGTGATTGACATAGCAGAGCTGGAGAGCCAGGGGGTAGAGTCGGTCAGATCAGAAGCAGCAGGCAGTGCTCTGTTCTCTCTCCTTACCTGCCACTGGAAGAAGCAGCCTTGAGTCAAGAGGGTCTCACCAGGCGACTCCCTTGACGAGCCTTGGTTCAGCACCCCTGAGAGCACTGTGTGTGTATACACATGCCCGTGTGATGCTGGGGACTGGAACTAGAAAACTAGAAAGTATTTCTAACTCATGAGTGGTAAAATCAAGGTTGGAGAGATCACTTAGCAGTTAACAGCACATACGTCTTCTCCGGAGGACCTAAAGCGCTCAGCACTGACTTCTTCAGAGCGTTTTCTCGTGCGTGTAGTACTGCTGGTGTGCACATGTGGCCGAGCTGTGCTCTCTGGCATCATCTCCATCCTTAATTTTTCTCACTGAACTGGGAACTCACTGTGGCTGGCCACCAAGACCCTGGGATCCATCTTTCTCCATACCCCCAGGTCACAAATCGTGCTCAGTTTTTTATGTGGGTGCTGGGGATCTGAACTTAAATTCTTAGGCACAGAAGCACTTTATCTACTGAGCCTTCACTCCCGCCCATAGAAATGTTTTAAAGTTAATTTTTAATATAACAAATAGTAATCGATATATAGATATAACCCACAAATTTAGGGCCTTTAATTATTTTTATATTTAATTATTAATTATGTGTGTATGAGGGTTTTCCCTGCAGAAATGAATGTATACTGAGTGTGTACCTGGTGCTCTTGGGGGTCAGAAGAAGGCATTGGATCCCTTAGGACCAGAGTTACGATGGTTGTGTCCCCGTGTTGTGCTGGGAATTGAACCTAGGTCCTCTGCAAGAGCAACAAGAGCGCTAAGCCACTGGGCCATCCTTCCAGCTTTCTTTAATTATTTTTAAGAGTATGTAAACAGGTTTTAAAGCCAAAGAAGTTTGGAAACTGCTTACCTAGAGAACTCTGTTGGGGGTGGGGGTTGTTTCTTGGTTTAGTCTATTAGAAGGGGCACATGTACGTTCATTTGTGCATTTGTCTTTGTGTCTCTGTGTATTGTCTGCTTTGCTTTGTTACTTTTGAGTCAGGGTCTCATGTAGCCCAGGATGGCCTTGAACTCCCCATGTAGCAAAGATGTCTTTGAAATCTTGATCCTCAGCTCCCAAATGCTGCTGTTGTAAGAGTGTGCGTCACCACACCTGGCTTTAGAGCATCTTCTTGGGAGAAACATCTATGTCTTCTCCCTTACTCTTGGTCCTGTGTAGGGATTAATACCACTAGGTTTACATAAATAAACAGAGGAAGGCAGCGAAAGTGTCTGCTCTAGCAAGTGCCAGCTGCATCTTGTGGGTAGTGGGTGCTCTTTGCTGCAAATCCCCTGATGTGCATGCAGTGCTCCTGGTTAGGTGTGTGCTTAGAAATGCCGTGCTCTGCTCTGTTTTTAACACACTGTTAGTCTCCTGTTCGCACTGTTTTTCTTCAGACTGTAAGTGGTTTAAGCTGAGTATTTGCTCACATGAGTTTGTTGAAGGTAGGTTCCTGAACATTCCTGTGAGGACCTTGCGGAGTCTGAGGTTGGGTTAATCTCTCCAATAAGAAGAGCCAGGTTGATAATCTGGGTACCGTGCTGGGGAATGTGTGCCACTTGCTGTCTCAGTGTTCTCAGTGTCACTCCCTTTCAGAAAATCGAGGGCTGTGTGGTCACCCAGTGTCACCTGCAAATGAGTGGCTGGCTGCTGGCCATGGTGACATGCCCCTCGCAGCTTAGCTGGTTGCTATCAGAGTATGTGAGAGGGAGAGCAGTCAGTGAAGCTAGGAGCAGGGGTGAGATGAGGATGGGGCTGTACTGCCCTAGAGATGAATCCCCCAGGGGGAGTATGAACCAGGCACTTCCCACTGACCCACTGGTGTACAAGTCAGCACCCATCATCACTGAGGCCGCGAGTGGGGACCAGCATGGGGCTGCATAGCTCTAGGTCCTCTCTGAAGGCACATCAGTTACTCTGAGCCCCCTTTTCTTAGTTGGGGAGCACACAGCAGTGTCTATCCTGTCTGCTGCACAGATTGCTAGTGAAACTGGAACTCAGAGGAGATTAGAGGCCAATGCTGGAAAACTTGTTTTTGTAGAAGACCTTCTTTTGTAGTAGTAGTAGGAGGAGGAGGAGGCCCTCTGCTTTCTGCATACCCTCTGAACTCAGGAGTGTTTCTTCTCTCCTTTCCAGGTTACCTGTGCATGACCGACGAGTGGTTCTCTGAGTACGTCTACGAGGTGGTGGTGGACAAGAAGCATGTCCCAGAAGAGGTGCTGGCTGTGTTAGAGCAGGAGCCCATTGTCCTGCCGGCATGGGACCCCATGGGGGCTTTGGCTGAATGAGTGAGTGGACCGCCTCCAGCTCCTTCCTCCTCCCATGGGATCGGATGTAGCTGCCAAGGACAGATCCAGGGACTGAAACCAAAGTTACATGGGTGGCTGTTCCCACAGGATACAGTCAGACTCTTGGGTTTCCAGTCTCTTCCAGGAACCTCTTTGAGAAAAATGCTTTATGCTGAAACAAAATATTCATAAAGGAAAAAAATAAAGGGGAAGGATTGGGGCATCCTGTCTGCTCTCCTCATCTCTGACGGCTCAGGACCTCGTAGCATTTTAATTGGATGTAGTTGTCCACTGTCATGGTCTTTGTGTTTGTGGTAAGACAATAAGATGAGCGGCTGAGGTGCACGGAGAACAAACAGTCCTGGGCTCCTTGTTCCTAGAGTAGATTAGGGGAGGGTTAGCTAGGATTTGAACTCTCAACGCTGCATGCTGCCGCACAGGTCACTGTCCTTCCTACCTGGCAGTCGCTGAATTCAACTTCCACAAGGTTGTCTCATGTGACTAATAGCTCGAGAAGGGAAGGCTGATCGGCTCTGACATGATTCCTTCCTGTTCTGAACTGTGGGGCTCACCTGGGCCAGGTTAAACCTCGTCAGGGGCTCAGCTGTCATCACTAGGGCACCCCATTGAATGCTTTAACATCTGTCTCTGCGTTGGGGGTTGGGTGGGGAGAAAAAGTGATGCTCATTCTTTCTGATAACTTGATGGTGCTGAGAAGCTTTTGAATAAAAGACTTTGCTAAATGAGAATAAGCCCTCGTATTTGGTCTGTAAACTCTAAGAAGTGTTTATTTAGCTACAAATGGGAGCAGCCAAGTAGTTGAGGCTCTTCAACGTGAAGAAAAAGGAGCAGAGCTCAGGGGTTTCCTCCTTCAGCTGCTCTGCAGGGCATGATCCCAGCCTGAGCCTCCCCACCCTCCCCATCCTCGTAGCTTCTGCAGAGGCCCCTCATGCTCCAACTCTGAGGGCCATGTCCCTGCCATTCAACATTGCTTCATGGCCTCACCCAGACCCATTGTCTCTGGTGGTCTTGCCGTAGAAGGGGGCTAAGGAGCATGGGTGTTTTGTTGAACAGAGCAGAGCTCCCATTTAGCATTTCTACCAGTGTCTACACCCGATTTTTCTGGCTCCCCAAAATTCTCAGCCCTCACAGGAGGTGTTGTTTGTCATGGCACTTCCCAAGGTTAAATTAGATAAAGACTCAACTTAGCCAGCATGTTCACAGTGTGCAGGCCATCCCATTCCTCTACACACGTGGGGCACAGACCTGAAAATATGGGTCACCTCCAAACTGAAGCCAAGGGAACCAATACTAACTTCTCATTTGTAACTGCATTTAGCAGAAAGAGTTCGGGTACTGTGAGAGGTACAGTGGCTCTAGCACTACAGGGCTAAGCCAGGACTGCCAAGAGTTCAAGGTCAGCCTAGGATACATAGTAAGTTCCAGCCCAGACTGAGAACAAGAGCCTGTTTCAAACAAAACAAAAAAAAGAGAGAGAGAGAGATGGTAAGAAAAAAAAATAGCTAGAATTCTGTACTCAATAAAACTGCCTTTCAAGGAGATAACATAAAGGGCATTTTTAGAAAAAAGAAAACTTGTGTTTTCCCTGAAAGAAGGAAGTGATCCAGCGTGGGAGAGGTTGAAAATGAATAAGCAAACACAGAACAAAGCCTGTGGTAAATACACTGGCCATCTACACAAAGCATGACTGCCAGCTCAGTTCAGAAGAAAACCCAGAGGTGGGTGTATCACTATGGGTTTGAGACCAGCTTTTTTTACACAGCTACATAGAAAACCCTGTCTCTAAACAACAAACACCCCCCCCAACCAAACAGAAAACCATAGAAGAAAGTAGCTGGATGGGGTGGGGGCGGGGCATTGGAATTGAGCTATTGGAAGTCTTACCATTGGGGCAGAAGATAAATGTGTTAACTTCAGACACTGATGTACTGGCACCTATGCTAAAACGGCCCAGACTCCTAGGAAGTAAACGTAAGGCAGTTCCCAGACAAGGATATACAGCGTAAGAAATCACAAAACAGTCCCCAGAAGATAGGAGAAGGCCGGTGAGATGCGAAATGGCACAGCTGAGAATGGTGCTTACCGGGCAAGTCTGACACCTGAGTTCAGTCCCCAGGACTCAAGGTGGAAGGAGAGGACCAACGGAAGGTCAGGATGACAGGGGCATGCCTGTTTACCTGTGCGTACCACACAGCAGTCCTACACACACCGCACAGTAAAAACTGTTTTTACCTGGTTAAATATTAAAAAGGGCAGAATAGGGAGAAAAGGACCAGGCAAATCAAATATCAAAATAAGATAAAGTACATGACCCGGTATGCTGGTGGCTTATGACTTTAACCTCAGCACCTGGGAGGTGGAGGCAGGAGGATCTCTGTGAGTTCAAGGACTGGTCTATAAATCAATTTCCAGAGCAGCCAGGGCTACTTGTGAGACCTATTTTAAAAAACAACAGAAAGAGAAGTTCATCTGACCGTGTCCGTAAGTTATAGTTTGCATAAGTGGATGAAGCGGTCCTTTAAGGAGTGTCTAATTGCATTTTTGAAGGAAAGTGAGCCGTATGTTAAGTGTAAGAGAAGCGGGGGCTCTAGGAGGCCCTTTCCCCAACGCTCTTCATCAGGTGGTTTACTACCCAGAGCAAGTCAGGGAAGCTACAAGCTGTGAAATGAGGCCGTCCAACTCCAGAGGGTATAACTCAGACAAGCTGCAGTTTGACTGTATCCCTGGAGCCGGGCAACATAGCAGCTCTGGAAAGGTGCTGGAATGTCAATAGAGATGGGCTTTCTGCGTGGCTTTACTCTAATTTCCAGAAGGCCGTAAGTTACTGGGCTCCGAATTAACATCTCAAAAAACTGAAAATTGTGAAACAGACAAGCGGTCCACATCATAACAGGAGTTTAACCAAGAGATCAAACAGCAGAAAGCTGGTGAGTGTGAAGACGGAGTATTTGGTTTGCCTCCCCAGGGCCATCTGTGGCTCCAGCAGCTCAGAGCTGCACATGCGTTTGAGCACACGGAGGACTTTCTTAAAATGTAACCATTTTCTAGTGTAGTCGATCTCAAACGTCACAGGGTTGCTTTCGTGGCCCACACTCCAACCATGGAGCACTTAGGTGAGAAACCACAGTTAGAGCAGTCTAACTGATCCTGGGTTAAACTAACTCATGAGCCCACGAAGAGGTCACACAGAAAATTTAACCTGAATCATAATTGCATAGTTATACAAGTACATATCAAAAGGGATCAGATGGATTATACCTAAAGGAAGAAATACCTGCAGAGGCTAAGCGGATCCACAAAGCCAAGAGTTCATTTTAAAAGAAAGGACATTAACAAATGTTTGTAAGACTCATCAGGTTAAAAAAAAAAAAGAAAAGATTAAAAGGATACCTGGATGGTTGTGGTAGCTGATGCCTAATCCCCCGAAATCTTGGGAGGAGGTAGAGGTAGCAGGATCAGGAATTCATGGTTGAGGTCCTCTGTGGCTATGTAGCAAGTTTGAGGCCAGATAGTGTGCTACAGGAGACAGGCCAGTCCTGAGGGCTACTGCCCAGCCAGTCCAGCAAGAGCAGCTCAGCGACACTCCCAAAAACTACCACGGAAGTGACAGGCAGACATCTGCCGTTGACCTCCACAAGCACATGCACACACGTGCACATGATACCGTAAATTTAGGCACATGTCTTATGACCTAAATAATTCTTTTAGTCTGGTATAACTGATAATAAAAGAACAAAGGCCATGTAAATTTCACCCACACACATGGATGTAACAAGTCCTTAAACAATAAAGGCCTCCCCACCCTAACAAAAACAGGATCCAGATGAGCCTTGTGGAGGTAAGTGCACACCTATATTCCCAGCAGTTGGGAGTTGGCAAGAGGATTGTTGAGAGTTCAAGGTTAGCCTGGGCTACAGTGAGACCGTGTAATCCCATGCCAGCACACTTGAAGAGGAGGCCAGCAGATCTCTGAGTTCAAGGCCAGCCTGGTTTACATAGTGAGTTCCAGGCTAGCCAGGAACTTCAAAAACAAAACAAAACAAACCGACAAGATCTAGAAAGAAGCAAAGAATGTCAGCCGTGTCTTTGGGCGTCCGGAACGGAAGGTGAGGGTTTGCCCTACTGTATCATCGGATGGCAAAGTTGGTGACTCTGGAAGGCCCTCAGTGCTGAATTTGCCTGTGAGTCATGCTGACTGTCAGAAACCAAGGCCTGATAATGGGACATGACTTCCCATGTGGTTGTGACATCTGTGGGTACTAGGCACTCTCCTCAAGTGCCTCCTGTGGGAGGGGAGTGCCTGGTTCGCCATGGCTACAGTTAGTCATTTGTGGATTTTGTTTTTAAAGTGGCTCCAGATGAGCTCTCATATTTAGGACATGTTCAGAACCCACATGCTTTTCATGGAGACGCCTCTTAGTCTCGGGTTTGTGGGACACAGGTGTTGAAACGAGGAATGAACTGGCCAGAGTTTTCTGTGTTCTCTTTCAGTCCTTTCCACACTCCTACAGGGGGAAAGGAAGAGGGGAGGGAGCGGGCATTCGGCTCATACCAGCCTGAGGGGGGATGTAGATGCCCTCCTTTGCCTACCCTGGAGGGACCTCTTGTGCACAGCTGGAAGTGAGCAGTGTGAACTCTGGTCTCCTTCCAGCTGCCTCATGACAGTTGGTTTTCTGAGTCAACCTGTCTGTCAAATGTTAGGACAGAAGGACTGTGGTGACTTCCCTGGGCTGGGTGTGACTCCCTAGCATGCAGGGCTCTGAGTTTCATCTGCTGTGCTGTCATGTGCAGAAACCTGTGTCATCTCTGAGTCTCACCTAGAGGGATCCCTATAGCTCACCTGACCTAAACATCTCCAGAATCCACAGGAGTCCTTAACTCCTACTAGGACATGTTTGATGACCGGGACACAGTCACACCCAGCTCACCTCTCCAAACCCAATGTTCTTATACCTGGCTCCAGTTTATCTCTCAAACACTCATCTCCAGTTCTGTCTGCCCGCTGTCCTTCTTCCTATTGCTCTTCTTTTGGGTCTTTGTATGGCTGGCTTCTTAGGTCATAGACAATGCCAACGGCCATCAGTTCACTTCATCCGAGGGGCCAGTTTCCCTCCTGTTCCTCTTCCCTTGGGCACCTGTCAGTCTGTCCCGTTCCTAGAGTCTATTTTCACCGCAGCACTTTAGGCCTTCTGAATGTATTTATATGTTTTATTGTCTGGCTTCCCCACCCCTGCCAGCTTCCCAAGGGCAGGAACTGTCTCCCTGCCAGCCCCTGTGTATTCTTGGTGCCTGGCTCCAAGTTACTCTCAGAGGCTGACTGATTGAACGTGCCCCACAATCTGATGGCAGTGATCAGTTAAAAGTTTATGCAGAGATCCGAAGCCTGCTTCCCTGGTGGGGACATGTTGAATAGGAGCAAAGCCCCTGTGACTCTGGATTCCTTCTTAGGTGACTAGGACCGCATATGTGGGAGAAGAGGCAGAGAAATGAGCAAAGGCCTGCTCAGCTTTCTTCTGGCTTGAACCTTTCCTGTTTCTAGTTAGCCCAAGCCCGAAGGAATAGCAGAAAGAAGACAGAGAATCTGGCCTGGCAATTTGGCTTGGAGGTGGCACAAGCCTGGAGAAGCCACTGACATTCTCCGAGCCTTGGTTTCCATATTACTCATATTAAAAGGTTACCTTAAAATTCATTAAGTATGGAAGCTCTGCTTGAACATGAGGAACACATTTATTTTTAATAATTCAGCATTTAACCTGTCCGATAGGAAGAATATAGAACAGTGTGCATGTATTTAAGATACTCAACAAACTTTTTTATTAAACCTTTCCCCAAGTTTCTCCAGCAGTGGCAGTAAGGCTCCCTGGGGAGTTAAGACAATTCCCTGATGCCCAGTCTGTCACTGAGGTAGGAAATAGGCTGTTAAATAGGAAGGAGACAGTATGGGAGGCTTCCACGCAGCACCATGGGGGCTGTGACAGCCAGAAGCTGCAGAGGAACAGTCTATCCACTTTGGACCACAGAGACCGCAGACCTCAGGGGGGAGGGTAACCAGCTTAGCAAGAAGAGCCTATGGGAAACTCCCCAGATGCAAAAGCCCTTGTTATCACTGACGTGGGGGCAGGGAGAGACGAGCCCAAGAGCGATCACGCAGGAGAGGGAAGGGGAAGGGAGACAGACACAAGGAAATGGCTTCTGCTCACTTCTGCAGTCCTGAACCCAGCTCGGAGCATTGGTCTTCGCCTCTAGGCTCACAGCATCTTCTCAGCCACACACACAACGACATTGCTGGTGGGGCATCACTGCCCACGTGAAGGCCATTGTCTGTGGTGCCAAGGGGATCCAGTAGTTCCCCAGGGTTTGCCAGCTTTGCAAGAAGCTTGGGCTCTGAGAATGTCTTTCTCTCCTCATTTTTCATATTGATTTATGTATTATTTTATGTATTATTATTATTATTTAAAATAATGCTGGTTTGAGGGGCGGGGCCATGGTATGCTGGTAGAAGGCTTGCTTAGGTGTAAAACCTGCTTTTCTGGGAAAAAAATCATAAAAGCGTTGCTGCAAATTCTTTTTAAAAAAATATTTATTTTCATTTTATGTGTATGAGTGTATTGCCTGCATGTATGTGTATGCACTACACATGTGCCTGGTGCCTACAGAGGCCAGGAGGACACTGGATCCCCTAGAACTAAGAACTGCAGTTACAGTGAGCTGCCATGTGGATGCTGGGGACCCCCTGGGTCCTCTGAAGCAGCAGAGGTGGTTAACCACCGAGCCATCTCTCCAGCCCTGACCGCAGGTTCTTAATAGTAAGAAATGTGCACAGTGGGCTAGAGAGATGGCTCTGTAGTTAAGAGCTCGTCTACAAGTGTGGGTTCCCAGTGTCCACATCAGGTAACTCTCAACCACCTACAATTCCAACTCTAGGGAATCTGATGTGCTGCTCTGGCCTCTGTGGTGGGTAGGGGCCACACACTTGTTCACTTGGACACATATAAATCTGTGTGTGTGTGTGTATACAAAATATGTTTCTATATATATACACATATATAAATCTTTTTAAAAAAAGATGAAACCAGGGCTGTCAGTGGTGGCTTACCTAGGAAGCAGGCCCACCGGGTCCCCAGCTCGAAAAAAAAAGAACCAAAAAAAAAAAAAAAAAAAGATGAAACCATGTGGTGGTGGCGCATACCTTTAATCCCGGCACTCAGGAGGCAGAGGTAGGTGGATCTCTGAGTTCGAGGCCAGCCTAGTCTACAGAGTGAGTTCTAGGACAAACAGGGCTGTGCAGAGAAACTCGGTCTCGAAAACCAAAACAAAAAAGACGTACCATGAGCAGTGAGCTCTTTCCGCATCCAGTGCTTTTTCTTACCAAGGCTTCATCGGCCCCGATTCTTCTGTATCTCTACAGAAGTCTAGCTCTGAGTGAGTGTGTACCCATCCCCCCCACTTATCAGTAAATCTTGGGGTACTCCCATGTCAGACTGCTTTAAATTAACCACCGTATGGGACTTTCTCCCCACTTTTCTTCTTCCCATTCCTTATAGAACACAAAGTTTGCACCCCCTTGCCTCAGACTCCTTGGGTTTAAAGGCTTGCACCTCACCCCAGGCTGCCTGTTGATATGTCACGGTCTCCCTTCCATCCCTAAAGGCTTGTTTTGATTACCACATCAGACTTCCAAGCAGCTGCCTCATAACTGCGGCAATCCTGTACACTGGGTCTCCTCGGCCTGCGGTCATGGAGGTGCTAAGATGCAGTGAGAGAGAGAACTCCGAGCTTTGTGGGGGTCAGAGACGTAGAGTCAGACATGGGTGCACATCTATGCACAGAGTGTTGGGCCTTCCTGGAGTCCTGCCTCTGGCTTCTCCATCAAGGTGGAGTAGGGAATCAGCTGCCGCCAGATGTGACCCTAAGGGTGCTTACAGGTAGGGGCGGGGATCTAGTAGGATGGGTACAAAGACCAAAGCCTTGGCCCAGGACATGGAGAGATGGCTCAGTCAGCAGAATGCTTCCTGTTCAATCCCCAGCGTCTACTTAAATGAATGAAGAGAAAGAAAGAAAGAAGCCAAAGACACACATGCTTCCAGTTCCAGTTCTAGAAAGACAGGATTTCCCAGAGTACCAGTTAGCCAAATAGGCGAGAGATTCTGTCTCAAAAGCCTCTGCACAGCAATTGAGAAAGGCACCAAGATCAACCTCTGGCCTCCTACTGACTGACCCCCCACATAAAAAAAAAAAAAAAAAAAGCAAAACTGATCCAAAGCCTGATGCATGCCTAACCCCAGCACTAGGGAGGGAGGCTGCCTCAGCCCGCCAGTAAGTTTTCAAAGTCAAGGTCAGCCTGGACTACACAGGGAGATGTTCTAGAAAGCCCCGGAAGTCACATCCCCCTGGCTTCCCCCTCTTGCAGGTGCCTCACCAGGCCGCCTTCTCACTGAAGGTCATATCCTTGTGTATAAACCCCTCGCTAGTCTCCACTTCAGCTGCTCCCAGCCCTCCACCTTTTAGAAAAGCCCAAGTAGCCATTAAGCATGAACAGCAAGTGCCACTCACATCACTAAAGCAACAAGTATTTTATTTCATCCTTTCCAACTTGCTCATGAGGCCGGGTGGTAGGAGTGCATTGTTCAGGTGCCCGGCAGATGCTCTGTGGAGACCAATCTTTACCACGGTTGGCCCCTCGAATGCTCCTGGGAGGGCGGGGTGCAGCCCCCTGGGCTGCAGGGGAAGGACCGTAAGGGGCTCTGGGAGGAATTAAAATGATGACCACTCCAGTGAGAAGGCAGCCTGGTGAGGACCTGCAAGAGGGGGGGAGTCAGGGAGGTGTGGCATTTGCACGAGGCTGCTTCTCAAAGGCTGAGAAGAGACCAGAAAAGAATGACCAAGACAAAGTCCACCTACGTGTTTCCTGCCATTTTCAGAGCTGTGCCTAGCCCTCCCCCAGCTCTCTCCTGCAAGCATGGTCAGCCCACTAACATTAACTGAGCCTTCCCTGGACACCTTCTTTTGGCTCCATCTTGATTAGCTACGTCAGCCTCAAGTGGCTGCTGTGGAGACCTCTCCCTCCCAGGCCTATGGTGGAGGACCTCCGAAGCAAAAGATTCCCTGAGGGGTGTGGTAGCCATTTCCTGAGCCTGAGAAGAAGCCCACAAGGAAGGGAGGGCTTCCTCTTCTGTCACCGCGTAAACAGAACGCAGGCAGACAGACAGATGGCATTGAGAGCTTCCGCAGGGAGCAGCTGGCATTCACAAGGCTTTGTCCTGGCCGACACTGGGCTTTGGGAATCCAGCTAGTCTTCTCGGTGATGGCGGTGGTGGCGGTGGTGGCATGTGTGTGTGCATTTAATCTGTTGCTGCGGAGGCTGGCTGCCTGCAGCAGCTAGCTTCCGTGTCTCCGGGATGGAGCTGGTGAGCAAAGAGTAATGCCTGGCATTCCTCCCCGCCATCAGTCTCCTCAGCCCTTCTGCCATGTCTGTAGTGCTCCCTAACCCAGTGCAATGCCTTAGTGGTGTCTGACTTGCATTTCCTCCCTGTGTCAGGAACGGGGGTGGGGGTTGGGAGGGGGGAAGGCAGGATGTGTGGGAAGGCAGGGCAGCCTAGCCAAACAGAGCTCTGCAGGACCAGGTCTGCTAAGGGACTGTAGGACAGACTGGGCTAAGTTGCTCCTGCAG
The DNA here is from genome assembly GCF_011064425.1 of Rattus rattus. Lineage (NCBI taxonomy): Eukaryota > Metazoa > Chordata > Mammalia > Rodentia > Muridae > Rattus > Rattus rattus. The sequence continues at coordinate 95,667,759 of NC_046162.1, forward strand.
AGTTGCCTCCGGGGTAAGAGGAAAGGAAACACTTGGAGAGATGCTAAATGCGCACTCTGGCCAGGGGGTTGTGGGAATGAGGTGTGGGCACCGTCTGGGCAGCTGCTACCTCTTTAAGGCCCTCAGCAGGAGTAAGAGATGAGGCCACCTGGAGTTAGTCCCAGCTGAAGTGAAGCGTAGAGAGCCTCTCCATGCCCCCACAGCCTGACTGGACCACCGCTATCATTCTCCAAGACGAGGCCGAGGACTCTGTGGTTAAGAGTCTCGTCCAACCCACAGACAGAGGGTTTGAGCCTGTATCTATCTCATCCTGTTCAGAGAAATGTCACCAACACCCAACACTGACAATGTGGCAGTACTAAGAAAGGAGGAGACAACCAGGCAGGAGGAACAAGGCCCGGGCTGGTCAGCAGTGAGCTGGTAAGACTGAATCCACATGGGGACGGTCAGAGTGGAAACAGGAGTCTTAGCTGATGTTCAAGTCGCTCCTGCTCATCTGTCTGCCAGGACCCCTGCTCGGAACCACCTCATTCTTGGGTAGCCTTGTGTCTGCACAGGAGTTACAGGCACTGAAGGCGGACAGCAGACAGACGCGTGTGTTCATTGAAAGGGAGGAGCCCTGTGAGGGCCCTGGGACCCTGGGACCCTGGGGTTGTTCAGGTCATGGAATGACCAGGCCTGCCTAAGGTCTGCTCTCCCAAGCCAGTCCGCTCCCCACAGCGCTAGGGCCTCTCCTTGCAGTCCCCGACCCTGGCGCCTAGGTGGCACCAAAGCCTCGTACTGGTGATCCCTGCGGCCGGGAGCCGCCCACACCTGCGGACAGTGAACCATCCAGCCCTTCCTGGTGCCAGCTCAGCCCAGCTGCGGCTTCTGGTGTCTGGGCTCAAGCCCCTCTGGAACAAAGGGGCCAGGGCTTTCTCGCAGCCAGATTCGCCATTACTACCTCTTTCCTAGCTTTCCCTCGCTCCCCCCGCCGGATGAGGAGAGACAGGCAAGTCCTGACTTCTCTGCCTCAGACTCAGTCCAAAATAAGTAACACATCTGCTCTTTAAAAAAAAAAAAGTCCTCGTAATTTTGGTGGGAAAAAAATGTGATAACATTAAATCCATTTTTAAGGCGGGTGCGCGCGCGTGTTTGTGTGTGTGAACAAAACAATCTATAATCTATATAGACTTGAAAACAGTGTGCTCCCGTTGAAATACCGAGCGGTAGTTGTCTAGTGCCCAACCCCACGGGCACAGGCGGGTCCGCGGACCAACCCGTGCTCTCTGCAAAATGTTTCCATCTGTGGCTTGGTAGCAACGCCGCAGCACTCCCGGAGCCTCACGGGGGTACTTATTGTAGGCAGCTGCGGGCGGCTCCCGGGATGGGGAGGTTCCCGGACTGAGCTCAACATCCCATCTAGAGAACCCAGAACAATGTCAGGGGTCCTTGGAAAGACAGTCTGCAACCGCCATCGGGTGGTGCCTGGCTGTGATTAAAAAAAGAGTGACACAGAGCAACACCTTAACATAATTTGGGTGCAGATTTGGTAAGGGAAGAAGTGAAGCTCGTTTTGTGCAGCATCCTCCAGCCACACTTAGTCCAAAAGCAGAAGAGTCAGATCCTTCGTCCTGTCCCGCCCGGCCCTGCGCCCTGGCTGGTGTGTAGGCAGCAATGTGTGGGGGGGTGAGTGGGGGCTCTGTCCCCTCCCACCGGTCAGGAGTGTGGACCCCTGCCCCTCCCCTCCGGCTAGAGCTGAGCTGCGGCCGCGGGGAAACAAAGTTCTTTGGTCTCAAAGTGACGCAAAAATTCTTGCGGAGCTCTTTGGCGGCGGCTATCTAGAGATCAGACCATGTGAGGGGCCGCGAGTACAAATAGCGCGGCGGGCGGCGCCACTCCAGCGGCCGCGCCGGTGCCTCGAGGGCGCGAGGGTCGCGCCGCCTCCGCAGCCCGGGACCCGCCGCCGCGCCGCCCGCAGGTGGGTCGTTTTCCCTTTCTTCTTATCCTTTTTTTCTTTTTCTTTTCTTTTTTGGTCTCTAACCCACGCTTCTTTTTAGAAGCCCTGAGTCCCCGCGCTTGACTGCCTGGATTTAGGGTGCCTTTGTCTGCACCGCGCAGGGTCCTTTCGAGGGACCCGATGGAAACCCTGGAGACCCAGCGCTGGCCTAGCGCAGCCTCGCTTTTTGGCAAAAGTTGCTGTAGTTTCCAGCCGTGGTTCGTGCTTGGGCTTTACTTTTGGGACAAGGGCTGGTTGGCGGCTTTATGCAAAGACGCTGGCAGACACAAATGCCCAAATAACCAAAGAAACCTTTTGAGAGACACTAAAGAGGGTCAAGTCTCTCTGTGCGCTCGGATGGTCTCGCTGGGGAGCGCGGGCCGACTTAGACAGCTCACAGGCCATTCAGAATTTATGGAAATGCCAGTGGACTGTGCTACACTAGCGAAGTGTGTAACCAACAGTTGCTGGAGGCAGAGGGTGTGTGTGTGTGTGTGTGTGTGTGTGTAAATTCAAATTGTTTCTAAAAGCTGGTGGCCCTGAAGATTTCCTTTTGCGTGTGTGTGTGTGTGTGTGTGTGTGTGTGTGTGTGTGTGTGTGTGTGTGTATTGAATTATTCTTTTTAGTTGAGCGTGCTCAAGAATTTGAAAGGTAGACTTTCTAAGTAAGGGGCAGACAACACAAGCGCCTGTGTGTTTGTATTTTTATGATCAATTTTTGTCCAGAAAAATGAACCAGGTCAATGGATTATTTATGGACCTGCTAGCTCTCGTAGTAAGGGGAGAGATCAAATATTTAATGTGTTTTCAGTTACATGGGAAACATGTCTAAGAAAGCAACCGTGGGGTTTGTTTAAAAGTAATAGAGAGCGGAGACAGCATTAGGGGCTGGTGGGTGGATGTGGAAGGAGAAACAGCTCTATGGCCCTTCACTTTGTGGAGCTGAGGACACCTTCCTTCTCCCACCCTGGCCCCCAGCAGGAGCAACTGCTCCAGAGAGGGCTGATGGGCAGGCAGGTTCCTCTGCAGTGCGGGCGGCCTCACTTATTTTGGGCAGCTGTGAGGCTTGAACCCAGGGTCTTTTGCACCCTGAGCAGGCATTCTAGCACTAAGCTACATGAAAAGAAGGGGATTTGCATACCTAGCCTGGCAATTAAGCTCTGAAATGTCCTAGGTTGGAGCGCTGTAGGGACTTTACATGGTAAAAAGAAAAAGAAAGACTGAGTCTGTCCAGTGTGGTGAGGCATATTTGTAGTAGCATTCGGGAGTTCAAGGTCATCTTCCGCCTCTTAGCTAACTCGAGACTAGCTTTGCTTACACAAGACCCACTTCAAAAGCAAAACAAAACCACCCACTTGGAGCAGCTTGTTCCATTGAGTATGGAGATTTTCTTACTAAGTCTGAACAAAAGCAAACTGAAGTCCTCCCCAATACACCTGGGCCACTACACTGTTGGCCACATGTCAGAGTGGGAATTCCCAGCCCCAGCATTTTGATGAAACTTGGTGGGGGCACACATTCCTGTGTACACACCAGCCAGGGCGCAGGGCTGGGCGGGACAGGATACATTTATATATATATCAAACACATAGCCCCAGGGTGAAGAAGGGGAGACAGACTGTTAACTCCTTAATGGAACCCAAGATTTTAGAAATTCCTCTTCAGGGAATTTTGGAATCATATGAGCATTTTGATGAAACTTGGTGGGGACGCAGTGGGGGGGTGCATGTGAAAGAATTTCCCCACGGGTGGCGACTTCGAGTGAGGGTTCTGAGTGAGCAGTGGGGCTTAGGGATATGGGTTGGGCTCTGTGCCCGCGCCCAAGAGTAACACAGGTAATTCTGGAAATAAAGCCAGTTCATAGCCATCTCTTGGTTGTATCTGTTGAGTGGTATCGTTTGGACCCTCGGGGCAGTCTGAAGAAGCTGAGTTTTACTTTAGATTACTGCTTTAACCGGATATGGTTATGACTTAACGCTTAAAGTGCCAATGGCCAGATGAGACACTGTACAGTCATTTCATGTTGGGAGGCAAATGGGCTTCAGCTGTTTTCAGTAACACTGGAGGCCCTTTGGGGCTCGTGAACCAAGGCTTTCAGTAAGAGGAAATAGAAGGACCCAGGGAAACACAATGTTCAAGCTCTCGTGGCTGAGGTCCTAACCCTCTTTGAAAAATAAAAACCGGACCCAAACACAAACTGTAATTGTGTCAAAAAAACCTACAGGCCAGGACCACTGTTACAAGATGGAGTCCTCCTGGGGATCTCTGTGTGTTTCAGCCGAGGGCGGAGGCTCTTCAAACTCAGATTCCTTTAAATTCTGTGCCCAGCCAGTGGGTGGAGTTCTGGACTTGCTGAGTGATCCTGCGGGCTGAGCTCCAAGTGCACACACTTACTGATTTCTCTGCTACTCTTCAGGCTGGCCCCTCCTTCTGAGGTGTGTGTGTGTGTGTGTGAAGGAAACTCACATTGGACAAAACACCTGCTTATTCCTACCTGAGGAAAAGGTACATCTGAAGTTTGTCTTCCAGGAGTCACTTCCAAGGAAAATGCTTCCTTAGACAAAACAGCCTCATTTAAAAGAGAAAAAAAAAATCTTTCCAAGGAGAGACGCAGGTAGAAAATAGATCAGATTAATTTTTAAAAAGAAACCTGGCATCCCTGAGGGTCCCAGAGCACAGAAGGGGCAGCACGTCGTTGGGGCAGGCATGAGACTCACCGTGGCCAACACAGTCACCTTATTTCCAGGCTGACCCCTGGGCAGTGACTTTGGTCCACATTCAGAAAGTGCCAATCTGTGAGTAACAGCTTTGCCTGGATGGCTCTTCAAGCCTGGTGTGTGAGTGAGTGTTTCCTCTCCTGACTGAGAAGTTAGATATATGTGTTTACTGAACGTTAACAACACAAACTAGCAAGTGTCTTTTCCCAGTCTAACAGGGCCACAAAACCAGTAGAGAAGAGGCTGCTGGGAGGGTTCTTTTTTTTTTTTTTTTTTTTTTTTTTTTTTTTTCAGAGCTGGGGACAGAACCCAGGGCCTTGCGCTTTCTAGGCAAGCGCTCTACCACTGAGCTAAATCCCCACCCCTGCTGGGAGGGTTCTGAATGCCTCCTTCTCATTGCCTCCTTTGCTTGGCTTCCCATAGAAGCTGGCAGCAGTTCCCACCCAACCCTGCTGGACTTAAGGGTCATACTAGGTACGTATGAAGTCATACGCTGCTGAACTCCACAACTGGACTAATTCTGTGACTTTGAAAAGCCAGAGAAACACCCCGGGCCCGTGATTTGTGAAGGATATATCTCAGTTTCCCAGGCACTGAGGAAGGTCTCCTTGGGTCCCAAGGCCTGGTTTTCCATGACAGCATTTGCAGAACCGAGGACAGAGGTGAGAGAGGCTGCCTGGGTCAGGGCATGGCCTGAAGGTGCTTTTGGGCTAGCTCAGGAAACAGCTGAGTGCTCTGACAGACTCTGGAGCCCAGGTCAGTCACTAGAAGGATGGAGTCTGGGACTGTCATCTTACCATTTTGTGTGGCCTTCTGGGACATGTTCTAGGGGGATAAGCCCAAACAATTTGTTTCCTTTGTTTCTGACTCATGGACTAAAAAGAGTTAGCCAAGTTATTCAGTTGAATGCATTCCACCACATCCCCTTAAACAAGGGTCCTAAAATGAGGGAGTGGAGGGGCCAGAATGACCACAGAGGAAAAGCCACCTGTGCCATGGCTCCCAAGATCCAGCCAAGCCTAGAACTTGTCCCTTAGCTGAATGTCACAGTGATCATATTCCTTGTTTCTGAGGAGCAGAGCTGGACTGAGGAGGAAGAGGAGGAGGAAGAGGAGGGGGAGGAAGAGGAGGAGGAAGAAGAGAAAGAGGAGAAGGAAGAGGAAGAAGAGGGGGAGGAGGAGGAAGAAGAAGAAGAGGAGGAGGAGGGGGGAGACCTGAGGGGAGGGAGGGAGCTGTGCTAAGCTGTCCCCAACCCTGGGTAAGGAGCTGGAATTAAGTTTTCTCCTCCCAGATTTCAAATAAAGTAGGGTTTGGTGACTCACAGCTGCAATTCCAGGACTAGGGAAGCAGAGGCAGGAGGATTGGGAATTTAAGGCAAGCCTGGGTTTCATAAGAAGGCCCAATCTTAAACCAAAACCAAAACGGTCAAAAAATCATCCACTTTGCCAAGTATGTGCCTTCCGCACTTGCTGAAGGATTCGCTTGCTTTAATCACACATAACAGATAGAATGTTGGAGATAATAAAATGGTAATACAATAATGATAGTAAATAATAAATTTTAATAAATCACAATAAAAACAAGTTATGTAATAATAGGAAAGGAGTTTGGCTGAACCTCTGAGAGTCTGCAGAAGCCCAAATGCCTCACCCCTAAATATTTCAGGGTGCTTTTCCGAAGAATGAGGACAATCCCCACGAGCACACTTGGCTCTCCTGCGGTAGGCGCAGTCTCCGCACAGTGCCGTCTGTCCGCCATCCAGTGTCTGGCTGGTATTGACTTGCCTGTCTCAGTGATTCCTCCTTTAGTGGGCGGGGTTAGCTTTTGACTTGTAAGCTACTTGGGGAGAGGCCTGTCGGACGCATCTTGTTTTGTCTTGTCTCTCCTCTTTCTCTGCCCTGTGCACGGGTGTGTGTGCACGAGTGCGTGGGGGTGTATGTACTTGCTTGTGTGGGCACACGTGGCCAGAGGTTGACTGCCAGTGTCCTCCACAATCACTATATGTTCTCAGATCGTCTCTCACTGAACCTAAAGCTCTCAGATTGACTGGCCAGGGGGTCTCTGAGATTTTCCTCTATCCACTGTCCGCCCACCCCAAACCTACCACCAATTCAGTGCTGGAGTTTCCAACTCCGCTACCTCACCCCACTTCTGCGTATATGCTGGGGACCCCAGGCCTCTGTAGCAAGCATGTCACCCACTGAGCATGCCTCCTGTCTCCCTCCCCTTGCTTGTCACGAGTTTAATCATCTGTGTCACACCACAGTGTGTTTAATATGATGGAAGGGAGATCCCTGTCTTATCTAGGTTTCTGGGCAGGATGCAGCTCGGTGATAGAGCGGTCGGCTGGCATGTGAGGCCTCAGTCCATCCCCAGCACTGTAAAACAAACCTGGTTCCTGCCCCTCATACCCTACTGGCCTTTCTTTTTCCTTGTCCACACTTAAATAGGTGACAGCAACAAGTTATAAGCTAAGTCTCACCTTAGCCCAGGCTAGCCCTGAGGTGCTGGGACTTAGATGAAATGAAGAGTTCCAACTGGCAATTGAGAAAGCCCTTCAAGGGCCAGGAAGGCACTAGAAGATACCTCCCCAGGCTGCATGGGAGTCAGCTGCCTTCACGGGTTTGCTTAAGTTTCCTTTGAGAACCAGAAAGAGGGTTGAATAAGCAGATGATTTCTGGTGGTTTCTAGCAGCTGCCTGCTGTGTTTTACAGGGTTGTTTTGAGAACGTTTACTTCTGTGTGTAGGAAATACACTCCCAGTCCCAAGCAGCCAGCCAACTGGCAGGAGAACATTCCGAGGGTAGGCAGTGGAGGACACACCTGCCTGTGCTTGTCCCAAAGTCAGCCTCCAGGCTCAACTTTAGTCCTTGCTTTTCAGCCCTGATCTGTTAGAAACTTGGAGCTGTCCCTGTGATACCCCTTCTTCCACCTAGGGATGCACAGTGGGTCTACCCTATAGGAGGTGGGGGTGGGTGAGAAGGACTTGGCACTTAGGATGGGACCCTGGGCCTGTGTGAGTTACCTCAGGGGAAGGTCACTTGCCTCCTCTGGGCCCCAGTGGGCTGCAGGACAACCAGGAACCTGAGGCAGGCCCTCCATGTGGAGAGCTGGAGAAGTCTCGCTCCAGTAAGCAAGTGCCGGAGCAGAGGCCTCAGGCCTCAGGCCCTGCTTCCAGAGGGACCTGAAGCAAACATGAGTCATTAAGGATGTGTGTGACAAGTGAGTGATTATTCAGGGCTCATCTTGGGCTAGGATGCAGAGAGGAAGCTTCATGGAGGAGGCAGGGCGTCTCTTGCCACGTCCCCAATGTTATGGTATGAAGATATACAGGCATGTTCCAGGGCTCACCCTGGAATAATCTGGGGGGCTCATTAGTGTGCCTTCCAACACACATCTCTGTTTACAAGTTCCCGGATGACCATGAGTCTGGACTAAGAAGGCCAGAGCAAGTGAGGCTCCAGCTGTAAGCCTCCCGTCCACCAGCCTTTCATTCTTCTACCTAGAACGTGAAGTAGGAAGCAGAACTGGTCTCACATGTGTGGGGGGCTTGGAAATGTCCACTGTCATCCACGGTTGCCAGAATGCTGTTAGTGCTAAGTCCAGCATTGGTCATTCTGTAATCCCCACATGCAACTTTAAATTTAATCGGTTTCTACACTGGAGAAAATAAGAGGTTCAGAGATGTTAAGCACCCTGGTCAAAGTCACTCAGCCAGTAAATGGTGGATGTGGGTAGTCAGTGTAGCTGTGACCCATAAAGGAACAGCCTGGGCCACAGAACTGTTCAGGGACTAGAGATGGAGGCTGTCTGGGTGTGGCTGCTTCCGTCCGCTGAAGGAAACCATTCCCACCTCTTTGTGCCAGACCCATCTCCTTTTTTATATATAAAAATAATAAACCCATTATATTTTGGCTGTCCTTGGGCACGTCTGGATCGGTCCTGATGTCTCATCCCCTCTAGAATATACACTGTGTGGAGAAGTCGGAATGCCCCTTTCTGTTGCCAGGACAGAGACTTTTTCTTGTGCAAAGTAACTGGCCCAAGCCACCCTGAGCAATGTAGCCTGCTCCTTCCGTTCCAGCAAACAAACCCACGTCTCAGGCCAGCACTCCTTTGCATAAGGGCACGGCTGTGGCCGACCACATCTACACTAGAGCTTGTTTATACTGAACATCTCTCTTTCACTTGTGGGGGAAGCTGGGGTCCTCACAGCCTCCACCTATGATGCTACCCCCCTCTGCACATTCCACAGCCCCCCACCCCCGTGGACACAAATGCAAGCTGGCTCTTTACACCGTGTAGTAGAGGAGAAATCAAAGCAACTCCAGAGTCCTACAGCACAAACTCCTGTGTGACTCTGGAGTTAGTAAGAGGGCTCTCCGCATGCGTGTGTGGCTCTGGGCAGGAATCCCGTACTCCTTGGCTTCTCCCAGAAGTGCCAGGCTCGCCTCCCAGCCTGGTCCTGCATTTGGCCATGCAAAAGGATGGTACTGCTGGGCAGAGTCCGTGCCTCTCCGGAGCAGGTCCTATGTTCAGTGCCGCCAGGGCCACAGAGTTCTGCCAACCCTGATAGGTGCCTTGGAAACTCCCTCCTCCTGCACGAAGAGAGCAAATTGCCACTTGGCTTGATGACCTGTGATTAATGTTATCTCAGTGTTCAGCCCATAATTCATGCTGGAGGTTTGTTTTGGTTTTGAAAATGGAAGTGGAGCATCCTGAGACGTGAATTCGCTTTAATCTTGACAGGTAAAGTCGAAGTATAAAATTCCCAGAATACTTTTTTGCTTAGAATGTGCTGATGGCTAGTAAACGTAGGAGCCACAGCCATTTCCAGAGGGTCGGGTACTTTATGACTAATGTTATAATTACTTGCTTATTCAGACACTGGTTCCCCTGGCTACAGAGACAGTTTGTGAAAAAGAAAAAATGGAGATTTGACCAGTAGTTTAAATAGAAACAGGTTTTCTCTCTCCCTCCCGCCCTCACCACCCCCTACCCAACCCCCCCCCCCAGCTTCTTTCAGTTCTGGAGAGAGAACCAGACCTCAAGGTTCTGAACATCACCCCAGCCCAGAAACACTTTTTAACTAACTAGGGAAACATTGAGAGAATTATCTGGAAAGGAGAGTTTGAACAGTGAAGTATCAGCCAGTCAGTCAGCCTCGCCTGGGGTGGGAGGTGTGGGGAGGGTGTCGGGTGGCGCCTCCTAGCACAGTTGGGTGCTGGGGTACCACACACAGCCTGCTACCTGCTCAGCCGGGATAACAGTACTTATGTGCTGAGAGCAGCTTCTAGGGCATTTTCTGTCCAGGGATGAATTTAAAACCTGCCAGAAGGAGGTCTGCGCTGTAACACTGACCTCCTTTGCCATCTCCCTACCCCGCAGGATAAAAATATCTTTAGAAAAGCTTTCAGGAGAGCATTCTTAGAAACCAACCTTCCTAACGACTTCTACTTTCTCCACCCTGAACCAGCATGCTCTCGACCATTGTAATGGGAGGCAGGGCAGGTGCTGGGAGAGCCAGAGTGGGGCTCTGGACAATCAGTAAGGCAGGAGGAGAGTCAGGGTGCCAACAGCAGCAGCATGCGTCCCAGCCCAAAGGAGCCAGGGCTGGGTACCTTCTCCTCCCGGGCTGGTAACGGGAAGGAGTTTTCCTCTGGCTGGGAAAGACAGCAGGAATGAATTGAAGAGAGCTTGTTTTGTGGCTTCAAGGGGCTGTTACTTTGTATCTCAGGTGCTGTGATCAAAAGTGGGGGTGTAAACCCTAGAAAGTAAAGCCGAGAGACGAACCCCTGGGGAGAAGCAACCTGCCTGCTCCTGTTGAACCCGAGGGATGCTCAGATCAGGTTTATTTTATTTTTATCAAGTTAGAAAGCACTGGGCAGATATTTCAGGAAACTAGAACTTTCTGATGGCTGAGATAAAAATAGAGACTCGGATATTGTCCTTCCAGTTGTTGTTCATCATAGCTGCCAAAAAAGGAAGACCGTGTCTTAGGGGCTGAGCCCATGGCATCCTGGGAAATACACATTGCCCCTGAGAGCACGGACCCACACGTTACCATCCTTGCTCCAAGAAGTCCACAGGAAAACCCAAAAAGGGAACCTAGCACATACTGTTTGGCTCTTGAAGCTATGGCTGCTTTCCCAGGGTCTGTCCTCCATCCTGAGGTTAAATGTGAGGGGATAGTTCTGGTGTTGGTGATCCAGAGCCGTTGTTCCAGGCAAGACACAGGAGTAAGGGGCCAAGGGTGAGCAGGTGCTGTCAGCTCCTGTCATCATCACGCCTGGTTTCTACACCCACGGTTTGGTCTTCGAGGTTTTTCTGTGGAAAACCAAGTTTAAGTTCAGCATAGTTTTGTTTTTATATTGGTATCTCAGCATTCTCCCCCACCCCCACACCCCTGCATTAAAGGCCTGATGAGTAGATGCATATGGCAGATGAGGGAATGCGTGCTTATGTTTGAAGTTGTCCAGGCTGGGACTTGAGCACAGTGGTAAAGTGTGTGTGTGTGTGTGTGTGTGTAAGGTTATGGTTTGACCTCCAGCCCCACAAAGAGAAAAGTCTTTACTAAGTCTGGTTAAGGTGACAAGCAGAGCTGGTGGAGGCCAGACGCTGGCACATGTGAGCAGGTTGAGTTCTGTCTGCACCGATGGGTTAGAAACCCTGCTTTCCCTAGTGGCGTTTGCACCCTTGGGGTTTGGGGTAGGGTGAAAGCCAAAGAACCAAGCAAGGTAGACCCAAAACCATGTTCTTACATGTACATACATGTGTGCGTGTGCTTACATATACATACATATTGTGCATGTATACCCTATCTACATGGAACTAAATTATCCCTTGTTCCATATTTTTGGCAACAATCAATCCTTTTAAAACCTAAATTTTTAGCTGGGTGATGGTAGCGTACGCCTTTAATCCCCTTACTGGGGAGGCAGAAGCAGGCGATCTCTGAGTTGGAGGACAGCCTGGTCTATAGAGTTCCAGGATAGTCAGGACTACACAGTGAAACCCTGCCTTAAAAAAAAAAAAAAAGAAAAAAGAAAAAAGAAAAAAAGAGAAAGAGAGAAAAGAAAAAAAGAAAGAAAAAACCCTAGATTTTTCTACTTTGCTGTTAAAAAAAAGAAGAAAAAAAATATTGAACACAAAACTAATTACTCTCACCTCCTGGTATTTGTATCTAATCTTTGGCAACATTTATATCCACAGTATGTTTGTAGGTTTTTTTTCAGTGTGTGTGTATCTGTGTAAACCTCCGTGCATGCTAAGCAAATGCTTTATGATTTAGATACGTACCTAGTCCCCCTCCCCCCACAGTTTTGTCTTCACATCTATCTGTATAGTGAGTTACGGCTGTACAGAAAGTTACAGTGTAGCTCAGTTGGGCGAGAGAACTTGCCCAGTGTGCAGAGTCCAGTATTCAATCCCCATTGTGGCATAAAACAGGCTCACACACACGATTCTAGCAATCAGAGGTAGAAGCAGAGAGGTCAGACAAGTTCAGGGTCTTCCTTACCTTCATGGTAAGTTTGAGGCCGGCCTGAGTTTCTTGATCCCTTGTCCAAAAGGAAAGAGTAAAATCCTGAAAACGCTAGCAGGTAAGAGCTGAGCATTGAGCACTCATCCCGCAGTGGGCCTTTGAGGCTGGCATGGGATCTCTGCCATTGTGAGCAATGCTGAGAAGTCCATTTCTAGAAAGGCCTCACATCTTAAAGCAGAGGCGTAGCATAGCTGCTAAACTGTCAAGAGCTTGAAAGAAAGAAACTTGGAAGGTCTTGGCTCATACTAAGTTTATAGCAGGCAGGAGGTTTAAAGTCCAAAAGGGCTCAGATTTCTACTCCACGTTCAGAAATCTCAGTCCAGAAGAGAGCCCAGCTCCTTCCCCGCACCCTGTCATGGCAGTAAAATGAAGGTACAGCCTTCCACGGGGGTGGGGTGGGGGGCATAAGAGAACAGGGCCACCAGGCATATGCCTGGGGCCAGTGGCCTGCACACTCTCCATATTGACCCCTTGGAAGAGCACATGGGCGTGTTCACACAAGGGTGTGTTCACGGCTGGGGTGATAATTGCCTTGGCCCCAGAAGTACGTTGAATGGTGAGAATCGGTGACAGATATGGCCCCCTGGGACCTGCAGAGGCCCCATGGGAAGAAGGCTGACAGGTGGATCCAGGGTGGGGTGGGGGGTGGGGCAGGGGGACACAGCTTCAGGCAGCTGGGATCTTCTTGGAGCCAGCCTGGAAGGATGAGAAAGGACCCAGATAAGGGGCCTCAGGTGCCTCCCAAAGGTGGCGTTTGCCTCTCTGTTCCTCTTTAGGCCACCTCAGTGCTCCTTTTAAGTGATGGAAGGGACTGTCTCTTCTGGCTGGGAGGCAGAAGGCATGGCCGTGTTGCTATTTGCAGGCATGATATCTAGGACTCGCTGGCTCTGCAGGGAAGCTCTCCTGACATTCCTCTGGGTTACTGATAAACTACAGGGGGCATTTGCGTCCTCTAAATGACGCAAGTGCTGGTCCTTAAGTAAAGGCTGTGCGCAGTCTTGGTGATTTGCTATTTTTGTTTTGTTTCCTTTTCAGATTACTTGGTGGTGATTTGGCCCCCTCCATTTGTTGAAAAGTTTAGTTAATTTTATTGACTCTGAGCAAATGGGCTGGTTTATAGATTAGAGCATTTGTAATCCTGTCATCTAGGGTCGTTTAAACTATATGATGGAGCTGTTGGGATGCTTTTGTGCCTGGAATCCCAGCACCCAGGAAGCCCAGAGAGGAGGCCTGCTGAAAAATTCAAGGCCAACCTGGGCTACAGATCAAGACCTCGTCTTAAAACAAACACAAAATAAAAACCTGAATGATGAATGCCACAAATGTCTCTCATCTCCTTTCCCCTCCCCCTTCTCTGTACGCTTTTCTCAACAGAGCTCTCCGTCTTGTCCCCATAACACCGAGAGGAGATTCAAACCAAGAACCAAGAGCTAGCCTGGGTCCTCGGCAGATGGGCATCCGCATCACTTACTGACCAGCAGCATGGAGAACACACCCTTGAATTCTCAGAAAGTGCTGTCAGAGTGTAAGGACAGAGAGGACTGTCAAGAAAATGGTGTTCTACAGAAGGGTGTCCCCACCACAGCGGACAGGGCAGAGCCTAGCCAAATATCCAATGGGTACTCTGCAGTCCCCAGCACAAGTGCAGGGGACGAAGCTTCACACTCGATCCCAGCTGCCACCACCACCCTGGTGGCTGAGATTCGCCAAGGGGAGCGGGAGACCTGGGGCAAGAAGATGGATTTCCTCCTGTCCGTCATTGGCTATGCCGTGGACCTGGGCAACATCTGGCGGTTTCCTTACATATGCTACCAGAATGGCGGAGGTTAGTGCCACTGGCCACCAGCAAAGCCTGGGACCCAGGGGTGGGCTAGACCCTTGTGGGAGGCTACAAGTCATATCTTCACTGTCCTGTGTAACTGACGGGAGTCTAACCAGGGAAACTAAGCTTTCATGCTAGCCAAATCTCCAGAAATCTCCAGTCAGCAAAACGCCTAAGGTAGCCTGTAGTGAGGCTTTCAGGCTGTAAAGGTTGTGAAGCTGGACCTGAGCTCTCCCACGCGTGCCCTCGGGTTAGCATTGTTTGTGCTTCCTTTGTTGGAGGGCTTTCCTTCTTGCTGTGTGTACTCAAGCTTCTGTTTGTGAGTTAGAAGCAAGAGGACACTTGCCACACTGTGCTGAAGTCTTCCCCTCTTGCTGGGCAGAAGAGTCTGGAGTTATCGGGCCTGCCTGTGGGAGGAAACATTGGGAGGTGGCTGTAAGGCTCCAGACCCTGCTAGGCCTTTGAACCTATGTAAGGGCAGAGAATGGCACTAGTCTGGGTCCAAAGTCTTAGGTTATCAGACTTGATGAGATCAGAGCTGAGCCCAGGCCCAGTGTAACATTATTGCCAACCCCAAAGTGTGTACAGATACATTCAAATCTCTCTCTGGTGTTGTAGCTGCCTTGTCTCGTGCATCCAAGCTGCATGCTCGTGCATGACAGCACCCTGGCTGTTTTACAGTAGTTACCTTGTTGATCGTAGGTGGGAGCTGGAGAGCCTGGGAAAGAACAGACAGCAGATGAGGGGACACAGGTGAAGCTGGTACTGTGTGGACACTGGGCAAGAAGAGATGGGTATCAAATCAGTGGAAGTTTATTTCCACAAGCTGTTTGAGCGGTAACTACAGTGAGGTCTGGGTGGTAATTCATTTATGTCAGCCAGACTTTCCTGACCTAACACAAAGTTTCTTCTCCTAATGGCTGCTCTGTAGCTACAAAGGGAAAGGGAAGTTCCTCGGGCCATGGAAGATCCCTTGCCTAGGACTGGAAGTCACATTCTCCTTATTTCCTGCTTGTCAGGACCTTTAACCCTGTGAGGGTCATTGGTGTCATTTCCTACCATATGGCCAGTCAGGTAAATCCTTTTCATGAGTTGAGGTCCATCATTAAAACCCAGCACTGGTTTGATTCTCTAGCCAGATTTGTTCAACGTGACTAATTACACCGACGTTTCTGAGTCGCACTGGTCTCGGGTTTTTAGGGATGCAACATTCTAAAGGCAGGAAAGTTACCAGGGGGATCTCACAGCTGACTCATCCTTTGGGCTAAAACTTAAGCAGCAGGTAAGCAAGCAGTCATGTCCTGTGGAAATTATCGTCTTCAGTCTTACTCTCAAAGAACAATGGTTTGTGAGGAACTACTCTGGCCCAGTGGAATTACAGACAGGCAGGTCAAAAATATCAGTGGTCAAGGGTCTGGAGTCATAGGTAAAACTGATGAGGGAGGATCCGATTCCTTGAGTTAGAGATTCCATCTGTGTGCATCCTCAGACGGGTCAACATTGTTCCACACTGGAACATCTTCATGAGGCCGGGGGTGGACCCTTGGATCTGGAGGTCAGTTCTTAGGGAAACCAGTGACTGTGGGCTATGACTGTCTGTTGACTCTCAGCCTGGCCTGTTTCTGTTACTGTCTCAGGCTGCTCTTTTCTGTATCGCAAGCTTAGCTTGTCTTTTTTGCTTTGCTCTGCTCCCAAGATGGTATCTTAGTCTGGTTTCTTTTTGCTTCAGTGAAAAACTGCTTAAAGAGAGAGAGTTTATTTGGCTCACGGTGCCAGGTTTCAGTCCTTCACTGCGGAAAGTTCTAGAAGGCAAGAACTTGAAGCAGCTAATCGCGCGCATGCGTGCATGGTGACTCAGCTAAGCACCTCCTTTTCATTCAGTCCAGGGCTCAACCCATGAAGTAGTGCTGCCCACATTCAGGGCAGGGCTTCGTAGCCTCTCACAGGCCAATCCTATCGAGAGTTCCTCATGGAGACGCCCTTCCAGGGGGATTCCACGTTCTCAATGATCCTGCTGACCAGCTTAGACAGTGGGTCAACACTTGGTAGTACCATGGAATTTTTGTCTACGGTCCACTCTCACAAAGCACTGAGACCAGGGCAGCCTACTGTGAGCTCCACATCCATGGGCCGTTTGCGGACAGATGTGGGCAGGAGGTAAAACTGTCTCCCTTCTGCCGCAGGGGCCTTCCTCCTCCCTTATACCATCATGGCCATTTTCGGGGGGATCCCGCTCTTTTACATGGAGCTCGCACTGGGCCAGTACCACCGAAACGGGTGCATTTCCATATGGAGGAAGATCTGCCCGATTTTCAAAGGTAACTGGAGGGTGGGAGGGAGTTTGCTGGACAAGACACTTCCATAAATGGCTGGGACCTGGGACTTTAACCTCTTGGGCTTTACGGGTCTGAGCAGCCTTCGGGTGCGAACTCGGCCTTTCTCATCTCTGTCCAGGCATTGGTTACGCCATCTGCATCATCGCCTTTTACATCGCCTCCTACTACAACACCATCATAGCCTGGGCGCTCTACTACCTCATCTCCTCCCTCACGGACCGGCTGCCCTGGACCAGCTGCACGAACTCCTGGAACACTGGCAACTGCACCAACTACTTCGCCCAGGACAACATCACCTGGACGCTGCATTCCACGTCGCCCGCTGAGGAGTTCTACTTGTAAGTACATGCGAAGGAGGCGGGGCAGCCTGGCACCTTAGAGGCCAAAACCTCTTCAGCTCTCTCTTGGCAGGTTTTAAAAACGTGTTTCATTAGCATACATGAATTGTACACACCAGGCTCCATAATAACACTCATTGATATAGGTCATGTTTTCAGCTTGGAGTCTCTCACCCATCCTCCCTTACTCTTCCTGACCAGCTCCCCCTCTATGGCCATGTTTTCCTTTATTCTTTTTCGAGACACACGCATTTAAAGAGGGCTTTCAGGATCACAGGTAGCACCCAGTGCTACACCGATGAGAAAACATTGACTGCTGATGGATCTTCAGGGATGGGAGGGATCTTGTGAGCCCTTCCCTGCCTCCTGGCAGATTTCTGAGAGGTGAAACTGTCAAAGATTGGGGAGCAAATGTGAATATGGGGATGGCGGCCTCACTCCCCGCAGGATTTGGAGTTGGAACTCTATCCCAAGTGCTCCATTATCTGGCCTTTGTCTCTGTTCTCCCAACTCGACAGGCCAAACTGCTCTACCATGTCCACACTGACCCAAACGGAGTCAAAACATCCCTGCATCGGAGGGAATAGCCTTCCTGCTGGTGTCTCCTCCTCCAGACAGTTGCCATGGAGGCAAAACACCCGATTGCTTCAGTTGTTCAAAACTTATTTCCGATTTGGTGTATTGGTTTTATAAGCGGGGTCTGTCCTTCGGAAGTTGCATGAGGAATGTGGGGTCCTTTTTTTCTTAGGGCGTTAAGGATTCATTCTGGGGTCCTCACGTGCTAGGCAGTTGTTCTTCTAGTGTGTGAATGGTAGACAATAGTAGCCCAAATACAGAGTTAATTTAGAGTGTAGAAGGACTCATTGCCTATACAAAAATTTCCATGTACCGGGAAGCTGGTCATGTTGGATGAGAGGTTCCTGTTCTAGACGGTGGAAGGGGAGAGGCAACAGGTCTGGCTTTGGACTGGATGCTCCTCCGAGGCTGTCCGGTCAATGCGCCCCTCCTTCTTTCAGGATGAGCGAGGCCCATTCCAGCCCCTCCTGGTGGTGTCCATTATTCTCTAGAGGTATCCCAATTTCGTGCTCAGGTGACTCTCTCAGAGGCCCTTCTCTGTCACTCCAGGCGCCATGTCCTGCAGATCCACCAGTCTAAGGGACTCCAGGACCTGGGCACCATCAGCTGGCAGCTGACTCTCTGCATCGTGCTCATCTTCACCGTAATCTACTTTAGCATCTGGAAAGGCGTCAAAACATCTGGCAAGGTGAGCGAGGACTCGGCAGCTTGTCCTGTACCCTACAGTCCCAGAGCCCCACAGTGTCGAAAAACTCAAGACCATTACCCTGGACGGCTTCTGAGCAGAAAAACATCAGCTTCCCTAACACCAAGCATGTTCATCCTGTGACACTTTTCTTCATCACATCTGTTAGAAGGTTCTAGAAATTAACCAGTATCATTTCCATGTAAGTGGATCTAAGTAAATGAAGGAACAGTGTGCAGCCTTTTATAATTCTATTTAAAAATGTAGAGGGGTTGGAGAGGTGGTTCAGTAGGTGAGGTTCTTGCCACAGACGGGTGCGGATCACCTCTACTCATGTAAAAGGCTGAGGGCAGCTTAGCATGAGTGTATGGCTGCAGTCTCAGCACCAGGGGCGGGAGGCAGAGATAGGAGGATGCCTAGGCTTGCTGGTCTGTCCCTCTAAGTCAGGGAGAGCTCAGAAAGCCAGGCGGAGACCAACTGAGGAAGATCTCCAGTGTCAACCTCTGGTTTGCACATTCTGCACATAAATGCATGCAGACATACAAGTGATATATATATATATATATGCATACACACATGTATATAAAATATGTTCCCTCTGTATATTATATATATGTTCTCTATATTATATATGTTCTCTCTATATTATATACTATGTGATATATGCATTTACATACATTATATATCTTTTTCAAAATTCTTTTACCTAGTAGTATACTTACGGTTGCTAATATTGGCCATAATTTACTATTTACTGAAAACTAGTCATGAGCCATAGCCAAAACTTTTCTACACTGGCTAATCAAACAGCAACTCCCTATGCAGCCCATGCTGGCCATGAACTCATAGGAATCCTCCTGCCTCAGCTTTTCAAGTGGCAGAATTATGTCACACTCAGCCTCGAGCTTGAAAACCAGGCTCTGTTGCCTCCTAAAGTGACAAGAAGTGGACCCCTGTTCTCAGAGGTCTTCAGTAGTAAAAGACACTGCACCACCGCCACCGCCTGTCTCCTTTCTTTGCTGTTCCTGGGACAGTATGGCAGTAACGTGTGCTTCTGTTCTCCTTCATTCCAGGTGGTGTGGGTGACAGCCACCTTCCCATACATTGTCCTCTCTGTCCTGCTGGTGAGGGGGGCCACCCTTCCTGGAGCCTGGAGAGGGGTCGTCTTCTACTTGAAACCCAACTGGCAGAAACTCTTGGAGACAGGGGTGAGATATGAGAGACTTGTTTGACTTTTACTAGTTAAAGCCAATTCTTTCAAATGGTACACTAGGGCCAACTCAAATTTAATGTACGAGTGCGTAACGATCCTTCTGATCAGAAATAAAAGTATGAAGAATGCAGCATCTTGAAGCCACTGAACGCCGCCGATGCTGTGCTGGCAGCAGCCGCGTCCCATCCTCACCCGGTGCCCTCCCCTGCTCTGTTCCAGGTGTGGGTAGATGCCGCCGCTCAGATCTTCTTCTCTCTTGGCCCGGGCTTTGGGGTTCTCCTGGCTTTTGCTAGCTACAACAAGTTCAACAACAACTGTTACCAGTGAGTATGTGAGGTTGCCGAGCAAAGATCAGGAATGGATGGACAGACAAGACCATTCAAGGAAGACGATGATCTCAAACCTGTCTGTCCCCACACCACCAGAGTACTGCCCCGAAAGGGGTGTCACAAACTCCCGGCCATTCATCCATGACATAGTGCCCATTCAGGAACTAACTTTACCTGGGCTACTCAGAGGTTAAGGAAGTCTCCAAGACACTTCCGTTTTGTGATATATATTATGTATATTCTTACTTGGGGTTGGGGGGGACATCCCCATAGTCCCAGCACTTGGGAGGTGGAGACTGAAGAGTGAGGCATTCAAGGCCACTCTCAACTACATACTGAGTTCACCGTTGCCTTGAACAGGTCATATGAGATCCTGCTTCAAACAAGACAACAAAACAAACAGGCAAACAAGACAAGGGCATGTTATAGCAAGGTTACAAAAAATGCAGCATACACTAGTTACTTCACAGTGAAAAACTAAACAGATTATTTATGTATGCACAAAAAGTCTATGGACTGAACTATTTTAACTTACAAAAAAATGCCACGATTGTGGCAGAGTCATGCTTCGATATTTCAACCAAACAGTAGCATCGCTCCCATGATGGCTTGGGTGTCACTTGCAGCTTTAGACGGTAAATCTTCCTGTACCGGTGGCAAGGCCCAGTGGTCTGTTTGTACTATTAGAAAGATAACTATGGGGGTTGGGGATTTAGCTCAGTGGTAGAGCGCTTGCCTAGCAAGCACAAGGCCCTGGGTTCGGTCCCCAGCTCCGAAAAAAAGAAAAGGAAAAAAAAAAAAAAGATAACTGAAATTATTTCTAAAGATGGGGGTGAGTCCACCCCCACCCCAAGGAATGTGGCCTTGTGCTGGGATACCAGCTAAAGCTATCTAAGGAAGGTTTAAAACCATCAATGTTTCTCCTTGGCAGACTTATGGTTTTATTTAAAGATAATATTAAACTTTCAGTTTTACAGATGTGAGGTCAAAGCCCCTTCCTGGAGCCTTCCAGTTAAGACCAGGCTCCAGGGCAGTGCCTCTCTGCTTCAGAGTGGGGTGTGTGTGTGTGTGTGTGTGTGTGTGTGTGTGTTCAGGTCCCCTCTCCCACCTAGCTCTACAGTTCATCCTGAGCCTTGAACTCACAATCCTCCTGCCTCACTCAGCCTTCCACGGGATGGGATTATAGGAATGTGCTCCTGTAACTGGCTTATGCCGTGTCTGGGTTCCCGCTGCAGAGATGCCCTGGTGACCAGTGTGGTGAACTGCATGACAAGCTTCATCTCTGGCTTCGTCATCTTCACGGTGCTTGGCTACATGGCGGAGATGAGGAATGAAGATGTGTCTGAGGTGGCCAAAGACGCAGGTAGGACCAGGAGATCTGCTCACAGGACTGGGGCTTTGACTCTTTTTTAAAAAGATTTATTTACTTTATGTATATGAGAGGTACACTGTAGCTGTTTTCAGACACACCAGAAGAGGGCATCAGATCCCATTACAGATGGTCGTGAGCCACCATGTGGTTGCTGGGATTTGAACTCAGGACCTCTGGAAGAGCAGTCAGTGCCCTTAACCACTGAGCCATCTCTCCAGCTCTTGAATAGCTAAACTTTTCAACTGTTCTTTTAAGTTTTCAAAGATTTGAAGGCTTTGGTAAGTTCAATCCACCCATGCATTTGGTTGTCTTGGTGCCCAGTGCTGGGGCCCTCAATACATGGCTTAAAAATATGAAGGGTGTGGTAGGGTTAGGCACTTGTGGTGGGATTCCGTCTAGTAGGCAGATAACTACTGATGTCATGTTGCTTGGGGTTTTCATGGGAAATCATGTAACAGATATTAGACAATGAGACCAAGTACATAGAGTCCCGCTGTCTAGAGAAGTATTTTTATTTTGGCCTGATGTAGCGCTTTGTCCAAATGACAGCATCCCTATGTCAGCCAGCGAGGGACTGAGGACTTGTCACACTGTCAAAAGGACCTTCAGGGCCGGGGATGTAGGTCAGTGGTAGAGCACTTGGTGTTCAGGTGCTGGAGATCTGTCCATAGGACCCCAAATGTGACATAAAAAATAGCAGGCTGTTCTTACTACACTTGCTGCTAATCTGAGCTGAGGATGTCACTGGGCACCTTAGAAACAGCAGGCCTGACCCTGACGGCCACACAGCATCGCTTCAAGTGGAGCCCCTGGGCCTGTGTAGTTGCTGTCTTACGTCTACCCTGTGCCCCCAAGCTGAAGACGCCATTTTCAAGGTGGATAATCTCCCCTCTGGCTTTGCGGAATGTGCGATATGGTGGATGAAGCAGCATTTGGCGCTGACAGAGCCTGACCTGAGGCGATGCGAACTGTGAACTGACTGAGATCCAGTCTGCTGTGGGATGGGTCTCAGCGGCCTCCTCTCTCCCCGTGTTTCAGGCCCCAGCCTCCTCTTCATCACGTATGCAGAGGCAATAGCCAACATGCCAGCATCCACGTTCTTTGCCATCATCTTCTTCCTCATGTTAATCACGCTGGGATTGGACAGCACGGTGAGTGGAGGTGGAAGAGGGTCTGGGAGGGAGAGAGGAAAGGGGAAGGTGTGAGGAGATTCACTTCCCCACCAAACCCTCCCATGGAACTGGTTGCTACCCCCAGGTAATTCCCTCTCCTCTCCTATTCTTCCTCCCCATTCTGTCCCCCTGTTGAGTCCTCAGCAATGGCACCTTTGCACTGGGCACACTACAGAGTTACCAGTGCACAAGGTAGGGAAAGTGCCTGGCACAAAGGCTCAGTATATTTAAAGTCCTTATGTTCTCCTTCCAACGCCACGATTGCCAGCTCGGAGACTTACCTTATTGGTGTAGGGAGGGTATTGGCATTTAACTGGCCTTGGGGCAACCAATATCCAAGAGCCGAAGCTGTGTTTTCTTGCCTGCACGTTGTAAGTGATGGGTTCTGATAATGCTATCAGATGGAAATTTGCTTCTAGCCCTGTCCCTGGGCCAGGGAGTGGGCGAGCTGGTCTTAATCAGCTTGAGGGCTCACTGGGTAACCTTATCTCTCTTCCTGTTCCCAGTCCTTAAGGCACGGGCCTGTCCCAAGACAACACTGTGACTGTCTGCATGCATCTTTCAGTTTGCAGGCCTGGAAGGTGTGATCACAGCTGTGCTGGATGAGTTCCCTCACATCTGGGCCAAGCGCAGGGAATGGTTCGTGCTCATCGTGGTCATCACGTGCGTCTTGGGATCCCTGCTCACACTGACGTCAGTGAGTACCAGGGCCTTTGGCTCCAAGTGGCCTCCGCTAGTCACTAGTGCTCCACAGAGTGGGTCCTTTCCTTCCACAGTGTCCTCCCTCACTTAGGGGCCTACAAGTGTTGCAGGCACTGATAAAAAGCTTATGGGCTGAGGACGTGGTGTAGTGGGGGCCAGTATGTGAGGTTGTTTGCCTCTCTTAGGTGAGGCCCTGGGTTTAATTTTCAGCATTAAAAAGTTTGCCACCAAGGAGAAGAGATATTTCTGGCAGTGTCTGCTGGGGAATCTGTGCATGACATCAGGAGGCTTAGCATTTTACAACAGATCCAACTGTATTTCAGGCTTGGCAAAAGTACCTGGAGAGAAGTTGGGATTTGCATTTCCAGCCATTTGCACCTTTGAGAGGTGCTTTTATGGGTACTTTGCCTTCATGTCCTGATCTACATGGGCTGGTGTCTTATGTGTAACTTCTATGCCACGTTGTCTCCTTCAGAGCTTGAGGTGTAAAGAAGCCAGACCCTCTCCTGCGAACTCCCTCCTCCCCTCCCTGTCTCTTCAGTTAGTAGCCAAGGCAAATACAGTAAAGTGTATATCAGATAGGGTGACAGATAGGGTCACATGGCGGGCTTGTGTCCTCCTGGCTCAAGACAGATTTTACCGATAGGGACACCTCTTCAAGCTATGGCCTCAATGATTCCAGTGCTTTACCACAGTGGGTTGGGGCTGTGTAGGTGCCAGAGGTCAGGGTTAGAGTGGCAGGAACAGAACAGTGACTAAAGTGCTGGGGTGTCCGGTGCCCCACCCCCTTTTTGAGACAGGCTTTCACTATGTGGACTAGGTTAGGCTAGCTTGGAATTTACGGAGATCAGGCTGCCTCTGCCTCCTGAGTGCTGGGATTAAAGGTGCCACTATGCCCAGCTTCCAGATTCAGTCTTTACAGTTCTGTGTTCTCCAAGATTGAATAGACAGGAAGTATTCAGTAAACTCATAGTGGGTATAGAGGCTGCTTAGAGTTTGTCTCTTACAGTGTAGTGGAGAAAACAAGGGCAAGTGACGGGGCCGGGATATGCCCCAGGCTGCAGGTTCTGTTCTCAGCACCATCTACAAGAAAATGTGCTCCACAGGGTGGGGTGGTCAGACGGGTACACATTCAAAGGCCGCTCCACAAGACAGGCCCTGGAGTGCTCAGAGTCCAGAGTGAGGACTACCCAGTCTGACCCCATAGTCAGGGGCTTCTGCAGGTCTCTGTAATGAGGCTTCACCTCAGAAGACCGTTACCACAACTGTGCCCTTGTTCCCAGGGAGGGGCATACGTGGTGACCCTGCTGGAGGAGTATGCCACGGGGCCAGCAGTGCTCACCGTGGCCCTCATCGAGGCCATCGCCGTGTCTTGGTTCTACGGTAAGAAGTCCCTTCTTTCTACCTTGCCCTCTGTCTACGTGGGAGACGGGCACTAATTTCATCAGCGGACAGGAAGGGGCAGTTGACCAAGTGTGATCTCCTGCCAGGTCTGGAAGATAATCTCAGCTGAGGGCCTTCTGTAGCCATGCACCACCCTTTCCTCTGCACTGTACCACAGATGCCACGCCCACCAGGGAAAGCATCATTTCTAGTCCAATTATTTTATGTTTGTAATATTTCCCCAGAGGAGACAGGCTGAAGTCAGCCAGTTCACCTGCTGTTGGTTGCATTAGTGTGAGGGCACCCCAGATTCACATTTCTCAAGAGAGACCCCTTTCCAGAGCACCAAGACAGAGCTTAGGCTCCTCTCTTCTACAAGCAAGACGGTTCTGTCTCTGCAGTGGTGAGTCCCCAGACCCTCCCCTCCTGTCCTGGGATGGACTCTGACAAGGGGGAGAGGAGGTACAGGAAGTGAGTGGAGAGCTCTTGGCAGGAGTTCCATGGGCCCTGACTTGGGGTAGCAGAGCAGAGGCCACAGGCAGGCCCCTGAGAGATGCATCTGTACACTGAAGAAGCAAAGATCTCACTTGGAAATGCAATTGCTTCCCAATTTCTACGATCGATTGCTTTGCCATGGCAACCATTATGTATGCTGGGAAGGAAGAGGGGAGAGTACATGAACTAAAGAGTTTAACCGTGTGTGTGTGTGTGTGTGTGTGTGTGTGTGTGTGTAGCCACCTGCAGAGGCCAGAGGAGAAAGCACTGATTCCCTGAAGCTGCACATATAGGAGATTGTGAGTCGCCTCTTGTGGGTTCTGGGAACTGAATTCAGAAGCCAATTAAAAAAAGAAAAAGACATTATCTTTACTTCCCCAGCAATTCAGAGGACAGAGTTCAAAGTCCCTGTAACCCAGCCCCAGGAACCACAGAGCTCTGAAGAAGCAGCTGGGCGTACTCTCAGTTCTCACCTGTCAGTGGGCGTCCTCACGTTAGTGCCAGTAACCTTTTACAGAAGGACCGAGATCTTGCCCTGGCCCACTGACGAGCAATGCTGTGGTTAAACATTTTCCCTCAAGGGCTGAGAAAGACAGCTCAGCGGTTAAGAGCCCCGTCTGCTATCCCCGAGGGCCTGGGTTTGATTCCCAGCACCCACACAGTGGGTAACAAATGGCTATGATGCCAGTTCCAGGGGACCCAACACCTTCTTCTGTAGGTAAAACACTCAAACATAAAAATCTTAAACCAATCGAGGACTTGGTCCCTAGCCACTTACCAACTTTCCTGCTGTGTAGAAAGAGCTTTGCTTGCTATAAAAATTCAGTTTTGGGATGCCCCACTGCTTGAGCCCCTCAAGTAGAGAAGTACCTAAGTGACCCTCACCAGCTCAGGAAGGAGCCCCCACTCTGGTCATGCCATCGCCAGTGTTGACCCTGCCCTGTCAATTTGTCCTTTGGGTGATTCCAGGAATCACTCAGTTCTGCAGCGACGTGAAGGAGATGCTGGGCTTCAGCCCGGGATGGTTTTGGAGGATCTGCTGGGTGGCCATCAGCCCTCTGTTTCTCCTGGTGAGTAGCTGTCATGCCTGCCTTGTTGCTCGAGCTGTTTATAAGAAAAGAGTGCTGTCAGGAGGTGTGCGTCTCAGAGAGCTCCACAAACCCAGCACGACTATTCGGACAAAATCATGCCAAGAGACAACAATAAACCAGTACTCCAAGAAGCCCCTGTGTGGGGGGCCTCCCAGCACTGTGCCCACCTCTGCTCACCTGTCTCTGACTGTGTAGTATTCCCTACTAATCTCAATGCTAATGATCATTTACAGAGCGGCAAATGCCACAGCTGACTTTATGCCAAACTTACACCTATCAATCTCTTTTTTTTTTTTTTTTTGGTTCTTTTTTTCGGAGCTGGGGACTGAACCCAGGGCCTTGCGCTTCCTAGGCAAGCGCTCTACCACTGAGCTAAATCCCCAACCCCACCTATCAATCTCTTAATCTTTATAATTCTGCAAGGTGGTGGGGAGGGATTTTTTTTTTTTAAGATAGTCTTCATAAGTTGATTGAGTTGGCCTGGAACTCTATATGTAGCCCAGGCTGGCCTCTCAAGTGCTGGTATCACAGGCATTATTGTCATTAAGGCTTAGGATCATTAAAATCAAGTAACACAACTATTCAAGACCAAGGAAGAACATACTGTATGTATTGCCCAGGAAGGCCCTGAGAGGGGTCCTACAATTATATTTTATGTTCACCCTGAAGGGGGCACACACAAAGGTCCCCAAGTTTAGGTCCAAGTAGAATTCATTTATTGTCAAAGAACCTGGATAGCAAAGTTGAGTGCCAAGTAGGCAGTGGTGGCCCATGCCTTTAATCTCAGCACTCACTCGGGAAGCAGAGGCAGGCGCTCTGAGTTTGGGGTCAGCCTGGTTTATAGATCAAGTTCCAGGAAACCAGGGTTACACAGAAAAACCCAGCTTCAAAAAACCAAAAGAAAAAGAAAGCTGAGTATCAGGAAGTGTTTTTTTTCCCCCCTTAAAGCCAAAAACGCAGGTTAGACCATTCCATCAATCCTTCTCTCAGCGTATTGGGTATCTGGGCCATCCCAGATGTCTCAGGCCGTTAGCACACGGTGACCCTTCTTTTCCAAACCTTGTGTGTGTTCTGACTTCCTTGAGGCAGAACCTTCCCTCCAGCCACCCCGCCCAGCTCCCCAATTCCCCAGGACTAAGTTTTATATGATGGCCTAATTGCTTACGTTTGCTTCTGTGATATTACATGTGTCTCTGTTCCCAGGAGCCCTTCCAGACTGCTTTAGACTCCAGAAATTTTCACCAACATTTGCCCTGAGCAGCTAACACCCCAGCCCAGTGACTCTAGTGGGCCTGGTGGCTCCTGTGAGGGCACGAACTCTAGCCATGGTGACTGGTGTAGGCCCTGGCTTGTTTACTTTCTTAGGTTCCGGTCCATAGTTTCGTATTGCTTTGTGACTCATCCCTCGCTTGATGCTTTCAGCCCAAATCTAAACTATTTTTTTTGAACTTAGCCCAAGAGCTCCTCTCTCCCCAGCTTCTCAAGTAGTGGGGACCACAGGTATGTGCCACATGCTGTCTGTTGGTTTCCTTTAAATCCAAAGGCTTCTTTCCTTTCGTTTTTTTCCCCCCTTGTTTATGCGGGGTCTCACTCTGTAGCCCTGGCTGGCCCGGAACTCAGTATGTAGACCTGAGCTAGCCCAAGCTCACTTTGATCCCCTGCCTCTGGGGTGCTGGGATTGAAGGCAAGCGCTCATACACCTCGCGAAGTTTCACTTTAAGAGGTTTGGACTGAGTCTCTCGTTTCACCATGACCAGAAGTCAAGGTCCTGACATAAATAGGTTATTAACTTGTATTAATACCTATGCTTCTTGATAATCCACTTAAACCCTTTCATTTGTTTTCCAGAGGAAGAAGGCATGTTAGATTACTGCCTTATGTGCTTAAATAGTCCCCACCCAGCAAGGAAGCTAGGTGTCCAGGCCCAGACAGGGGTGAGGCAAGTGACCCAGTCACTAGGGACATAAACCTAAGGATGGCCAAGCACGACAGTTCTTAAGATAAGAACTATTTTAATGCAATGCTTAAATTAATTCAAAACATCTATATACATAACGTTTTATCAGACAATGGACTTGATCCCTGAACCTGTGACTCCCTTACCCTCATCTGGCTCTGTCAGCTCCTTTCTCTGACAGACCACACTAAAATATTTTGACTTCCTTTTACAAGGTGTTTGCCTCATTCTTGTCAGGACCCTGAGGCCCTGGGGTTTTTTATTTCTGGAGGCTCATGGTCAATGAGTTCCTTTTCTTACCTAGCAACACTCTTGTAGAGCCTGCTACATCACTCACGATCCAGCTGTGCTCAGTTTACTGCCCTCCTCCAACTGAACTACACACACACACACACACACACACACACACACACACACACGGGAGGAAAGGAAAGAATATACTCCAGAAGAGAGAGTGAGGCTTGGTTCAGGAGGGAGCCGTTGAATAAGAGAGCTTGGGCCCTGACAAGCTCGAGTTCGCTTACCTGACAGCAATGATAGCCCAGTTCTGGCAAGGACAGCTCCCGACCAGTTCTTCTCTGCTTCTGTTCCAAGTCCCCTCCCTCAGCAGCCAGGTCTGGAGCCTCACGAGGCGCCTGCATTAGGAGAAAGGCCTGTGATTGATGGGACTCCTGTTTTGAAGTCCTCCTCCTGGACATGGGCTACCGAAGAGGAATGTGTGGTTAACAATTCCCCATTTAATTACCTGTGGACAAAGGAAAAACAGATATATAAATAGATGTTTAACTACATGAATAATTTACATTAGTATCTTCTTTATGACCATGAAGCACTAACCAAAAATTAAGGGCAATTACTGATTTCCACAGTGGTTCCTAGGCAAAACTCCACATTACGTTCACTCTGGAAACTAAACTGAAAATAAGAAAATGCTGAGTGGGGTGTTAAGAGATTGGGAATTTTTTTTATCAAAAATTTCATTGGGGGTTGGGGATTTAGCTCAGTGGTAGAGCGCTTGCCTAGGAAGCGCAAGGCCCTGGGTTCGGTCCCCAGCTCTGGAAAAAAAAATTTCATTGGTTTTCAAGTGAAGTGTGTTAAGCTGCTTTTCTCCCGCTCTTCCTGAGAGCGGGTCTGTAGCCAGCAGACTGTCGCTGTGGAGAGCCATCCACACAGCCTTTTTTATTGAAACCCCTGGCTGCAGAGCCCAGGACAGAGCAAAGTTGGGGAGGAACATTCCTAAGAGCAGAGATCTCCCCAGTTTGTCTCTGCCAGAACGAGGGCACCTTCCATCTCATCTTAAGCAGCCACTGAATTCAGGGACGGTAACAAAGAGATAAACAGAGAGACCGCCCATGCTGTCTCTCTGCTACTCGTCCCAGTGGGTACCAGTCTCTTCTTGGCAGAGCCGGATGCTGCACCTCCCTGACTTTGGGGGTATTTGTAGAGATGTTGTAATTCCCACAGTGGGCTCCATGATGTGGGGTGAGACCCCAGTGGATTCTTAGATTTGGTCTTTGGGGTTTGTTCTCAATCTACATGGATCTTCTGAAGATTTTCAATGTTTCTTGGAATTTGTCTTAGTTCATCATTTGCAGTTTTCTGATGAGCCCACCCCAGCTACGGCTTTTCCAATACAACTATCCCCACTGGAGTATCGTCTTGGGCTACTGCATAGGGACATCGTCCGTCATCTGCATCCCTACCTATATCATTTATCGGCTGATCAGCACTCCGGGGACACTTAAGGAGGTACGTGCCAGCTAATAAGTGTGTGTCTTTAGTAGGATAATTGGGAAGAAAATAATTCTTATCGTGTGTTATTAAAAAGATTTAAGTATTTATAAAATCCACCACAAGGCCCTTCTTATATATTCATAATGGTTCTATCTTACTGAAGGTGGAGACAGTGAATGGCTCCCTTTATCACAAGGTTAACTCACAAGCACAGTGACAAGGGTGAGCTGAGCCTGGTGTCACAGCACATGGGAAATACAGGATTTCTGCTGAACTGTGACTGGGGCCAGCCTGGGTTATCTGAGACCCTGTCTCAGTGATTGGGTGCGCTGCAGTGCTCCGCCTGGGCTGTCTGCAGTTTCCTAAGCTTTACCTGCTGCTCGCCTGGGCACAGGCCACATTCTGCACATCTCGGGCATGGATAAATGAAGGCTAGCATTCAGAAGATTTATGGCCAGTTGTTTTTTGAGAAAGGGACCCATTATGCCATCCTGTGGGACCAGAACTCGCTTTGAAGGCCATTCTGGCCTTCACCTCCAAGATTCATCTGCCTCTGCCTTGAGCGCTAGGATTAGAGGTGTGGCCCCCATGTCTAGTGTCATGGTCATTCTTCTAACATCAATGTGTCAAGTGCGTTTTAAACAGCATCACACGATCAGGATGTCATAATATATTTTGAGCTAAAAATTCAAAAACTGTCATTCACCCAAAAGTTGGAATATCAAAGTTGTAGCTCATGCCATCAGAGCCATTTCCTCCCATAGTAGAAGAAATGATTATTCCTGCCTGAATAAATGATTATTCCTGCCTGAATATTATAGGTTTTTAAGTACCTACCTTACTGTACTGGCTGGTTTTGTGTGTCAACTTGACACAAGCTGGAGTTATCACAGAAAAGAAGCCTTCCTTGAGGAAATGCCTCTGTGAGACCCAGCTGTAGGGCATTTTCTCAACTAGTGATCAAGGTGGGAGGACCCAGCCCACTGTGGGTGGTGCTGTCCCTGGACAGGTATAAAAGAGCAAGCTGAGCAAGCCAGGGGAAGCAAGCCAATAAGTAACATCCCTCCATGGCCTCTGCATCAGCTCCTGCTTCCTGACCTGCTTGAGTTCCAGTCCTGGCTTCCTTTGGTGATGAACAGCAATGTGAAAGTGTAAGCTGAATAAACCCTTTCCTCCCCAGCTTGTTTCTTGGTCCTGATGTTTGTGCAGAAATAGAAACCCTAAGACAATTACAATTTGAAAAAATTGCCAAACATCTTGCTAAGCATCTGCCTATAGATCATCTCAGCTTGCTACCCAGAGCCTCAGGTGGGCAGTGCTGTATACAGAGAGATGTAGATGGAAGATAGTTCTCACAGAGAAGAACCCTAGGTGGATGGGGAATGGGGCTCCTCACAAGGTCATTAGTTCGGTGACAAGTACAGGGACTCTTTGGATCTTTTGGTGCTAAAGTATTCTTACTGTTTTTAGGTGCAGGCTCCCTCTTCTGAGCTGACCGTTGGCTAGTGTGGAAATCAGTGTCAAAGGTTAGGGACAGAAGAGGCACAATTTTTTCTCTTTTTTTCTTTCTTTCTTTCTTTTTTTTTTTTTTTTTTCCCGGATCTGGGGTCCAAACCCAGGGCCTTGAGCTTGCTAGGCAAGCGCTCTAGGCAAGTGCTCTACCACTGAGCTAAATCCCCAACCCCAAGAGGCGCAATTTTTATGCCATGCTGCGGTAGTGGTTGGTTAGCGGTTCTGCAGCTAGGATTCACGGCAGTGTCTCTTCAGATCTGTAGCATGGAAACATTTTAAATGTTACCTGCTCAGTGGTGTGTCTGCCACCGTAGTGAGTATTTACCGCACACGAGGAGCCTCAGCTCTCCCACTGCCGTGTGGTGGGGAAGAGCTCAAAGGGTGGGATCAGGAGAGAGCCAGGAGGCCTTTGAGAACCCAGGTGGACAAGACTGTGACGCTAGTAAACACAGCTTCACACTCAGACATTTCACAAGAGGACACGAGACGGTTAGACGCCCTTTTCTGAGAACAGCTGGATTCACTTCTGTTTTTAAGTGGGAAAACTAAACTCATGGTAAAGAAAACTCAGCTCTTGCAAACTACCGTAACCAAGCCAACCCTATCACAACCTTTCCTCCCAAAGAGGACCGGACGATTGCTTTACTGTAACGCGTTCTTAGGCCCAGAGTCACTAAATTCATTCCTCCGGACTATCCTTCAATGGTGGCTGAAAAAAATCCAACCACCTCTCTGTTGCTTCAAACCCAGAGGCTTGGGTCAGGGTGGGAACTCTAGATTAACGGACATGGGTATTATGTCACAGGCTGTACCTCAAAACCTAGTTGTCTTTCTTGCAGATTTTCAGGAAAAGGACACCCAGAAGGATGTAAAGTAACTGAGCTCAGACCCTCTGCAGTAGAGGAGAATCAAAAGGCGTCTTTACCGTAGGCTACCGGCTGGGAGACAGTAGGTTTCCAGGAAGCCGTTGATAAAGCTCAAGGAATGTTAAGGAGAGGCCCCAGTCCGCTGTGGGAGACTCGTCTCGGACCTTGGCTTCCCCATCAGTAGAACGTGCTCCTTGGGCAGTAGCGTGTTCCCAGGATCGATGGTCCCATGAGCAGGGACAGTGGCACACACTGCTGGGTAGAGGTCCTAGAGAATGCTGGGTTAAGGAAAATCCAACACCGTTCTTTACGTAAGACTTCTGAGAGAGGCCTTTACTGTTTGTGTGTACCTGTCAATGCAACCAGTGAAGCCTGTCATGCTTTCCCGCCCAGCTCCCTGAGAGAACAGACATTTGGTTTGGTTGGCGGGGGTATTCTAAAACAAAGTCTCCCTATGTAGCCCAGACCAGCCTTAGACTTTCAGCGATCCTCTTGTCCCCCACCCCGATGCTGGCAGTATAAGATATGTGCCACCGTGCCTACCTCACTCGGAGTTTTACAGTAGTTACTTGTTATACTTGTTAATCACCCGATGTGACATTCAGAGGCATACTGGGGGGAGGGGAGGCTCTATATATAAAATCAAAAACAAAGACTAAAAGAAGAGGTAAATATCAAAGTAAATGTCTAAACTCTGCTGGGAATTGGCCATATCCAGATGCTCCTGGATTTATAATGCGATTAGATCCTGATAAACCCATTATGAGCTGAAAATGTCATTAAGTAAAAAAAATCTAGTGGATACGCGTAGCTTCCTGAACATCATAGCCCGCACAGCAACACAGGACAGTGCTGTCATTCTCATGGCCGCTCGGCCGGCAGGGAGCCTTGGCTTGTACCACTACTACCCAGCATCAGGAGAGAGCAATGGCCCTAGCAAGGGAAATGACACTGACCCACTGAGTGGATTATCACTTCTGGTTTGCCATAAAGGAAAAGAGGTCATAATAGCCCGCTGTACGCTGGGGACTGCGTGTATAAGTCTGCAGCATATAGAATACGCTCTATTTACTGCTTCAGTTTGGGAAGATACCGTGTGCTAACAGCCTAGAAGTCTCAAGGTTGGGGTCAGTTGCTGGCTGAAGTCACCATTGCAGAAAGCCTTAGTGACCCACACAAAGGTCATGGAAGATGGTCTCTAATGAACACAGGCTTACGAAGGCATCCGCGATGCTCCGATCTTAGATTAGCTGTGGCTTAGATTAGAAATAGCCTTGTCGAAGGCCATGGCAAAGTCTTAGCTCAATAGCCTAGGGGGCTGGCAAAAATGTTTCAGCAGGCAAAAGGCTCTAAACCACTAAGCTATAGGAGTTAAATCGTTGGAACTTACACAGTAGAAAACAGACCCCTAAAAGTCCACATAAGCACTGGCTCACACGTACCCACACATATGTACACCCAAAATTAAATAAGGTCTAATCCTGGTAACCTGGGAATCCACATCCACATGGGCAGCAGGACACATAGGAGGAGGTTGGGGCTTCAAAGCCAAACACTCTTCTGTACAATGTCATTTACTGCGCTTGCCCCTCCCACACACTGTGATGAGCGCCTTACTGTGTATCCTAACTCCACTTAAGATTAGTTCCAATTGCAAGTCATATTTCTTTTTTTTTTTTCTGGTTCTTTTTTTCCGGAGCTTTTTTTTTTTTTTTTTTATTTATTTATTATATATTGAGTACACTGTAGCTGTCTTCAGATACACCAGAAGAGGGCATCGGATCCCTTTACAGATGGTTGTGAGCCACCATGTGGTTGCTGGGAATTGAACTCATGACCTCTTGAAGAGCAGTCGGGTGCTCTTAACCGCTGAGCCATCTCTCCAGCCCTCAAGTCATATTTCTAATTACTGATAGTTTACACTGTGGCGAGGGATGGCTTTCGGTGGCGCTTGGACCTGGCAGGTACCATGGCCGAGAGGCAGGATTGAAATCCTGTCTGTCTGCTCCCCAAACTCACTGTGGCTCTGGGACGCCTGTCTGTTTAGTCAGTCATGCTGTGGCCAGCAAGGTCCGCCAAAGGATCATTCCCTCAGTCCGTGTCATAATCATGTTCTTCCTGTACCAGATGCTTGTCCTTATCCTCTCTGCCATTTTTATCCATATTAGAAGTTGGGAATTTCTTTTTTTAAAGGCCAGTGAGGCTATTTCAACTTACTGTGAAGTATCATTGAAATATTCTTCAACGCTTTAATATCAATGTTGAAATATCTTTTCAAACGAGACTTTGTAACACTGCGTTTTCTTCCCAACAGCGCATTATTAAAAGTATCACTCCTGAAACACCCACAGAAATCCCATGTGGGGACATCCGCATGAATGCTGTGTAACACACCCAGGGAGAGGACACGGCTTCCCAGCCACCTCTCTCAGCTCTGAAAAGCCCCACTGGATTCCTCCCCTCTAAGCCAAGCCTGATGAAGACACGGTCCTAACCACTATGGTGCCCAGACTCTTGTGGATTCCAACCACTTCTTTCCGTGGACTCTCAGACATGCTACCACATTAGATGGTGACACCGCTGAGCTGGCCTCTTGGACACGTGAGGGAGTGGAAGGAGGGGATGAACGCCACCCAGTCATCAGCTAGCTTCAGGTTTAGAATTAGGTCTGTGAGAGTCTGTATCATGTTTTTGGTAAGATCATATTACCCCGCATCTGTTAGCTTCTAAAGCCTTCAATGTTCATGAATACA
The DNA here is from genome assembly GCF_011064425.1 of Rattus rattus. Classification (NCBI taxonomy): domain Eukaryota; kingdom Metazoa; phylum Chordata; class Mammalia; order Rodentia; family Muridae; genus Rattus; species Rattus rattus. The sequence continues at coordinate 95,702,331 of NC_046162.1, forward strand.
TAAACCACCTAAGAGAAAACAGAGATGTCTTGCTAGCCATATATATATTTTCTCGGTAGCATAGAATTCTATAGCTGGAATCTCCTAGAACCCTGTAACCCACGTGCTGCTGTGAGGTTAAGGAGGGAAGGTATAAGGATGCTACACTGAAAAAATGGTGTATACGTGTGAGCTATTGTGTCTGTCCATTATTGTCTGTGAGCCCTCGATCCCAATACTCCAGGTCCATTTCAAACTGTATAAATGGCCTCTAATTTTTCTTACATTAAACAGATTCTACCTACTCAATTGTGTTCGTGTTATTAGAAGCCAGGCAGTGTTACCCTCTCCTTTTCCACAGTCTCCTCCACCACCCACCTCCCTGTTAAGCATTCAGGAGAAAGGTCCGTGGGTAAACCTGGCCTATTCTATCAGTCACCGTGGCCGCTGCTTTCCAGATGGTTGTGGCCCAATGCCACTTCCCCAGTCAGCTGGATACCCCCAGTGTAAGCTCTATTTCTAAAGTTCTGGGACTCCACACTGGACTTTACTCTTTAACCATTTTTTCCAGGCTGGAGAGATGGCTCAGTGGTTAAGAGCACTGACTGCTCTTCCAGAGGTCCTGAGTTCAAATCCCAGCAACCACATGGTGGCTCACGACCATCTGTAATGGGATCTGATGCCCTCTTCTGGTGTATATGAAGTCAGGGACAGTGTACCCACATACATGAAATAAATCTTTAAAGAAAAAATAGGTTTAAAAAAAACAAAAAAACAAGAAACCAAATATTTTTCCTTTGTTTTTCAAGACAGTTTCTCTGTGTAGTCCTGACTTTCTGGAACTCACTCTGTTGACCAGGCTGGCCTTGTACTCAGAGATCCACCTGCCTCTGCCTCCTGAGTGCTGGGATTACAGGCATTCGCCACCACACACAGCAATCATTGATGACATCTTTGTGTACTTCATCACCACCAAAGCTGAAAACCCCGTGACAAAGTTAGAACGAGAGCAACAATTAACTTTCTATCCTCTTTCATAAGTGGTTCTGTTACCTGCATCCAGGCCTTTCGCATCTCTGAAACATTTCCTCCTTCTGTCTGCTACTCTATCGTTGTCTTTCAAAATGGGTCTCATCTTGCCTACGTGCCAAGGTGCCGCACAGTGGACAGACCAAATCATGCTCTGTAGAAAGCTAGCACTCTTCCTGGCAAAGGGACAGATTTGAATAACATAACTAAGTCTAGCCAGTGTTAAGAAGAAAATTACTCTTCAGAAGGAAGAGTTAAAATCTGTTGTTGACAGAATAACCACAATGTCCCATTATAATTTTTAAAAATGGCCAGGCTTGGGAAGGGACAGGAAAAACACTATCCATACTGAAGGAAAGCAGTTAATAGACACTAACAGGAGAATCAATAATATTTGTTTAAAATACAAAGGCATCAGGGGTATGATGAAAAAGTTCAACATCTTCATGGACCTGCAAGACCTGTTGTTTGAGAAAATCGGAGAGTACAAGTTGTCTAAAGGAAATGGTAGTAAAAGGTGCAATACCTGAAGTAAAAAATCCAAAGGACCCACAAACGAATTCTACCCCATGGCCTAGGGAGACAACTCAGTGTTGGGCTTCCTGCAGAAGGACAAGGGATCAAAGGTAAAGACATTCCGGATGTCAAGATGCATGGGGAGGGGGAAGAGGCAGATCCTGGAGGCCCACTGGCCAGTTTGCCTAGCCTACAGGGAGTGCACTGCCTCAAAAAGCAAGAAGGATCTGGTGTGAAGAGATGGCTATAACACCAGAGCAGGATGGACACAGGAAGGTCACTGGGGCTTGCTGGCATTTAGTGACAGATCCTGTCTCAATGGAACACAGTGGAGAGTAATAATGTGGGAGACGGGAAATCCTAGTCTGGCCGCCATGCATGCTTCCATGTACATACACATTAAACCACACATATACCACACACACACACACACACACACACACACACACACACACACACACACACACACACACCCTAATCACAGGGTTAAAAGTGCTTGTTGCCCTTGCAGATGACCCAGGTTTGGTTCCCAGGCCAATATGGTGGCTCACAAGTATCCATAACTCTAGTTCCAGGGAGTCTGATGCCCTCTTTGGACCTTCTCAGCCACCAGGACCAAACATGGTACACAGACATACATACATACATACATACCAGCAAAATACCCAGACACATAAACAAAATTTTTTTTAAAGAAGAAAAACAAGGCAATGGCACCTGAGGAATGACAGCCAAGGTTGACCCCTGGTGTCCAAACACATTCGGATACATGTGCACCTGTGGCAACACACACACACACACACACACACACACACACACACACACACACACACACACACTTTGAGCCTCGCGAAAGCCAAAGTTGGTAGAGAAAAATGAAGGATAAAAATTCTAAAAAAGACAGCTCCCTGCTCCCAAACCCCGTGGGAGAGAGAGCTCATCACCCAGACAGGTGGGCACTCCTGAGACTGCAGGGTGAAGGAGACGGCCAACACTGCCCACCCTTGCCCACATCCCTGGCCCAAGAGGAAACTGTATAGGGCCTCTGGGAACAGGAAGATGGGGCACTCAAGCGGCAGGTCCCCTGCGGTCCAGACACTGCCCGGATCTGAAGGGACCCGGTCAACAGCTCCCTGCACCCAAATCCTGTGGGAGGGAGAGCTAAGCCAGAAGAGACTACATCACCAACAGAATTCAAGAGATAGAAGAGAGAATCTCAAGAGCAGAAGACTCCATAGAAATTATCAACACAACTGTTAAAGATAATGTAAAACGGAAAAAGCTACTGGTCCAAAACATACAGGAAATCCAGGACACAATGAGAAGATCAAACCTAAGGATAATAGGTATAGAAGAGAGTGAAGACTCCCAGCTCAAAGGACCAGTAAATATCTTCAACAAAATCATAGAAAACTTTCCTAACCTAAAGAAAGAGATACCCATAAGCATACAAGAAGCCTACAGAACTCCAAATAGATTGGACCAGAAAAGAAACTCCTTCCGTCACATAATAGTGAAAACACCAAATGCACAAAACAAAGAAAGAATATTAAAAGCAGTAAGGGAAAAAGGTCAAGTAACATATAAAGGCAGACCTATCAGAATTACACCAGACTTCTCACCAGAGACTATGAAAGCCAGAAGATCCTGGACAGATGTCATACAGACCCTAAGAGAACACAAATGCCAGCCCAGGTTACTGTATCCTGCAAAACTCTCAATTAACATAGATGGAGAAACCAAGATATTCCATGACAAAACCAAATTTACACAATATCTTTCTACAAATCTAGCCCAACAAAGGATAATAAATGGTAAAGCCCAATATAAGGAGGCAAGCTACACCCTAGAAAAAGCAAGAAACTAATCGTCTTGCAACAAAACAAAGAGAAGAAAAGCACACAAACATAATCTCACATCCAAATACGAATATAACAGGAATCAACAATCACTATTCCTTAATATCTCTCAACATCAATAGACTCAATTCCCTAATAAAAAGACACAGAATAGGGGTTGGGGATTTAGCTCAGTGGTAGAGCGCTTGCCTAGCAAGCACAAGGCCCTGGGTTCGGTGTCCAGCTCTGGAAAAAAAAAAAAAAAGACACAGAATAACAAACTGGATACGCAATGAGGACCCTGCATTCTGTTGCCTACAGGAAACACACCTCAGAATAAAGACAGACACTACCTCAGAGTCAAAGGCTAGAAAACAACTTCCCAAGCAAATGGTCTGAAGAAGCAAGCTGGAGTAGCCATTCTAATATCGAATAAAATTGATTTTCAACAAAAAAGTCATCAAAAAAGATAAGGAAGGACACTTCATATTCATCAAAGGAAAAATCCACCAAGATGAACTCTCAATCCTAAATATCTATGCTCCAAATACAAGGGCACTTACATACATAAAAGAAACCTTACTAAAGTTCAAAGCACACATTGCACCTCACACAATAATAGGAGATTTCAAAACCCCACTCTCATCAATGGACAGATCATGGAAACAGAAATTAAACAGAGACATAGACAGACTAAGAGAAATCATGAACCAAATGGACTTAACAGATATTTATAGAACATTCTACCCTAAAACAAAAGGACATACCTTTTTTTTTTTTTTCTGGAGCTGGGGACCGAACCCAGGGCCTTGTACTTGCTAGGCAAGCGCTCTACCACTGAGCTAAATCCCCAACCCCAAGGACATACCTTCTTCTCATCACCTCATGGTACTTTCTCCAAAATTGACTATATAATTGGTCATAAAACAGGCCTCAACAGATACAGAAAGATAGAAATAATCCCATGCGTCCTATCAGACCACCACAGGCTAAAACTGGTCTTCAATAACAATAAGGAAAGAACGCCCACATATACATGGAGTTGAACAATGCTCTATTCAATGATAACCTGGTCAAGGAAGAAATAAAGAAAGAAATTAAAAACTTCTTAGAATTTAATGAAAATGAAGGTACAACATACCCAAACTTATGGGACACAATGAAAGCTGTGCTAAGAGAAAAATTCATAGCTCTGAGTGCCTGCAGAAAGAAACAGGAGAGAGCATATATCGGCAGCTTGACAGCACACCTAAAAGCTCTAGAACAAAAAGAAGCAAATACACCCAGGAGGAGTAGAAGGCAGGAAATAATCAAACTCAGAGCTGAAATCAACCAAGTAGAAACAAAAAGGATTATACAAAGAATCAACAGAACCAAAAGTTGGTTCTTTGAGAAAAATCAACGAAATAGATGAACCCTTAGCCAGACTAACCAGAGGACATAGAGTGTGTGTCCAAATTAACAAAATCAGCAATGAAAAGGGAGACATAACTACAGAATCAGAGGAAATTAAAAAAAAATCATCAGATCCTACTACAAAAGCCTATATTCAACAAAACTTGAAAATCTGGAGGAAATGGACAATTTCCTAGACAGATAACAGGTACCAAAGTTAAATCAGGAACAGATAAACCATTTAAACAACCTCATAACTCCTAAAGAAATAGAAGCAGTCATTAAAAGTCTCCCAACCAAAAAGAGCCCAGGTCCAGATGGGTTCAGTGCAGAATTCTATCAAACCTTCATAGAAGACCTCATACCAATACTATCCAAACTATTCCACAAATTGAAACAGATGGAGTGCTACCGAATTCCTTCTATGAAGCCACAATTACTCTTATACCTAAACCACACAAAGACCCAATAAAGAGAACTTCAGACCAATTTCCCTTATGAATATCGACACAAAAATACTCAATAAAATTTTTGCAAACTGAATCCAAGAGCACATCAAAACAGTCATCCATCATGATCAAGTAGGCTTCATCCCAGGCATGCAGGGATGGTTTAATATACAGATAACCATCAACATAATCCACTATATAAACAAACTGAAAGATAAAAACCACATGATCATTTCATTAGATGCTAAGAAAGCATTTAACAAAATTCAACACCCCTTCATGATAAAAGTCTTGGAAAGAATAGGAATTCAAGGCCCATACCTAAACATAGTAAAAGCCATATACAGCAAACCAGTAGCTAATATTAAACTAAATGGAGAGAAACTTGAAGCAATCCCACTAAAATCAGGGACTAGACAAGGCTGCCCACTCTCTTCCTACTTATTCAATATAGTTCTCGAAGTTCTAGCCAGAGCAATCAGATAACAAAAGGAGATCAAAGGGATACAGATTGGAAAGGAAGAAGTCAAAATATCACTATTTGCAGATGATATGATAGTATATTTACTACCCAAAAGTTCCACCAGAGAACTACTAAACCTGATAAACACTTTCAGCAAAGTGGCTGGGTATAAAATTAACTCAAATAAATCAGTAGCCTTCCTCTACACAAAAGAGAAACAAGCCGAGAAAGAAATTAGGGAAACAACTCCCTTCATAATAGTCCCAAATAATATAAAATACCTCGGTGTGACTCTAACCAAGCAAGTGAAAGATCTGTATGAATTTCAAGCCTCTGAAGAAAGAAATTGAAGATCTCAGAAGATGGAAAGATCTCCCATGCTCATGGATTGGCAGGATTAATATAGTAAAAATGGCCATTTTACCAAAAGTGATCTACAGATTCAATGCAATCCCCATCAAAATACCAATCCAATTCTTCAAAGAAGAACAATTAGACAGAACAATTTGCAAATTCATCTGGAATAACAAAAAACCCAGGATAGCTAAAACTATCCTCAACAATAAAAGGACCTCAGGGGGAATCACTATCCCTGAACTCAAGCAGTATTACAGAGCAATAGTGATAAAAACTGCATGGTATTGGTACAGATACAGACAGATAGACCAGTGGAATAGAACTGAAGACCCAGAAATGAACCCACACACCTATGGGCACTTGATTTTTGACAAAGGAGCCAAAACCATCCAATGGAAAAAAGATAACATTTTCAGCAAATGGTGCTGGTTCAACTGGAGGTCAGCATGTAGAAGAATGCAGATCGATCCATGCTTATCACCCTGTACAAAGCTTAAGTCCAAGTGGATCAAGGACCTCCACATCAAACCAGACACACTCAAACTAATAGAAGAAAAAGTGGGGAAGCATCTCAAACACATGGGCACTGGAGAAAATTTCCTGAACAAAACACCAATGACTTATGCTCTAAGATCAAGAATCAACAAATGGGATCTCATAAAACTGCAAAGCTTCTGTAAGGCAAAGGACACTGTTGTTAGGACAAAACAGCAACCAACAGATTGGGAAAAGATCTTTACCAATCCTACAACTGATAGAGGGCTTATATCCAAAATATACAAAGTCAAGAAGTTAGACTGCAGAGAGACAAATAACCCTATTTAAAAAATGGGGTTCAGAGCTAAACAAAGAATTCACAGCAGAGGAATGCTGAATGTTTGACAAACACCTAAAGAAATGTTCAACATCTTTAGTCATAAGGGAAATGCAAATCAAAACAACCCTGAGATTCCACCTCACACCAGTGAGAATGGCTAAGATCAAAAAACTCAGGTGACAGCAGATGCTGGTGAGGATGTGGAGAAAGAGGAACACTCCTCCATTGTTGGTGGGATTTCAGACTGGTACAACCATTCTGGAAATCAGTCTGGAGGTTCCTCAGAAAATTGGACATTGAACTACCTGAGGACCCAGCTATACCTCTCTTGGGCATATATCCAAAAGATGCCCCAACATATAACAAAGACACGTGCTCCACTATGTTCATAGCAGCCTTATTTATAGTAGCCAGAAGCTGGAAAGAACCCAGATGTCCTTCAACAGAGGAATGGATACAGAAAATGTGATACATCTACACAATGGAATACTACTCAGCTATCAAAACAATGACTTTATATGGAAATTCATAGGCAAATGGAGGAACTGGAAAATATCATCCTGAGTGAGGTAACCCAATCACAGAAAAACACACATGGTATGCACTCATTGATAAGTGGATATTAGCCCAAATGCTCGAATTACCCTAGACGCACAGAACACATGAAATTCAAGAAGGATGATCAAAATGCGGATGCTTCACTCCTTCTTTAAAAGGGGAACAAGAATACCCTTAGGAGGGAATAGGGAAGTAAAGTTTAGAACAGAGGCTGAAGAAATGCCCATTCAGAGCCTGCCCCACATGTGGCCCATACATATACAGCCACCAAACTAGATAAGATGGATGAAGCAAAGTGCAGGCTGACAGGAACCGGATCTAGATCTCTCCTGAGAGACATGGCCAGAATACAGCAAATACATAGGCGAATGCCAGCAGCAAACCACTGAACTGAGAATGGAACCCCTGTTGAAGGAATCAGAGAAAAGACTGAAAGAGCTTGAAGGGGCTTGAGACCCCATATGAACAACAATGCCAACCAACCAGAGCTTCCAGGGACTAAGCCACTACCCAAAGACTATACATGGACTGACCCTGGACTCCAACTACATACGTAGCAATGAATAGCCTAGTAAGAGCACCAGTGGAAGGGGAAGCCCTTGGTCCTGCCAAGACTGAAACCCCAGTGAACGCGATTGTTGGGGGAGGGCGGTAATGGGGGGAGGATGGGGAGGGGAACACCCATATAGAAGGGGAGAGGGAGGGGTTAAGGGGATGTTGGCCCGGTATCCAGGAAAGGGAATAACAATCGAAATGTAAATAAATACTCAAGTTAATAAAGATGGAAAAAAAATCTAAAACAGGTGGCAATATTGAAAACTTAATTATAGCTGGACATAGTGGCTCATGCCTTTGATCCTAGCACTTGGAAGGCAGAAGCAGGTGAATCTCTGAGTTCTAGGTCAGCCTGGTCTACAGAGTGAGTGCCAGGACAGGGCTACATAGAGGACCGTGTGTCAACCAGCATCCCCTCCCCCACCCCAGAGTTAGTCTTGAAAGGAATAATCTGAGTAGGAACTTGTTTGGCAGAATTTGTAAAAGTAATCAGGGCAGAGAAACTGTCACAGAACAAATCACAAAATAACAAATCCCGGAAGTATGGGAAGACCCAGAGTCCCAGGGTGGCAGCCACAGGAGCTGCAGTAGCCAGATAGAAATTCTGGAAAAAGAACAAAGGGAAGCAAAGGATAAACTAGCTAATGAAACCAAAAAGGAAGTGAACCGTCAGAGTTTAGGGAGTTAAGAGAATTTTCTAAGCCTCCAGAGAAACAAGCTCGCAATGAGGGAGCCACACTCAGACACCATTCAGCAGCACTGGGTATCAGGGAGCAACGGTCAGCTAACACTCTCCGTGTTCTGAGAGAAAATGATCTGAGACGCAATCTTTTTGTCCTATGTTAAGTTTAGGTGTGATGATGGAGTTAAGACAATTCAAACTTTCAAAGTCTCAGTAAATTTTCCATCCAAAACTTTCTTATGAAGAGGCCAGTGGGACAGTTCCTCAGTAAAGGCGCTTGGTGTAGAAGCCTAGTGACTTTAGTTCAATCCCTGGGACCCATGCTACATGTGTAGCCTCCCCCATTGTGTGCACACTCACGTACTTAAAAAAAAAAATAGGGCTGGTGAGATGGCTCAGAGGTTAAGAGCATTGGTTGCTCTTCCAGAGGTCCTGAGTTCAATTCCCAACAAGCACATGGTGGCTCACAACCATCTGTAATGGGATCTGATGCCCTCTTTTGGTACACAGTGTATATTCAGATAGAGCACTCATGAACATAAAGCATAAATAAAAATAAAAAAAAGACTGACTCAGATATGCTCCCAGAAAATGAGAGAACAAATAAAGCCAGAAGAAAAAGTGGGATTTGAGAAAAAGAAGGTAAAACTCAGACTTGAACATAAAGCTGGGGGAACACCAACATGATTTGAGCTTCCTATTCATCAAAGAGGTTAAGAAATGCTAGGCTGGAAGAGAAGAGCTTAGAGACTGAGAATTAAGTAATCTTTGAGGTGGAAGGAAAGAGAGACATACAAGTTAGAGGACCAAGCGGCCTCAGAGCTAGATGATGAGGGAAAAGAGAACTCAGAACTGGAGGAAGAAGAAATCTCAGATAGTTCAAGATGGAGTGGAAAACAAGAGGGAGGAGGGAGGGATCTATGGGGAGGAGAAAGAGGAGGACGGTGAGATCTCGGTATCCTGTGAAACAGGACTCAGCCTCTCAGCCTCTGCTGTAGGGTATCCACCAGAGAAGACTGCTTGGGCATGGGTTTAAGCCAGTCTTTATCAGCCAGCAAGCGACTACATTGGATGTTTGAGATCCCAGGGTAGCCCTGAGCCTTTCTCAGGATGAGCTTTTAAGCACAAACACCATGTCCTGGGTTGACATGCTTCAGTTAAAAAGAGCAGGCAGCCAGAAGCAGAACTACAGAAGCCAAAAAGCAAGGTGGGGACATTTAGGGTCTTTCCCACAGCTAAGGACTTGGACGGATTATGCCTTTGTTTTAGTTTTGGCAGATGTGCTGTCTCCATGCTGAGTTTTGTAGCCAGAATGGTACTTCCATCATGGAGTCAGTTGTGCTAAGGCCTGGGGTCCTGTTACACCTCTCAGAGTGGAAATTACAAAGCGTGGAGCTGAGGAAGTAACCTTGGAGATTAGTTTAATTGACTTGGTAGTGAATTGTGACTAAGTGGAAGGAGGTGGAAGGGGAAGAAGGAAGAAAAAGAGAGTAAGGAAGAGGAGGAGGCAGAGAAGGAGAAGGAGAGAGGGAGGATAGGGAAAAGGTAGAAAGGTAAAAGCTACCTTCAGGCTAAGAAAAAGAAAACTTTACATAAACTTAAAGGAAATTGCCTCTAGTTATTTGGTTTCGAAGCCTAAGAAGAAAAAGTTGACAAAGTGACACCCAGAAAGAAGAAAAAAATGGCTACTGAGAACCCAGTCTAACCGGGGGACTTGGCTTCTCTCTCAAAATCACCAGTGATCCATAACAGTGACCCGAAAGCTCACTCACGAACAAAGCCAAGTGTTCTATGGAACAAGAGGAAGAGAAACTCAGCAAGGCTTTCAGCTCTGAGTCCTAGATCCAGCCAATTGGCATTTCATTTTGTGAATAACACAGAGGTAAATTTTATATTAAGAATTCCAGAAATTTATTTCTTTCACCACGCCCTACGCTCCCATTTCAAAAAATAAAGTTGGAAACTGAACCTCACATCTCCTAAGAGGGATAGATGGCTGGCAGGTCATTTGCAGCTGTGTAGAAGGAAATGGTACCTACACATCGGTCAAGTTAAAGGCTCAATCACTCGTTTCATCAACTTGATGGGATTTAGAGTTGTCTAGGAGACAAACTCCTGGCAGTAGCATGAGGCTTCACTGACTGGGAAGACCCACTCTCGACATGGGCGGTACCATTCCTTTTGCTCAAGAGTCAGAATAGAGAGGAGAAAGCCGTGGGCCATGTTCATGTGATGCCCTTGATCCCTCGGGCTCCTCCCCGCCTCCTCAGGACTCCCTGAGCTCTAACGTTTGGCAGTGGGACTCTGCATCTGTTCCCGTCAGTTGCTGGATGAAGTCTCTCTGGTCTAATGATGATTATGCTGGGCTCTGGTACCAGCACATCCTGCAGGCATGACAAACTGGAGGTTGCAGGTTTTGTGACTGGGTTGGTGTCCCAATGCCTCCACTGGTAACGTGGCCCCACAGAATCAACTGACTGTGACTTAAGTGGCTCCACAGACATCAGGGAGCCTGTGTGGGTCTGATCTAAGGTCCTCTGCATATGCATGTATTATATTAGGCTGTGTAGCTCGGTGTTCTTGTGGGAAACCTAACAGTGGGACTGGGGACTGTCTGTGACTCTTGCCTACCTTTCTGCCTCGGGGAGCCCTTTCTTCCTACGGGGCTGCTTCATCCAGCCTTGATGTGAGCACATGTGCCTGCCCTGATGTAGTTGGTTATGCCTTATTTGGTCGATATCCCTAAGAGGCCTGCACTTTTCTGAGGGCAAGTGAAGGGGGGCAGGTAGATCTGGGGGAAAGGCGAGAGGGAGAGATTGGGGGAATGGGAGGAGGGAGAAACTGCAGTCAGGATGTAATATATGAGAGAAGAATAAAAAGGAAAAATTCTTTCCCTTTATTTGCTTTTTACATCCCAATTGCAGCCTCCTCCTTCTCCTCCACCCTCACCCCTCCTATCCCTTCTTCCCTTCTCCTCTGGGAAAAGAAGGCCCTGCCATGAGTGCCAAAGAAAAAAACTAGAGGGGGGTGGGGATTTAGCTCAGTGGTAGAGCGCTTGCCAAGCAAGTGCAAGGCTCTGGGTTCAATCCCCAGCTCCAAAAAAAAAAAAAAGAAAGAAAGAAAAGAAAAGAAAGAGAGAGAGAGAATCTCTCTCTCTCTCTCTCTGCTCCTGACTGTGGATACAGTGAAACCAGCTTCTTCACGCACCTTCCAACATCCAAAGCTCTCCCCACCAATGCCTCCCAGTATGATGGGCTGCACTCTCACACTATTAACTAAATAAACCCTCCCTTCCTTAAGGTGAGATGAGCAATGGTGGCACGCACCTTTAATCCCAGCACTCAGGAGGCAGAGGCAGGTGCATCTCTGAGTTCAAGGCCAGCCTGGTCTACAAAGTGAGTTCCAGGGCAGCCAGGGATACACAGAGAAACCAAACCCTGTCTTGAAAAACAAAAACACCCACCTTCCTTACAGTGCTTAGTAAGGTATTTGGTTAGAGCAACAAGAAAAGTCAGTAATAAAAAGTGCCTGTTTCGAAACTGTAACCATATAGACTTCAGAGTGCAACCGTCAACGCAATCTTAGATAGCAAGGTAGCCGAAACCATGGAAGAGGACAGGAACGGCACGACGAATCAGAACAGGAAAAACTGCAGAGGTTGACGGACTCAAGACTTTTATTACTTTATCATTAATCACGACATGATTTTTTATATAAAAACTTCCATTCAAAATTTTTAAATTCTTAAGGTAAAGATAAACATCTTAACTATAGGGCTGGAGAGATGGCTCAGCAGTTAAGAGCACTGACTGCTCTTCCAGAGGTCCTGAGTTCAATTCCCAGCAACCACATGGTGGCTCACAACCATCTCTAATGGGATCTAATGCCCTCTTCTGGTGTGTCTGAAGACAGTGACAGTGTACTCATATACATAAAATAAATAAATCTTTAAAAAATTCTTAAGCGTAAATTATTAAACATTTATATAGCCCCTCAAGTATATCATTTACAAATATTTAATATAAAAATCACCTTGAGGTAGGCGGTGATGGCACACACCCTTAATTCTAGCACTCTTGAGTTTGAAGCTAGCCTGGGCTAGAATGAGTTCCAGGATAGCCAGGGCTACACAAAGAAACAGACAAAACAAAACAACAAAAAAGAAGAGAGCAGAAAACCTCCTTGAACTATGAATAATCCATTTCAGAAAAGCTAAAAAGGTTTTTACAGTTCTGTGTAGTCTTGGATGAGCTTTTGTTCCTAATGTGTCATTTCATTTGGTCACCGTTGGTCTAGACAGCAGAGGCTGGCTCCTAGGTCTGTGCAGGAAGATCCTCAGGCTGGGGAAGTTGATTCCCTCAAGTTCACACAGCTGGGAAGCCTCAGAACTGGCCAACGTTTCTCTTGTCAACTCAAGACACAAATGTGCCACTGTTAAGCCACAAGCTTTCCTTTCTTGTATATTCCCAGAATCACACATTAGTAAAGACATCACAATAGAAAACATCTTATTAACTTAGTTCCATAGCCTTACAAATTCAATCTTTAAAAAAATCCAGATTCGGGTTGGGGATTTAGCTCAGTGGTAGAGCGCTTGCCTAGGAAGCACAAGGCCCTGGGTTCGGGCCCCAGCTCCGAAAAAAAAGAACCAAAAAAAAAAAAAAAATATCCAGATTCTTTCAAAATTCAAATTCTCTGTAAAAGTCTGTCTCCTTTTTAAAAAATGTAGTCTCACCTGGGCAGTGGTGACACCATCTTTAATCCTAGCATTTGGGAGGCAGAGGCAGGCAGATCTCAGAGTTCAGGGCCATTGTAGTGTACAGAGTGAGTTCCAGGACAGCCAGGGATATACACAGAGAAACCCTGTCTCAACAATTCCTCACCTCCCCAAAAATCTTTTGAATGTGGGCTCCTGTAAAACCAAAAATAAAGTAAGAACTTCCTCTCTTCGAAAGGGAAGAACCAGGACACTGTCACAATCTGAACAAAGCCAAAGCGAACTCCCACAGTGTGACAAACTCAATGTCGAATTATCTGGGATCCGCCTACCGTCTTCTGGCCTTCTCTGGCTCTGCCCCACACAGCACACACAGGTTGTCTTCTAGGCTCCGGCCAGCTCCACTCCACACCTGTGGTTGTCCTTGGTGGTCGTCTCATGGCATTGGCATCTCTGAAAGGGTGGGGGTCTTCTCCTGCAACTGGGCTGCTCTTTCAACAACCTCTCTCAGCCTCTCTTCAGAGACTCCAACCCTGCCAAGCCGCGCCACGCCTCAGCTGCTCATGACCCCTTAATGCCTTCAAAACCAACACCACCTGGGTGACTCTTACACTATCAAGTTCAGCTGCCAACAGGAGGTACAACTTAGCCACTTCCAGAACAATACAGCTTCTCTGTGCTGACCCCAAGAAAAACATTTAAACATTTCCCAGATGCCAGATGTCATCTCTCTCTCTCTCTCTCTCTCTCTCTCTCTCTCTCTCTCTCTCTCTCTCTCTCCCTCTCTCTCTCTTAGCCCCTCCCCTTTTCCTTCCCTCCTTCCTTTCTCAGACAGGATCTCTGTGTATAGTCCTGGCTGTCCTGGAACTTACTATGTCGACCAGGCTGGCCTTGAACTCACTCACAGTGATCTGCCTGCCTCTGCCTTTCCAGTGCTGGGACTAAAGGTGTATGCCACCACTTTTCCATCACTGCTTAATCACAGCTGATTCTTCAGTCCCAGCTAACCAGAACCACAGATTCATAACTTAAATGGCCCAGTAGAGTCTTTGTTGCTTCTGAAACTTCCTTAGCCAGGCCTGCTCCTGTAGAATAGCTTGCTGAACCCTCCATACTCAGTGGCTTTTCTAGCTCAAAGTTCCAAAGTCTCTCTACAATCCTCCCCAGAACAACGGTCAGTCGGTCATAGCCATCCCCCACTCTCCTGGTATCAATGCGACTGTCTGAGTGTTACTATTTGAAGGGCTTTAGCAGGCCCAAGAACAGCAAACATGGCACTAGCAGACCTTGCTCTTCCCTATTCCCTGTCCCTCGCTAAACTGTAGATTACATCCCTAAGGTTGGCCACCAAGGTCTGTTCCCTCACACGGATGCTTTCTCATGCCAGACTGGTTCCTAAAGCTAATCACGAAGGTTCAGCTATCAAAGTGTTGGAGTCCAGCAATCAAAAGCCCCCCTCTGGCTATCCTAATTAACACACTAATGGAAACATATCACTGAATCCTGGCCCATTCTAACACCGACCTCCCCTTTTTACCTTTTTTAAAAAAAAAAAATCACACCTACAGGGTCATTTGCTGCTGTTTTCTGCCTAAATCAGAAATCAACCATCTTAACTTTTCTACTTAACAATACCTCTGTGAAAACAGGTGTTTGGGTGTGGTTTTTGCCTAATCCTGGGTCCAGGAGGGAGTACCCTGATGTCCGGGGATCCCTTCACAAGAAACAACGTGGCCAAAACAACTTGGGGAGGAGAGGGTTTGACTTACACTTCCACACCACTGTTCATCGAAGGAAGTCAGGGCAGGAACTCAGTGCAGGAAGTTGGAGCTAGGAGCCTGTGCTGAAGCCACAGAAGAGTCCTGCCTACTGGCTTACTCCTCATGACTTGCTCTGTCTGCTTTCCTACAGAACCCAGGACCTCCAGCCCAGGGATGGCCCCACCCACAATGGGCTGTGCCTTCCCCATCAATCACTAATTAAGGAAATACCCCACAGGCTTGCCTGCAGCCAGATCTTATGGAGTCATTTTCTCAAGTCTCTTTGATGACGCTAGCCTGTGCCAAGTTAACGTAAAACTAGCCAGGTCGGTTCTCAGAGTAAAGGAGAATGAAAGCAACAGGTGGACGGCAGATGTGAGGACAAAAATGCTCTCCAAGTGAGGCTCATGTCATGGTCCACAACTGGTGTGCCACAGCCTCACCAACATGGAGTGTGTGACGCTTCAACCGCAGGATTTTCTTTAGAAGCCTCAGCTCCGGTTTTGAGACATATCATGAAGCAAGCGCTAATAATATCTCTCAGGATCTTAAATGACTACCTGTATTGTTTCTAATTATAGAATTTTTATAAACTAAAATTTCAACGTGTGAAATGGAGAGAATAATGCTGAGGTCTGAACGGATCTCTCTCTCTCTCTCTCTCTCTCTCTCTCTCTGTGTGTGTGTGTGTGTGTGTGTGTGTGTGTGTGTGTGATCTTAAAACATAGATCCTAACCATAAAAAATGACAAGGGAAGTGCTTCCTATAAACAAGGGCATTCTCTTAATCCTAACTATCAGATGAAGAAAGCAGGACCCTTCCTTTTTGCCATCTCCTCCTCATCTCCTTTCTGTCCTTTGTGTAAACAGATCCATCCAGAACACTTTTCACCTCGTTTCAGTTCTCGTTTCCAGTCTAGAAGTTCCTGTCTTTCATGACCTTGGTGCTTTGAAAGATTATGAAGGTTACTTTGGATAACCACCTAGATCTCTGAGTTGACCTGATTAGTCAGTTCTAGCTGTGTTAGCATGTCTCAGGACTTGTGTATTCTTCTTGTCACACACTATCAGAACTGGAGTTTTCCCCTCATTTGTCTCAACATTCGATGCTGACTTTTTTTTTCTTTTTCTAAGTTACTTATTTATTTATATGTATATGAGTACACTGTAGCTCTCTGCAGACACACCAGAAGAGGGCATCAGATCTCATTACAGATGGTTGTGAGCCACCATGTGGTTGCTGGGAATTGAACTCAGGACCTCTGGAAGAGCCGTCAGTGCTCTTAACCGCTGAGCCACCTCTCCAGCCCCTGATGCTAACTTCAATCTTAAGGCTTTCTAGTTTGCTATGACTTCTAAAGGTTCTTTTTGTCTTATTATTCATAAGGGGGATTTTGGAGACTACAAACTCCGTTCATCAAAGTTGCAGTTCATCTTTTAGAATTAGTTTTGGAGTGTAGGGTGTTCTACCTGGATGCGTGTCTGTGCACCATGTGCATGCAGTGCCATTGGTAGCCAGAAGAGGACATCAGATCCTCTGGGACTGGAGTCACATATGGCCATATGGGTGATGGGAACTGAACCCAGGTCTTCAGGAGTGGCCTGGCACTCTAACATGGAGACAAGGTTGTGCTTGTGCCTTTTCAGGTGGCTCCTGATCTGATGCCTCCACCAGGACATCTTAGACTGCTGGAGAAATGAGACACCGGAAGGCTTAAGACAAACTCATTAAAAGACATCCCAAGAGGGAGACCAAGCTGATAACTTGGGGAGACACCAGGACTTTAACTCATCAAGCTAAGACTTTGGGAAAACAAGGGCTAACCCAAAGATGTTACATTTTTTTTTTTAAAAAATATTTAAAATTTTATTTCATGTGTGTTTTTTGCTTGCCTGTGTCTGTGTGAGGGTTTCAGATAGACAGTTGTGAGCTGCCTTGTGGGTGCTGGGAATTGAACCTGGGACTTCTGGAAGAGAAGCCAGTTGAGTGCTCTTAACCACTGAGCCATCTCTCCAGCCCTGACACTGTTATGTTTAGTGACTGCACTGCATGTTATTCCTGTTACTGCAGAATGCAAATGCCTTTTGTCCACGGGAATAAAGGGCACACTTGGGATAGGAGACAGCATGCTATTGCTTCGCCATGCTAAGGACGGTTTATAAAGGTCTAAGTGGAATATAAAACATAAATGTATGTATCAGGCTGGGAGCCACCTGGGATCTGATGCCCTCTCCTGGCTTCCAATATTAGGCCTATTTTGCTCAGGGCAAAAATAATTACAGAAACTCAATAGATTTCTTACCCTGGCCACTGTTCTACTGTTGTTGTGATAACTGCACTGGTTTTTAAATGTAGTCTGGTTTATCTACACGAAACTGAGGCAGGATGACAGAGAAGGCTGTCTTCACTGTGCAGCTGCATGACCTTCAACAGACTTACAGGGGGACTGATAAGTAGAACTTCTAGTACAATCACTGTACCTAAGGGAAACCTTGGCAGAGAGAAAAAAACCTTCTGCTTAAGAGGGGAAGACCTATGTGTCCTAAGCAACCAGCATCTTTTTCTGTCCAATGCATCCAATCTTGTTTTGTGGAAGCAGTTGAACCTCTAGGAGAGGGGAAATGAGTTTATCTGATCTCTTTGATATAATCTCTCCCTCCTTATACTATCTTGCACAACATAATCAAATTAACTTTTCCAAGCATACGGAATAATCCTAAGGAAGAGTGCGCTCTCTCTCTCTCTCTCTCTCTCTCTCTCTCTCTCTCTCTCTCTCTCTCTCTCTCTCTCTCTCTCTCTCTCTCTCTCGTTTGAGCTCACTCCTACTCCCCAGTCTCATTGCCCCACACCCATGCTACTTCCCCTGTGTAGTCAGTGCTTTCTTGGGGTTCCCCTGTAAGAACATAAGACCTGTCAAGCAGGAACATAAAGATTTCGTTTCCTTTTGTATTTAAGTCAAGCTTTTTTTTTTTTTTTTTAAAGGAATCTAGATACATAGCTGTCTTCAGACACACCAGAAGAGGGCATCAGATCTTTACAGATGGTTTCCATGTGGTTTTTGTCAGGACCTTTAAGGATATAATAACATATTAAGCATGACTTTTAATATAAAAGTTTATAAAATAGCTTTTATCTACTTCAACATACGAAACTAAGCTTATCTAAAATGAAAAACTTTCCGTGGTAAAGTATCATGAGATAAATTATCTTCTTGTGATGGAAAAACTTGCCAGAGAACAACTTTCTCCCTGGTAGTTATCCTTTCTTTACCCATGAATAAATTTACAGGATGTCAGGTTCCAATGACTTAGTTCAGAACCTAGTTTTATTTGAACATAGGGATGGAGTTTTAACAGACTCCTTACTGGAATATATAAAACACATTTTTTCATTCTCAGCTGACAGATTTAGTTACACATCAATATAGTAATCTGCAAAATACAACTTACAAAAAAGTGGTGTCTGCTAAACAACCAAGAATTGAACATGAATAAAATTACTGCTTTTTCTCAATCTTGGACATCAACTCCAAGACCTTGTGCATGTCAGGCAAGAGCTCTACTACTGAGCTCTGTCCCTATCCTGGAAAGGACTTTTACAGCTAAGTAATAGGTGAATTAAATGCAGTAGCATATTACTATCTTTATAGTTTCTGCAACAAGAGATAAACTGGAGGACTGGAGAGATGGCCCAGTGGTTAAGAGCATTGACTGCTTTTCCAGAGGTCCTGAGTTCAATTCTCAGCAACCATATGGTGGCTCACAACCATCTGTAATGAGGTCTGCTGCCCACTCTGGTGTGCAGGCCTACAAGCAGGCAGAACATTGTATACATAATAAATAAATTTTAAAAAAAAAAAAAAAAGACAAACTGGGCCTAGGGTCGGTCACTGCCTATAGTTCTCGAATTCGAGTGGCTGAGACAGGATCACTTGAGCACAGGATTTCCAGAACAGCTTGGGCATCAAGAGTACAACAACAACAACAACAACAACAACAACAACAACAAAAACAAATCGCCCCCAAGGCAAAAACAGAACATAATTTAAAACAAAAAACAAACAAACAACAAAACCCTTCAGAGCCAGAGAAATGGCTCGATGGTTAAGACCAGTGGATTTTCATCCAGAGGACCCAGGTTTAATTCCTAACACCTACATGGCGGTTCATGACCATCTCTGACTTCAGTTCCAGGGGATACAATGCTTTCTTCTGGCCTTCTCCGTGGGTACTGGGCAGCTACTTGGTATACTGACTTACATGTACCCACCCAGGTAATAAATACTTAACACAAAACAAAACCCTCAAAAGCAACATTTTTACAAGTTATTTTTAATGTATAAACATAACATGAAGCCAAGTTTCCTCACAGAAATTTTGTAAGATTTAACACCTTATGATTCTTGCATACAATCAAGAAAGTGCTATAGATCAGGGAATATCTCAACTCCAGAGAAGCACCAAAGCTCACAGAACTGACTTTTGACTTAACAAATTTTGAAAACACACTTTAAAAAATACTCCCCAGTCGCTGTTCATACAGTCATATGCTTTCTTAAAGCAAGTTCAAGGGTCCCAATGCTCTGTGCTTCCAAGGAACTCCAGATCTGGGCAGTCCTTAGTCATCTTCTTTCTCAATATACGTCTTTGCATTTATCCGCGCCATCTGCCTGGCCAAATACCTGTCCCTAGCTGACATCACCGTTTCCTCGTTGCTCCGCTTTGCAAACTTGCTCACGGCCTCAGGGGGCCTCTCTGGCTGACTGCCCTTCTCTGGTCTTTCCTCTGTCAGTCTGTGTTTTGTTGCTAGTGATGTTTCAGAACGAGGGGGCTTCCCTTGTTCCCCTTTGTCCTTTTCCGTGTTTCTTGCTTTGCTGGATCTTTCTTGGTCAAGAAGGTCGTCCTTCGGTCTAGGCCTCGGGCTGCTCTCCCTTCTGTCTCGATGTCTTTCTGAAGACTGCCCACTTCCTTCTGGCTTCTCCCTCTCTCTGTACTTAGCACCATCTTCACATCTTTCCCTCCTTGCTTTCCTGTGCTCTTCTTTTTCTTTGCCTTTCTTTTCTTTCTCACTATATCGGTCGTGATCATTCCGTTGTCTGTCTTTTTCTTGTTCTCTTGAGGAATATTTCTCCCTCTTCCATTCTCTGTCCTGTCTTTCTCCCTGTCCTCGTCCCTTCGGTTTGTCCTCGTGCTCATGCCTCTTCCAGTGGTGATCTTTATGACTGGCCTCTCTGTGCCTATGAGAACTCTTTTCTTCCCGGTGGCTGCGGTCCTTGTGACAGCTCTCTTGGTCTCTGGACTGCCTGTCCTGGTGCTGACCTCCCTTATGCTCATGTCCTCTTGACTGGGAACTTCGTGAGTGGTACTTGGTACTGAGCCCCCTTTCCTCACTAGATGATCGTGAGTGGGTGTGATTCTTGTGATGCTTGAGGTATTTTGTGGAGGCACCAGTGTCTTCTTCCCCTCTGGACTTTACTTTATGGTCTCCCCTTTCACCATCGTCACAGCTCTCCTCAGAATCACTGTCAGCATCTGGGTTTTCCTCCGCTTCCTCTACACCACTCTGCAAGGCGCAGTTCTGCTGTGGTGGTCTGTTCTCTGAATTTGTTTCATCAGCGTAACCCCTGAGCTTCTCTTCTTTTATTACAGTTCTAAAAAAGAAAAAAGAAAGTCAGAGTGAATGCTACTTTATTAGTTGTAGAAAGAAAAGGAATGCTTGTGTAAATTTTCAATACAATTTGGTTATATGTACTGTCTGATTGTCACCTACTCACCTTTAAATCAGTACTTCCAAACAGCTGTGGACATGTTCTAACACTGACAGAAGTAAATAAAGAACATAGCCCTTCTCTCTCTCTCTCTTTTTTTTTTTTTTTTCCTTTTTTTCGGAGCTGGGGACCGAACCCAGGGCCTTGCCCTTGCTAGGCAAGCGCTCTACTACTGAGCTAAATCCCCAGCCCCAGCCCCAGCCCTTCTCTTAGGCCAGCAGAGCAGTTAGGAAAGGGTCTGTCCATGGCCTTGTCTTTCCTTCTAGTTCTAGACAAAGAGTAATTGGGAAATGATTGCCCTGGATCTAAGGTCTATTTTCACAACGTGAAGTTCAAGTTGTAGTTGTTTGGCTTCTCATTTTATTCTTTAAAAAGTCCTAGAAATACATGAGAATAATTCCCCACAGAAAACAGTACTAAATTTAATTTTAAATATCACTAATTAGACTTTTCCAAGATTAGAAAGGCACCATCACCCTGATATAGTATCTTGGTACCCGTTACAACAAAAAAGAAATTTGTGAATCTTCCTGGCTGCTGCCGTCAGTAAGTCTGAAATTACTGTGTATCAACTATACTTTTCCAGCTGTGTAATTAACTCATTGCTAACGCTCACACGTAACTGCTTTTTCTCAGCGCAGGTGGACTGAATGCAGTTAAGTGTGCCCTCTGCGAATTCTCCTTTTACATCCCGCTATACTGTACACACACGGTATAGCTATCTTACTGTTCCTGTAAGACCTTAAACTTTTATCTAAAGTCTAATCCTTTGCTTTTCCATATCAGAGATGGGTAACAGAAGTGTCTACCTACAGACATGGTAGTATTTACTAATATCTACATTTGAGCAGTTATTAGCCCAAATTGGTAGCATAACACTTGAAATGTAGAACTAAGATTAAAATTTTAGATTTGGGTTGGGGATTTAGCTCAGTGGTAGAGCACTTGCCTAGCAAGCGAAAGGCCCTGGGTTCGGTCCCCAGCTCCGAAAAAAAAAAAAAAAAAAAAAAAAAAAAAGAAAATTTTAGATTTAACTTCTAAATTACCTGAATATCAATATGTTATTACTGCTGATATTAGGGCAGTTTTAGTCTCTAATTGGTGAATTTGACCTATATATGGAAACTGGGTTCTAATCATGAAAATAGGCCACTTTCATATAATAAGCTATTTAATGATCATGTAAAATTACATGCTGTATGACTTAATTCTTTACAAACTTCTCCTTACTTCTTATGGTAATTGTTTTAAAGCACCTGGGCCTTAAAATGTTTTTAGTTTAAAAAGTTTAGTTTTGTTTCTTCCTTTTTTTAAAAATTTATTTATTTTATTTATATGAATACACTGAGCTGTCCACGCACACCAGGAGAGGGCATCAGATCCCATTACAGATGGTTGTGAGCCACCATGTGGTTGCTGGGGATTGAACTCAGGACCTCTGGAAAGCAGTCAGTGCTCTTAACCTCTGAGCCATGTCTCCAGCCCTGTTTTGTTTCTTCTTTTAGGCCATACGTAAGACTCATAAAACAAATATTCAGAAATTTTATGCACTTAAATGTTCTGATGTAAACTAATATTTTATTTTTTGTGAACTATAGAATAAAAACCATTTTGAACAAAATCTCAGGTTTTTAAGTTAAGAAACACACATTTCATCCAATCACGCCACGTCAGCTAACAATATAATACACAACACTGTACCCTTCTGTTTCAAGAGTTTAAAATGAGTCCCAAGTCATGTAACCTCAGACTGTCAAGGTATCTGTCTTCTGAATACTCCACCTCTCACCTGGCTTCACGAAAGCTGGATTTAGGAACTGCCTCCTCACCAACTGCTTGATTTAACAGATGCCGATAAAATCCACTGAGGTCTTTCTGCTTGGTCACATCCAAACGTGCTGAGAAGGAACGCAAAGGCGAATTGAGAATACGGATTCAGCGAAGCACAATACAATATACGTGGAGCATATATCACACAAGGATGTGCAAACACTCCTAGATCAGGAGTTAGGGAGAACCTTTCCATGTTTTTTAATTGACTTGTATGTCTACATGCATGTGGAGACCACTGGATACTCTGTGGGAGTTGGCCCTCCCTTGCCATCATGTAGGTGCCAGGGGTCGAACTCAAGTTGTCAGGCTTGGTGGTAAGCTTCGTTATCTGCTGAGCCATCTCTCTGACCAGATACAACCTCACAGTTCCAGCTTTCTTTCACTTCAAGTTGAGTAGCATTTAACAATTAAATTACTGATAAGTACACAACATAGTTTGATCTTGAGAAACTGACCACAAGAGCACTAAGTTCAACAGCTAAATATTCTTGGCTCTGATTATTAATCAGATTATTTTTCTTTTCTTTTTTTTTTTTTAAAGATTTATTCATTTATTATATATAAGTACACTGTAGCTGTCTTCAGACACACCAGAAGAGGGCATCAGATCTCTTTACAGATGGTTGTGAGCCACCATGTGGTTGCTGGGAATTGAACTCAGGACCTCTGGAAGAGCAGTGGGGCTCTTAACCACTGAGCCATCTCTCCAGCCCCCCAGATTATTTTTCTAACTGCCCAGTTAATGTTAAACATTTTCTCATCCCAGAATATATAATTAGAATTTAAGGTTTATATATGTTTCTGGCGAATGTAATGTTGTTATGCCTTTATATTTGGAATTTCTAATACAGTGGCTTATCATGATCATAGTTTAATAAAATAAGAACTAAATGAAATGTGTAATAAAAATAAGTTCCTTAAGGGTTCAGCTGTGCCTTTGTGTCTCATCCTGATACATACGCCATGCTCACAACAGTGTGACCGGCAGGAGACTGTGCAGGGGCCTCAGACGGCGATCTGCAGCGCTCCCCTCCCTTACCTTCCAGGGCAGCTGCCCTCTTTTCTCTTTCCTCCTCTTCAGCTCTCTCTTCAAGTTTTTTTTTATAAGCAGATGTCACAAATGCCTCTTTATCATCAAATTCTCCCTTTTCCATCTCTCGTTCTCTCTGTATTTTCTTTTCCATTCTCTTTTCCTGTTCCTTTTTCCTGATCTCGACTGCTTTTAGTAAGTTGTGAATATATTTGGGCTAGGGAAAAATAAAATTATTTAGGAAAAAGGGGGAAAAAAAGGACACCCATTAGTATAGAAATGTTTAACGTAAATAGGTCTGTCTTTTCAAAACTCAAGATAAATTTGCTAGCAAAATTACTACTGAAATGGCTGCTACTAAGAATTAAGTGTAGCAGAGAGAATGATGGTAGGCGCACACTTGTAGACCCAGCCCTTGGGAGTCAAAGGCAGGATCAAGGTCGGCTCAGGCTATCGTCCAGGTCACGGCAGGTAAGGGCCACAGACACCCTCCTCCCCGACTGTATAGACCAGACTTGGCCTCAGATTCATGGTGATGTTCTTGCCTCAGCCTCCTCAGTGCTGGGATTATAGCTGGGAGCCACCATGTCTAGTTCTTACTTTTCTTTTTAGTTTATTAAGATAATGCGTGACATAGTCCAAGTTCCTCTTTAATTTGCTATATACCCAAGGATGGCTCTTCTCATTCTCTGACCCTCCTGCCTCAGTCTCCCAAAGGCATATGCCATCAGGCCTGTTCTAGAAAAAGGTATTTTTGAAACAGGGTCTCTCACACTCACTATACAGCCCTGGCTGGCCTTCAACTCATATCCACCTGCCTATCTCCAAGTACTGGAATTAAAGTGTATGCTACTATGCCAGCCTATTTGATAGTCTTAATTCAACAAATGAATGGGTCAGAAAACAAATCAGGAGCAGTATAAATCTACTATACTGAATGCTAAAGAAAAATTTTCAAAAAATTATTTGCAAAAGTTTCAAGGTTAAAAAAATACTAGATAATTAATTCACTTGACCACTGCCAGGATCTAGATTCTAATAATCAAATCAATAATTTAGAACTCTTGTTTCTCACTTCAATAACTAAAATTAAAAAACAAACAAAAACAAAACAAAAAAACAACAAAAAAAACCAAAAAACCAGGTCAAGATCAGATTATGGCTACTAACCTTTCGATCTTTCCCCATAAGCAGTTTGGGGTTATTTTCTTCCTTTTTTTTCTGCATTTCATCATAAATGCTGTCATACTCATACACAGTAGAATCTTCTGCAAGAGCTTTCTGAATCTCCAGTTTGGTCTTTAAAAAGGTAAATGTTTAAAAAATATGAGTCAGTCAACATTAAAAGTCTTTTTGAGAAAGACTGAGAAACTAGAAACTTATCTTAAAAACCTGTACCATCACATTTCAAGGCAGGAAATACGAATGAAAACTCTACAGAGAACCATCTGGGTGCGAACCCTGACTCCACTTACTCTGAGCAGGTCTGCTTCAATCTTTGTGTGCTTTAATTTTCCTCACCTAAAAGAGTGACGATCAACTCTCTCCCCTAAGTTGTGATAACTTAATAAACTTGAAGCATCTACGGTCAGTTTGGCAGAGTAAGTGTTCACTGGACACTAATGACGACATCTTTACTTACAATTACAATCCACACCAGGAGTCTAAAAGTCAAAGGCACGAGTGAGCTGCACGTAGCCCTGGCTTAAGTTTTATGTCACATTTAATAAATGAGGTTTCCTAATGTACTGTTTAGTTTTCAAATGTATGATCATAGGAAACAGGTTAAAAGTTACTAACATGAAAAGAAAAAGATCCAAATACAGAATTAAATGGGAACCATATTATTAATCATATAGAGTCCTCTGCTTTTATTATGTTTCTATTTTGTTCTTCCTCTTACAGCATATCAAAATCTTAGCTAGAGGCTAGAAAGATGGCCCAGGGGTCTTGCGGGGGATCTGGGTTCAATTGCCAGCATATGCCAAATGTTGGCTCAAACTAGACATAATTCCAGTTCCGGGAGATCTGATGCTTTTTTTCTGGTTTCTGAGGACATCAGGCACATGACTCATACATACATTCAAACATGTAGACAAAACACTTACACATTTATAAAAATAAATAAGTTTCCTTGCATTTCAGAGCTAGCTCAACTCTATCTTAAATGAAGCCATTTCTGAGAAATTTAACTTCTAATATTGTGTTTCTTTTGAGTCTAATAAAACACTGTAGTTTTCAACTCTTTTCTTTTTTAGATTTATTTTATTTCATGTTATGTGTTTTGCCTGCATGTTTGTGCAACATAGTGCCCAAGGATGCCAGAAGAGGGAGGGGGATCCCTGATAGAGGCAGGGGTTACCTTTGGTTGTGAGCCTCGAGTGGATGCTGAAACTGAATCCTGGTCTTCCGTTAGAGAAGCCAGTACTTTGAATTGCCAACCCATCTCTCCAGCCCTCAACTCCTAATAGGATGTTCAATGCTACTTCCCTTTTACTCTCCACAAATCATACTCTTCCGTTAGAGCTAATGAGTTTCTGAAATGCACAGCTGTGCACATTTACTTTTTAATTGCTATGTGGCCTTCTTTACTGATGCTAAGAGTAGTATTTTTTTAAAAAAAGATTTATTTATTTTATGTACATGAGTACACTAGCTGTCTTCAGACACACCAGAAGAGGGCATCAGATCTCATTACAGATGGCTGTGAGCCACTATGTGGTTGCTGGGAATTGAACTCAGGACCTCTGGAAGGGCAGTCTGTGCTCTTAACCACTGAGCCATCTCTCCAGACCATGAGTGGTTCTAAGAGAAAGGGTGATAAAATCATTCAAAACAATCAACCTGGTATCCTCAGATTTACAGTACTAAGAATTGAACCTGGGGCCACTATCACTAAGCTACAATGACGGTTTGTCCTAGATTTCTACACTAAATCCTCAGAATCTCAAATAATGTATATATAAATGAATATATTATATCTGGAACATTGTTAAAATGACCAAGAATCCCACATTCTGAATTTCTCAATATTTAGAAAATGAGTGATAGCGAATTGCCACTCCCTCCACAACTAGCTCAGAGAATCCAAAAGGAGAAATATTATATAGTCATCACCAAACACCATCAACAAGGCAGCTGGGAGTGGTGGCTCCTAATCACAGCACGTGGGAGGTGGAGTTAAGGGGATTAGGAGTTCAAGAACAGGGTCAGCTACGCAGTGGGCTCCAGACCAGCCAGGGCTATGTAATGACTCCCTGTCTCAAAACACAGAGCCAAATCATAGAAGTGCTTGAGGTAAATACACAGCTTTAAAGAATTATATCAGACAAGGCAATCAACTATAGAACAGATTCATGCATTCCTCTAAAAACCTTTAAGAGGAGGAGAGGCTGGAGGGGCTCAGTGGTTAAGGCTGACTATTCTTGCAGAGGACCCCAGTTTGGTTCCCAACTCCTACATTTGGCATCTCATAACCAGCTGTAACTCCAGGGGATCCAATGCCTGGGGCCTCCTGGGTTTTTACTCTAGCCAAGGATATGTATACACGGACTTCCACCTCACATATAATTAAAAATAATAAAAATAAAACAATGTTTCTTACAATGTTTCTGTATACATTTTAAAAAGCTGGCAATAGTAGTGCCGTATTTCAAGACCTGAGGACAACAGTCATTATGGTTCCTGAAAATGACTACAATATTATAACATTGGGAAGCATTCTTGTAGGACTTTATTTAAAACTTCACTGTATCTAACTCTAAGAATTTAAACTTTTAAGAATTGATGCAACTCTTTCATGTAAACTATTACAGTAAATAGAACACCAATAAGAACTCTGAAAAGGAGCTGGCAAGATGGCTCAGCACACAACACTGAGCCTGACACCCCGAACTCACAGGACAGAAGAGGACATACTCCTGACGCACTGACGCACTGACACCCCCCCACACACACACTCAGGGTAGGAGAAATGCCTCAGCACGCAAACGTGCTCTCTACCTGTGTTTAATCCCTAGAACTCATGCCAAAACAATAAAGGAAAAAACTAAACAAAATGCAGATGTGGTAGCATAAACCTGTAACCCTGCACTGTTGCCCAGGATGGGAGACAGAGACAGGAAGATAGGACAAAGCCAGAGAAAGGAGCACAGCAGCAGAAACAAGAAATAAAGACTGGGAAGACCGCCCAACATGGTGGATGAGGAGAACCAGCTCCTGACCTCACACATGCAATGTTCCACCCCTTAATCCCCTGACATCTTTAAAGTAGAAATAAACATACAAAGTCTAAACATTACTAGCTCATTCTTTAAGTGCTAACAATCTTGGCATTATTACTTTTTTTCTAGAATATTACACTAAAATGGTATATTTAATCATTACAAACAGTATTTTTCCAGTGAAATAAGTAAGAGATGAAAATGTCAACATTAGTTCTGTGTAATTCACATTCAAAAGGAAAAAGGGAAAAAAGACTATTAAAGTACCATCCATTTCCTGGTTCATATTTCCTTACAATTTGGTAAATACTTCATGGTAGAAACTGGTTTGGGAACAGGAGGAAGCAGTCAGGGTGGGAAAGTGGCAGAGGGCAGGGAGAAGGGTGCTCTAGAGCAGAGCTCTCAACTATGTTCCCTGCGCTATTCTCAGGACAGTGAAAGCTGAGACTCGCTATTGTAAAAGCACGAGAAGCACTGTTGAGTTTTCAGATAATGGATGTATGGGAAGAAATGCTCAAAATCACTGGTGTGCTCCTAACAGAACAACTGTTAAAAATGACCTGACAGAGGTTGGAGACATGGCTCAGGGGTTAAGAGCACTGACTGCTCTTCCAAAGGTCCTGAGTTCAATTCCCAGCAACCACATGGTGACTCACAACCATCTGTAATGGGATCTGATGCCCTCTTCTGGTGTGTCTGAAGACAGCTACAGTGTACTTATATAAATAAATACATACATAAATCTAAAAAAAAAAAAAAAAAGGGTTGGGGATTTAGCTCAGTGGTAGAGCGCTTGCCTAGCAAGCACAAGGCCCTGGGTTCGGTCCCCAGCTCCGAAAAAAAAAAAAAAAAAAAAAAAAAATTCCCGACCACTCACCCATTTCTTGGCAAATGAATTCTAAAATAACTGTGAAATCACTGTGGCTGTGGATAAACATTTTTCTTCTGATAAGTGAGTTCCAAGAACAATTTAATAAAGAAGCAAACCCTAACGATTCAAACAATCAACTGACAGACTACTGAGTCAGAAAGCAAAGCTGGCTTTAATCTACATCCCACAGTACAGACACAATCACATTTTCCTTTGAAATTTATGAAGGAAGTTTGCAATCTACATAAACCGAGAAACATTTTACACAGTTTAAGAAATATAGTGATTTCATTATATACATTTACTCTGCTTTATCTGTACCAGGTACTAAAAACCTGGCTGCATGCACTTCTTTCTTTCCCTCTCACCTGTCTCATGGCCTGCTTCTTAGCAGCTTCCCTCTGAAGGCTTTCGCTCACAGACGTCTGTAAGACAGAAAAATGCCATTGTTTATGTAATTTAAATTCCTCTCCAGTATTCTGGTTGGCAAATGGTTCCTTACTTAAGACTTAAAAGTGGAAAGGTAATAATAATTAAATTAACATTGGGGTCTTTCCCCTAAATGTTAGGAGACAAATTAACCGCTATTATAATGCATCAGAACAGACGCTGAGAAAGCTGGTTGTTACTTGTACACTATGTGGCTGAAATGGATAAGACAGAACAACGAGCTGAAGAGAAACAGACATGTCTTAAATGGTTAACAGGCATATGAAAGTGCTCAGTATTACACAGAGCAAAAAAGTGCAAAACCAAAGCTACAAGATACGAGATATCACTTCAATCCAGTTAAAACAGCTACTATCAAAAGGACAAGCCTGCAAGGATGTGGGAAGAGTCTTTACAAGCAGTCATTTGGAGAAATTTCACTATTGTCAAATGGATTAGTCATCAACCCAAATCTCCTTGTTAAGTGACACTTTCAGTAAAACTTTCGTTTGTCTCTTGAGACAGTCTCACTCCTACAGCCCTCGTTATCCTGGATCCTGCCGTGTAGACAGGCTGGTCTATCCTGGATCTTGCCATGTAGACAAGCTGCTCTTGAACTTACAGGAGTGATCTGCCTGCTTCTGCCTTCTCAGTGCTGGGATCACTATGTCTAGGCAGATGATCGATTTAAAACATTCATAGGAATACTATGTATTTCCAATGTATTTTATGTCTATCATTCTATTTAGTACAAATCAAAGATTTTATCTTCCTTCCACGCATCAGAGAAAGCAACAGTGAACTAAGAATGGAAAAAAATGGACTCCATACGTGTATAAAACGAAACTATGATATATGTATCTACAGCCAACACTGAATGAGCGTTTAGAGTTTCTAGACTACAGAATATAAGGAAGAAGTTCAAAATAACATTCACAAAGAGATTCAGAGATCCAAGTCCTGTTTTCACATGTGTCAAATCCCTCCTTTGCCATCTCTACCATTTAATAGCTCCTACTTCACAACATACATATGACTGGTTCAAAGTAGGGGGCACAAAGATAAAGACACTCAAGCTACAAAATACACTCATTAGTTACTACTAAAACATTAGCAAATAAACAAGTCTAGTTCTGCCTAAGACCAGTTCAGAGTAAATTTAAAGAGAATATTCATTAATGGTACCTTTTTGTTGAACCATTCCTTTTTAACTTAGGACGAAAATAATTTTCTCTAAGAGCCTTTAAAGATTATATTTTATAAGATTAAATATAAACATTTGAACCACCCTAAAAGTGACCAATAAAACAAAACCCATACAAATACTTAAAAACTACATTTTTCTACCAAAAATCCTGAAGAAAAAAAGCCTACAAAACCTGAACCTTAGCAAATGTTTTAGTTTACCAACCTTAGATAGCCCCAAAGTAAGTAGACTTCTGCCTATTTTAGTTTTAGATAAGGAAAAATTAGCATTTATTCTACTTAGCACATAATTCTAAGGGTTAAAGATAAAAGATGTCATCAGGTATGGGCACTTAGAACTACACAATTGAGAAGAAACTCCAATTTGATTTTCTTAGTCTATGCACTCTTCGATACTCTGCAAGAATAAAATGGATCCAACCAATCCAATGTTTGCTACACTGAACTGTGGTGAGATCTGGCCTAAAGGGGAGACTTTTAGCCACTATTTAGCTGAACTGCCTCCTGGGCAGTTTTGCAAATGCTGCTGGTACGCTCCCACCAAGGGGCCGTGCAATACTGAGAAGCACACGGACATGGGGCCACCACACTGATTTTTCCAGTCATATTCTTTTATTTTATTTTATTTTATTTTATTTTATTTTATTAACTTGAATATTTCTTATATACATTTTGAGTGTTATTCCCTTTCCGGTTTCGGGCAAACATCCCTTCCCTCCCCCTTCCTTATGGGTGTTCCCCCTCCCTCCCCCTTTGCCGCCCTCCCCCGACAGTCTAGTTCACTGGGGGTTCAGTCTTAGCAGGACCCAGGGCTTCCCTTCCACTGGTGCTCTTACTAGGATATTCATTGCTACCTATGAGGTCAGAGTCCAGGGTCAGTCCATGTATAGTCTTTAGGTAGTGGCTTAGTCCCTGGAAGCTCTGGTTGCTTGGCACCAGTCATATTCTTTAGCTGAACCAAAGTTTTGTATTTGCATTTTTACAGAAATTAATCTGTCGTCCTGTGCCTAATAAAGTATGAGGGTGGGGGTTGCACGATTTATTGCCTTTTTCCTGAAAAAAGAGTTTGCCTACCCACATCCAAAATAGTTCTGATCTAAATAAAAAACAGTTCAAGAACCAATGCTTCCTTCTAAATGGCTCAAAGCTACAATCTATTGTGTTGGGAACTCAAGGGATGAGAACCCCTTCTTTTTTTTAACTTAGCAATTTACCATTTAATGATCCTAAAACACGGCAATCTGTTATGGGCTTAATTTACTCATATTTATACTCATTATCAATGCAAAACCTCTTTAGGAGTTGTGATGAGGGTGTGGGACTTTTCCTATGAACTCAGACTGTGGACAAAGGCAATCGTCCTCATCTGGGAAATGCCTACAGAGAAGTTTGGCTTAGTATCTTGTCAGGACTTAAAATTATCCATGTTTAGGCTTTTGAGTGCATGAGAAAGTCAAGCACACAAATTTATTTTTATTAACTACTATATTTTAGAAGTGGAGAATTAAGATTTAACTTAATTTTTAAAATGGCCTTATTGTTTTTAACCCTTTTAAACCATCACTTGAGGATCTTGCTATGTAAAGACACTACTGCCAGTAAATAGAATCCTAGTAAGACATCTCTGCTCAAATAGACCATGAAAGTAGTGTGTATGCAAGGGGGTTGGGGAGAGAGAATATTCCATGAAGTAAAATTTCAGAAACTATCTGGGTGTCAGGATATACACCTTTAATTCTTGCCCCAGCAGTAGAAAGGCAGAGGCAGGCAGATCTGTGTTCAAGACCAGTCTAGTCTGCATAGTGAGTCTCAGGCCAGACAGAACGACATAGGAAACCCTGTCTCAAAAAAAAAAAAAAAAAAAAAAAAAAAAAAAAAAAAAGTATATTTTCCAGTCTATATTAGGAGTGCTTTGATAGGACTAAGGCCATTTCTCGGTGAGCAACCAAGAATAGAAGATAACTAGTTACCTCGCTTTCTCTGAGAGAAATTTTGTCTGCGCTCCTATTTTGTGCACAGCTGCTTCTTTTGTTCACCCTGTAGTATATATACTTGACTTTGACCTATTTCTGCTACATACTCTGGATTCTATTTTTGGTTACCTGCTTTCTGTCCTTAAAGTCAGTCTTACACTGCAAGTACGTCTTCATTCTAGACACAGTTTAATTTACTTACAATGTTTAGACTCAGTGTTTAGCTTGGGTCTGCTCTCTGCTGTACTGAAATTCGCCTTTGTTTGTAGATTACAGATCTATCAACCTATCAACCTGACTTTACATGTTCTAGCTGACTTGTGTTTCTGAATGATGTCTGTAATTCTATCCTGAAGAATCGAGGCTTCCCTGCACTTTTCTAAGCACTGGTTTATCAGCTTTACCACTGGTTCAACCTCTCCTGCACTTGAGTAATGATAACTACAACTCGCTTTAGGCTAGAACAGTCATCTTGAAACTTTTTATCTACTTTAATGTATTCCTCCATCTTTTAATTTTTATTTTTGGATCGATGCTCACTGTGGAGCCCAGACTGGCCTCAAATTCTTATTATTCTATTATTCTCGTCTCAATCTCCTAAGAGCTGAAATTACAGGCATGTACTACCTGCCATGCCTAGCATAGTCTCACACATTAAAAATAAATAAAGGGGGCAAGGGAAATGACTCAATTGTTCGAAAGTCAGTACTGGAGTTCAGATGTGATGGCCCACCCATAATCCCAGCCTTAGAAGGCAGACGCAGGGGTCCCCAGAGGACAGTAGCTGAATGAGTAAGGCAACCTTTGGCCTCTATATGAACACTCACACATACGCAACCACACCTATGTATGCCTACAACCAAGCAAATTAGCATGCATATACATGCCATACATATAAAGAAAAAACAAACAAACCTATACAGTTGGCTCACATAACTGGGAGGAGGAGTACAGGACTGCATATCTTTCTTATGAGGCTGCCTTGTTCAGCTGGACTGCTCTGACATAGGGATGACTATTACAAAACAAAGTTCTCAAGGGTTGGGGATTTAGCTCGGTGGTAGAGCGCTTGCCTAGCAAGCACAAGGCCCTGGGTTCGGTCCCCAGCTCTGGAAAAAAAAAAAAAACAAAAACAAAAACAAAGTACTCTGCAAGTATTCCTGAAACTCATTTGCCAAGGAACCAGCTAAAACAGTGCTCAAAAGGGTGTTCTTATGAGAAAAGGAACAAGTCTGGAGAAGAAATTAATAAAGAACTAATACAAAGATGAACAAATCAAAAGCTGGTCTTTTTGAAAAGATTAAGTTAGGTAAGATTCTGGTAATATCAATCAGAAAAACTTCGAAGATACAAATGACAATAGATGGGAGTGTTAAAAACACTATCAGGAATAGTTTTGTTAACAAATCTGAAAATCTAGAAGTATAAATTAAAAACTCAAATAGGCTAATAACCAAAAATAAAAAAAAAAAACATTCTTTTTCTATAGCCCTAAACCCTTGCAATTTTATAGATTCCTATTAAATTTTCAAAGACCAGGGGTTGGGGATTTAGCTCAGTGGTAGAGCGCTTGCCTAGGAAGCGCAAGGCCCTGGGTTCGGTCCCCAGCTCCGAAAAAAAGAACCAAAAAAAAAAAAAAAATTTTCAAAGACCAAACAATCCCCATTTTGTGTGTGTGCAAATGCACACGTGTATACACACCTGTATGGAAATGTATGGAGGCCGGCCAGACACTGATTTCTGATGCTCTCCTCTGTCAGTGTCTGGTCTCTAGCAGTCTCCACCTCAGTTTTTGAGATGGGTCCCCTGGAGCTGGCATTCACTGATTGGCAAGTTCCAGAATCTGCTGGAATCCATGCCCTAGCTCCGGCTATAGGCGTGTGTTTCCATGAGGGTCCTGGGCATCTGAACTTGTGGCCTCAGGCTTGAAGCTCACACTTTACTGAGACATGTCCCCAGATCTCGCTACTTTTCTTCTGTTTATTTTTTATTTTATGTGTATAGGTATTTGTCTGAATAAAGGTTTGTCTGGGTACCAAGTGTGTACCTGGTGCCCTGATCTACTGGAAATAAAATTATAGACAGCAGTGAGCCACCATGTGGATGCTGGGGTTTGAACCCCAATCCTGTGAAGAACAGCCAGTGAGTGTTCTGAACCACCAAGCCTCTTTCCAGCCCAGCCCTATTTTTTTTTTTTATAAACTGTTATAAATAACAGAAAGCAAGGGGCACTGGAACACCTAGCTTTTTGCAAGACTAAATTATTTTTCTAAAAATACAGATAACTACTCTGTATTTTCTTATGGTCTATGTTGACCTATTTGCCATTGTTTCATCCCAGGACCCACGGCACCAGTTATATTCTCTTACTTTTCCATATATCTGATGTTGTAGGGAGAATACTCCTCTCAGGACGAGCTAATTCTTAAGGACTGTTTCAGGAGCACATCCTTCATGTCAACTATGAAATCGGAACCCAAGCTCTGACCCACCTCCTCCAGCAGGCTCACATATGCTAAGATGCGATAACTGCCTATGACCCACCTGATAGGCCATAGGGCAGAGCCCACACTGTTCAAATTTGCAGTTAGGAGACTACACCACCCAGCCTTGCAATTCTCATGTAAAGCACAATAGACTCGAGACCACTGTCTGGCAGTGATGGCACACAGCCAGCGGTGAGGGCAGAGTACAGGTGACTCTGTGACTTCAAGGCCAGTCTGGTCTACCTGTTCTTCCAAAACAGCAAAGGCTACTACATAGTAAAGCCCGACTCAAACAAAGAAAAAGAGAGAGATTCTGGACCATACTTTCTCCTCCCTTTTTCTATCTCTAGATCAAAACCGGTGTTTCAACCAGATGCAGGAGGGGGAAATCACTGGTTTCAGTGTCAGACTGAACCACCTAAAGCAGTAGATCTCAATGGTCACATATCAGATTTTACATTATGATTTATTATAGTATGAAGTAGCGATGAAAATAATTTTATGATTGGGATCATTACAACAAGAGGAACTGTATTAAAGGGTCACAGCACAGGAAGGTTGAGAACCAATGACATAAGGAAACCCGGTCTCAAAAAACCAACCTAGCTCTGGTATTTCTACACGCAGCTCAATTGGAGTGGTCCCCAACCCCAGTAATATAATCAATACTAACCAATCAATAGTACCAACTTCATGTCACCAGTGAGCTCCATAGATGGCTCAGCACTGCTAAAAGGACTCAGTTCAGTCACTAGGACCTACAGTAGGCAACTCGAAACTACCTGCAACTCCAGCTCAGAGGATAAAGCACACCTGCAGTCATTGCATATACCCCCAAACAGCCACAGATAACTAAAAGTAAAAATTAATTTGAAAATGTCTTACTCAAAAAGGACATCCAGGGCTGGAGAGATGGCTCAGTGGTTAAGAGCACTGACTGCTCTTCCCAAGGTCCTGAGTTCAATTCCCAGCAACCACATGGTGGCTCACAACCATCTGTAATGGGATCTGATGCCCTCTATATAATAAATAAATAAATCTAAAAAAAAAAAAAAAAAAAAAAAAAAAAAAAAAAAAAGGGGTTGGGATTTAGCTCAGTGGTAGGCGCTTGCCTAGGAAGCGCAAGGCCCTGGGTTCGGTCCCCAGCTCCGAAAAAAAGAACCAAAAAAAAAAAAGGACATCCAGCAGAAATATGAGTGGTGCGATATTTAGATATGTAATAAGATTACAAGAACAGAAGAAAAATAGCACCATTCTTATTTCGATAGGCTTCATAAATGTACTTGGTATCTATTTGATTGATAAAGATGTGTGGTGATAGTGAGATGGATCAATGGGATAAGGCACTTGCTACCAAGCTTGGCAATCTGAGTTTAAACCCTGGGACCTACAGGCAAAAGAGAACTGACTCCTAAAAGTTTTTCTCTGACCTTCTTACCGATGGCATTGCATGTACTCAGAAACACAGAACAAAATAAATCAGTAATAAATTAATAAGAGGGGTGGAGAAATGGCTCAGCAATTAAGGGCACTTGGCAGCTCTTCCATAAGACCTAGGTTTAGTTCCTAGTGTCCACACAGTGGCTCACAACCATCTTTAACTCCAATTCTAAAAGTATCTGATACTCTCTTCTGGCCTCCACAGACACCAGGCACATAATACACTTATATAGGCAAACATTCATATACATAAAAAAATAAAAACAAAATCTTTTAAAAAGTTTTGCCGGAGAGGTGGCTAAGCAGTTAACAGCAATGGCTGCTCTCCTAGAAAACCTAGATTCAATCCCCAGCATCCACATGGTGACTTAAAATGGTTTCTAGGGGTTGGGGATTTAGCTCAGTGGTAGAGCACTTGCCTAGCAAGGGCAAGGCCCTGGGTTCAGTCCTTTGCAGGGGGGCGGGGGGGGGGGTGAGGTAAGGCCTCTAACTGCAATCCTAGGGGATCCAACACCTTTTCTGGATTCTGCAGGAACTGCATGCACATGGTGCACAGACATACATGCAAGCAGAACATTCATACACATATAAAAAATAGTAAACTCTAATTTAAAAATCTTTAATTTGATAAAGTTTATATACCAAAAGACAAAATAAATGTCAAACTTAATGAGAAAACGTTAGAAGCTCCTACACCTGGATATATACCCCCAAAGAAACTCTTACACGTGTTACACTTGAACATGTACAAGATTTTTTTTTTTTAAAGCATCACTGCAGCAGCAGAAACTCCAAGTAATTTAAGTTTTTACTCTCAGCTGGGTGAAAAAGTCACTGTGTATGCTCAAGTTAGATACAATCTTAACTGAAAATAATGAGATCTATAATTTAAACACTTTCACACACCCCAAGGATATTTGGGATATGGCTAAGTGGAAGATTTGCCTAACTTGCATGAGGTCCTGGATTCAATAATATAACAAATAAAATACAATTTAAGAACTATGTATATAAAAATAATATATTGCCTATCAATCACAGCATGGTATCATTAGAGGAATGAAAGAAAGGATAAGAGGAATGGAACGAAGAGATAACTCAGAATGGGTTGTATGCAGAGTAAAGACTTTGGTGTGCCTGGAAATGACAGTTGTTAGTGACAACTCAGAACAGAAGTCTGCTGTGTGTAGCAGCTCTTGTATTTCTGCATAGGCATGTGTAATGAAGGATGCAGGTCTGAAATTCCACCTTATCTGCTTTGTGTGATAATTTCTCTGAGATAAAAAAGCCACAGCAAAGTGTGAGCAGCATAAAGGGCACATATAAGGTCAATTCTGAATTTCTCATAATGAAAATGGTAGAATTTTGTAATTTTGTAAGATCCCGAGTAAAGGAAAAAACCTCAAACATATTATCTATATCTCATGTTACAGTAACAAAAATTAGTGATAGAAAAACACTAGTGTGTGTGTGTGTGTGTGTGTGTGTATCTATTCCAACTTTAACTTATCAATAAACAAATTTCTATATGTTTTTTCAGTTAGAAACACAAACCCATTTCAAAAGCAACTCTGTAAATCGTGCTGGCAACAGCCGGCACACTCAGGGGAAGAGCCAAAGGTCTTATTATCCTTCCTATGCAAGGCCAATTTTAATGAAATATACTTGGTAGTGTATTTCTCTTTTTAAAGACAAGCAATAGTTTGAACCCCCTAGATAATGGCAATGACCAAGTCAGGTGTGCAGTGTGCCCGGGACAGACTTTATTAGAGTTCTGTTATAAACACACAGTCTCTTGACACCAAAGATGTAGTTCTTGCAGATAAGGCTGGGAGGCAGGAAATGAATCTCCTCCCAAATGCTGCTTCTTATCTTTAAAGTAACCTCAAATTATTACTAAACTAATAAAGTAATTTTGTTTCAGAAAGTGATCTGATCTATTTTATTTTGAGCTCTTGATAAGTCGAAGAGTGAGATGTGGGATTATTACTTTTTGTCAGACAATAAACACTGAGACATGTCATAAAAATAAAGGAAAAGCTTTTAAAAATGATTTTTATGGTAAAGCTGAAATAAGCAATATCAAAGCTTGTCAGTATAGTATATGAAGATGTATACAGTTTTGGACAAATAGAATGAACTAATTTTGTTATTTAACTGCAATTTGGAGGTAAAATTTTTATTGGCTTCTAATTAAACATTGTTGGTTAAATAGGATAAGCAAGAAACTCGCAATGAGTTTGTATATGAGCCCAATAGAACAGTAATAATTCCAAAAAATAACTATAATATTGGTGCCTTATTTGTGAAAATTTTCTAATCTAATGGCTCTGGGCTAACAGCTACAGTCCAAACTGGGAATTAAGATTACATTAAAAAGCCAGGATACTAAATATTACCATCAAACACCAAGTGGGATGGAGCCAGCCCAGGAAACTTGCAGTCACTAGTGATTAATGCTGGTAATGACTGTAACAGAGGAGGTCTTATTGTGTAGTAACAGATTCAACTTACTGCACTTCTACCACAACTAGGCACTTAAGATAAACCATTTTTATCTTTAAAATAAACTTTAAATAGATAGTATCACAGGGTGAGGCATTCTTGTTTTGTTTTGAGGCAAGGTTTCGAGATACATGCCAGGCTGGCCTCTAACTCAGGCTCCCCCTGTCTTGGTCTCAGTAGGTGCTGGAATTATAGCTGTGCAGAGCAGTGGGACTGAGACAAAGAGAAATGAAACAATCATCCAAGATACCAAAGGTAGGAAAGCAAAGTTCAAACTCTGCTACACACCACAAAGTAATATACACGGCAGCCTCATATTCCTCCTAATCCCTTGAAATGACACAGGAAATCTACATCATGCTGGAGAGTAAAAGTTACCCTCCATTCCCAAAACTCAGAGACAGAAGGCAAGGAATCGACCTACCCACAGGGGCTGTGTGCAAGAAAAGATGGGAGCTCTCTAACCTTCGGCTGGTATTGAAGCAAGAAATATGAATAGCAGAAGACAGATTAACTGGGGCTTCACATTAAAAGCAGCAAGGTAGATGGAAACTTTTACATAGCCCTTTTCTTGGGAAAGGCAAATATTTCATTTCTGCCCTTGGTTGGAAATAATACAGGAACAAATTGATATCTTGGGGACACAGGAGGGACTGGAATTTCCACCCCAGTACAAGTGGCTAACTCAATAATAGAATGTTTGCCTAAAATATGTCTAATATGAATTTGAGAAGGACCGACACACACACACACACACCCCTAAAAACAAACAAACAAACAAACAAACAAACAAAAAACCCTCTAAAGTAAAAAGTTTACCAAATGATGGCCTTAGACACACCCTAGGGCAGTGGTTCTCAACCTGTGGGTCGCAACTTCTATGGCAAACATCTGTCTTCAAAATTATTCACATTATGATTCACAACAGTAGCAAAATTACAGTTAATGGAAGTAGCAACAAAAATAATTTTATGGATGTATTAGGAAGGTTAAGAAACATTGCTCCAACAGAATGTAATTTCTCCCCCAAGACCTTTTTATATTCCTAAATTATTGGGGCTATATATAGACCTTTTGTCTATATGGACAGGTTTACCATATTAGAAATCAAAACCTACAAGGTGACAAGATGACTTAGTGGGTACAGATGCTTTACTGTCAAGTCTGAGAGTTCAATCCCCAGAATCCATCCAGGTAGAGAGAACCAACAAATACTTGAAAGTTGTCCTCTGACCTCCTCATAAGTACCATAGGAAGCGCATGCACTAAGTAAAATTTAAAAATTTTAAAATGTACTTTAAGTTAAAACTAACAAGAGATGAGTATGATTATATGTAATTATAATCCCTGCACACAGAAGAAAGAGGCAGGAGGATTGTGTATTCCTCAAGATGCTGTCAGAGGAGAGCGTGTTCAACCCCTTAGAAAGGCTTGTATTTAAGAGAAAGAAGGCAGGTGTGATGACAAAGAACCCATGAGGTGGGGACAAGAGAATCATTATTGGTCACATAGCAAGTGCAAGGCCAACCCGGACTATTCATGAAATTCTGCTACAAAAAACAAAACCAGTGGGGGCTGGAAAGATGGCTTAACAGTTAAGAGCACTGGGTACTCTTCCAGAGGATACAGGTTCAATTCCCAGCATCCACATAGTAGCTTAAAACTCTCAATAAATCTAATTCCAGGGGAATCAGTTGCCTTCTTCTGGCTTCCTCATCAGGAATTAGGCATGCAAACAGTGCGTAGACATACGTGCACATAAAATACAATAATTTTTAAATTAATAAAGATGTATTTTATGTTACATTTTGCAATTTAAAAGTTGCACATATATATCAAGACCAAGTGAGCTAAATGTTAGTATTTAAAAGTGGCCTCACTTTAGGAAAATCTATTAGTACGATCCAAAACAGTAACAGATACTAGAAAGAAAAAAGAAAACAGCAAATAACTTTAACATCTAATACAATTTTTGGAGGGTAGGTTTTACAATGATAAAACCAAAAGGCAAGCACTACTCTACCATTAAAACTTAGGAAATAATGTTCCTAAGAACACTTGTTAAAAACTCAGAAAGCCAAAGAGCTCAGAAATGGAAAGCAAGAGCAAAAGAACTAGTGACGAACAGCGGGGGAAAGCAAGAATGAGTTACTTTCAGAAGGCTAATGCTAATTTATCACAACGGCTGGAATAAATAATATGCTAACCACAGCCTGGCATGTTGGGAAATGCCTACTCTTTTTTTTTTTTTTTTTTTTTTTTCCCGGGGTTGGGGACCGAACCCAGGACCTTGAGCTTCCTAGGTAAGCGCTCTACCACTGAGCCAAATCCCCAACCCCGGGAAATGCCTACTCTTAGCTACCCAAGAGGAAGAGGTAGAAGGATCATTCAAGTCCAGGAGTTTGAGACCAGTTTGGACAATAAATGGAAAACCTGAGAATTTATCTCAAAACAAGCAAGCAAGAAAGCACGCTAAAAGGGACAGTTTTGAAAGTCCCAAAGTAAGCCAAACGTAGAGTCAGACTTGTAATTCTAGTATTTGGAAGGCAGAAGCAGGAAAGTCACAAGTTCGATGTTAGCCAACATGCATGGTAAGACCCTGTCAGAAAATAAAAACAAAGTTCCAATACACTCCAAGGGATCTTGAAGGCCATGTAAGTTTACAACTGAGGCACAGCATCATAAAGAGCCCAGAGAGGTCTTTAGAACTGTCCTCGAAGCTCTACAAGAGTAACTGTAAACTGCAGGCCTGATATAACATGAACTAATCCACTTTGTCATAAAGTCTGGAACACTTAACTAGTTCCAAATGTTTAAGTAGGATAAATCAGTAGCTGTCACCTAAGATAACAGACTTCAGGAGCAACACAAAGAACATCAACATTGCTGAATTAGTTCAGAAGAGTTACCATACAAAACAGTTAAAAGGTGCAGCTCAGTGATGCACAGCTCTGGGGCAAGTTACCAGCAAAGCACACACGCGTACACACACGCGTACACAAACACACACACACACACACACACACACACACACACACGGAATAATAATTAAACATCTTTAAAGACCATAGGACCAGAGAGATACCTCAGCAGTCAAGAGCACTGTCACAACTATCTGTGAGTATCTCCAGCCATTTCCAGAGGGATCCGACACCTTCACACAGACATACAGGCAAGACATCAATGCATATGAAATAAAAATAAGTAAAATTTAAAAAGCAAACAAATTCTGAGATTTTTGTGCTGCTACATTATATGATTTTAACGTCCAGTTTCAGACAAAAACATATGACACATGTAATGAACAAGATTATGTCCAAAAAACTGAAAGAAATAATTTCTAAAGAACTAAAGAAAGTATAAGCAAAGTGTCTCATTAACAAAGACAGTAAGAGAGAAATTACTATAAGGAAGGAGAGAAGGAAGGAAGAAAATGAGAAAGATGGAGAGAGTAAATCCTAGAGTTGAAATACATAAACACTATTGTCGCTTTATTTCTGAAGAGAAAAAAGGGGGTTGGGGATTTAGCTCAGTGGTAGAGCACTTGCCTAGCAAGCGCAAGGCCCTGGGTTCGGTCCCCAGCTCCGAAAAAAAAAAAAAAAAGAGAGAGAGAAAAAAGGAATTTTAAAAAATCTGCCCTTGGGGTTGGGGATTTGGCTCAGTGGTAGAGCGCTTGCCTAGCAAGCGCAAGGCCCTGGGTTCAGTCCCCAGCTCCGAAAAAAAAAAGAAAAAAAAAAAATCTGCCCAACATGCCAACATGAATCAATTTGGCCAAAGGGACATAAATGCAAACAAGATTCACAAAGTAATTGTATTTATCTAGAGAACCTAAGATTACTATCGCTTTCTTCCTAGGTGAAGGAATTCCTCTCCCTTCCCCTTCAATGTCTGCACACTCAGCTACTTCCTGCAGCTAGGATTCTCTTGTCATCTTGCCCGGCCTTGTGTTTGTTTTGTTTTGTTTTTAAATCTCATCCTTTTCTCTCTTTTTGCTTTGCTTTCTTCTCACTGCTGGACAACAGGGATGGTTTTCAGTAAAGCTGCAGAACTGTTTTAAACGTCTCAGTATGTTGCACTTAAACATTCAGTATCATGGGATTTG
Source organism: Rattus rattus (assembly GCF_011064425.1). Taxonomy (NCBI): domain Eukaryota; kingdom Metazoa; phylum Chordata; class Mammalia; order Rodentia; family Muridae; genus Rattus; species Rattus rattus. Next base: position 95,745,311 of record NC_046162.1, read on the forward strand.
GTTTGGTAGCATATGAGAAAAGTTAACATTATTAGTTGTCATTAAAATAATCTAAACTTCCTGGCATTAAAAAAAAAAACCTGTCATTTATTTGATCTACACCGGACTACATGCAGAGTAATGATATATCTGATTATAATTGATGAAAGACAAAGTTACAACATTGATTCAACTTCATTATAATGCTCTGCTAGATTAAAATTTTTATATTGTCTTATCATTAACCAGCCAAACAGGCTTTAAATCAAAATGAAATTAGTTTTTCATCAGAAGTCAGAAATGCAGGTTTTTGATAATTTAAGAATTTTAGAAATTTAGCTTTTGGGCTGGAGAGATGGCTCAGTGGTTAAGAGCACTGACTGTTCTTCCAGAGGTCCTGAGTTCAATTCCCAGCAACCACATGGTGGCTCACAACCATCTGTAATGGGATCTGATGCCCTCTTCTGGTGTGTCTGAAGAGCCACAGTGTACTTATAATAGATAGATAGACAGACAGACAGACAGACAGACAGACAGACAGAAAGAAAGAAATTTAGCTTTTGTCTCCTGACTGACTGCAAGTACTCTACCGCCAAGCTACAGGCAGCCTCCCATCAGCTCTCTGTTCTACTTCTCTTTACTCTTGGTACAACATCTCACATGGGCCAGGCTGATCTAACTTTGCTATGTAGCCAGGGTTGGCTTTGAACTTCTAATCCTTCTACCTCAACTTTCTCTAGTGTTGCAATTACAGGCCCAGGCCATCATACTTGGCCACATTTCTTAATGCTAGTACAACTAAGTATCTTTAATCTTCCTTAGATTTTTTTAGAATTGATTCTTGTTATCTATGCCTCTCTTAGCTCACACTGGGCTTTAGTGTTTCTCTATCGTATTTATTCAGTGCCTCACTCCTGGATGAAAATGCTGAACACGTAAAGTAGTATACTATAGTTTCTGAGTAATTTTATGTAAACATATACATATGTGTATATATCTATAAGATGATAAATTTTAGCTTTCTAGTTTAACATTACTTAAGAGTTTTGTTTTGGTCTTAACAATTTTCAGCTGTATACACTAGATTATGCTATAAAACTAAATCTCACATGTACTTTTTTCTTAGAAATAAGCATTTAAATTGGTAAGGATGAGAGAAAACTTCACTGAGTTAGTAAAACAAGCAAGCACTTATCATGGATAAACATCTAAAATGAAGTTTAATCATGTTTAATCTGTCTTCTAACATACAGCTTTATTGTATTAGTTGCAGATTATGTAATGACACATGACATATTTGTTACCATGGGTACTTCTGAAAATAACCACACAGGCTGGGCATGGTAGTACTGCACAGAACTCAGAAGACTGATGCAGGAGGATCAAGTTCAAAGTCTACCTTGGGTACGAAATGAGACCCTATCTCAAAAACAGAAGAGAATGGGCAGGAAGAGGGGAAAGAAAAAAGAGGAAGGAGAGAGACACAGAAAAATAAGAAGACCAGGGAAGAGTCAGCAACTAAGTCTGCTGGCCAGGTCCAGCCCACCTGTTTATGTAAATAAAACTGTATTAGTGACTGAAGAGGTGCCTCGGAAGTTAAAATCAAATCTCAACACTCGCAGAGCAAACTGGGCATCTCTACAAACTCCATAGGCCTAGCTCTTAGGGATGTGGATACAGATGGCTGCGTCTTGCTGACTTCTAGCCCAGCTGAGAAAGACCAAATCCCAGGTTCAGGCAGAGACCATCTCAAAAGAAATGGATGGCTAGTGACAGAAAGGGCACCAGACGCCCTCTCCTGGCCTCTATCTACATGGAGGTGTGTACACTGGGAAAAATCAAAGACCATCTCATGAAGTAGCACTTGCTTTCAATTCTGAAAGGTAGCTGTAGTATGGACATGTGGGGACGTGTGCAGAAACTTACATTACGAAGAAAAACAAGGCTGTAAGAACTAATGACTAATGCCAAGTGTGCTTGGCAGGGAAGAAGAGTTAGGTAAAAACGCTAACAGGCACTTGAAGGCCAAAACATTAAACATAATTAGACTAGAGAACTAAGGAGTAATACTATGATTAGAACCATGCTTTGAGAAGATCAGACCGACTGACACTGGTATTTTAAATGAATCCAAGAAGAAAGCAATAAGGAAACTATTTTAAAAGCTATTAAAATGATCTAAAAGATGAGCACAGAAGGGTGGCCGCAGGACTGGAGAGAGGATACACTGGGGAGATGGCAAACACAGTGCAATGATCAGAAGCACTCAGACAACCTGACAGAACATCAGAATATGCGCTCACTTAGGGCTAGAACTTTTCACCGCCTCTACTATCTTCTCTCCTCTGATCAATACATAATCCTAATTAGTTCTGATAGTTTAAAAAAGCTATGTAAATACAAGTTCTAGACTACTATTTTTCTATGCAAAGTTAATCATGGGACTGGGGGATGACTCAGTAGATTTCGAATCCTGTAATCTTTTCAAAGATGGAACAGCGCTGTAACTCCAGCGCTCCCATGGCAATGTGGGCGGCAGAAACAGAATCCTTGGAGCTAGAGAACTCGCTAGTGCAGTACATGTATGTGAACAAAGAACTTGCCTCAAATAAAGGGGCAAACAAGGACCCACAGCTCACTTGTCCTCTGACCTCCACAGAGCTGCTTGGGCACGCACGCACACGCACACACGCACGCACACGGATAAGCACACAAAACTAATCGTGAATATAAGCATTTCGTCACATCAGAACTCATGTGCTAGTGCCCCCTCTGCTGGACCACTGGAGATAATAAAGTATGATCTAAAGTTTGGGATCTTCAATTGTTTCTGATGAGCTGTCAAGTAAACAAAAGGAAGCTAAAGAGTAAGAGGTCTGCTTTGCAGCAGCTTCTCTCCTGCTGTAGGCAGTGCTCTTCCGAGAGGGAATCCACAGTCTGTACATATTCTCTAAAGCACTCCTGATTCTACAGCTGTTTAAACTGGTAGTAAAAAAGAGGGTTTGACATTACTTAGACTTCACAAATATTTAAGAAATGTACTTCTCAGCACAACGATAAGCTGTTTTTCCAGGCAAGTAGACTATGTGAGGAACAGCTTTATGTCCTGTTCATTAAGAATTAACCTGTATGGGCTGGAGAGATGGCTCAGCGGGTAAGAGCACTGACTGCTCTTCCAGAGGTCCTGAGTTCAATTCCCAGCAACCACATGGTGGCTCACAACCATCTGTAATGGGATCTCTACAGTGTACTCCTCATATATATTAAATAAATAAATAAATCTTAAAAAAAAAAAAAAAAAAAAGAATTAACCTGTATTTCCCTTGCCTTGGCTGGAGGGGAAGGTCCACCAGGGTAAGACCAAGATTAAGAGGAGTGCAGGGCTATTTCTTCCTCTTCCTCCCTATCTAAAACTCAATCTTCATACTGGCTTCTTAATCTCCTAGAATCTGGATAATCCTAGTTCCCTCCTCAAGTACATCATATGTCTGCATTTCTTGCTTGCTTGGGTCTTCCTACTGCTACTCTCTGGTTACCCCAAGTCTTCCTCCACTTACATGACCACAGTACTCTTATGGATGGATGGATGGATGGATGGATTGGATGGATGGATGGGTGAGAGGAAGGAAGGAAGGAAGGAAGGAAGGAAGGAAGGAAGGAAGAAGGTAGGTGAACCAAAATGGTCGATGAACATCTCCTCTGCCTCTAGGGTGCCTATTGTTCATCTCCCACCACCCCAGTTCACAACAGAAAAGACAAGCAATAGCACCAGGGGAGTCTTATGTTGCTTTGTTTACAAAGCATGCAAGCCAAGGTTGTTTCACAGGAAAAGAAAAGACAAGTTACCCAAGCTTTGTATAGGCTCCATGGTAAATATTTTAAAGAATGATCTGTATATTAAAATAAGCCATAGAAACACCAGACAATCTAATGGGAAACACTGATGTTTTGCAAGAACTGCCTAGCCATATACAAAAGATTCCATAACTACTTCAGACCACAAACAGAAAACACAAATGGAAAGCCCTGTGGCATTCAATTAGGCAATGTTCTTCTGAGGTATGAACCACTACTGCAAGAGAAAATGCCATCCTCAGAATTGAAATTTCATCCTTCAATGCACATTATCAAGAAAATGGAGATAACCCATAAATGAAAACAATATATTTACAAATCATCCATCTGAGTAGACAATTACAGGAGAATACATAAAGAACTATTACAGCTCATATAAAGGATGACCCAGGATTTAAAAAGTAGGTAAATCAAAGGCACAGGCATTTCTTCAACATCACTGGCCATCAGGAAGATGACAATCAAGTCACAATGAGGTGCCACTAGATAGCTCTTTAGAAAGGCAGCTGGGTGAGGTGTCACACACCTGTAATCTCAGCATTCGGGGGGCCAAGGCAGGTGGATCTCTCTGAGTCTCAAGCCAGTCAGATCTACATAGCAAGGCCCAGGCAGGTAAGGCTGCACACTGAGACCCTGTCTCAAAACAATGGGGATGGGGTGGGGTGTTGGAACCTTTATATTAACACTGACAGGAAAGCAAAGTAGTGCTGCCTTTCTGATAATTCTGCCAATGTTTATAATAGATAATTATCAAATAAATCTGCTAGCAATACCATTTCTAGGAATATAGCCAGTATAAGTAAAAATCCACGTCTATACAAAAACCTATATGCATAGAGGTGTTCCTAACTACTACTTACAGTAGCCAGAAACTCATATCCCACCAAGTGATGATGAATAAAATGTAGAACAATGAATCACCACTCAATAATAAAGGCTGGGAAGGGTGGCTCAGTTGTTAACAGACCCTGATATACCAGCAGGACCCAAGTTTGAATCCCCAGGACCCATAAAAAACCAAGAAAGCCTGTAACCCCAACATTGGGGAATGTCGACAAGTTGATCTTGGGAATTCAAAAGCTGGCCAGCCTAGCCCTAATGGCAAGCTTCCAGTTCAATGAGAGAACTGTGTGAAAGAAGGACAATGATAGGAAAACATCTGACGTTCTTGTTTGGCCTCTGCATGTGCGGGCACAAGTGCCTAAGTCACAACATTAACACACATACACGAATTCAAATTACAGTTATTTTTAAAAAAATTAAAGTAGTCATATGTGAGGTCCCAAGTTCCATCTACAGCATAGCAAAGGATAAAAAACATTCAAAATGGGGTTGGGGATTTAGCTCAGTGGTAGAGCGCTTATCTAGGAAGCGCAAGGCCCTGGGTTCGGTCCCCAGCTCCGAAAAAAAGAACCCCCCCCAAAAAAAACCCCAAAACATTCAAAATTAAAGGAAGGAGTGAAAAGGAGTATGAAACACTGATGCATTAGACCTTTAAAAATATTTATGCTAATTTATAAGAAACCAGACAAAACGATGCTCCCCACCCTCTACCCAATTGCAAAACTCCATTTATGTGAAATATCAGAAGTGAAAGGTGGCCAGGGTTTGGAGAACGACTACAACGGGTACCGTTTTCTTGTTGGATGACAAAACTATCATAAAATTAGATAGTAATGATTGTACAGTTCTTTAAAAACCAATGAACTGGGCTGGAGAGATGCCTCAGCAGTTAAGAGCACTGACCGCTCTTCCAGAGGTCCTGAGTTCAATTCCCAGCAACCACACAGTGGCTCACAACCATTTGTAATGGGATCTGATCTTCTGGTGTCTAAAGACAGTGATAGTGTACTCATATACACAAAATAAACAGATCTTTAAAACAAACAAACAAACACAAACCAATGAACCATATAATGTAAAAAGGTAAAACAGTCTGGGGCTACCAAACCTGATGACCCAAAACCCACATGTGGAAGGTGAGAACCCTCTCCTACAAGTTGCCCCCTGACTGCCACACAAGCACCATGGTGCAATCATACAGACATGCATATGTACACACACATACAATAAATAAAACAGACATATATGGCATGTAGACTGTGTCGCAGTATTTTCTTAAAAGGGAAAACTGGGTCAATGAGGTGCTTGTCAGATAAAAGTGCTTGCCACACAGCCTGAAAAAAATAGGATGTGGGGGTTGCACGTCTGTGATCCAGCCTCTTATGGGTAGATAAGACACAAACACAGGAGAATGGTCCAGGTCAGCTCCACAGACTAGAAGGAGAGAGCCAGCTCTCCACAATTGTCCTCTGACCTGCACATGTGCAGCTGGCACAGAAATGCTCACACACACATCAATCTCAAAGGAGAGGTAGACAGGAGGAGATGGCCTAGAGGGTTAAGGCAATTGTCACTATGCCTGACTACCTGAGTTTGATCCCTAGGGTTAACCAGCAGGAGAATCAACTGTCCCAAAAGTTGTCCCATGAATGGCACACATGTGCCATGGCTAGAACAAGTAAGTATGTATGTATGTATGTATGTATGTATGTATGTATATGTGTGTGTGTGTGTGTGTGTGTGTGTGTGTGTATATATATATATATATATATATATATAGTGCAAGGGAACTTCAAAAATTCTATGGAAAAGCTGGGTGGTGGTGGCACACGCCTTTAATGTCAGCACTTGGGAGACAGAGACAGGCTGGTATCTGAGTTCATGGCCAGCCAGGTCTACAGCATGAGTTCCAAGATGGTCAGCTACACAGAGAAATCCTGTCTTGAAAAGCCTAAATAAATAAATTCTATAAAGAATTCTAAAAATGAATCTGTATTTCCAATGTACTGAAAAACTTACATGTTATATGTCAACTCTCTTCTCCTACACGCCATGCTAACCATAACTATAGGTACTACCTAAGACAGATAATCCTAGAGGGGCTGCCTCAGCAGGTGACAGTGCCTACTGCCACATCCGACAACCTGCAACAGTCTAGGGTCTGATGAGGGGAAAAACTGACCCTCCTGAGGTGTCCTCTGTGTGTGTCACTGTCATGCACACACCTGCCTACATATAAAATAAATAAATCCTTAACACGATCTCCCTCCTTTCCCGTATATCTCTGGGCTGCCTGTTTCTACTGAGAGTCTGTTTGTTCCCTTTGCTTCCCAGTAGCTTGGGAACCAAAGCTTAGATCTTCATCTCTTATCTGAACTACCATATAAGGCTTCTTGCAAGACCTTGACTCTTACCTCCTCCCCAAACTCATTTCTTTAAGACAAGGTCTTATTATACCTTTAGCCCATGCTGGCCTAGAGCTATTGATTCTTTTCTCCTTTTGGGTTTCACAATTCATGAGTTATCCTCTCAAGATAAACCCAAGATAAAACTGGGATGGCACCACTAAGTAAACTATAAACACAGTGCTCAGAAACTACTTCTGTATGTAAAGTTGACATTTCATACAAACAGTGCAAGATATTCCACAATCTGGCCCCAACCTGTTAACACCTCACTGCAGCATTTCTTTGCTCTAAACATTCTCGTATCTAAACTTACCATTCCACGAAAATGCCTTGTGCTTTATGTTCTCTGTTCTCTCGCAACTGAAATGAGCTCACCTTTCTTCACTCAAACCTAAACCAGTTCTGAAAACTGTCTACATGCCTATTCCCATCTGGTATTTCTACAGCAAAATGAATGATTTCGTCCTCTATATTTCACTAACATTTTAAAGCTCTACTATCAAAATAAAGCAAGAAAGAATGGGAAAAAAATGTAGGTTTGAAAAAAATCTAATAGACCTGTGCTCAAATCTTATCATTACATCTGTGTGTGTGTGTGTGTGTGTGTGTGTGTGTGTGTGTGTGTGTGTGTCCCACACGGGGGCCATGATGTACAATGGAGGTCAGAGGACAAACTGAGAGTCAGCTCTCTCCCTCCACCAAGATTGTCTCCTGTGTTCAAATCGGATCTTGCCATTTACTTATTAGCTGCATGGACTAGTAATGTTAAAATTCCCTAACCTATCTGAATTTCAGCTTTACCAGTAAAATGAAAATAATGCATATATTGATTGTAATTGTGAAGATCAAAGTATAGTAGGCAAATAAAAATCCTCATTTCAGCCTGCCTCAGTGTTTGCATTCATCTTTATCAATGAACTCTAAACTAGTTGAAAGCAGCGTTATGCAGATGGCCTTCAGTTTATAATAGAATTAGATCTTAAAGCCTAGTTGGTATCCTAAGTAAAAAAAAAAAAACACATTTAATACTGCTAGGTATTGAAATACAGGCCTTTAATCCCAGCACTCAGGAGGCAGATGCAGTGGGCGGTGCTTTGAGTCTAAAGCCAGTTTGAGTCTAAAGTGAGGGCACTGGTATTTAAGTGTCTATAAAGAGTGTACCAAACTATCTAAAAAATAACTAAGTTTATAGGGGGTCATCTCTAGAAAATAGCAGTGCTTTTAAAAACGGTTCTTTTGAAGGTCTATAAAGATACTCCGAAACCACTGTACTGACAAAGGTGAAGACAAATTCACAAGCAGTTTTTAAAATATTCTGCTAATCCAGGAGTTAAAACGTAGGCTCCCTTACCTCATCATCATCAGAATCATTTCCAAACACTGATGGTTTTTGCAAAACTCGGTTCAACGGCTGTGTTTTCTTTGGCAAAATAAGCCCATACCTGCATATTTTTTTTTTTTTGAAATAGAAATCACACCATTACCTTTAAATGTTAAAAACATAACACATCCACTACTTCCTGATGAAATTTCCCAAATCAAAACATATCATACAACCTATGAACACATAATGGCCTGACTGCTTTGCAGCAATCTTAAAATTCTGATGTCATGATTTTAGAGTTGTTATTATAATTATTTGTCTACCTGGGCCAATCTCAAGACATTTTTAAAGAAGAAAATGAAGACTGCAGCAATGTTTTAAATAGTAAAGTGACAGTAATCCTAAGCAGGCTAGTGTCATGCTCTTTGCAAATGTGCTAAAAACCAAAAATGTTCTCAACTGTGCTCTGATCTTTCCCACTTCTCTGTACTCACACAGTTCCTAAGATCTTGAAAGAATTAACTAAGAAACCCAAGTAGAGATCCGGGCAAGTTCCCATTCGGTTATTTGGCTCAACTGCTTTTGTCTGCGAGCAAGTCACCATGGGGAAAGTTCCCATAACCGTCCACTGAACTCAATTTGCTTTGTCTTAGCGCCTCTGAGAAGCATCACTAGATTTAACTCGTTTCATTTCTTGAGTTTTTTGGCTTTAAAATGCAGAGGCCACGGGGCGTGGCATCGCAAGGTTTACACGCCCAAGAATAAACTTCCAGGCAGGTAAACAATATTTGTGTCTTTCACGGCAGCGTACAGCAGTTTCCTATATGCCTGCCCCTTTTTGTGGCTTCTCAGCACCACACTCCTAACACCAGGAGGGAGGGCGGGAAGCAGGCCTTGCTTGAGCTTCTGCCAGGGGGAACAAGGCCCTTTAAGGAAACCTGGAGTTTCTCTTCTCGGTGCCCCAGAGCGCATCCAAACGGGAGAAACTCAAGCGCGGGGTAGGAAGCAAGACTGAGGGGCCTCAGACCGAGCTTTTGGAAAATAGAAAAGTCTCGCTCTCTGCCCCTCAGCCTAACTTCCTTTATTTCCTCACAAGTTTCTCAAACTTCGGGCTTGCATCCTGGAAAAATGTACAGGACGGGGGTGGGGAATCAATGTGGCTCGGGACTCCTTGCCTTCTCCCGCCTCTAACCCTGGCGGGGATGGCCCTGCACTGCCGGCGACCTCGGACGCCTCAGCCTAAACACTCGGTCTCCCTGGCTTCTTATTCCCCAGCCTGACCCTAACTCCCACATCACTCACTGCCTGCCCGGAATCGCCATCTTGTTCCCGTCTCCGCTGGACGTGGTCGACGCGGACGTGACGCTAACGCCGACGTGCACACGCACACTTCCGGTCCGGAACTCGCTTAGCGGTTGGGGTCTCGCCCTGGAACCTACCGCTGTGTTTTGATTAGGATCCTATTCGTAATCTTGTAGTCGACGCGGAGAGCGGACGTGCAAATTCGAGCCAGAGGCTCATCACTGGAGATAGTATTAGAATCACATCCAACCTCGAGCGCCGGATGAATCCGGACCGAGTCGGGGTGGGCGCCACTTATCTGAATTTAATGAGTTTCAAAAAGGCAACCTACAAATCTATCAATTTGTTCTCCTTCTGAGCTGCTCAGTGTAGCTGGCTCTGGGTGACTAAAAAACGAAAAGCAATAGAACCTCAATGTGAACTGATTATTTTATTTGAACAGGGTCTTGCTATATAATCCTGACTGTCCTAGAACTCAAGATCTTCCTGCCTCAGCTTTCGGAATGCTGGAACTGCAGGCCCCCGCTGACAACTGGAATTATTTTAACTGTGCCGTTGTTTGAGACCATCTAGCTATGTAGTCCAGAATATTCTTCTGCCTCGGCCTTCTAAATGACAGTGTGCCACTCCGTTTTAAAAAACAAAACAAAACAAAAACCTGGCCACATTTCATCTGTGCATCCACCATTCTAAACTAGTGTTGGGGTCTGGGAATTATCACGCAAACCACTGAAACACCAATCTCAGTCTAAAAGGGATTGAACATCACACCCCAAGACTGAAAGATCAGGGCCACAGACCAAACTCGGGAGCTGACTGTGACATTGAGTTAAGAGCCTGTACAGCTTTTAAGCCTAAAATCTACAAACATCTGTGCCTAATTACTCCACCAATCAAACTTAGAGATAGGCGATTTCATTATAAGCACATCTTTTTTTTTTTTTTTTTTTTTTGTACATTTATTCCGTTCCCATTGGTTGAGGTATTTAACTGTGCCTAATGTTCATGTCTTAACTTGCCAACCAGGAAGTCAGTTATCCACATACTGCCAAGTAGTCTTAGGAACTTAAAATTCGACTCCTGCTCAAAATGGAAGTTTTACTCCAAAAGGCTTCTTATATTGGTGCAGGTGTCTTATGTTGAGGTCCATCTCAGGGGCAGCTTATAAAAGCAAAACCCTTATACATGTGCTCATGTCTGGGTCCAGGCTTATTGTGGCCAACTACACAAAGCAGTTGAGATTGATCGTGATTGGTTTTCAAGAACACCAAAGCTCACGACATCCTAGCAACAGCAGTAACAGCATATGAGAAAGATTCCTTAGTAACAGCACAAAACGGCAGGCCAGACAGGTAACAGTTACCTAGGCCTTAACGTTTTACCTAGGTCCTAACGACCAGTAGAACAGTTTAAGAGACCAATTATAAAAAGGCTGTATAATTGTTTCTCTGTTCTGTTCCCCCCCCAACCCCATATATTTGGAAGTCATGTGAGCATGTGGGATGGTGATGTCCTGTTACAATAACTCTGATATCCTTAGGAATTGACCCTGAGATCTGGGTTTATGTTTCAAAGGTAGAACACTTACCTAGCATACTCAAAGTTTGAACTCCTGCACTGCAAAAGAGAAAAAGAGTGACCGTATTCATTCTTATTTTTTGGCGTAACCAGTTCTGTTTGGTTAATGCTAATATAGTATGCCTTTTTTCTTTTACATTTATTTACTTTATACATATGAGTACACCGTCGCCCTCTTCAGACACACCAGAAGAGGGCATCAGATCCCATTACAGATGGTTGTGAACCACCATGTGGTTGCTGGGAATTGAACTGAAAACCTGTGGAAGAGCAGTCAGTGCTCTTAGGCACTGAGCCATCTCTCCGATTCCATAGTATGCCTCTTTTTTTTTTTCTTTATACTTTTAACGTCCTTTAACATAATGTGTGATAGGTTTGCATTCACATTGGGTTTCCTGCTGATAGCATATAGCTGGGTCTTTAAAAGCACTGCTTGACAATCTCATTTAAATTGGAATCTTTAAACCATTATCATTAAAGTGACTTGTACTTATCAGGGTACTCTAGAGTCAAATAACTTATGGAGTCAATCAATTATTTCTCTCTCTCTCTCTCTCTCTCTCTCTCTCTCTCTCTCTCTCTCTCTCTTAATGACTTGCAGGCTGCAGTCCAACTAACCTAACAATCAACAGCTGTGAATGGGAAATCCAAGAATGGCTCAGTCCCGAGAGGCTGAGCATCTCAGCTGGTCTTCTATATAAGTTGGACTCCTGAAGAAGTAGGCTCTACAGATATGCTGGCAAAGTGAGTGCAAGCAGATGAGTAGTGAACAAACCGCTTCCTGCCGTTGTCCTTATCTAGGTCCAACAGAAGATAGGCCCAGATTCAGGGTGTCCCTCAAGATCTGGATTAAAGGCTTGTGTCAATCTAGATCAAATTGGCAGAATTCTCATGTTGGTTCTCTGACCTGTGGAGTAAGGGCTATTATGGTTGGAAAGGCTAAATGGAAGCCTTTAGAGTTGCCTTTGCCAAAGAAAATAGTAAATCAAAACCAGTATCATATTCCTGGAGGAATTGCAGAAATTACTGCCACTATCAAGGACTTGAAAGATGCAGGGGCAGTGGTTCCCACCACATCTCCCTTTAACTCTTCTGTCTGGCCAGGGCAGAAGACAGATGGATCATGGAGAATGACCGTTGACAGTCAAAAACTAAATCAGGCAGTAACCCCGATTGCAGCTGCTGTACCAGATGTAGCTTCATTACTTGAGCAAATTAACACATCTCCTGATACCTGGCATACAGCTGTTGATCTAGCAAATGCCTTCTTCTTAGTACCTGTCCATAAGGACCACCAGAAGCAATTTGCTTTCAGTTGGCAAGGCCAGCAGTATACCTTTACAGTTTTGCCTTGAGGATATATTAACTCTCCTGCCCTGTGTCATAACTTAGTTAGAAGGGATCTTGATCATTTGCCTCTTCCACAAAATATTGCATTGCTGTATTGATGACATTATGCTGATTGGACCAAGTAAACAGGAAGTAGCAACCACTTTGGTTGGATTCATTGGTAACACATATGCGTATCAGAGGATGGGAAATAAATCCAACCAAAATTTAAAAACCATCTACCTCAGTGAAACTCTCAGGAGTCCAGTGGTGTGGGGCATGCAGAGCTATTCCTTCTAAGGTGAAAGATAAGTTATTGCTCCTGGCCCTCCCACCACCAAGAAAGAAGCGTAACGTCTAGTGGGTCTATTTGGAATCTGGAGACAGCTCACTCCTCACTTGGGTGTGTTACTCAGGCCCATTTACCAAGTGACTGGGAAAGCTGCTAGCTTTGTGTGGGGCCTGGAACAGAAGGCTCTTCAACAGGTCCAGGCTGCTGTGCAGGCTGCTCTACCACTTGGACCACATGATCCAGCCGACCTGATGGTACTTGAGGTGTTGGTGGCAGAGAGAGATGCTGTTTGAAGCCTCTGTCAGGCCCCTGTAGGTGAATCACAGAAGAGGCCTTTGGGATTTTGGAGCAAAGCTCTACCATCCTCTGCAGACAACTATTCTCCCTTTGAAAAACAGCTTTTGGCCTGCTATTGGGCCTTAGTGGAAACTGAACATTTTTTTTTTTCAGAGCTGGGGACCGAACCCAGGGCCTTACGCTTGCTAGGCAAGCGCTCTACCACTGAGCTAAATCCCCAACCCCGAAACTGAACATTTGACAATAGGACACCAAGTCACCATACAACCTGAACTGCCCATCATGAGCTGGGTGTTATCAGACCCACCAGATCATAAAGTAGGACATGCATAGCAGCAATCTATTATCAAATGGATGTGGTATATACATGATCAGAGCAGGTCCTGAAGGCACAAGCAAGTTACATGAAGAAGTTGCTCAAATGCCTATGGTCTCTCCTGTTACAAGGCCATCTGCTGCCAGGCATGCGCCTATAGCCTGTTGTGGTGTTCCCTATGACCGGCTGACTGAAGAAGAGAAGACTAGGACCTGGTTTACTGATGGCTCTGCACGTTATGTGGGCACCACCCAGAAGTGGACAGCTGCAGCCTTACAACCCCTTTCCTGGACAACCCTGAGAGATACAGGTGAAGGGAAATCTTCACAGTGGGCAGAACTTCAGGCAGTACCCATGGTATTAGTCTGTTTGGAAGAAGAAATGGCCAGATGTACGATTGTTCACTGACTCATGGGCTGTAGTCAAAGGATTGGCTGGATGGTCAGGGACTTGGAGAGATCATGATTGGAAAATGGTGAGAAAGACATCCGGGGAAGAAGTGTGTGGATAGATCTCTCCAAATGGGCAAAGGATGTGAAGATATTTGTGTCCCATGTAAATGCTCACCAAAAGGTGACTTAAGCTGAGGAGGAGTTCAGTTATCAAGTGGATAAGATGACCCGTTCTGTAGACAGTCACCCTCTTTCCCCAGCCATCCCTGTCATTGCTCAATGGGCACATGAACAAAGTGGCCATGGTGGCCGAGATGGAGGTTATGCTTGGACTCAACAACACGGACTTCCACTCACCAAGGCTGATTTGACTACAGCTGCTGCTGAATGCCAAATCTGCCAACAGCAGAGACCAACACTGAGCCCCAGATGTAGCACCATTCTTTGAGGTGACCAGCCAGCAACCTGATGGCAGGTTGACTACATTGGACCACTTCCTCCATGGAAAGGGCAACATTTGATTCTTACTGGGGTAGATGCTTATTCTGGTTATGGATTTGCCTTTCCTGCATGTAATGCTTCTGCCAAAACCACCATCCATGGACTTACAGAATGCCTCATCCATAGTCATGGTATTCCATGCAGTATTGCTTCAGACCAAGGAACTCATTTCACAGCCAGAGAAGTGCAACAGTGGGCCATGATCATGGAATCCACTGGTCTTACCACGTTCCCCATCATCCTGAAGTAGCTGGTCTGATAGAAAGATGTAATGGCCTTTTGAAGACACAATTACAGTGCCAATTAGTTGGCAGCAGCATAGAGGGCTGGGGCAAAGTTTTTCAGAAGGCGGTATATGCTTTGAATCAGCATCCAATATATGGTACATTTTCTTCCATAGCCAGGATCCATGGTCCAGGAATCAAGGGATGGAAAAGGGATTAGTTCCACTCGCTATCACTCCTAGTGACCCTCTAGAAAAATTTTTGCTTCCTGTCCCCACAAGTCTAGGTTCTGCTGGCCTAGAAGTTTTGGTTCCAGAGGGGGCAGTGCTCTTACCAGGGGCCACAACAAACATTCCATTGAACTGGAAGCTCAGACATCCCCCTGGTCATTTTGGGCTTCCAATGCCCTTAAGCCAACAGGCTAAGAAAGGAATAACTGTGTTAGGATGGGTGATAGGTCCAGATTACCATGGGGAAATTGGATTGCTTCTACACAATGGAGGCAAGAAAGATTATGTCTGGAGTGCAGGAGATCCCTTAGGCTATCTCTTGGTATTACCATGTCCTGTGATTAAAGTCAATGGGAAACTACAACAGCCTAATCCAAGCAGGATGACAAAGGATGCAGACCCATCAGGAATGGAGGTATGGGCTACTCCTCCAGGAAAAGAGCCAAGACCTGCTGAGGTGACTGTAGAGGGTGGAGGGAATACAGAATGGGCAGTAGAGGAAGGGAGTTATAAATACCAGCTAAGGCCACGTGACCAGTTGCAGAAACAAGGATTATAAAGGGATAGGAATGCTTCTGTTTTATTTTGTTAAGGACACATTTCTCTTCCAATTTCTTTAACATCAATTGGCAGCTTGACCTTACAGGGACCCTTCTGCATTTGCCCCCTGACAGTGGGATTGCAGGTGTGCAATACCATGATTTTAAACAAAAGATTTTAAAGTTTTTCTCCTTTTAAATAAATATTGGGAGGTGAAGAGAAGGCAGAGGACCAGGGTTCAATTCTTACCACTCATACAGTGCCTCATAACTCAGTTCCAGGGGATCTAGCACTTTCTTCTGGCTTCCCAACAGCTCCAGCCGGCACAGAAGTGGTACACATCCATACATGCAGGCAAAACACCCCTGCACATAAAATAAATCTTAAAAGAAATTATTGTGTTAACCCATGTATTTCCCAGTTCTGATGATGTCTTCATATCTTTGTGTGGATATTGATTACTACCTAATATGACACCTCTTACCCCCCCTTTTCTCTCACATAAAAGACAGGATCTTACCATGTAATTTCTGACTGACTTGAAACTCTCAGAGATCTGCTCACATCTGCCTCCAGAGTACCACCACACCAAGATAAATTCTTTTTATTTTTTGAAAGCCGCTGTACTGAAGGCAAAGTGCTTGTCTAGCAAGCGTGAAAAGCTGAATCTAATCCCCAGAACCCATGTTTAAAAAACAAAAGCCAGATACGTGCTTCCAATGCTAGCATGGGGAGAGACAGTAACGGATCTGACCAGGTAGGCTTAGCCTATCTAACCGGTGAGTTCCAGGAGAGAGACAGAGACAGAGAGAGGCAGAGAGAAAGAAGATGGTATCTAATGAAAGTTGTCCTCTGGCTTCCACAACACGTACATGCAACCCTCTACTACATACAAATAAAGAAAAGCAACTGCACTGACATGTAATTCACACGAAGTTTATTGTTGAAAATACACGACTCAGGAGTCAGGATTTTACTTCCAGTGCATGTCAGTCATGACCCTGTGAATCTCTTCCTTCCCCCTGCAAGTCCTCTGACCCCAGGAAGCCTCTAATCTACTTTCTATCTTTATGGATTTGAAATATCAGGTTTTGCTTCTTATATTCTGAAACTCAATTATTAGATATATAAATATTTTAAGAACGGCATGTGCTCTTAATTAGTTGACCCCATCTTTATTATGAAGTAACCTCCTTTATCAAAAAAAAGTGCTTGCTCTGAAATCTTCGTGCGATCCAGCTATTCTAGTTTTCTTTTGACATTAACTCCAGAAATATTGAAAAGACGTACAAGCATGAAACATAATTGCACACTCTATATAATGGATGTATAGTCATGGTTGTGTATATGAATATCCATCTGTTATAACTCAAATGATGACCTCATATAGATGGAAGAATGGAAAGTATTCATGTGTGCATGTGCACGAACACACACACACCACACACACCACACACACACACACACACACACACACATACACTTGAAGCCTTGGGAAGAAGCTACATTTTTGTATATTATCCTCAGACTGTCTCAACCCTCCAGCTCCCAAATAATGACATAGAGATTTTTTATTATTTATGAAAGCTTAGGCCTTGAAGCCTAGCTTGTTACCAACCAGCATGTATAACTTAATTAACCGAGTCTGTGCTTGTCCACGGTTACCACCTCCCCCTCAGTCCTGGTAGTTCCTACTTCCTCTGTGCCTGCCTGGTGAATCCCTCAACTCTCAGTTCTTCCCCACAGTTCCTGTCTCTGTCCGGAAGTCCCTCCTATCCTCTCCTGCCTAGCAATTGGCTGTCAGCTTTTTATTAAAGCCAATCAGAAAATGCCTTAGATAGGTGAGAAGGACAAAGTGTACAAAAAGACTATCCCAACATGACAGATTGGGAGGTTAGTGGATATTGCTCAAATTGGGAGCATAAAGAATGTATCTACCCATCCTCGTTATTTAACAATGTAGAGGTAAATATCAAAATTATGGCTGACATGCAGAGACTGGCAAACTGCCCTGCAGTTAGAGAGTAAATATGTTAGGAACTTGTGTGTGGCCTCTGGAAGATATTCAGCATTGACCTCATGGTGTGAATCGAAGGTACCATAGACAAGGTAGTCAACTTTCCAAGCAGACTTCTTATTTTGAGTAAGAGAGTCTCCTTTATGCAGTCAGGGTTGGCCTAGAATTTACTGGTTTCCTGCCTGAGCCTCCTAATTCTGAGATTACAAGGGTGTGCCCCCATGCTGGGCTTCCAAAGTATAGTTTACCATCGTAGACACCTGGCTAGGTTTGGCTCCTGGGCTGTTTGCCAACTCCAAGGCTAAAAGAATTGGAAGATGACTCTGAAATAAAGAAAATAGTCGAGTGAGGTGGGGCTGAGGACTTTCTGATCTCAGCCTCTTCAACAAACAGAATGTGTTATTTTTGCTTAACATAAAGAAGGGTCAAGGCCATCTACTTCTTGTTGAAAAGATCAAATGGGAATTGGTCACCCAAGACTGTCCGGTGGGGTCCCAGATGATAACTCTTCTAAATTGGTGTTGTTCAGGAATCTCCCATTGCCTTTGGGCAATGTAATAAACAGTCCTTGGTTTCCATGAGCTAGAATCTTGGCTTCTCAGATACAGTGTTGAAAGGGGGTCTTTGCTCAGTCGGTGGTGTGCAGTAATGGTGCTAATTGCTACAGGACTCAAGGACACAGAGAAGCCACTGAGTCTTTAGAACCCACTTGGAACTGAGCACAAGACAGTTGTGGGGACAGCAGCACCCAGCCCAGTGGATTCTCTGTTTGCTCTTTGGACACGAGCGTTACCTATGTCTCTGTGATTACTTGCAGCCTCTGCTCCCAGCTTCTTAGTTACCTTTAACCTCTCTACAGCTCCTGCTGACCCACAGAAGCCTACAGCAGCAGCTCCGCGAACACCCGCTGGCGAGGTTCAGGAATCACCACACAAACCATACAAATACAGACCTCAGTTAAGCAAGAAGAGTTTATTGAACGCATACCCCGTCGGGACCACAAAAAAGGACTCGGGAGCCTGATTGTGGTACCAGTCTGTTATCAGGGCAGGCTCAGAAGTTCAGAAGGCAAGGGTGGAGACAGCACTACATTTTGGCTAACTAGACAAAGTATGACCAGCCTAACCTTAAGCGGATGGATCAGTCGTGAGTGAGGTAAGAGGGGTGGTGCATGGGTGGTGGACAGGGGAGTTTCAGAGCATGGAGATAACAGAGACTGTATGTTACAGCCACAGGGTTACAACCTTTCAGGAGAATTTCTCAGTGTCAGCTACGGTTCATTACTTCTGGGAAGTGGAGGCTGAGAACCTGAACTTAACTTCCCCTTATGAGCAAAATGGAGACTGAGTACAAAATGGCTACAGCTGTGTGAAAAGGAGTTGGGCCTCAACCCCCACCATCACATTTTCCCCTTTCTAAACACTTAATATCTTTTAAGGACATGTTCCATTTGCTATGTCTCAATTTTATTTGTCTGCTTCGGGTACATTTTGGGGGGGGCGGGGGTGGAGAAAATGAGGTCTCTCTGTGATAGCCCAGGCTGGCAGCCCTGCTTGCTTGAGCCTCCTCAGTGCTGAGATTACAGGGCTGCAGCACCACACTCAGCTGAGGTCTTTTTCTTTTTTCTTTTTTTAATTTATTTTGTCAATGGGCTCAGCTGTGAGGACCTTTTGCAAGCAAATGTGCTGATCTGATAAAGTGGCGGCCCTGAAGTTCCTATGGAGAACATTGAGCTTTGGAGGAGGACTCCTGCTTTCAACCTTCAAGTGCTGGTATTGGAGTTGTGGGCCACCACATCTGATTTCATGTTGTGCTGGGGGTCAATCCCAGGGCTTTGTGCTTGTTCATCAACTACACGACCCGCTGAGCTGCATCCTCAAGGCCAGACATCTTTTTTTTTTTGGTTAGGATCTCATCTTGCCCAGAGTGGTCTTGAACTCACAATTCCTCCTGCCCTTGCCTCTAGGTCCTGGGATTAGAGGTGTGTGGTACCACAGGATTATCAGGGGAGAGATCTTCTGACTTAGTGGGTTAAGGATGTTTAGAGAAATTCAGAGAAGCTGGCTGCTCTGTCGTATTTAGACTATCAGGACATAAGGAATGAGAGGTCAGTCTTAAAAGATCATACATTTTGTATGATTTCTCTTACATTTGCCAGATAGGCAAATTCATAAGGAAAGCCAGTCAGGCTACATGTGGTGGCACATGCCTTTAATCCCAGCACTCAGGAGGTAGAGGATAGCAGATCTTTCTGAGTTCAAGGCTAGCCTGGTCTACATAGTTCCAGGCCAGCCAGAGGCTACACAGCAGGATCCTATTTCAAAATAAAATAAAGCAGACTGGTGGCTATCTAAGGCAAGAGTAGGGGGGTGGGGTGCCAGACACCTTTAATCCCAGCATGTGGGAGATAGAGGCAGGTAGATCCATGTGAGTTTGAGGCCAGCCTAGTCTACATAGTGGGTTCCAGGACAGTCAGAGCTACCTAGTGAGACCCCCATCTCAAAAACAAAAAACAAAAACAAAAACAAACAACAACAACAACAAAAAAACCCAAATAAATAATAAATAAAAGTGTGTGGGGGGGAGTAAGACTGAACTGATGATGGATATGGGGGTTCCTGTTGGGGGTCAGAAATGGCTACAAAGGTAGTGCAATCCTGTGAACCTGTTAGAAATTGTTAGATGAGATGGATGGATGTGTGTGTGTGTGTGTGTGTGTGTGTGTGTGTGTGTGTGTGTGTGTGTGTAATATATATACTTGAGACAGGGTTTCCGTTCCCAGCTCTCACAGTGACCTTTAGCTCCAGGTCCAAGGGATCTGATGTCCTCTTCTGGCTTCCACTGGCATCACCCCCACAGTGAGCGCATGCAGAGGCGGTAGAGCGCTCACCTAACATGCTCTTAACTCTGGGCTCAATCCCCAGCAAGGCACAGACCAGGTCGGGTCACAGGGTGTGTCTGTAACCTCCGCATTCAGGAAGTAGGGGTAGAAGATTCAGGAGGTCAAGGTCAGCTATCTTCTGAGTTCTAGGCAAACCTGTACTACCTGCAACCCGATCTCAAAAACAATAGAGCATGGTGGTGCGAGCCCTTAATCCGAGCACCCTGGAGGCAGAGGCAGGCCGGTCTCCCGGACTTTGAGGCCAGCATGCTCTAGTTAGCAAGTGTCAGGCCAGCTTACAAAGAGAGACTCTGTCTCAATCTTTTCAACGATAAAATAAAGTGTGGGGGGTGGAGACGCGACTGGCTGCTCACCCAGAGGAGAATACTTTAATTCCCAGCACTGACGTGGCCCGCACATGTGGTTGTGACTGGCTGTCTGGGGGAAACACTCATATACATAGAAAAGAGAACTCAAATGTTAAAAAGGAAAACTCATGAAAATATAATCTATTATCACTAAGCCACAGTAAATTAATTCCCATAACCACAATATAAACAGCCTCTCTGGCTCTCCTCACCCCAGCTGCCTTTACCATCATGGTATTCACAAGTTTGCTCTGGAGCCGTCCGGATGTACGGCTATCAGTTTAATATCTTCATGAACGCTGTTGCTAGAATCGTTGCTGCAGATGCCTGAAAACACTTCCCTCCCAAGACGAAGTGGCCAAGAGTGGAAACACTGGTCACGAGCTCATCCGAGACAAGATAGCTGGTAATAACACTGGCATCTTATCAGGACAGGGTACAGGCTGCCAATCTCCACTTATAAGACACTCGGGACACATCACGATCTGTCACCTAATAAAGAAAGTAAGGTTTAATTTCCCAATTTTTATTAAAAACGGGGTTTGTCATCTTTGTCCGATATTTTCTTACAGAGATGAAATCTTACAACACAGCAGTGAAGTTCGCTGTAATAACAGCTTTGGGCAAATGTAAATTCTTCTGTGGTTATAAACTCGATAAGTTTTTGTTAATAAAAATGGATGTTTTCTTTATCCCGTGAGCCATGGACAAACATTTCCTGATCATTGAAATGATGTTTGTGGCAGGGTACATAATTATACTCACAGCCCTCAGGGTGCTGAGGCAGGAATATCAGGGGTTCAAAGCCAGCCTGGGCTACATGTCCAGTTCCAGGCTAGCCTCAGAAATATATAGAGATTCTGTTTCTAACAAACAAGCAGAAATATAAAAGTGACTTTTAAATTGTTAAGGAAAGAAGAGACGAAGAAGAGATGGAGTTTTTGGATAATCTTTGAAAAAAAATCTAAAAAACAGTTACAAGTCCATTTCTTCAAATCTTTATTGTTTGGTACTCTTTTGATGTAAAAGCTGCCATTTCTGCCTGCCCGGACCCTCAGCACTATTTATTCTGTTGTTTAAATGAATGGAAAGCAACTTCCCAAACAGCCAGCACCGTCTCCAATTACACAGAAAGCTCCAACTAGAATACATTCTATTCTGTATTCTGATACGCTCAGTTCCGGTCATCGTTAGTGCATTCTTCAGATAGCATTTCTCCCTTAGGTAGCACTCATGGCTTTGGAGAGTACTGGGCTGAATTTCGGGGAGCAGAATATGTCTAAAGGGCATTCTTTCCAGTTGGAAATAGTTCATAGTTAACAGCATTGGACACCATCAACATGTCCTGATATGGTACCAATCCTTACAGTTTCTCTCGAAACGATCTCTCCGAGGACATTGCATAAAGAGTGGTAGTGCTCTTCTTGGGCAATGGAGGTACAATAAAACTATCCTGTTGGGTATTTAGCTCTATCAGAGTTAAGCAAATATTTATCCAGTGGTACAGGAGTTCAATGACAATGTTCTTGAATTTCCAGACTTGAGTTCGAGAATGATCTGCATCAAGAAAAGGAAAAGTTAGTATAGATAATATAGTACTTGAATTATGAAGAAATAAATTTACATATGACTAAGGTTCATTAGCTATGTTGTGAATCAAAATCATAGCAGTATCTTGTTTACATATTTAATTCTAAAAGGTAGGTGGAATTTGATATTCTTATATAAGGGAATAATAGATAGCAGTTAACACTGAAAAAAGGTATATACATACATATACACATATACACATGTAGAATCTTATATGTATTTGGGTATGATTCTTAAAGGTTCAAAAATCTGTAAGCTCTATGATTTCATAAAGATAGAGTGAAAGGAAGCCAGGTGGTGGTGGCACCTGCCTTTAGTCCTAGCACCCGGGAGGCAGGGGCAAGCAAATCTCTGAGTTCAAGGCCAGCCTGGTCTACAGGGCAAGTTCCAGGATGGCCAGAGCTACACAGAGGAAACCCTATATCAAAAAACAAAAAGATAGGGCTGGAGAGGTGGCTCAGCAGTTAAAAGCACTGACTGTTCTCCCAGAGGTCCTGAGTTCAATTCCCAGCAACCACATGGTGGCTCACAACCATCTGTAATGGAATCCGATGCCCTCTTCTGGTGTGTCTGAAGATAGCGACAGTGTACTCACATACATAAAATAAATATTTTTTAAAAAGACAAACAAAAAGAGGTACAGTAAAAGTAATGAACCAGGCACGAAGGTGATAAGCCCCAAATTCATGATCACATTAGGAGGAAAGAAGATGGGGTCAGAGATGTGGAAAATCTTGACTGCTCCTATTATAGTTTATATCTTAACAAAACAAAATATCAGACTTGGATGGGCATGGCGATTCCCCTGTAATCCCAGCTCTTTGGCAGGCGGAAGCAAGACGTTTGTGAGTTTGATGCTAGTCTGAGCTAGATAACAGCTTTGAACCAGCCTCAGCAACTCAGGGAGACCCTGTTTCAAACCAAAATTTGAAAAGGGCTGGAGATGTAGCCAAGTGGTAGAGCACCTGCTTTGCACATAGGAAATCCTAGGTCGCTTCCCAGCGTTACAAAACACAGTAAAATGGATCTAATGAAAATAAGGCGTGTTGAGGTTAGGTATAAAATATTATTTCACAGTGAATACACTGTGCTTATTGTTTATACCATGATATTTGAAATATTCTTTAGTTGAAAGTTGTTTCAAGATATGTAGTTACTGTTGGCTGCCATTCCTATAGATTCCCCGGAGCCAACAACTAATATTTAGTGGACTGGCCCAATAGAAGGAGTACCTTAGAGTTGAATAGGTCTGGGTTCTAATTTTGGCTCAATCTCAACTAAATTTTGTGACCTTAAACAGATCATTTACTTGCTCTGAGCCTGTCTATCTTTTTGTAAAATAGGAACAGTACTTCAGGATTACTATGAGAGCAAACGAGAAAACATGCAGGAACATCTCTCTTCCCTCCCAGCACAGACTGACTTATTCATCATGGTGCTCTTAGTCTAACGTAGTGTTGACCCGGATCTGCTGATTTAAACAAACCATTATACATACTCATAAAACTCAGTGAGAGTTCTCTTCACTAAGAGAAGCATAACCATAATCTCAACCATCTACTAGAATTTTAAAACAGAACACTTTTATTATGTTTTATTTACTGATGGGCATGTGTGTGTGTGTGTGTGTGTGTGTGTGTGTGTGTGTGCCATAGCATGTGTGTGCAGACCAGAGGACAAACTTGGAGTTCTCTCCCTCCAGGGATCAAACTTGGATTGTAAGGCTTGGCAACAGGAACCTTTATTCATTGAGCGTCACATAGATCCCTGGACATATTTTAATTCCTGTCCCCTACCAATACAAGGAGCAAATTTCCCTAAACTGGGCTTGGCTTTAGCATGGTTTTGAAGGCTCCTCTGTGAGCTAAGGTGTAGCACATAGCAGAAAAGGCCCATGCAGTAAAAAAAAATTTACATCTTCATTTTTATTTGAAGCTGACTTTAAAACATGGGTACAATTAATTTTCTAACATTCTTTTTATACACACACACACACACACACACACACACACAGAGAGAGAGAGAGAGAGAGAGAGAGAGAGGCACTGTTTTTTCTCATTCAATTGTAAGTGTTCAATAAATGTTGAATTGAAACAACATTAAATTAAGGAATAATTTAATTTCTTTATTTCTAGTCCTAAAAGTTTTTCCAGATTACAGCTCAATAATATTAGTGACAATTATGAATAAAAACAAGAACAGATGCTAGTCATGAGAACACATTAGAATATCTGATTCATCTCACTTTATGGGTAATTCTAGACCAATAAAAATACCTACTTAAAACACAGAGGGCACGTTTGTCACCATTGATCCCTCTTTGTGCTAATTAGCTTCCTGGAAATTTTACAAAGAAATATTACAGATTTCCAAAGATTATTCTAATTATCTTAATGTTCCTGTGTTATACATCTAAATTAAATAAACGCACAGTTCACCCCAGGATACTCCTAGTACCAGTCCCAACTAATTTTCTGAGATAAAACAGCTCCCCACAGATTGTTCTTTGTGTCCCAAATCCTCAAAGAGTGCTCCGTTCCATCAATGGCTGTCGGTGATCTTGGCTGAACATCCCAGTATGGAGACCTTATCTATAACCATTATTAAACCAGTCGCCCTCTCCTTGGTGATTGAACGACAGGAGAGTGGAGAGAAGGGTCCTGTTGCTTACTTCCTGCTTTATTGTTACCAGGGATAAAAGCTCTGAACCGTCCGGGAGGTGGTTCCCGTTTCCCTTTCCTTTCCAGAGACCGATGTATTTACAGGGGCTTCTAATGAGCCCTCAAAGGAAGCCTCGTGCAACTACGGGACCATTACTGTTGGCTGCTACTGCCCTCTTGCGGTAGACAGGTGACTGATCCTCATAGATTGGCAGACAGTCCACACCCATCCTCCAGCAATTCTCTAGAGTCTACTTTTCTTTCTTCCTTCCACGACTCTATGAAATTATGACCATTTTGATTTGCCTTAACAATGCTTATAGACATTTTTAGGTACATTTAAGCTCTAAGGATTTCAGAGTAAGCCACTGAATAACGTTCAGGGATGTATTCAGTAAGCTTTTAATAGGGTATTTTTAAGTCCCACTTTAATCAAACCTTTAATTACTCAGGGAATTCATCATGCTGGAACTATCGGACTATAAAAAGCATGTTTTTAAATTAAACCTCAATTTGTAGATCTCTGCTTTGACACTGGATTAATTAAGCTAAATCCTCTGGGAAGCATAGACAATTAATAAAAACAGGCAAAGCAAAAAGACTGGAGTATTTAACTTCGAGTTCAAAAGCCGAATGCTTCCTTCGACTGCCAGCTAACCAGGGTCAGCAGCGTCTCTTGAATGCTTTCCTTCCCTTGAAAGAGCGAACCCCAAAACGGGGGACGTGTCTCTCGCTCCAATCGTGGGATGGGGTGCCCCCAAGAACCACAGGTAGCCATTCTTGATGTAAAAGCATGAGGTACCTTTATTAACGAGATCCCAGGTCTTAGCATTCCCGGGTCGGACCACGTATCCAGACACAGGAGACCGACCCCGAGCTTCCAAACTCGGGGGTAGGGAGGTTAGGGGCGCGATTTACACATGATTGGTCAATTCAAAAGGTGCACAGTTACTTTCGGCGCGAAATTACATCAGCAAAGGAGTACGTGCTCTCTAGCAGTTGGCTCATCTCACTCAGGGGGTGAAGGGGGGGGTGGCTACAGATGATCAATGTCCTGGGGCTGATAGCAAGTCCTATCTCTGGCTCTCCATCAGGCACGTCCCGCCCTGCACATCCGGACTCTGACAATGAGCAACCTTTATGAAACTCTAGTTCTGCACATCCGGACTCTGACAATGAGTAACCTTTTTAAAACTCTAGTTCTACACCCTGTGCGTTGTGTTAGCTTTCGTTCTCTATTTCTATTGCCAGACGCCCCTATGTCGTTTTAAAACGCAGTTCGTTAGCTTTACTGCTGCACACAGTAGGCTAGTTGAAGGTCAGCCCAGGGACGCACGCCTGGGCGGAGATGTGCGCATAAATTCCAGCGAGGATTTTACATAGGCAGGGGAACTCTGTGGGGATAGCTGGGGTCTTACTGTGCTCCTGTTGATTCGAATGTCATCCCAAAGGCACTGTCTTAGACACCTCCCAGGCCTATCGGGAAAGGATCGGTGTTGAACAAGGACCGAAGCTCATTGTTTTGAGTTATTTCAGCCGAGTGGAGGTCTGTCCCAGGATGAATCCTGAGTTCTCAACGCACGCAGCTCCACTCCGATTGTGAGCACGACTGCGCATGATCTGGACTTTCCACAACTTAGCCATAAAGCTAAAGTGTGAGCTTTGGGCCGTGTAACTTAGCTTTACAGAATTATGGTTTGGTGGAGTCACCTCTTGTCTTTTGGTGGCTGTCAAACCTGCTGCTATGCCCCCTTGGCAGTAGGACTGTCTCCACTCCTCTTCTCCCTTTGCAAATCACCTAGTGGCCAACAAATCTCAATTTTAGATCCCCACCTAGAGCTTTCTGCAAAATCCCTGATTTCTTTTCCTAGCTACTTATTCAGTTCTCTGTGCAGATATTCAGTAGACACCTCGACCTCATTTTGTAAAGTGTAAACTCTTTAAAAAACTTTTTGTGTGTGCGTGCATGTGTGTGCCATGCATGTGCCTGTGTCTGTGCGCATGTGGGTGCCCACAGAGGCCAGAAGAGGGCATTGGATCCCTTGGAACAGGAGTTACAGGTGGTTGTGAGCCACCATGTGGGTGCTGGGAACTGAACTCTAGTCCTCTTCAAGAGCAGCCAATGCTCTCAGCAAGCAAGAGCAGCCGAGCTGTCTTTTTTTTAAAGATTTATTCATTTATTATATATGTGACACTGCAGCTGTCTTCCCCACCAGAAGGGGGCCCGGATCCCATTACAGATGGCTGTGAGCCACCATGTGTTTGCTGGGAATTGAACTAATGACCTCTGGAAGAGCAGTCCATTCTTAACCAAGCCATCTCCAGCCCCAAGCTGTCTTTCAGCCTTGGCTCTTCATCTTCCCCACCAGAGCCCCATTCCTCATTTCACACACCCATTCCTCCAAACCATGGAATTGCATTCTCTGGTTCTCACCAAAATCTGTACTATATACCCTGCAGGCACTTCTCACCGTCTGGGTTGGCGCCGCTCCCGCCCGAATTCCTGCAGCAGCCCCAGTGACTGGTCTTTGACTCTCCCCTCCCAACCCAACCCTCCCCACCTCAAAGCCTTTTCTAACAGCGGCAGAATGATCCCTTATTTTCTCCTTCCCCCCTCTTGTCCTTTTTTTCTTCTTTCAACAGAATCTAACTATATAGTCCCAGGAAGCCTGGAACTCACTATGTAGACCAGGCTGGCCTTGAACTCGCAGAGATCTGCTTCCCAAGTGCTGGAATTAAAAGTGGGCCTCGCCCTGCCCAGTTCCTTATATTTCCTGATTTTATTTTTCAGGTGGAGTCTCGCCATGTAACTCAGGTTGACTTTTGAACTCATAGCCTTCTTCTGCCTTAGCCTTTGAGCACTAGGAGCAGGGGCCATGATCCTGGCCTTCAGTGATTCTTCCAGAGCATCAGCCATGTCATGAACGTCTCATAGTATAGTATGATGGTGTGAGGCTCTGATTGATTCGGCCCGCTGCCCCACCCATCACCCCCGACCTCATCTTCTATATGTCTCAAATTCTCTTGCTCTGTTCCTGTCACAGCGTGTGTGTGTGTGTGTGTGTGTGTGTGTGTGTGTGTGTGTGTGTAGGCATAGTCCTTTGCCACTGGGCTACATTCTTACCCCGTCTTGTTTATCCTTTGCTTTCCTCTGGACTCTAAGGTTTGTGGGGTTTCGTTTTTGCTTAGATAAGATCTCACTGTAGCTCAGAGGGAGTTGGTTCTGATAGCAGGCAAGAGCCACCATGGACTTGTGAGCTTCTTGAGATCAGGGACCTTGGTCAGCTTTATTCTCTGTTGTTCCTCCAAGACAGAGCCTGGCACATAATCAGCATTCCTTTAAAGTGGATGAGCAAAGGGTGAAGGAACAGCAGTGGTTACAGGATCCTTAAGTCGGCCATGGAGGCCTACATCTATGTATCCCAGGAGCCCCCCAGGGTTCAGAAAGGTGTCTAGTTGCATTTAGGAAAGAGAGTCCTATGACTCATCCTCACACTATAGCACTGGGTGACTTCCTCTCTCACTTCTAGGAACATCTCGGGAGTTTTGGGAGTGCAGCTTATATGGGGCTGAGAGTGTAGCTCCCCGATGAAAATGGCAGGACGCTTGGGAGGTATTCTAAATATGCAAGCCCTGTAGACTTCCTTTGACATCAGGTCCTAGAATTTGGGAATCGAGGCTTTTCCTCTCCAGACAGAGTAAGGAAAGAATCTTGCCATCCAGGAAGCTGGCAGTCCAAGATAAAGAACTTGGAGAAGCACAGATACAACAGATACAGGAAGTTGATTCACTCTTAAACACAGATCATCAAATGGAGATGCAGGGATTCAAACACCAAAGGGGAAAGAGAGGAGAAACCCGAGGGCAGAGAACACTTCAAGGCCCAATAATCAGGACCCTGGGAGACCCAAGATGAAATGTGGACGGCAGGCAGAAGAAGGTAAGTGCTTAGAGGACAGAGGTGCAGGGGCTCTCAGAGGGCAAACGCGCTTGCACCTCCCCAGTCCACAGGTTAGCAGATAAGACAGAGAATGGATCAGAAAGTAAAGCAAAGCGGCAAAAAGGTGGGAAACGGGAGAGAAACTAGGACATCCGTTTACCTATTTGCAGACACCGGGAATCAAGCCTAGAGCTTCATGCAAGCCAGGTCTACTACTTAGCTGTACTCTACTCACTAAACACAGGATTTTGAAGATTGAGTCTAGGAGAAGCAATGTCTGAATAAAGAATCACAATGGGAGAGGAGGGGGTCATCATCAGCCTCCAGGTCACCCGTGCTGGATAAATGACCAGCCTGCAGCTGGCTGAGCAAGGAAAAGGTTTGTGAAGGAAAAGATGCCCGCTTCCAAGCAGGCGCAGCTCCGGGCTAAGGCAATAGATTGGTGAGTGGAGTCCAGGTAGGGTGTTTAGCTCCCAGTGGGGCACCTTTGTGCAGCACACAACTTGCTATAGCAGCAACCTGGATGCTATGTGGGTGTCTAGGAGGTGGGGACCTGGGCTTCACAACGGAAAAGACCCAGCAAGAACCCAGACCCGTGGGTGGGAATAGCCACATCAAGGATTATCATGAAATCTCACAACTCTGGGGATAAAGGAGTGACTCTATAGCTTCCGAGGAGAAGCAAACATTTGCAAACTCAGAAACAAGGAAGGCTTCCAACATCTCAATAGCAACCTTGGAGCTTCGAAGGCCATAGAGACATTCCCACAAAAGTTAAACAGAGAGCCGCCATGCACCGAGCAACTCCACCCCTAGGATCTGTGCCCAAGAGAACAGAATACGCATCTGCATAAAAAACAAAACAAACGAACACACCATCACCACCACCAAGAAAGCAACTGCAAACAAAACGTTCCTGGCAATACAATCCTAAGAGTCAGAAACAAAAATCCCAGAGGCCCATGGGTAAGTGAGTTATAGCACATCCATGTATAGATAATCCAGGGACAAACAACTGACACAAACTGAAATGGACATGAACCCTGCAAACACCAGGATAAGCGAACCAAACGCCACTGATTGCATAACCCCATTTATATCAAAAGTCTAGACGGGCAAATCCGAGCAGACAGAAAGCAGATTCGCAGTTGCTGGGGAACAGAGTGAGAAAAGAGAGGGAGCGAGCGCTAATGGGCTGCAGCTTACTTTGGAAAATGTCATAAAATCAGATAGCGCCAGTGATTGGTGTATTATCCAAAACGAGTAGCTCAGAACGCGGAAGTGTGTGTGATGTGATTTATGTTTCTCTTGCTTTCTCTCCAGAGGATATCACATGTTCCAGGCTGGCTTGAACTTCCGAGGATGACCTCCGCTTAAGACCTCTCTGCCTCTACCTCCCAAGTGCTGGCATTGCAGGTCCGGGTCTCCACATCTCCTTTCTGTGGGATCGGGGATTGATCCTGCAACTTTGCATATGTGAGGCAAGGACTCTAACAAAATGACCTACACTCCAGGCTTGGTATCTCATTTAAAAAAAAAATGAGATATTTCATTAAAAAAAAAAAAAAAAAAAAGACAATGAATGGGTCAAGGTGTCTCTGGTTAAAGAGTTTCCCCCAACCTGGCGACTTTTAGAGAGGACTAAAACCAGAACCTCCTGAGTCTTCAACTCCTAAATGTCTTCAAAATTATTTTCCCCAGAAATCAAGTACAAGTGTTAAATGAAAACATTTTCAGACCTAAAATACCTGGAAAAGCACTATTTCTCAGAAAACCCCTACTGGAGGAGGGCTCAGAGGTCAAGGGCTTGCTTAGCTAAGGGTGGGACCATTGGTCCTAGACCCAGCACTTAAGAAAGAAAGAAAGGAAGAAAGAAAGAAAGAAAGGAAAGAAAAGAAAAGAAAAAGACAGGAGAGAGGAAAATGCTGTTGGGTAAGTACAGACGGTGAGAGACTTTGGAGCACCCAGTCCTGGATGGGACGTTGTCTCCAAACTCTTCCCCTCAAGGCTTAAGGTCTGTGTGGAAGAGGAGGCAGGAGCTTGAGGTGGGCGGGGGTGACCCCAATGAACAACATTTTCCAGACCCAACAAGGCTGCTACCATACAAACTCAGACTATGATAGGTCCAAGCTAGACAAAGTCTCAGCACAGAGAAGGGGAAGTGGACACAAAGTCCCAACCCTAAGGAAGAAGTTGTTTGCAGATGGTACCTGCTGGGAAAGGGACACTCAGTTTTCTCCAGTGGGGTGTCCGTCCACCCCACTCTAGACCCTAGGCTCTTCCCAGCAGATCCAGTCCCAGGCAGAACCTATGAGATCGCTGGTGCCATCTCATACTGATCCGGTTTCCCGAATGAGAGCTTTTCCTTAAAGCTGCAGGAAGGCCATACAAACTCTGAACTATAATAGATTGCCCTGCCACAAGGGGACTCTCCTGATACAAACAGAAAGATGTGCCCAGAGAACTCTTCCTTCCCTCAAGCACGGAGCTTAGAATTTCTTGATATAACTTCATCTAAACGAGAGAGGACTGATATATCCGGTGACCTGTGAGCTTTGTTGGTTGCTACAGAGACTGAAAACACTAAAGGGTTGCTGGTTTAGAAAGGGAAACCTGCAAATTGTTGGTTTTTGGCTGCGTCCCGGTCTGTCACCTGCAGTTCTGATTTCTGCCATCGGAGGGCACTATCGGCAAGCAGAACGCAGTATTTTCCGTGGTGAAGGCTGCTGAAATAAAGGCTAGAGTTCAAAGACTGGGCGAGTAGTGGAAATTTGCATGCGTTCTGAGCAGAGTGTGCAACTGCAGGTGGCTCTAACAGGCAAATCTGAGGTAAAGTCTGAAGAGATTCTTTTGAGGCATTGTGCCCTGCCAGAGGAGCCTTTAGCCTCTCCCGGGGTTGGGGGATGTAAGGACACACACCTGCAGGGTATAAAATGGCAAGGCCTGTCCCTTACGCTTATTCCTTATGTCAGAGGGACTGGATTGAAGTTCGGTGGGTGCCTATGCCCTTGTCCAAGAAGGGGAACATTGCTCAGGAACACAAGGAACCCTGGCAGTAAGCTCTAGGTGGAGAGGCTGACAAGTTGGTGGGGTCCAAGAGGAACAAGGTCACAGGCTGTAAGTTCTCTCACAAAGGAAGAACCAGAGACTGGAGGTGGGGGTAGGGCTAGGGAGACTAAACTTGGAGCTAGGCATCCTGGGGACAGATACAGGTTTCTCTGGACTTCAAAGTCCTCAAATATAGAATTAGTATATAAAAGTATACACTGGAAAGGTATTAATGATACAGGTCTGTAATCCTAGCCACTTAGAAGACTTAAGATAAGAGGATCACAAGTTCAAGGCCTGCCTAAGCAATTTAGTGTGACTTCTTCTCAAAATAAAAAATAAACGGAGCGAAGGAGGTCTAGCTTGGCAGTAGAGTGCTTGCCTAGCAAGTATTCAGTAACACACACACGAACACGCACACGCACGCGCGCTCGCGCATGCACACACACAGACACACACACACACGAACACACGTGGCTAACAGTAAACAGTATCCAGTTGTTTTTATTACTGATGGTACTGATTCCCTTGAACAGAAGCTTAGAAGTCAGGCCTGTGGTGCCTGTGAATGCAGAGGCTCCCATGAATGAGCTCAGAGTCACTGTCGCTCACATAGAATCCCAAATGGGATTTTTAAACCAGATTCACACTACTCATGGTGCACATTAATTCTTTGCGAGTCTTGTGTCCTCTCCTATGCCCAAGCTCTCCCAGGCTTTGGGGAATCCTCACTTTCCTAGAAACATCTCTATGACGTCACCACACCACAAGCTCAGTGCTCGCCACCTCTGTGTCTACAGTCTGAGGAGAGAGGCTACCATCCCTGCCATTGCTTTTGTCTTTCCCTTGTCCTTAGGGGTCTCTCAGTTCTGAGCTTCTCAACCTAACGTATGTACCACAGAAGCCCAGAAAGCCCCTGACTTGGTGGAGTCTCCAGAGAGAGTAGGGGAGGGAGGAGAGAGCTGTTTTAGGGAGTCCAGAGAAGCCTGGATCTGTCCTCGGGATGCTTAGTCCAGGGTTTATCTCTCTAACCCTCCTCATCTCCAGGTCCTCCTTTGGAGAGAATTAACAGAGCCATTTCACTGTAAATGATTAGGGGTGTTTTTGTTTGTTTTCTTTTGGAGACTGAGTCTCAGATATAGCATTGGCCGGCCGGCCACTGGCCTTGACCTTGCAGATCCTTCTGATCCTGCCTTTCACCGGGGGTCAGCGATTAGTTTCTCCTAAGTTGCAAAGTGGAACAAGCATTTTTCACTTAGTTCCCTCGCACGCCTGGCCTGGGCCGTCAGCTGGAGGAATCCACACGGCGAGGACTTCGCCTGTGTGTGTGTATTTGCTTTTAGGTGTGGCTGATTCTCTGGCAGGTTCCTTATTACCTCCAACCCGAGAGGCTCCTGGCTCTGCACTCTTGCTGACTCTCCTCTGAAGGGGGCCACACTACCAGCCTGTATACACTAATGATCTTTAAAAAAATCCTTGTTCTTCATTGGAACTAAAGATAGAAGACTTTTTGTACAATGTTTGGTTCTCACTGTAGCTCCTATCTGTCCACTTTGAGATGATGGCCTTGCAATGTCACCCTGGCTGGCTCTGAACATCCGGGCTGAAGCCATCCTCCTGACTCAGCTTCCTTAGTAGTGAGAGCTATTAGAAAGCTCTGAGTGAGTACAAGCAGTCAGTGAATGGAGACAGGCACACTTGTGAATCCCTCTGTGTGGCACAGACACTTTGGGGAATAGAACAAATTGTAGATTGTATCTTTCCTTTTAGAAACTCGTGCACAATTTTACTCTCCTGTAAACTCAGTTCAAGAGCCATTTTGGTTTTTACTATAATGGAAATCTCACAGAGTTTTGCTGTTAGTGTATATTTAAATTATTAGGTAGAACCTTACCTTGGATATATCTTGTAATAAGCTCTACATTGATCTCCACATTGCTAGCAGTTGGATCAAGCGCACAGATTTCCTCCACTAAGTACTTGTTAATGTGCTGTGGACAAAGAGAAGCTATGTGGTCACCCAGCAGAAAGGCAGTGCCCAGCTCACCAGCATACACAGTCCCACACAGGTAAATTCTCAACAGGCAAATCCCTGGTGTCAGATGTCAAGACCATAGTCAGCTTTGGGCTATATGTTTGGGGTCTACAGGGGTCGTGAGAAAGGATACAAAAGATGGGCTTTTAAGATGTCAGGTGTGGGTGATGAGGACGTTAGGGGAAGATGCTTGCATCTGGACGCCGAGAGTTTCACCGTTATAATTTGCATACTAAAAATCACCCCCAAACTCACAAATTTCCATCTTTCCCACTCTTCCAAGTCCCTGAAAGGGTCTTTGTCCTGCTGAGAGAACAAGATGACTCCTTTCAGGATGTCGTGTATAAGTGTCACGTTGGCTTCCACCTCCTGGGGACTGAGGTCTTCTTGAAGGAAGTCGACAGAGTGCTTGTGCTCATAGAGCAGCAGCGACACGAACTCCATGGAGTCGAGGAGGCGGAGGCACCCCCGCAGGTCCTGCAGCATGGTTCGGAAGAAGAGGATCCCTGCCCGCTTCACCTCTCCTGCCACTTCCATCTCTGGAACGACAGACACTCTAATCACACACATTACTCCTGCACAGCGTTCCGAGCCAAAGAAAACCATGTCCCATGATTTCAAGCCATTTTAGTTTCTCTGATCATGAAAAAAAACAAAACAAAATAGGATTATATCTGATGTACCATTTAGGGATAAAAACGGAAAAAACACAAACAAACAAGCAAAACCAAGTCTGAGTTTTATAATTAGGACTTAGGGTGAAGGCTTCCTCCATCATTAATTATATTGTCCTTTCAACATAATATGTATATTCAATATATATATATACTTTTGTGGGAATAGAGCCAATCCTACTTCTTTGGCAAGGCATGGGAATTAAATGAATGCACTGCTTAGTCTTGTTGCGCCTGGAAACACAGCCTGATAATCCTAGCTATGTGGAAAGCTGAGACAGGGGGATTATGAGTTCATAGTCTTCCATGAACTTTATAGAAAGTTCACGGCCAGCTTGGGCAATGTAGTGAGACCCTGTCTCAAAATAAAAATTAAAAATAGGGCTGGGGCTGTAAGTTAGTGGTGGAGTAGCTGCTGTGAGGTGCGGGTCTCAGGGTTTAGTCCCCAGTGCTGTGAATAAAAGGCCTTTAGACTCAGTAGCTGTACATAGTGCACACTCCCAGGACAAGCATCCCGCCCCACATTTCTTGTTCTCATCTTAAGTGATGGTCCTGCACCAGTCTCTGAAGGAGCTGGTGTCACAGCTGCTGTCACTCTGCCTGACCTTCTTTCTTCTTACCACAGTCTGTGTAGCAGCTACAAATCTACCTACTTAATCTCTTCTGCTCCATTCGACATAATCCTATTTGGTTCGTTCTAGTCGAGGGCTTCCGTTACCTTCTTCTAACCCACTCTTAGATGAGCTTGTGCTATGGGTAGCCTATGGTACATGGAGCAGTCACTCGTCTTGGCCCAGCCAGGGGCTTGTGGCTGAACCTGGGGGTGGGGGTCTACTCTAGCCTTGCAGCTTTTAGCCCTTTAATCTGTAAGCTGAGAGGTTGGATTACTGGACGCTGTGTCAGATTGTGGGGGAAAAATAGGTGCAAAGTTCATCTTTTTACCATCCGTTCTTTACCAATCCTCATTTTCCATGCCTGGCCAATGGGCTATGGCCACTGTCCTCACGAGATTATGACAAAGGCAACAGGCGTGCATATTTATGTGCTTCCCAGCAGATGGGCCATCTTGCCTCTCACTGGAAGACCCCAACTGAGACGATGACATGATGACTCCTTGCCCTTTGCTGGGTCACAGAGCACAAACACTCACATGGCTAAGAATGCTATCTCCTCTCACAGAAAGATCTACACGGTGAAATCACTAACTTTGGAAAGTATACCCTGCCTCTCAGTGTCTGTGGTTTCCTCCAAGCAAACCACGAATCCAGACTGTTACCATATTCACAGTACCTAAAACCATTTGTTTCTCGATTTCTCCAGAGACTTCGCCCAGTATTTCATAGGAGACGTTTTGGATCATCTTCATCATTTTCTGTAGGTCTTTATACTCTTGATATACCAGCATCCGACTCCGGCCAATGTTAACATCGAGGACGCCCATAGCCTCTCCGCTTGTCTGGCGAAGTGGAATGACAATGTGGGTTTCTCCACCAGAAGAAGCCAAAATAACTTCTGAAGTGTCTGTGCATTTAAAGAGGAAGTCCCTGAAACCAAAATAAATAAGCATAGGTCTCTTACAGCCTGGCCTGTATGGGGCATTCCAAATCCAAATCCACAGAATATCTTCTGCCCGTCTTGCTTCGATGCACTCGTCAGGGTCCTTTCGTCTCCCCAGAATGCAACAATTTCACATGGCTCACCTCAGTTGGATACGTCTCTGGTTGAACAGCAGAGTGCCTTCCCTGACGAGCTCACTAAAGCTAGCAGTCCCAGTTGTTCTGTACCATGAGGCTCTGCCTCGATGTCTAACATGGTCTAGTTATACTTATCTGAAAGGTGTTTTTTTTTTTTTTTTTTATGTGTGGACAGTCTAAAATGTGTTAGATGAATGCTGGAAGGTTCTCTAAAAGCAGAGCCTGAAGCAAGGGTGCTCATGCCTGTCACTGATGAGGAAATGCTCCTTGGAGAAACCCGTGAGGGACAGAGGAAGCAGGATCCTGTCTGCCAAGTCCAGTCCCAAGGAGATCTAGGATGTCAGTTATACCAAAGACTAAGTCTGATTCCAAGGCAAGGGAGGGCGTTTGCATCCCAGCACATGTCTGTCCTCAGCTGTCAGCTGCTCTGGATGTGTGGTGGGGCCACGGGGTTGGGGAGAATTCAGGGTAATCTTGGGGAACTGCTAAAGGGCTCTAACCATGGAAGGAGGATTCCTTAGAGAAAGTTTCTCTGCAGGAAATATGACATGGTGGCATGGAGGCATGGTGGGGGACTGGGCAGGGTGGCTACCTACCTGCTTCAATGAAAGATTTAAAAATTTTTTTTTCTAAAATAGCGCCCCTTATCCTGTTTGTGCTGGTGACGAGAAGAACCAGTGCGTTCTAGTGTTCACAGAACTGTGAGCAAAACAAGGGTTGTTTAGTAAATTTAAACAGTACTGAATGAGCTGTTAGAACAAGTTGTGTAGTAACCAGGCCGCGTCTTCACAGCCATGATCATGCTAGTCGGATGAACCGGATGTGCCTCATACCTGAAGATGCACGTTCTCCTCGAGATAGTGGGGGGATCTGCATGGATTTCTGCTACATCGAGATGATCTGTAAGCATCATATTGCGCAAGACATAGTCTTCCTGAAAAACAGGAAGAGATCTCATTGGAAATCAGTGACTGGATCTTTCTGGGATGCACAAAGAGAGGAAAAATCAGGGAAGTTTAAGTGAGTTCTGGTTTTAAGGACATTGACATTGTATATATTCGGGGCCATTAAGAGAACCATATCCTAAAAAGTAAAAGTTTTCAAAGGAATAACATTATTTTAATACATAGATTTAAAAAGATCTGATAGAGCTACATGCTTCTGTTTTTTTGTTTGTTTGTTTTGTTTTTTGTTTTTGGGGGGGTTTTTTTCTTTTTCTTTTCTTGTTTGTTTTGTTTTGTTTTGAGAAACGGTTTCGCTACGTATCCCTGGCTGGCCTGGAACTCCCTATGTAGACCAGACTGGCCTGAGACTCAGAAAGATCGTCTGAGTACAGAGTTTGAGAGTGTGTGTCACCACAGTCATCTGTGTGTTTATTGTGGCTGCTATGGTAGTACACGGCCGTAAAACCAGTGCTTGGGAGGTGGAGGTGGGGGGATCATAAATTTAAGGTTAGTCTTGGCTACACAGTGAATTCCAAGCTAGCCTAAGTAAGATACCACCTCACTAAACAAGAAAAACCATTGGAAAACACGTAGAAAATATATACGGGCCCATGGAAAGTAAGTATAATAAGAAATACTTTCCAATGAAGTCATTTTCTCTACTACTTTACTACAACTATTCTTTTTTTTTTTTTTTCTTTTTTTCGGAGCTGGGGACCGAACCCAGGGCCTTGCGCTTGCTAGGCAAGCGCTCTACCACTGAGCTAAATCCCCAACCCCTACAACTATTCTTTTTTTAAAAGATAGTACCTTTTTAAAAAAGATTTATTTAATTTATGTACGAGTGCTCTCTCTGCATCTACACTTGCTTGCTAGAACAGAGCACCAGATCCCATTATAGATGGTCATGAGCCACCAACCATATGGTTGCTGGGAATTGAACTCAGGACCAGGTGAGATGCAGGGTCCACACCTCAGGACCAGCTTACCCACCTGCCATAAGTGACACTGGCAAAAGGGAGGGGTGCTTCTCTCCTTTGCCCATACCACCCCATGGCAGACAAAGGGTGGGGCCAGCTCTCCTGAGCGCATGCCCTTGGGACCAGCTCTCCCCCACCCCGACCATCAGGGTCAGCTCTGTTGGTGTTATAGAGGTGAAGGGTGGGGCCAGCTCTGCATTGGGCCTCTGGCAGAAATCCAGACCAAGGACATTTGCACAGCCTTTGGTGTTAACATGGGTCTGGGATATCAACACAGACCTAGGTTGCTGTAGGACCCAGACATGGCCCCCTGGCAGCAGCCTGGGCCCAGATGTCCCCATGGCCTTAGGTGGTAGTGTGGGCCACTCAGATCAGCATGTCCCCCTGCAGCAGCATGGCCCTTAGTTATCCAAATGGTCTCCAGCAGCAGCCCAGACCACGGACATCTGCTTGGCCTTTGGTGGTAACTCCAGCCACGGACAGAGACATAGCTGCAGCAGGACCCCAAAATGGCCCTGGGTGGCAGCCCCTGGACCAGGACCTCATCAGGACCTCCTTATATCTGCCTGTTTGTCACTGCCATTGAGTCTCCAGATCCATCTTTCTACTCCTGGCCTTGTGTTCTCTTTCTTCTCTTCACGTCCATCTTTCCTATCTCCCTGTCACACATCTGTCCCTCGCAATGGCATTGGAGGCAGACGCTTGCAGTCTTTCTTCCGGGCTGCCACGGGGGCCAGTGTGGCTGGGGCTGGCGCCAGCACTCGCTTCTTGATAAGCTTTTTTCCCAGTGGCTTTTAGGACCGCGCTCTCCCGGTTATCCTCCTAGCGGACTGACATTCCTTTTTCATTCTCCTTGCTTCATCTCTATTTCCTTGGCTTCTAAGAAGTTTTCAACCTTTAAGACACATCTTGGTAATGTCTTAACTTGTAAGTTGTGACACACTGAACGTGGAAGGTACATAAAATTTTCATCATTAAGGTGTGACGACCAAAGTTAGAATGAACTGAGATGTTTCCTGCAGCCCCTGCCCGTGTTGTATCACGTGATACACACATCATGCCACACATCACCAAGGAACACTGCAGTGTTTTCTCTTTGTGTAGAAACACTCTGCTCTTACAGAAATGTAATGCTTTACCTATGGGAAACAAAGACTTGTTTATTCTTCTTTCATATATTACATCTGTACTGCAGTTTCCCCTCCCTCCTCTCCCCCCAGTTCCCCACTCCCCACTTTCCCAACTCCCTCTTCTCCAAACCACTCCTCTTGTTTCTTCTTAGAAAGGGGAAGGTTTCCCAAGGTTATCAGCCAACCATGGCATATCAAGTTTCGATAAGACTAGGCACCTCCCCTCATACGAAGGCTGGAAGGGTTAACCCAGAAGGAGGAAAAAGGACTCAAAAGCAAGCAAGAGAGTCAGAGACAGCCCCTGCTGCCACTGTTATGAGGATGACCAAGCTACGCAACCATAACATACATGCAGAAGGCCTGGGTCTGATTGTCAGTCCAGTCTCGGTGAGCCCCTGTGACCCAGGTTAGTTCATTCTGTGGGTTTTGTTGTAGTGTTCACGACCCCCTGGCTCCTGCAATCTTTCCTCTCCTTCTGTAGGATTCCCCAGGTTCTGCCTACTGTTCGGCTGTGGGTCTCTGTAACACTCCGTTGTGGAAACATACCACATTTTCTTATCTATTCTTTGGTTTGGGACATGTAGGTTATTTCCAGTTTCTGGATATTAGGAATAAAGCTGCTCTGAACATAGTTGATCAAGAGTTCTTGTAGTAGGATGGAGTGTCCTTTGGGTATATGCCCAGAAGTGGAAAAGCTGGGTCTCCATGTAGATTGATTCCCAGTTTTCACAGAAACGCTATATTGATTTCCAGAGTGGCTGGAAAAGTTTGCACTCCCACCAGCAATGGAGGAGTTTTCCCCTCGCTCCACATCCTCCACAGCCTGAGCTGTCACTTGTGTTTTTTATCTTAGCCGTTCTATCAGGTGTAAGGTGGACTCTCAGAGTCGTTTTGATTTGCATTTTCCTGATGGCTAAGGATGCTGAACATTTCCTAAGTGTTTCCTGGCCATTATGGGAATTCTCTATTTAGAGCTATACCCCATTTTTAATTGTATTATTTGACTAGTTTCTCGAGTTCTTTATATATTTTGGGTATCAGGCCCCTGTCGGGTGTGGGGTTGGGAAGATCTTTTTCCATTCTGTAGGCTGCTGTTTTGTTCCTTTGACAGTGTCCTTTGCTTTACAGAAGCTTTTCAGTTCCAAGAGGTCGCATTAACTGTTGACCTCAGTGGCCGAGCTATTGGTGTTCTGTTCAGGGCGTCGTGTCCTGTGCCAGTGCATTCGAGGCTGTTCCCCGCTGTCTCTCCGATCAGGTCAGTGTATCTGGTTTTATGTTGAGGCCTCTGATCCAGCTGGGCTTGGATTTTCTGCACAGGTAGATGCACATTCCTCTACATGCAGACATCCCGTTAGACCAGCACCATCTGTTGAAGATCCTTTCTTCTTTTCCATCGTGCATTTATGGCTTCTTTATCAGGTCTCCATAGGTGTGAGGATTTACATTCTAGGTTTTTCATTCGATTCCATTGACCAACCTGTCTTTTTATGCCAATACTATGCAGTTTTTATTACTATAGCTCTCTAGTACAGCTTGAAATCAGGGATGGTGACATCTCTGGAAGTCCTTTTACTGTAGAAGGTTGAAACAAAGACTTTTAATATTTTTTGACCATTGTCCCTTAGCATTTAAGGATCAAATTAGTATATCTTTGGATAATGTTGTGTTTGAATATTTGATTTTATAAATTTCTGTTTGAGTTGCTTACTTGAGTTTCATAAAAAATTGTTAAATGACTTTTCATTTGGGACTAGGACACAGTTCCTGACATACGTCTGCCTTTTGTATTATGGATCTGTGCAAAGCTGCGTCTTAGATTGGTGATTATAAAATCAGCACATCAATCAATCAGGAAAACTGTTGGAGATGTTCTTTGTGGTACTGCATCAAATATTCAGCCAAGCTTTTAATCCATCTTATCAGTTCCCAAACTTTCTTCTCCTCTTTAATAATTTTACATAAAATTATATATATATCAAAAGAATTTTCAAAAATGAATTTATGATTTAAGACTAGCAAAATTTTGGATTTATCAACCTATTTTTTAAAATACTTATTAGGTTGTGTAAAAATTTCTTGGGCAAAAAGGAGGTTGCAAATAAAAAATACTTAAGCCATGACCCCTTTGTGGACGGAATGACTCTTTCATGGAGGGTCTCCAAACATATTAGAAAACACAGATATTTACATTATGATTCACAACAGTAGCAAGATTACAGTTATGAAATAGCAACAAAAATAACTTTATGGAACATGAGGAACTGTATTAAAGGGTCGCAGCATTAGGAAAGTTGAGAGCCACTGCTCTAGGGGCAGTTGAGGGCACTGCCATGCTGAAGCTGGCGGCAGCGGGGGTGGGGGGTTAGATGTCTCAGTGAGTAAACTTGGCACCTGCCTGATGACCAGAGTTTGATCCCTAGGATCCACATGGCTAAAAGAAAACTAATGTCTGGAAGCCGTTGCAGTCTCTCCTGGCCGTGCCATCATGTGGCTGCTGGGAAGACTGTCATTCACTTAACCTTTCAGCATGAACGCCCCTGAGCAGGGAGACCGTGTCTTTTGTCTGTGCTGTCAAGATACTAAAACCAAACACTGGGAAGCCTCAATCCTTGTTTACTGGTTTGGGCTATTTTGCCCATTTGCCACAGTTGTTATCTTCTGAATCCTTCTCAGACCCCACTTTGGCCTCACTAGGGGGCAGGGGGAAGTAGCCTGTCAGACGGAGTGCATTACAAGGTCTGAGGACAATTGAAACCTCCCGTTCTGGTCCTAATCTACACCCAGGACTGATGCAGAGACAAGAGAGTCTCAACATCTCTATCAAGCATCGAGAGCTCTTTATGTACGCTTGTCTCCTCTCTAATGTCAAGGCTCATCAGTGTGACCGAGCCACTGAGACAGGGAAATGGGCGTTCTTTCTTTCCTTTCCTGACCACGTCTTACTATGTAGCTTAGGTCGACTTTGAACTCACCAAATACTCCAAAGTTCTGGGACTATGGGCATGAATGACCTTATCTGGCCTTACTTACTTCTAAAGACGACACCTTTTCATCAGCCTCCTGATGTGGAAAACGCTAGCATTAGAGGTGAGTAGAAAGAAGCAAAGTGAACGTGGAACAAGCATTCATTTTACAGACGGGAGTCCTTAAAATGCTTTATTGCTATGATGTAATTGGGTCCTAAAACAGCACTCCAGACATTTCCTGCATTACTCAGACAATTCTGGCATGTGTTGCCTCTCGGGCCAATGGCTGTATCCCAGGGTGAGTCAGAAGAAGTTTTCTTTTGTAGGCTTCAAAATTGGGACTTGAAATACAATTATAATTCGTATATATGCATGTGTCCCTGCTTATCTATATGTGTACTTCATGTGGGCAGGTGGCCACAGATGACAACGGAGGGTGTTGGAACCCTGGGAACTGGAGTTACTGGCAGCTGTGAACCACCTGGTGTGGGTGCTGGGAACAGAACCTGGGTCCTCTGCAAGAGCAATCAATGCTCTTAACCACTGAGTAACTTCTCCAACCCAACCCACCCAAATTGAAACATCTGTCTGTCTGTCTGTCTGTCTATCTATCTATCTATCTATCTATCTATCTATCTATCTATCTATCATCCATCTATCTATCAACTATCTATCTAATATATCCTCGAGTATGTTTGCATGAGTTCATATGCATTATATGCAGGCTGCAGCCCATGAAGATCAGAAGAGGGCACTGTATCTTCTAGAACCGGAATGGCAAGTGGTTGTGAGCCACATTGTGGTTTCTGGGGATTGAACCTGGGTCCTTTGCAAGAGCAGCTAGTGTTCTTAACTGTTGAGCCATGTCTCCAGCCCCATCCTTTAAACACTGGGACTTTTAAACTCAATTGTTTCCTAAGTATCTCACTTGCCTGTGGGAGAAAGCCTATCTTCAGGAGGTCTGGGATTTGCTCGGCTAAATCCTCACCCAGTGTCTTTCTCACCTACGTGTGTGTGTGCAGGTGTGTTTGCCACATGTGTGGAGGCCAGAAGACAAGTCTCAGGAGCTGATTCTCTCCTTGTGCGAACTGGGGAGCAAATTCATCAAACCTGCAATGGAGCATCTGTATCCATTGAGCCATCTCCCTGACAGACTCTTGCTTTTTCTCCATGTTGATCAAACAATATTCCTTTTACCCAAGACAATTTTAATAGATACTTGTTATGAGTTGGGGTCATACTTGTCTTTATTAGTTTCTTTTGATGTGTGTGGTTCTGGGATCAAACCCAGAGCCTTGAGCATGCTAGCAAGGGATCTACTACTGAGCCACATCCCCAATAATGACTCTTAAATGTTAGCAAGACACTAATATTCAATAATGGTATAGTATTGGGAAGGTGTGACATGGCCGGGCCTCACCTCCTCTTCTGAGCTAGGTTCGATGAAGCACGTAGTGATGGTGGTGATGCCAGCCGTGATACCGAAGAGCCACCTGATGCCGGTGAGCACAGTGTGCAGAATGTGTTCCCTGCTGTGAACGTAGTGATAAGCCCTGCTGAAGGCATTGGCAACACCCTGTGAAGACAGACGATTACTTGCATATTTTTGTA
This sequence comes from Rattus rattus, assembly GCF_011064425.1. NCBI lineage: Eukaryota > Metazoa > Chordata > Mammalia > Rodentia > Muridae > Rattus > Rattus rattus. Next base: position 95,789,259 of record NC_046162.1, read on the forward strand.
AATTACATAGTGGTCATCGATGATTGTCTCTTAGATTTATGATTGACAAATTAGTTAATAAGTTCTCCGAGAAATACTCTTTGAGATTCTGCTATGCAGAAAGGATCATAAGACACCAAAAGTGTAGAGAGGCCTATACATTTTTAATGCTTTTTGATTATGTGCAGCCAGAAGAAGATAAACTTAGAAAGGAAAAAGAAATCTTTCAAAAGCTAAGATTTTACTCTAGAATGTTATGAGTTGTCCTTATCTGATATCAATATTATTATTATTTGCTGAGACAGGTTTTCATTATGTGGCCCTGCCTGCCCAGCCTAGAACTTGCTATGTAGACCAGAGCAGAGATTCACTTCTGTCTCCCAAGTCCTGGAATTAACCTGGCTCCCAATATTATTATTTTATATTCATAGCCTTCAACATCAGGGCAACTGAACAGAATATGTTTGGTTTCAAGACCTATAAATGCCAGTTACAGTCTTCCTGTTAGCACAGGACTCTTCCATAGAGAAGGGATAAATGGGAAGCCCATAAAAAAACTCAAAGAAACACAAATTCTTCAAAATCACACACACACACACAGAGAGAGAGAGAGAGAGAGAGAGAGAGAGAGAGATTGAGATTTAGGTCATCTAAGGGTAACCTACAGTTGTAATTTCCAAGACTAGAGCTAACTCATTTATCATCATTTGGTCAGTCTCAAGGATGAGACTTCTTTTTTTTTTTTTTTCCTTTTCTTTTTTTCGGAGCTGGGGACCGAGCCCAGGGCCTTGTGCTTGCTTGGCAAGCGCTCTACCACTGAGCTAAATCCCCAACCCCAAGGATGAGACTTCTAAGCCGTTAGTTTACAGCCAACGTTATACTCCACCATCTGTTTTATCCTATCTTTGTTGCATACTAGACATGAGAATGAGTCGTACTAAATGAGATGATCAGAGAAAGAACCCACCACTGTCCTCAGTTGTCCAGCATAAGGTGAAGAATAGGAGAAGTGTGTGTGTGTGTGTGTGTGTGTGTGTGTGTGTGTGTGTGTGTCAAACTCACACAAAGAAAAGGGACTTCAAGGGACAAAGAATACTGGTGCAGTGACCTGCCACAGGCCACAGACCCCGGGCTCCACAAGCTTTAAATCTTCATTGCAATTTCTATCCATAAACTTAGATCAAAATGTTCTAGCTACTTCACAGTCTGAAACATGCCTGTCATTTTCTTGGTCTAATTTGAAGACATGAACTCTCAAGAAATATTTGGGCTTCTTCATTTTCCTCAGAAATGATGACACCAGAATCAAGAGCTCTGAGGATACATATCATATTTAGCATCCCTTGTGGAAAGAACAAAGGAATCGATAGGGAACATTATTAATAAAAACAAATACATCCCTCTGCCCTAGCTTTGGTTTTGTTGCTGTGAAAAAATATCCTGACAGAGAACAATGTAGGGAAGGAAGGGTTAACTCGGGTTGCAGTGTGTTATTTCAGGCAAGTCAAAGCAGGAACTTAAACTGGGTAAAGCATCCGTCCCATGCACAGTCAAGAGGAGAGAGAGTAAACTCTCCTTGCTTACTGCTATGCTGAGTCAGCTTCTTCTCTCTTACACTGCTCAGCAGCCCCTGTCTTTGAAAAAGACACAGACCCCTCCCACTCCCCCCATCTTTACAGTGCTGCCCACAATAGGTTTGGTCTTTCTACATCAATTAACAATCAAGATAACCCCCTACAGCCATACCCACAGGCCAACCTAGTCTACATAATTCCCCACTAAGTCTCTCTCTCCCAGGTTATTCTAGGTTATGACAAGTTACCAGTTTAAACTAGCCAGCACACCCTTCTGCGGGTCCATTCCAGTTTTGAGGGTCTCAGTGGTTTGGTCTTTTGTTCTGTTACAAAGCATCAGTTTCTAGGACTGAGGCTCATATGAGCAATATTCCAGAGAGGCTCAGGCATGCATGTGTATCCCAGTCCTTCTACAAATGATAAGGAACATGTCAAGAGGCTGCAACATACAGGAAACATGGCGGGACTGTCTACATGCAGTATCTTCCTTTCCTCCATTCCCGGGTTGACTCTCAAGACATTCAGAGAAGCTATTGACCGCTGTGCTTGCAGACCTCTAGCTTACCTGATAGAATCTGATCTCATGAGGTAAGAAGATGTTTATTTCACGAGGATCTCGGAGCGTGTCAACTGCCAGGACCCCGAAGATCCTCATGTATGCATCCTGAAGAGGCAGGGCCAGGAACGACCCATTTTGCTCATTCTTACTTCGGGTACTGTTCCAGAAGAAGATGTTTCCATGGTGCTGAACTTGGGGCACATGGATTGGCTTGCCTTCATCCACTACTGTAAAGCTGTTGAAAAGGGACCCAAGGAAAGGAAAAGTCACAGGCTTTAGACTAAGCCACAGAGAAAACAAACTCTATGATCTTAAGCATTATGTGGAGGAGAGGTGGATCACCAGTTTGGAGGTGCTGACTTAGAAAAATTTTAAAGATAGTCTTAGGGCTTGAAGTGTAGTTCAAAGGTGGAGGAGTGATTTCGGGGCATGTGTGACGCATCCAGTTCAATACATACATATACATACACGTATACATACATACATACACGCATACATATACATACATGCATGTGTGTATTAGTACATGTACCAGATGATGGGGCTACATATTGTGGAGCCAACCTGGTAAAGCTGAGCCCCTAAATGGTGAATCATTTCCAGAGTGAGTTCTAGAAATGATCTGGTAAAAACCATTTGAAATCACAAGGCTGGAGAGAATGGTTCAGCAGTTAAGAGCACTGCTTCTCTTGAAGAAGATCTGGGCTCAATTCCCAGAACCCACATGGTGGCTCATAGCCGGCTATAACTCCAGTTCTAGGGGCTCTGACACCCTCTTCTGGCCTCTACAGGCACTGGACATGTAAGTGGTACACACACATGCCGATTTACTTCAGAAGGCAAAATACTGCTTTAAAAAGACACAACCAGAGCCAGGCCTGGTGACACATACCTGCAAAGGAGCACTTGGAGGGGAGAGGCGGGGAGATCAGGAGTTCAAGGCCAGCCAGAAGTACACGAGAGTCCTATCTTTAAGACTTTACAGAGAAAGAAACCGACTCTTCAGCGAGTTCTTACCTGATTCCCTTCATGTCCCTGTACAGCACTTTGTTCAGGACAAACGGAGCATCATCTAGAGTGCAAGCCACATTCCTCAAGAGAACGTGCCCTCTCTCAGGCAGGAGTACGTTTTCCTCTAGGAGGGAAATGTGAGCACTGATCTTCTTATTTCCGTGAGCTTCAGCATCCTGTGGCAACATATTTCTGGCCATGAACTTGTCAGCAGCTACAGAAACCCCCAATCTGTTTGCCCGCCTATGTGGGGATCTGGCATCAATACTTTTATTGACTAAATGGTGCAGAGATTACCAATCATGATGGGCAGTGGGGAAAAGGCTGAGACCACGTTGCCCTTCAAACCCGAGTTTTAGTCAGCGGAATGGCTGTCTTATATGTAGTTAGATTGCTTTTTCTGAAAACAAACACACCCCAAGCCAAACTAAAACCTCTTAGCTATAATCAAATTCAAAGGTTGAAAACTTAGAGCCTTCGGAAGCACAGTCAAGTTGAAGGTGAGGGAGTTCAGTAAAAGGTACTGACTTGAGAGATCGGGGCAAGACAGCGCCTGTGTTTTCCTCATCTTTCATCACCGAAGCATGAATGAACTAATGTTTGTAAACAAAGCTCTCAAGGACCTGTTTTAAGTTTGAAAGAGATTTTTCTTTATTTTTATGTTATGTGTATGGGTGCTGTGTGTGCATGCATGGACCTGTTCCACGCGCATGCTTGGTGCCGGCAGAGGCCAGGAGAGCACATTGGATCTCCTGGAACTGGAGTTACAGGTGATTGTGAGTCACCTTGTGGGTGCTGGGAGTCAAAACTGGGTCCTCTGCAAGTGCAACGAGTGTACTTAACAGCTGAGGCGTTTTTACAGCCTTAAGGAGTTCTTAACCATTTGGACTTGCATGTCAAGATTAGGTTTTGCTGTGGCATTCATCAAACAAAATTTGCTCCACCCCAATAGCCTCCTCTCTGCTTTCAGGTCACACGTGGACCTTCCCGTTCCCCTCGCCACGGCCCCTCTGGCGCCCTTCCTGTATACTCAGTCTTATACCCTGTGATGGCTATTCTTGGTCGTCAACTTGACTACCTCTGAAATTAATTGAAACCTAAGCTGGGTATATCTGTGACAGATGTTTTTCCTGATTGAACAATTTGAGGTGGGAAGACCCACCTTAAATCTGGTTCTTTTGAGACATAGTTTAAATCTAGGCCACGTCGTCTGGTGGAAGCCTATATAGTTAAAGGACATGGAAGGACAAAGTGTTGCTCTTTGCCTGCTCGCCCTCACTCTCACGGGTAAACTCATTCCTTTTCCGGTACTGGAGCCTACTTCCTCAGGATTCTGGCGTATATTGAAGAACAGCTGAGATGTCCAGCTTTATGGACTAAAGAGACACTGGATCCTTGGACCTCTGTTGATAGACATTCATTGTTGGATGTGCTGTAAGTCATTCTAATAATCTATCTATATACAACTTTTTTGAGACAGACTCTTTCTATGTAGTCCTGAATGTCTTGGAGCTCACTGTATAGAGAAGGATTGCCTCAGTCACAAAGATCCTCCTGCTTCTGCCTCCTGAATCCTGGGATTAAAGGTGCGTGCTATACCACTGAATATATACGATGTGTATGATGAATATATAGGAGGAACACACACACACACACACACACACATACACACACACATCCTATCATTTCTCTGTTGAGAGAATCTCTTAGAAGCATCACTTGTCAATAATAAAAAAGCCTATGGCCAATGAACTGAGGCAGGAAATAGCAGGTAGGACACTGGCAGGAAGAGAGAGAGGATTCTGGGAAATAATGAGAGGTGAGGGAGATTTGGGCTGGGATTCGGAGGAAGAAGCAGGCGGGGTTGGAAGGAGAGGTAACTAACTGGCAGATAGATGAACTCAGGATAGAATAAAGGGGAGATTTGCTCAGACTTGGACGTAAGAAGATGAGGAGAGATAACTAACTGTGTGGAAACAGAATAGTTTGAGTGGATTAGATAAGTTATGAGGTATGAGGGAATGAGCAAAGCTTGTGGCCTAGGAGTGCATTAACGGAGAATTCATCTCAGAGCAAACATTCTGGGAGCAGAGGCTGGAAAGAGGAAAAACAGGATTTATTTTTTACAGTTTCTCTAGAGAACCCTGACTAACACATTCCCTTTATTTACATACAGGCATCTAGGGTCTGCATATGAGAGAGAACATGAGATTCTTGTCTTTCTGAGTTTGGGTCACGTCGATATTTCTAGAGTGCTCCATCTTCGGGCAGACTCTATAAGTTCATCTTTCTTTACAGCTGAGCAAGACGCCATTGTGTTTCTGCACCACATTTTCTTTATCCGTTCTCCTACTGATGACCATCCACACTGCTTCTGTTTCTCTGCTACTGGGAAAGGTGCAGCCGCGAATGCTGACATACAAGTATCTCTGTGGTAGGATAGGGAGTTCTTTAGTCTCCGCCTAGGAGTGGTACAGCCGAGCCGCATGGTGGTCCTCCTTTTAGCTTTGGAAGACCATCCGCACTGATTCATACAGCGGCTGTACTGGTTTAAACTCTCATCAGCCCTGGATAAGGCTTCCTCTTTCCCCACGTCCTCACCAACTTCCGTGGCCATTTGTTTCCTAATCTCAGCCATTATGACTAGGGTGAGACACATTGTAAAACTAGTTTTAAGTTTTGTTTCCCTAATGGCTAAGAATGTTGAAACTTAAAAATCGTTAGCTATTTGTCTTTCTTTTTCATCCATTTATTTACTTATTTATTTTTCTCTCTCTCCGGATGTAGCCTGGGCTGGCCTGAAAGTCTCCCTGACCAGTCTGAAACCCACTTGGTGGAGAGAGAGAGAGCCACCCCCACAAGTTGCCCTTTACCCATGCACTTTACACCTTTACACATACTCCCCAGTGTGCCGCTCAAAAATAAAAATGAAACTTAAACAATTAAAAAGTCTGTTTTGATGGGTGAATTGTTCCGCAAGTCTCATGCTCAGTAAATGAAGCTTGGGCTGCTGTGCGTCTCCTGGCTGCCATTCCTCAGTATCATTCTTTATCTCGTCTCGTCGGACTTGACTCTCAGAACAAATGAAAGCCCAGGCCATCATTTCCACCCCTTTCTGTCTTTCTCCAACCACCCCGGCTTTATCTCGCTTAGCTTGCCTCATCTTAATCCATTTATTTAAAGATAGAACTTTACGTAACCCACCCGGCCTGGCCTCAAATTCAGAATATACCCAAGGATGATTTTAAAATTCTCATCCTCTTGGCTCTGCCTTCTGAGATTGCAGTAAACGCCACTCACACCTGAGTGAGAGAGAGCTGGGATTGACCCGGGAGCTTTGTACACACAGGGCTTCCTATCAGTCACACTACACCCCTAGGTTTGAGTTGTTAATAGAATCTGATAATAAATACATCATCTGTAGCAGCCATCGCTCACTGATTATTTTTTTGCAGCATCCAAGTTTTTCAAGCAGATTTTGTGTGTTCCTCCTGAACATATGTGTAGCCACTGAATGTCACATACTGCAAGTAAACTTAGCTTTCTCTTATATGACCTTAGGGAGCATACCTGGGTGAGGGCCTTGAAGGTTTCCGTGTACACCGGCTCCAGGGACACCCCACTTGTCTCTGCAGCATGTTGGATCTGATGGAGCCATTTCCGTCTTGCACAGTTCCTTAGACCCTCAGTGTGGGTCCTCTCTAAAGAACTCATCAGGAATTCCACAACGTTTTCCAGAACTTGGTCTTCATTGCCCCTGAGTTCAGATACGACCAGTTCTATGTACCTCTGAAATTGCTTTGAAGACAGTTTGACTTCATGACCAGGACTCGGCTTTGGAAAGTTTATGTGCAGTTTAGCTAAAAGACAAAAGTGAGAAGTAGAGAACAGACTGAAGGTTCGTTTTCCTCTCACAGCAAGCTAAGGCCTTTAACATGTGTGCTCTGTGTGAAACCAAGCACATTAAAGGTCTTTATGAGCCCGGTGACTGACTTCCTACGCCATGTTCAGCATGACTTTCATGCCGGCTACGGTTTTGTTTTAATTCTACTGTGCGGCTAGGTCCACTATGGCTCCCTCATTTGTCTGTCTTCCATGTTCTATTCTCTTCGCTTTGGCACTGTCCCTTGTTGCCACTCATTTCCACTCTTACTTTTATAACCCCAAATAGATGTTATCTCTTTAGAGTGGACTTACTAATAATTAATGCTTCCTACATATTTGTAAGACTCAAACACAACTTGCTGGGCTGGGAATATGGCTCAGTGGTAGTACTCTTGTCTCACATTCACAAAGCTCTGGGTTCAGTCTGCAGAACTGGAATGCATACCAGTATGAGCACACACACACACACACACACACACACACTCACTCATGCAAACACACATACAGACACACACACACACACTCATGCAAACACACACACACACACACACACACACACTCACACACACACGGCTTATACTCATGCCTATAATTCCAGCATTTAGGAGGCTAAAGCAGAAAGATCACGAGTTTTTGGAATCAAGCCTGAGCTACTGGGGCACTCTCTCAAAAGGCCAAACCAAAGCAACTCCCACAGTTTGCATTATGAGATTCCCTGGTCCAAGTTCCTATTTGAATCTAGCCTCGTCTCAAAGCACAGCTGCCTTTGGTGCCATCGAAGGATGGTTTGTTCCAGTATTCTCATTCCACTCACAGTCCCTGACCATCGCTTGCACACATCTGTACCTACACTTTTAAAATTCTATCTCTGCAGTGTTCAGGATTAAAGTCAGAGTCTCACACTTGCTCCAGAAGCAGTCCGCCAATGAAGTGGGCCTCAGATCTTCTCTTTCATTCTCCTTTTTAGAACTTTATTATTTTATGTATATGAGTGTTTGCCTGCATGCATGTCTGTGTATCACATTTGTGCTTGGTGCTCCTGGAGGCCTGAGAGGGCGCCAGATCCCACAGAACTAGAGTTACAGAGGGTTGTGAGCCACTAACTATGTGGGTACTGGAAACTGAACCTGGGTCCTCAGGAAGGGCAGCCAGTGCTCTTAACCTCTGCTCCATCTCTCCAGGCCTCATTCACTTTCCTTTTGTACAACTATGAATCTACTATCAAACATGAACTTAGCTTCTGCATCCCCTCAGCCCTGTTCTATCCCAGGTTTCCTTTCAGCTCTTAACTGAAATTTGTTACATAACAGCAACTGTGTTATGACTGTTACAAAGTTTACTTTTACCTGTTTGTAAACATTACACAAAGACTATCAAACCACATGTAATTTTCTTGGACTTGCTTTTAATTTTTAATGTTTTACTTTTTCTTTTCTTTTATCCTAAAATGTAATTTACTTAATTTTTATTCTTTATGTTTATAGGTGTTTTGCCTGTATATATGTTTGTATACCACATGTATTCCTGGTTCCCTTGGAGGCTATCTCTCCAGCCTCGTGCTTAAAATAAGATTATTTTGTGTTTATGAGTGTCTTCATGGTTGTATGTGTGCGTGTGTGTGTGTGTGCATGCTTGCGTGTATGCCCATGGAGACAAGAAGAGGATGTTGGATCCCATGGAACTGAAGTTACAGACAGTTGTAAACCACCTGAAGTAGACACTGAGAACTCAGGTTCTCAAGGACTCTGAGCCACCTTCCCAGCCCTAGGACTTGCTTTTTCACTCAATATTATACTACTGTGTTCCTCGGGGTGTCCCAGTGGCTTTGACTCATTTATCTAAGCCACCGCATTTGTATAATAACATCACCGGTTATTTGCTCTCCTGGCAATGTGAGTTTGGGGTATCTTTAATATTTCACTCCTAGGAACTGTACTACAAGCATTTTGGCACATGTTTCCTAGTGAATGTAAAAAGTATTTTCATATTATACATTAACAAGCCATAGGGTAGTGGGGCAGTCGTGGCACACTCCTTTAATCCTAGCACTCAGAAGGCAGAGGCAGATGGATTTCTGAGTTCAAAGCCAGCCTGGTCTATAGAGTGAGTTCAGGACATCCAGGGCTCCACAGAGAAACCCTGTCCTGGAGAAAACAAAACAAAAAGTAAGACATAGTGCATGATGGTTTATAATGATTAGCAACCAGATAAGATCAATACTTACTTTGGTAGTAAGTCTCAGGCATACCTATTAGGGAGTTTTAGATTAGGTTAATTGAGATGGGGCAGGATGTACCCTGAATGTGGGTGGCATCATTCCTTGGGCAAGATTCCTTAAACTAAATAAAAAAGAAACAAGGATCTGTTGTGTCCTGTGTCCTGACTGTGGTTGCAATGCCAGTGGGGACGGCTGCTTCCTTCCCCCAATACCACACTTTCCTCACCATGATGAGCCCCGCTTCAGCTGTGAGTCAGAATAAACCCCTCCTTCTTTAAGCTGCTCTGATCTGGTAGTTTTGTCACAGCCGAGAGGGGTAACTACAGATAGAGCCTTGTCCTTTCCTTGTAAAGTGGGTTCTAGCTCTCCTATCAAATGTCTTCCACTGTGGCTTTTCCCTCCCTTTAATGACAAGAGCACCCATTCAAAGCCACCTATTTCACAATTAACAGCCACCATCTGGAACTCATAGCCATCTTGTCACGTGCAAGCTCTTACTTCTGTAGTTGAACATTCACTGCTTTTAGCTCGTTAGCACCGGGGACTTTCCTCCTAGAGTTTGCCTTTATCATTTTGCCTTGGGGAAAACCACCCTACTCTCATTGCAGCTTATGAGCTTGAGTGGGATCCAATGTAGAACACGGACTCCAGGGTCACTCTCAAGGCACAGAACATTCTGTGCCTCTAGTCAGAGTGGCTGGTTTAGTATAGAACACACCAGGCCTTTTCTGTTCTTCTTCTTCTTCTTCTTCTTCTTTTTTTTTTTTTTCCTCTCAAGACAGAATCTTACTATTTAGCCCTGGTTGGCCTGGAACTTGCTATGTAAACCAGGCTGGACTTGAACTCACAGAAATCCACTTGTCTCTGCTTCCCAAGTGCCAGGTTTGAAGGTGTTTACCACCATGCCTGAATGTCAGACTTTTTGCTCCAGTGATCAGGTGGAGGATAGTTTCTGTTTTATTCCTTTGACTTGAATGATCCTGAGGTATTGTAAGCCTGAATCTGCTTACCACAAAGGAAAGGGTTGTATGACAATCTGGTCAAAACAGAGCAGAGAAAGGGCTAGGGTGAAAGCGAGAAGATAAGGAGAAACTGGACACCTCCTAATTTCATATTTGAATCCCCCAAACCCTAGTGCTCTTAAGCAGCCTGGATGTTGCATGAATGGGTAGGCTCCTCTCTTTCCTGCTGCTCTGGGTTGGGTCGTCTATTATTTGAACCAACGGCATCCTAAGGGGTTCACTCTCTAAACAGATTAAAAGTGCCTCATGAAGCAAGCTGGGTGGACAGTTCACACCTTCAATCCCAGAATTTAAGAGGGAGGTAAGAAGATCTCTGTGAGTTCAAGGCCAGCCTGGTCTATATAGTGAGTTGCAGGATAGACAGGGAACCTGTATCAAAACAAAACAAAGAAAAACAAAACCAACCAAATGGAAAGGCTCTCTCTTCCTGTTCTTTGTTTGCTCTTGGTTCCTGTCTCTTCTTGAGCAATGTTGTCCTAAAGCCAGTACCTTGGGCAGAATGAAGGAAGTGTCTACTTTTGACCAGAGCTCACCACTGAGAAGGGTGTCCTTTGGGGATAGTGAGCATGGGTTATCAGCGTCTGAGCAGTGCAAGGGTGATAGTGCAAGAGCAGCCTCGAGCCACTGCAGTGAAGAGAGTGGTGGCTCCGTGGATAGGCTAGACTAAGGTGTCCAAGCCTCATTTAGATTCCAAATGCTAAATGGAGTGAATAGGGTATCCAAATGGAGGGGCATCCTGGTCTAAGGAGTTACAACCTAAACAAGACAAAGAGAATATTTACAGCAAAGGGAAGCCCAATATGAGAAATCTGCCTTAGTAAGACTTCATGTAGCAGTCAGCTGAGCGTGGGCAGCTGGAGCCTGAATGGGCTGAGGAGGGCATCTATGGGACTAAAGAGCTTGGCATACGTGGAGCATTAGAGCCTAAGAAAGATGCTAAGAACACCCATCTGTGGAGCTGGTGTGGTGAGGGGAAGGAATCTATAAAGGTGGGAGAACGTAAACATGGGTTCTGTTGGGCCCATGGGGCTCATGGCGACTGAAAGCACACATGGGATGGACCTGGGCCCTGCACATGTGTAACTGCAGTGAAGCTGGGTCTTCATGTGGGACTCTTACAGTGGGAGCAGGGACTGTCTCTGACCACATTGCCTGACTTTGGATCCCTTTCCCCAAACTGGGCTGCCTTGTCTAGCCTCAGTAGATGTGTCTAGTCCTACTGTAACTTAATGTGCAAAGTCTGGTTGACATCCATGGGAGGAAGTGGGAAAGAGGAGTGGGTAAGGGGTGGGGAGGGGAGAGGGAGGGACTGGGAGGAGAGGAGGAAGAGAAAGCTGCAATTGAGGTGTAACGTAAATAAATAATTAAAAAAAAAAAAAAGAACGGGTTCTGTTTTGAATTGGACATGGAGGTACTGGTGTAAACTCACGATTTTTAATATCAGGAGACAAAGATGTAGAGATGTCGTGTTTTATATTCACACAACAATGCCTGTGAATACGCAAATACACGAAGATACTCCAAGACTCTGGAGAAAGAGAGCAGAGCCTTGGGACAAACCAGCATATGTCTAACTTAAATCTTGACTTCTAAGTACCACTTTTCAGTAAAAGATACCAAGGCTCCCGGGAAGTTAATTATTCCAGGATGGAAAAGGGTGAAGCAAAGATTGAACCCAGAAGATCTCAGATCAGAAAGCAAAGAAGAGCTCTAAGAATGATGGAGTCGTTAAAATGGCAGGGAAGGCTGTCTGAGGTTTCTTTTCAAACCGAAAATACCTATTTGCCCTGTGGCTCAGAAATCCGCAGCGTCTCAGAATCTCAAGAAAAAATATGCCGAATGAGAGAAGGCTTTCTGTAAAGAGTATGTGTTTTGTGTGACTCTATTTTTGTGGAAAGATAATGGTAGAAAAAAACTCTCTGTGGTTGCCTTGGGAATTGTGCTGTGGGGACTGCATGGGAAAGGACACGAGGAGCTTTTTTGTTCTGTTTCTCTCAAGAAGCATGAGCTACACTGCTCATGGATTCCTCAGAACTCAGCAAACTCACACTTAAAAGTTGCACACCTAATTTTGCACCAAGAGGAAAAAACCCAGCTAACTAAATATTGACCTCATGTTAATGGTATTCAGGAAGAGGCATACATTTTGCTTTAAGATGTATCAAAAATTACAGAAATAGGTAGATGTCAAGAGCCATTTGCTGGCTTCTGTGAAAGCCTGCCTGTCAGGCAGAGTCAGGTGAGGCCAGGGTCTGATGGCAGATTTCCTGGCCCCACTGAAAAGCATGGGATGATAGGGAATACACTTGAAGCTCAAGGGGAGGGGCTGAATGTCCTGTCAATCTTGGAGGAACAGGGAGGGACTTGGAGGCCTCCGGATAGGCACAGATATCGAATGTACATCAGCCGTTGTCTCTGCTGGCTTGTGACTTTGTTTCCCACGACACTGTACAGGATTAAAGATTAAACTCCAGGCTGCCGCAGTACTAACTGGACAGCCCTCCTGATTTAACTGTTGTGTCTGAGTCTTCTTTCCTATAATCCTCACCCCCCCCCTGCCCCTCAGGACGGCTGGGCCTGTACAGATAGAAGGACAAGGAGTGGATAGAGCGGTAACAGAAGTCGTGGTGTCGCTGGCAGAGCGAGGCTGAGGGTGGATAGTCAGACGCCGTTAGAGTCTTTCAGAGGGGCGGTATGCTTGAACATTTTCAGAATACAGTGCTGAGGGTGGGAAGATGAGAGGCCACAGGAGCCAGACAGAAAGGGCTAAATCTGGGGCAATATGAGCATTAAAACAAATAGTGAAAATATCAGGTTACAACCCAGTGACTAAAACAAGAGACGGCTATATGCTGTCATAAATGAAAAGTTTGGCAGAAGAGAAAACTTTCCTAAGTTTTCAGTAACCCACACAATACTATTCACAAAGAAGTAATCTTCTTTTTTTAAGAGAGAAGGTCTCATGTATTCCTGATTAGCCTTGAACTTGCTGGTTCTACAGATGTGTGCTGTACCACCTGGTTTATGAAGTGCTGGGAATCGAACTCAAGGCTTTGAGCCTGTGATTCAAGGACTCTATGCCCAGCCCAGCAGGTATCATTTTAATCAACTTATCAATGTTATTATCATAGGATTTTGAATAGAATTCGATATGAATTATTGATGATGTATTCTGACCCTGCCGAGAGGTGAATAATCTGGATTTAATCACAAATCCGTGTGAGGCGCATACTACAAACAGCCGGCTTGCAATCTCCAATGCGTCAAGGGCGCGGTAACTGGGAAGAGACCGAAGACTTTCTTAGTCCTTCCTAATGTCCCAGTTTTCTAACTCCTTCCCCTTAAAAAAGTTTTATGTCAGCTAGGAGAAGTAAAAATATAAGAAAAAAAGAAGAGAAAAGGGGAGAGAAAAATTACGAAAGAGAATAAAAACTGGTGCTAGAGAGATGGCTCCGTGGTTAAGAGCACTGGCTGTTCTCCCAGAGGACCTGGGTTCAATTCCCAGCATCCACATGGTGGCTCACAACTTCTGTAACTCCAGCTGCAGAGGATCTGACCCCCTTGTACAGACGTGCATGCGGACAAAACACCAGTGTCCATAAAATAAACAAACAAATGATTAAAAAGCCCCCTTCCCAAAATAAAGTTTTAAAAAAGGAGAGAGAATCAAAGCTAAATATACTGAAGAGGAACTTTAGTCCCAGCCAGACTTGAAAGCTTAGAACTTACAAAAGCGGAGAGAAACTAAGAGTTGAGGCTGCATGGTTTGGGCTGTGCCAATGATCAGTTCACAGACAGGGTCAGCCTGGGCTCCAGGGCTGGTGAGATCACTGTAACACATCGCGTTCTCCATGAAGAGGAACGCGGGTTCCTGTGCATCCGCACGCTCTCCTGCTCTCACTGCTTCCCACTGAAGAACTCTAACTTCAGCCTTGAAGGCTTAGTGAAACTCTGTTTAAAAAAAATAACTGGCATTTAAAAAGTAAAAAAATGGGGAGGGGTGTAGAGAGATACAGCTCAGAGTGCGTGACCATCATATACGAGGCTGTAAGTTAAATCCCAGGACTGAAAGAAGAAGAAAAAAACTAAATATACCAGCAGGCTTGGAAAGGTATCCGATACATTTAGAATCTCTCTCTCTCTCTCTCTCTCTCTCTCTCTCTCTCTCTCTCTCTCTCTCTCTCTCTCTTTCTCTCTTTCTCTGTATGTGTGTGTGTACATTATTCATGAGCGTGTGCACTTGTGCATGCTGGTGTGTGTGCAAGTAGATTAGGTATTTTTCTCAGTTACTCCCAATCTTATTTTTGAGACAGGGTCCCTCACAAATCCGGAGCTCACTGGCTGACCAACATGCTCCAGGGGTCCCCAAGTCTCCTCTCCCCTGGTGCTGAGGTGCCTGACCTAGCCCAGAACCTGGCTTTTATGCAGAGCCTATGCTTACATAGCAAGAGCTTGACCAACCGAGTCACCTCCCAGTCTCGATTGCTTGTTTTTGACTGTGTGGGGGTGGGGCACAGTATTGAGAAACTGAAAGCCAGGCTGTTGCTGCATCTTAACAGGAAGATGTTAATCGTTTACCTTTCTTCATAGATTCTCTTTCCATCCCCTCCTTGTACGTATACAAGAGATCGTCAATTTCATTCAGATCCAGAAAGCCTGAGCCATCATTGTCCCACTTCTCAAAGAGGGCTTCCAGGAGAATCCTCCGTCGGACTTGGAAGGAATTCCGTCTAACCTGGGGTACAAACAGGATAAGAAGTGCATAGTCTTCATCCTGCTGGCCGGCATTTCGCATTTAAAGGAAGTGCGGCATTTTTTTCCCCCCTTATAGAAACAGCTTTGCTTTGGGATAAGGACAATAGAGGGAACCATAGAGACTGATTTGAACGCCTTCACTTGATTTGAACTCCATTTCACTTCTTAAACAACAACATCCAGGGATTCTCTGTGCAAGACCAAAGCCCTTCAGATTGGAAAGGGTAATGTGCGCTTTAAAGATGTTTGACCACTTCTTTCCACTCCCTTCCTGATTATTCAAAACTCTTAAGGGAATATGTTTTATAATAAAAAGGAATGAATAAATGACAGTGTTCGAATAACAACAACAACAAAGCTGTGTTAAAAAAAAGATATTGTGAGGCCAGAGAGACAGCCCAGCAGTTACAAGTACATCTGGCTATCATTCCGGAAGATCCAAGTTAGAGTCTCACATCTGGCGGCTCACAACTGCCTGTAAATGTAGCTGCAGGGGATCCAAAGCCTCTGGCCTCCATAGATACCTACATCCATGTGCACAGACATAGACTTACACACATATGTGTGCACAATTTAAAATAAAATCTTTTTTAAAAGGAAAAATGTTTACATTTAACATTTACTTAACCTAACTTTGATTTTTAACAGATTTTTTTTTTAGAACTATCACTAAATAATTTTAGTGATTAGATAATGGACAATGATTGAACTACTAAAGAGCTTGATTTAATTATAAAAATAGTGAATATACCAGCCATGGTGGCACATATCTACAGTCCCAGCACCCAGGAGGCTAAAGCAGAAGGATTATGAATCCAAGGCTAGCTGGGCTACATACATAGCAAGATTCAGTGTCTAAAACCAAGGGCTAGAGGTATAGCTCAGTGGTCAAGCCCTTGCCCAGAGCATGCGAAACCTTCGGTTTGATCCCCAGCACAACACACACACACACACACACACACACACACACACACACACGCACAGACACAAGTAAACAAGTACTTTTTGATTAAGGGAAGGAGACTGCATTTGAGGAGGCCAAGGGGACATGAAGCCTGGACTTAGGCTGAGATGACTCATAAGGACAGTGAGCACCTGAATAAACATGGGGAAACTAGTCCCTGCATTTCCCACGACAGAGTAAGTTGCTCATATAAGATAGTGCGTGCACACTTATTTATCACTCAAGAAAGCAGTCAGTGTTTAGGGGGACATGCCACTGGGGGCCCATGAATAAAAACACATCCCTAGTAAATGCATCCGCACATGCTCCCACAAGGCAGACAGTGCATGCACACACACACACACAAACACACACACACACACACACACACACACACACACACACACACACACACCTTCAGGCCTCCACACCTACACACCTCTGCACCTCGGGCTTCAAAGGACAGAACAAACCTGTACCATGGGCCATCTCTTGCCAGAAGCAAGCCTGTCATTAGGAAAATGAGTTCTCTGGAGTCTGGCTTACCAATCAATGTTTTATTTAATGGCTATGCTGGGTTGCTTTTGTTTGTTTTGGGGACAGGGTTTCTCTGCATAGCCCTCTCTGACCTGGAACTCCCTCTGGAGATCAGGCTGCCTTCAAACTCACAGAGATCTGCCTGCCTCTGCCTCCCAAGTGCTAGGATTAAAGGCATGTGTCACCACATCTCAGCTTGGTTGTACATTTCTAAAGGGACAGCACACTGGGAAGAACCGAGGTTGGGAACTTACAGATAATAGTGACCTATTGTTGCATTGGTAAATGTTACCCACCTGTTCTAAGGCTTTAATTTTCTCTTGCTTTGTTTCAGAAAAGTTCTTCTGAAAAAAGGAGACGAGGTTCTGGCTGACACTTAAGGAGGTGTCTTCACCAACAAATGTCTCCAGGAGCTGTACGAACTGCAGCAGATCCAGGGAGACTCCATCGAAAGCACTCCTCCCTTTGATTCCCTTGTAAGTCTGAAAACTCCTAATAGTTGCATGTAAGTCTGTGAAGCAGGAAGATACACCAGGCAGTAAAGTAATTGCTTCTCTCAAATCTTAGGGGAAAAGTAAGTACTCGTCATGGTAGACACCCATCACTTTTTTTGGGTGACCAAATACAAGGTTTTGCATATTCTAAACAAGAGCACAACCACAGAGCTAAAACCTGGCTCTGACATCCACTGGTTTTGCCTCTCGGGAATCCATGTTCTCTGTATGACGACAGCAACTATAGTTTTCACCGAGGGAACAATTCTCTTCCAATGCCAGTTTAGAGGGGGAGCAAAATGGCACTGAGCCTTCCCACCCTTGCTCCTTAGATGGATGATGTAAGATTTGGCCAAGAATTTGTATATAACAACAATGCAACCTACTCTAGGCCAGTGAGAGCTAGCCAGCCTCAGCACTATTTTGAGAACCACCAGGGTAGTTTTTGGTTTGTATTCTGATTGCTGAATTAGTAGCATGTAACACATACATGGATGCTCTCTCTTGTGGTCATTTTTTGAGACAATGTGAAGGGAACTGCCCAAAATCAAGTGGCTGAGAGAGCATGCTCTCTGTTTGAGCTGCTGTGTATAAAGCAGTAACATCCAGACTAAGCAGTTAAATGCTTTAGTAAATGCTACACATCAACTCCTCTTCCTAAGGTCATTGGCTAATGTATTTGTCCTGAAGCTCATGCCATCTGTCTGATTGTTCCTAAGTTGCACTCATTCATAGATTCAATCACTTGTGCTCCTGTGCCTCCTATGAGGGATCTGATGAACTCAGAAACCATCATTTCTCATGAGATTTTAAAAATGTTGTCAAAACCAATTGACAGAGATGAAGAACATGATCTTGCCAGTCATAGGAACTTGACAAACATTACACGTGTTCACTAAAATATTTCAAGGACAGAAAGCGTTATTTTGGCTTTTGGAAAATGACTCAGTGGGTAAAGTGCTTGCTGAGCAACCTTGAGGGGCTGGGTTTAGACTCCTAGCAGCCATGTAAAAACTGGGTAAAGTGCTTAAATCCCAGTGCTCTGGGATGTAGACAGGCAGCTCCTGGGGTAACGCTGAAATGGTGAGCTCCAGACTTTGGGAAAGGGCCCATCTACAAATGATAAGGTATCCATAGCAGAAGATATACCACCAACCTCTTGTTTCCACTATAATGCATGGGTGTATGCAGCCACATGCACACACATGCATAAATCACAGGAACAAACACTGATTAATCAATTAGATTGAAAACCAAGTTTACTATTTCATTCAGGCTTAAATGAGAAAAGATTGCAAAGAGAAAATAATCTTGCTTTAAACTATGATTAATTGCACTTCTTTTTTTTTAATTTAATGATTTTATTTATATGAATACACTGTAGCTGTCTTCAGACACACCCAAAGAGGGCATCAGATCCCGTTACAGATGGTTGCGAGCCACCAAGTGGTTGCTGGGAATAGAACTCAGAACCTCTGTGAGAGTAGTCAGTGCTCTTAACCACTGAGCCATCTCTCCAGCCCCCTAGTTGTACTTCTTAAAGTGATGAGAAAGATATAATAAAATAGCATTTAAAAAATATGAGCACCATTCCAAACAACCACAGCTAAACATGTGGCTTGTCTGATAGCTGAGAAGCGCCCTTTGTCTGTTCAACAGTTCTTTTCATTGCTAAGTCTTCGTAAACAAGAGGGACTCTCACCTGTCTCACGTGTTCAGGTATAGACCTACTAGGGACATAATTAGTTATTTTTATTGACTTCTTTTTTTTTAAAGATTTATTTATTATTTTATGTATATGCGTACACTGTAGCTATCTTCAGATACTCCAGAAGAGGGCATCAGCCCCATTACAGATGGTTGTGAGCCACCATGTGGTTGCTGGGAATTGAACTCAGGACCTCTGGAAGAGCAGTCAGTGCTCTTAACCGCTGAGCCATCTCTCCAGCCCCTTATTGAGTTCTAATACCTAATATCTGTGTCCTTCCATATGTTTGGCTCATGCCTAAAGCCATGTTAGGGCAACGCAGTGGTTAAAGTAGAGCACTGGCAGAAGTGTAAATCTTAAATGCCCTGAGAGCATTCGACAATGGTAGTCCACCACCAGGAGTACATGTCACCACCACACTACCACTAAAAGGACAGTGTAAGGATTTTGGTGTGTTTTAGTTTAACATGATCTTCAGGAAGTGCAGTGGTAAACAGAAGTCGTGTATTAAACTGTCACCAGCCTTTCCTAGCCTGTTTATTAACCTGTACCTGTAAATCTGGAGTCGTCGCAGATTAATTTGGCCTGTTCCTCATCTTCAGATTTGATGTACTTCATCTTCCAGTCGCTTATCAAAAATTCTCCTGTGAAAGACACATGATACAACACAGCCCATTTCACTTCGCTTCACTTTAACCAGGCCTTCCCTCAGGAAAGGAAGGGCAAGCGGAGTTACCTAACCATTTCTTCCCTTCGATGTGTTGGGGCTTTGGTTCACAGGCTTTGTCTTTCTGAGAATCCTTTTTTGAAGTTCCTAAGGGAAACACAAGAAAATGAGAGGGCTGGTGCTATGACAGGGTGGGTGAAGTGCTTGCTGTCAAACCCAACGATCGGAATTTAATCCAAAGGATTCCCATGCTAGATGGCAAAAAACTGATTCCTGAAAGTTTTCCTTTGACCTCCACACATGCACTGTGGTACAAAGACACACGCGCGCCTTTAATCCCAATATTCAGGAGGCAGAGGCAGGTTCTGAGTTCAAGAACAGCCTGGGGAGTTGGGGATTTAGCTCAGTGGTAGAGCGCTTGCCTAGCAAGCACAAGGCCCTGGGTTCGGTCCTCAGCTCCGGAAAAAAAAAAAAAAAAAAAAAAAAACAACAACAACAAAAAAAAAAACAGCCTGGTCTACAGAACAAGTTCCAGGACAGCCAGGGCTACACAGAGAAACCCTGCCTCAAAAAACAAAAGACAAAAATAAACAAACAAATAAATAAAAGCAAAACAGATAAAAGCAAATAAAAACAAACACACAAACACACACACACACCCAGTTAAAACATTGCTAGATTTCTTATTAATGGACTTTTGATACAAATGAAACTCTAGGAAAAATTAATAATAAGCATTCTGGTTTTCATTTAATTGAGGGTTCAGTGTCTAGACTTGAGTATTGAACAGCAAAACAGGCCTTTGGTTTCTATGACAAGATAGCCCGCAGAGATCCTAACTTAAATGAGTACTTTACAAAAGGCTTTTTAACATCCACTCCAAAAAACAGAAAATTTTATAAAATTATTTCAAAACTCTATAAAACAGATGATTTTATAGAACTAAATAACTAACTGAAAGGCGGGCTTTTTGGGGGCTACCTGGTGGATGTTCCTTTTTGCTGGATGTGGGAACTTCCTCGCGCTGCTGTTCGGAATCCATGGGGACTTGTTCTTCATGCGTGAGCCGCGAAGGCTTTTTTTCTAGAGATTTCACTATATTGGATTCTAAGGTTTTACTTTCTTCTAAGGTGCCACCTTCCTCTAATTGTGGAGCCGAGTCTGCATCCTGTTCTTGAATGGTGTCCATTTGTGGTCCATGTTCTGACTCACCGAGGGGCTCCTCTTCTATGGACTCTTGATATGGTCCATTTTCCGAAACTGACATTTTGCGTCCTCCTGACCCTTTGCGCTGCGCTCCGGATGCTCTGCGCTGTCCTTGATCTATCACTGATCCCCTGCGCGACCCCGCTTCTAAAGAAGTACTAGAGTCACCTACAACTGATTTTCTGCGTTGCCCAGGTTCTGAAATTGACCCTCTCTGTGATCCTTCCTCTGTGACTGATCCTCTGGGCGGTTCTTGTTCTGGCGCTGAATCTCTGTTTGGGTCTTGCTCTGTTTGTGGTTCTTGCTCTTGTTCTGCGGTTGAACTTCTGCGGGATCCTTGCTCTGCCACGGTCTCTCTCTGCTGCGTTTCGTTCACTCCAGAGCTTCTGCGGGATCCTTGCTCTGCCACCGACCCTCTCTGCTGTGTTTGGTTCAGTACAGAGCCTCTGCGGGATCCTTGCTGTGCCACCGACCCTCTCTGCTGTGTTTGGTTCACTACAGAGCCTTTGCGGGATCCTTGCTCTGCCACTGACCCTCTGCTTAGTCTTTGTCTTGAAGTAGATGGTTTTCGAGGCCCTATGCCCTGTCCTTGTTCTTTAAGTGACGCCCTGTGGGTTTTCTGTTTGGCGGTTTCTTGTGTGGCAGTTCCTGGCTCCGTTGCTAACTCTGGAGAAAGCTCTTGGTCCGTACTGATCTCTTCCTGCGATTGTGAGAGATTTTTATCTTTGTCTTCTGTGAGTTTGCCTGAAAGTTTTTCAGCAGCTAACATATTCATCTTTAAGAGCAGTTCATCAAAGTTTTCATAAATGTGCTTTTTAATATCCATGTCTCCCCAGAACTCAGTCAACTCTATCTCCTCAAATTCGACAAATGGCCCTAATGCAGACAACAAAGGATTTATCTTAATAATTGATCTTACAGCACAGAATCAGAATTATAGAATTGGTATAAGAAGGGCATTGAGGGCAGTGATTACTACATAAGCTTTAAAAATAAATATCAGAGCTGGATGTAGTGACATATGCCCTCAACCCCAGCACTCAGGAGGTAGTACGAGACAGATCTCTGTGAGTTTGAATCAAGACTGGACAACATAGCAAGTTCCATATGTAAAGAGATCTTGTCTTAAGCAACGACAAAACAAACAGAATATCAGGTCCTTTTGCTGCAACTAGATACATAGGGGAACATAAAATACATAAGAATTCTCACTACCCTAAACTCATTATCCACTTTTTCTGGAAGGTGTGTTTTACAAAACGAACTTATCTCTTCTTTTGTTATTTGGACTGTTGCTTGGATTGCTAAAAACAAATGAAATTCATCCCTTACCGTTGTGGCCCCTTTCCTCACCATAAGCACAGTATAGATATGGGGATTGGAACGGTCTTTTTATCTCAAATATACTTTAAAACATCTACAATACAGGCTAGAGAGTCGTGCTTGCTGCACAACACGGATGACCTCAGTTTGATCCCTAGAGCCCACGTAGAGGTAGAAGAGGAAAATCAGTTCCACAGAGCTGCCCTCCGACTTCCACATGTTCTGTGTGGCATGCATGCACCTCCCCTCCCCCACACCACACTCACACTCAAACAAGAATACATGTAAAATTCTCCATTTTACAAAGGCTAGCCTTATCGATGGCTATCGTTCACTCGGTTCGCTTTCCATCCCTTCCTTTTCCTTCAATTTTTTATTCCTAACGCATTCTTCCAGGACTTAGGAGGTCGCATGCTTCAGAATTTTATGCAAAAGTTAAGTGTACAGTTTGGGGTAGACTGTGTGCTTAATATAAGTCCAGTTTCTAGTATAGAAGAAAGAGAGGGAGGGAGGGAGAGACAAGGAGAGATGGAGGGAAGAAGGAAGGACTTTAAGGAAAGACTGGATAGTAGTCACTAAGTAGTCACTAAGATTCCACTGTTTTTTTTTTTTTGTTTTTTTTTTTTTTGGTTTTTTTTTTTCGGAGCTTGGGGACCGAACCCAGGGCCTTGTGCTTCCTAGGCAAGCGCTCTACCCCTGAGCTAAATCCCCAACCCCTGATTCCACTGTTTAAAAGCAACAAAATATGTTGGGTATGACCACCCTGGCCCAGGATGCTGGCATTCAGGTGAGGCAGGGAGAGTGAGAGCTCTCAGAACGAACACCACGAGACTCGGTCTGAAAAAGCAATCCTGCTCAGATAAAATTCACAAAATGCTGGCGTCCATGCCTGTCCTCATTCTTCTCAGAATATTTAGTAAGAAGCTTTAACCCCGTGGCCCCTACGGCTTTCAGTACGACACCCACAGGTTCTTAAGTCTCCACGCAATGCGTCTATATACAGAAATAGGACAAACCAGCCATTAAAAGACATCCTCTTTAAGAAATAAAAACAGGGCTGGAGAATGCCATGGGTAAAAGAACTGCTAGGGCAGAGGGAGGACCCACATGGTGGGAGGAGAGAACGTGCAGGCTGTCTTCTGACACCCACGGGACTGTCACGGCACTCTCTCATCCATAATAAATAAGGAAACGTGGAAAAGGAAAAACCAGCAACTCTGCAATCATATTTATTGACAGACATATGAAAGAATATTTCAACAGGTAGATCTAGATGTGTATTCCACCGTAAAAGCATGCAAATAAAGCTGCTTCGGCAAAGGACTTACCTTCGGTAGAAACCTTAGAATTCTAAAATGCAATTATAAACGGAAGAGCCATTCTTAACTTAGTTGTTGAAGCACTCAGATTACCACCTTCCTTCACTGAAACAAATTTAAACGCTGCTCCAGTTGAGTTCTGATAGGACACGGGTTTGACAATTGCACTCTGGTGAGCATCCATCTGGTTGTGAGGAAGACCGCAGTTTGTGGGAATAGGAACAAATAGATAAGCTATGGCTACCGTGACACCGGGAGATGCTTGGGATCCCTCGGGGGTAAAATGATTCCACTGCGCTCTGTCACTGCACTACAACACCAAGTTTCAGCCTCAGTACATCCCTCCCTCTGAGCGACACTCACATTGCCTCGGGTTTCGGAGTAAACTCCTAGTGGTGGAAGAGGTTTTATCAAAGAACGCTTCCAGCAAGGCCAGTGTCCTCTGCCGATCCAAGGCCATCACCTACACAGAAAGTTTGCAATCAGTAGCTGTGGCACATTTAAAATCTTCATGATGCTAGATCATGACTTCCTGAATAGTCTATCATTGTGACCACCACCACCTCTCTCATCGTTATGAAAATAAAAGCCTCAGCATCAAAATCAAGAAGCTGCACCTTGCCTGTAGGCTTATACTTAATTCTCTCATTTTGTTACCTGTCACGATGCCTCGGGCTTCGTGGATATTTAAAAATTAGTCACTGGGACTGACATGACTTGTTATGCTCAATGCACAGCACTCAGTTCTTATGTAATATGACCTGCACATGTCACATACAGTTAACTGCTCCTGACTTGTCCTTTCATATGTTATTCTGAGAACATTTTAATTATGGAGAAACATAAACGAGAAATGGCAAAGCTACCACCGCCTGTGAGCTTAGGAGCTGGAAATAACAGTTGTTGAAAGTACATACAGGGGTTGGGAGATGGCTCAGTTGGTGAAAAGTATTTGCCTGACAAGCACAAGGACCTACGTTCAGTTTGCAGAACCCACATAAAAAAGCTGGGTGTGGTGTTGAGTCCTTGTAATCCCTGCACTGGGGAGGTAGAGACAGGTGGGCACCTCGGGTACTCTGGCCATCCAGTCTAGTAGACTTGGGAAATTCCAGGCCAATGGGAGATTCTATTTCAAATATTAAGAAAAGAACAACACCCAAGGCTATCCTTTGACCTCTACATGTGCATGCATGCACATGCATGTGCGTGTATACATGAGCATGCGCGTACACATAAAAAGCACGCACAAAACTGTATTAGACTGATAAAATATATGTATCATTGTTTAAGTTGCCTTTTGAAATTGTGGTTTCAGAAGGGAGTTGAGGCAAGATCTTGCTATGTAGCCCAGTATGGCCTGAGACTTGGTAAGTAGCCCAGGCTAGCCTGGAACTCGATATTCTCTTGCTTTGGCTTTCCAAGTTCTGGGACTACAGGTGTATGCTATCATGTCCACCTTCCAAAATGCTTGGGTTTACTCAACGCTGGGGTCTAATTTGTGCGGATAAAGAAATATTTTTTATTCACTTTAGGAGCTGGAGAAATGGCCGAGCAGTTAAGATCCCTTGCTGCTTTTGCAGAGGACTGAGGTTCAGTTCCCTGCACCCATGTGGCAGTTTATGACCATCTACAGCTCCAATTCCTGGGGATCCCACTTCCTCTTCTTGTATCTGTAGGCACCAGACATGCATGCGGTGCTTTTACTTAACAGACAAAAACTAAGTCAATCTTAAAAGAAAAAGTTTACTTTATTCATTTTAACTGCTACATAGTATAACATAAAAATGTTGTAATTTCTTAGAATTCTTTTATTAGTAGAAATTAGATTGTTTCTAGTATTTTGAGGAAAACTGCTTCAGTGAATAATCTTATGCACACATCCTGCGTACATCTAGATACATTTTTCTAAAGTAAACAAATGGAATATGTTTTGCTTGTAAACTGGGTCTTTCCTCACTCTCTTTGGAACTATGGAATTAATAATGACCTAATAGCAACCGAGCAGTAAAGGAAACTCTTCCTAGTTCTGGGATGCAAACAGACGGAAATAACCACAGCTCCCACCAGCCTGTCCTCTGGCATTTGACTTCCTTAGGGGTTTCCGCTTAGCCTAGTCCCTGAAGATGAAGGCCTGCGGTCTTCTCATCAGCTCACTCCTCATCTTCCTGTCCAACTCTGAACGGCAGCCTGACTAAAACAGCAGTCACAGAGCTTCTCTGGAAACTTTGAGCTGGTTCTGTATCTCATTTCCATAGACTCCTTTAGAATTTGATCAGTTTCCCAGCTCTGGATTCTCAGGCCTCTTTGAAATTCTTTACTTCTTTAACCCCTTGTAGTTTCTCCTGTAACATACATGTATTCATATGTGCATGCAAGCGTCCGTGCATGTGTGTTCACGTGCCTGTGTACATGTGTTTACTCTGTGTTGTGTAATGTGTGGCATGAGAATTAACCTTAACTGTTAGGATAGGAATAAATAACCTTGTGTTTGCCCCAGCCAGGGCTGTCAAGGAAAGCAGAAACATCTGTTAAATTGCTGTTGCTGAAACTTTCATGCCTTGTGAATTTATTGTTATTCAATAAATTCTGACAGTATGGAAAGACAAAAAGAAAGAAAAGAACAGGCATGAGAGACACAGTCTCAGATCAACTTCTCAACTTCTGGTTGTCAGGAATTCACAAATACAGGGCAAAGAAAGCGGTGGAAGAGATAGGAGAGGACTTTGCCTGTCAGAATTTTCTGAGCAAAGGCAGCAGTTTTCCTGGGAGCCAGACACCCCTTCTCTTCTCCTTTTGTGGCTCTTTCTGGTCCTGTCCTAGTGACTGTCAACTGCCATAGTACTGGGGTTCTACATAGCACGAAGATGTCATGATGGTGAAGCTGTAGGCTGTTTGGTGGTCTCTCTAGGACCATCTTAGAGCCAACCCACTTCCATGGTATGTCTTCTAGTCTTCCATTTTTTTTTTTTATTCTTTTTTTCGGAGCTGGGGACCGAACCCAGGGCCTTGTGCTTGCTAGGCAAGTGCTCTACCACTGAGCTAAATCCCCAACCCCTAGTGTTCCATTTTTAAGACGAACTGGTGTCTTCATACGAGTTTTTGCATTTTCATTTGCTAATCTGCTTTTTTCTGATTTGTCTTTTCTGTTTTTTCCTTTTTAGTTCTTGCATTTTTTTTTATCTAACTAGACAATATCTTTTGATTGGACTGCTTAGACCTATAAACGTGTTTTATCTTCATATCCCTTTTATTTGCATATATTAATTATACAAAAAGATAGCCTTTGCCATGACATTTTAATACATTAATAAGATATATTTTTTTATCTTATTTGCTTCCTATTATCCTCTCTTGGCCTTCCTCCCACCTCCCACTAGTCTTTTTCTAATTTCCAAACAGCCCCCCTCCCCGCCATGCTTTTGTTAGAAAGTGTAGTTGATGTGGTTACTATGGTTACTTTAAATCTGTCATCTTTCCACTTGTCTTCTCATTTGTCTCATTTGTTCTTTTCCTACCTTCTTTTTTATTTTTATTTTGTTATGGTTTTCTGGATTGTTGTATAACTACACCATTTCCTCCCCTTCTTTTCCTCCCTCCAACTCTTTCCACAAACCTCCCGCTCTTTCAAATTCATGGTCTCCTTTTCTCTAACTGTATCTGCATGTGCATGTCATATGTATGCGTGTCTCGAGTGCTGTGCCTCTTTTTGTAATGGCTCTAGGGTTTATAGTATGCGTCTCTGATTTGTTAACAGTCTACCTTGAAATACTATTACAACTTCGTGGCTTTGGCAAGACTGCTTGCCTGGTCTTCTACCCACCATTTTTGCTACGGTTGCCATGCATTTTACTTCTGTTTTGTTTTGGTTTGGTTTTGGCTTTTTGCAGACAGGGTTTCTCTGGTTTTGGAACTTGCCCTGTAGAGCAGGCTGGCCTCTATCTCACAGAGACCCACCCGCCTCTGCCTCCCAGGCACTGGGATCAAAGGCAGGCACCACTGCTCCTCATCCTCTCCCCCTCCCTCCCTCCCTCTGTGTCAGACTGGACAGCTCTACTGCTAATCTTCACGCTACTTCCTTTTTTATTTTTCTCTTTTCTCTATTTTTTAAAGATAGAACCGTATGGACTCTAGGCTGGCCTTGCCCTTCTATGCACATGAAAATGAGGCTGAGCTCCTGATCCTTCTGCTTCTACCTCCCCGATACTGGGGTTACAAGCTTGTGCCAGCAGGCTTGGTTTTATGTGCTGCTGAGGACAGACTAGTCATGTTAAGCCTGCACTTTATCAACTGAGCCATATCCCAAGCCAAGCCTCTTCCAGTTTTCTTATACACTGTCTAATTTATTGTAATCTCATGTAAGAAAAAATAATTTCATGTATCTTTAATTTTATAAATATTTCAATCTTTATAAATTCTCTTTGGAACATGGTTGACCAAAACACAAACCTAGTAGAAGGCACGGTGGATTTTAGTATCTGTTTACCAGTTGGAAGATCTCCATTCTCAAGTCAGCAGAGCAGGGCCTGGGATATATAGTTTTTTTCTCTCACTATGCTCTACTTGATATTATATGCTATGTTTCTAATGTGAATAACTGCAATTAAATAGGGATCTTAGAAAAGACCCCTTTAAAGGTGTTATATATATATATATATATATATGTACATATATATATCAATCAAAGATCAAGAATTCAGAGTCTCATTGTAACTTGTTAATAGCATACTCTTCTTAATAGGAAGTTGGAATAGCTGCTTCTGCCAAGGAACCAAGTTCTAGATCTCAACAATCGTAATCTTCACTTCCATTCTCTTCCTAAAGGCTTCCTTTCTTTGTTGCTGCTGCTGCTGTCTGCTTGTTTTGAGACATAGTCTCTCTATGTACCCCCGGCTGTCCTCGAACTTACCATGTAGACCAGGCTGGCCTCAAACTCACATAGATCCATGGTCTATACCTCCTGAGTGCTGGAATTAAAGGCATACACCACCATGCCTAGTTTAGCTTTTTTATGTTCAACAGAGTGGTTTTCTCAAGCTTTTTTCTTCCAAAGAGATATGGGGTGCTTGGCTGGTAGTGCTATCATCTCCATTCCCAGAGATCTGTGGTTCCTCGTTGTCTTCTCAAAGTTTCCGAAAGGAGTTTCTCCCCAGAGCAGCCCTCCCTCCCTCTGCCTTGTCTAAACTTCTTTCCAGAGCAGGTCCAGACTATTTGGTCAGATGCTATGGATCAGCTGGCTTCTTCCCTTAGCCAGGGCTCTCATCTTGCTTCTCTGCGTAGTACTCTATGCTGGTTCATCCCCAGATGCTTGTCTGTGCGATTGAGGACCCTGCTTTCTGGAGCTCTCAACTTTGTTTTTATTCCAGGGTGTTTGCTGTTTCCTCCCACGTACTCCCAGTGATTTCCCAGACAGAATCATATAGCTCTTCTGGGATGTCCGGGAAAATGCACTGGACAACACCGGGCAGGGTTCTGCAGTCAGGGAATTTGAGGATTAGATTTCCAATCTTACAGTTCAGCAGATTTAGGTTTTCTGACAGTGACCTGAAATGAGAATCTGCGGTTCTAGAAGCCTGTGATCACTGCTTTTCATTCAACCGCCACAGCCAATATATTATCATTTTGAAAGCATTTCCTGTCCAGATAAGCATTCCCTCAATATGTCTCCATATCCACCGCAAATAGTGCTACAAGAAGCTTCTTACTGCATAGAGTTTTATTCGATAAGGCTGTTATTTTTATAGGTTAAAAAATTCTGGAATGGCTCAATCATTTGATGTGTGTGTGTGTGTGTGTGTGTGTGATGTTTATTTATTTAAATAGATGTATCTAGATTGTTTTACAAAGACACAACAGCTACTAACTCTCACTAGGAATGTTTGTGTTCTTTGTCCATTTTTCGTTGGGGGTTATATGGTGTCCTGCCACTAGGAAGGGGCACAGCCTGCTTGGTGCCAGTCGTGGTGCTTGCTGGCTATGGTATGAGGACATCACACCGCTTACTCACTTGGCAGCTTTGTTGTGGGTTTTACTTTCCATGTCTTTGGGTCCTGACACAACCCCGGATGTCTTTCTAGAGCTATTACCAGAACATCTCTGCATAGTGACCCCTTCACGATGCATATTTAGGAATGTTGATCATTGGCTGTCGGGGCAAATGGAAAGGGCTGGAAAGCCCCCCTTCTGCAGTCTTTAAATGCCCCCATCTTGCCGCCTACTTGGACTTTCCAAATATTTACAGTGTAACCTTCAGCTTCCACCTCTGCTTAGAGCCAAGGAATGGACTTAAAGGCCCAGACCACCTCTAAGCTCCCACCAGCTGGCTCCAGTTTCCTTCCAAGACAAACTGCTTTGATGCTGGTTTTGACACTATTATTTATTCTTCCTTGCTCTATGATTCTCTAGTTTTTCTCAAGAACCCAGTATTTTTATCTTAAAACCCAGGCTTTTTTTTTCTTTTTTTCTTTTTTAAAAAACTTGGACATTTTTTATTTACATTTCAAATGTCATTCCCTTTCCTGGTTTCCCAGCCGTAAATCCCTTATCTCATCCTCCTCCCCTTCTGTTGTTCCCCGTCCCCAACCACACCCCCTTCCAACTCCCCCTGACATTCCCCTGCACTGGGGGGTTCAGCCTTGGCAGGACCAAGGGCTTCTCCTCCCATTGGTGCCCAACAAGGCCATCCTCTGCTACATATGCAGCTGGAGCCATGGGTCTGTCCATGTGTAGTTTTGGGGTAGTGGTTTAGTCCCTGAGAACTCTGGTTGGTTGGTATTGTTGTTCTTATGGGGTTGCAAGCCCCTTCAGCTCCTTCAGTCCTTTCTCTAACTCCTACAACAGGGATCCCATTCTCAGTTCAAGGGTTTGCTGCTAGCATTTGCCTCTGTATTTGACATGCCCTGGCTGGACCTCTCAGGAGACAGCTATGTAAGGCTCCTGTCAGCATGCATTTCTTGGCTTCATCAATATTATCTAGTTTGGTGGCTGTATATAAATGGGCTGTATACCCAGGTGGGGCAGGCTCTGAATGGCCATTCCTTCAGTCTTTACTCCAAACTTTGCCTTCATATCCCCTTCTATGAATATTTTTGTTCCCCATTTTAAGAAGGAGTGAAGCATACACACTTTGGTCATCCTTCTTTATGAGCTTCCTGTGGTCTGTGGATTGTATCTTGGGTAACTCGAGCTTTGGGGATAATATTCACTTATCAGTGAGTGTATACCATGTGTGTTTTTCTGTGATTGGGTTACCTCACTCAGGATAATATTTTCTAGTTCAATCCATTTGCCTATGAATTTCATTAAGTCATTGTTTTTGATAGCTGAGTAATACTCCATTGTGTAGATGTACCACATTTTCTGTATCCATTCCTCTGTTGAAGGGCATTTGGGTTCTTTCCAGCTTCTGGCTGATATAAATAAGGCTACTATGAACCTAATGGTGCAGATGTCTTTGTTATATATTGGAGCATCATTTGGAAATATGCCCAGGAGAGGTATAGCTGGGTCCTCAGGTAGTACAGTGTCCAATTTTCTGAAGGATCTCCAGACTGATTTCCAGAGTGGTTGTACCAGTTTGCAATCCCACCAACAATGGAGGAGTGTTCCTCTTTCTCTATATCCTCGCCAGCATTGGTTGTCAACTGAGTTTTTGATCTTAGCCATTCTGACTGGTGTGAGGTGGAATCTCAGGGTTGTTTTGATTTGCATTTCCCTGATGACTAAGGATGTTGAGTATTTTTTTTAGGGACTTCTCAGCCATTTGATATTCCTCAGCTGAGAATCCTTTGTTTAGTTCTGTATCCCATTTTTAATAGGGTTATTTGGCTCTCTGGAGTCTAACCTCTTGAGTTCTTTGTATATTTTGGATACTAGCCCTCTATCAGTTGTAGGATTGGTAAAGATCTTTTCCTAATCTGTTGGTTGCCATTTTGTTCTAATGACAGTGTCTCTTTGCCTTACAGAAGCTTTACAGTTTTATGAAGTCCCATTTGTCGATTCTTGATCTTAGAACATAAGCCATTGGTGTTTTGTTCAGGAAAATTTCCCCAGCGCCCATGTGATCAAGACTCTTCCCCACTTTCTCTTCTATTAGTTTCAATGTATTGGGTTTTGTGTGGAGGTCCTTGATACACTTGGACTTAAGCTTTGTACAGGGTGATGAGAATGGTTTGGTTTGCATTCTTCTACGTGCTGACCTCCAGTTGAACCAGCACCATTTGTTGAAAATGCTATCTTTTTTTCATTGGATGGTTTTAGCTCCTTTGGTTGGGAGACTTTTAATAATTGCTTCTATTTCCACCACTGTCTACCACTGTCCATTACTGCCCACAACTGTTGTCCACCACTGTCCACCACTGTCCACCACTGTCCACCAATGTCCACTGTCCACCACTGTTGTCCACCACTCTCCACCATTGTCCACCACTGTCCTCCACTACTGTCCACTATTGTCCACTACTGCCCACCACTGTCCACTACTGCCCGCCATGGTCCACTACTATCCACCATTGTTGTCCACTACTGTCCACTACTATCCACTACTGTCCACCACTGTTGTCCACCACTGTCCACTACTGTCCACCACTGTCCACTACTGTCCACCACCATTGTCCACTACTGTCCACCACTGTCCACTACTGTTCACTACTGTCCACCATGGTCCACTACTATCCACCATTGTTGTCCACTACTGTCCAGTACTGCCCACCATTGTTGTCCACTACTGTCCACCACTGTCCACCACTGTTGTCCACCACTGTCCACTACTGTCCAGCACTGTCCACTACTGTCCAGCACTGTCCACTACTGTCCACCACCACTGTCCACCACTGTCCACCACTGTCCACTACTGTCCACCACTGTCTACTACTGTCCACTACTGTCCACTACTGTTGTCCATCACTGTCCACTACTGTCCACCACTGTTTTCCACCTTAGTCCACCACAGTAGTGGAATTATGGGATTGTTTAGATGGTTTATCTGATCCTGATTTAACTTTGGTACCTGGTATTTGTCTTGAAAATTGTCCATTTCATCCAGATTTTCCATTTTTGTTGAATATAGGCTTTTGTAGTAGGATCTGATGATTTTTTGAATGTCCTCAGTGTGATAGTTTGCATATGCTTAGCCCAGGGTGTGGCACTATTAGAAGGTGTGACCTTGTTGGAGGAAGTGTGTCACCTTGGGGGTGGGCTTGGAGACCCTCCTCCTAACTGCCTGGGGATGCTCAGTCTGGCTTCCTTTGGGTGAAGATGTAGAACTCAGTTCCTCCTGCACCATGCCTGCCTGGACGCTGTCATGCTCCCACCTTGATGATACTGGACTGTACCTCTGAACCTGTAAGCCAGCCCCAATTAAATGTTGCCCTTTATAAAACTTACATCGGTCATGGTGTCTATGCACAGCAATAAAACCCTAACTAAGACACTTAGTTGTTATGTCTCCCTGATTTTTGATTTTGTTAATTTGGATACTCTCTGTTGCTTCTGGTTAGTCTGGCTAAGAAACCCAGGCTTTCTTAAACGTTTGTTTCAGCTACTGCTGAAAAAAAAATATTCACTCAGAATTTCAGTGGACTTTTGTATTCTAGATTCTACCTTCCTTGCAAGATGACCACATGACTATTTAATGATGGGGGGAAAAAACAAGCAAACTTCTACTCATTCATTCAAATATTATCCCATCATATTGACTGTGGCACCAGAGTTGCTGTTAAATTAATAGGCCAACATACAGTAGTTGCCTTCTAGGCATTTTACCTGGAAATAAAAATCATGATGCAGAATCACCAGCAAGTTCTGTCAAAGAGGCACAGCTCAGAAAAAGACAAATAGGCATTGTGGATTTCAAAGACTTTACTCCTGGTTTAAGTTAAATTAGCCGGGATTTGAGAAACCAGATTGCAATGTATCAATTCATTTTTGAGGTTCCTTTTTTTCTCAGCTGCTTATGGTGATCCATACCTGCAGCCTCAGCACACAGGAGGTGGGGGTGGGAGGATCACAAGTTCAAATCCTGCCATGCATGGCTGTATAGCAAATGCCAGGATATATGTGTGTGTGTGTGTGTGTGTGTAGATGATAGATAGATAGATAGATAGATAGATAGATAGATAGATAGATAGATAGATAGATTTTTAAATTTTGGTCATGCCTGGTATCATATATGTTCTTTAAAGGGTCTATAAAACTGAATATGTTGGCACATGCCTTTAATCCTACACTCAAGGAGGCAGGTGGGTTTCTGAGTTCAAGGTCAGCCTGGTCTACATAGTGAGTTCCAGGACATCCAGGGATATACAAGAAACCAGTCTTGAAAAACAAAAACAAACAAACAAACAAACAAACAAATAAACACTATAGCAAGCAAACAGCAAGCTATAGTGGCCAGCAAAATGTCTCAATACTTTAAGGCACTTGTGACCAAGGCTACCAACCTGAGCTTAGTCCCTGGGACCCACGTGGTAGAAGGGGAGAGATGACTTCTGTACGTTCCCCTCTGACCTCCACATGTTCACCAGGGAGTGTGCATGGGTACTTACACACATCCATCACAGACACATAAATTATTACATGTGCCCTAAGAAAAGCTATTGGCTCCTTTATTAGGAGTACATCACAAAAGACACTCACTGTATTACATAGCATCTCTTTCATGACTACTCTCAGGAGAAATACTTGGTTATATTTCAAACCCCAATCTGTAGCTATCTCTGACTCTCCCTCTTATTTCTCTTTTTGTCTGCAGGCACACATGCATACCTGTGGAGGCCAGAGGTCAAGCTAGTCTTTTGCAACTGGCCTGGAACTCTCTGAGTAGACTGGCTGCCTGACCAGAGCAACCCAGGATCCACCTGTGCAACTTGCCCAACTCCTCTGGCACTGCACACATGCGGTGCACATGCACACATGCAAGCACATGCCACCATGCTTGGCTTTTTCAAGACAGAGTAGCCCTTTTTGTAGCCCTGGTTGTCCTGGAACATGCTCTGTAGCCCAGACTGGCCCTGCACTCAGAGATCTGCCTGCCTCGGCCTCCTGAGTGCTGGGATTAAAGTTGTGCCACCGCACATATCTGAGTCTGTCCGCTGCTTTCGTTCACTTTAATTATCAAATTGCATCCTGTTCATACTATAGTTTCTCAAGGTGTTAGTGGTTTACATGAGGCAGCCTTTGGTGTCTGAATACCTTGAAGCTGAAAAAGTTGTACATATTAACATTTTAAAATGAGAAGTAGAAGGCTGGAGAGATGGCTCAGGGGTTAAGAGCATGTATTAGTGACATTTCTACTGCTGTGCTAAAACACCAGGATGAAGCGACTTATAGAGGGTTTATTTGGGCTTATGCTCTAGAGAGTTAGAGTCCATAATGCTGTGGACAGCATGGTTGCAGGTGGTAGGTGAGACACCTGGCATGAGGTAGTTTATGCTGAGAGTTCACGAAGCTGAGAGTTGACACCTCAGCCACCCATGACTCCGAGAGATCAAACAGGGACAAGGTGAGGCTTTTTCATCTCAAAGCTTGCCCAAGACATACTTCCTGCAGCAAGGCTGCACCTCCTAAACCTCCCCAAACAGCACCACCAGCTGGAATCAACTATCGAAATGCCCAGATTCGAATGTCTCTTTCAAACTGCCACAGAACACTTGCTACTCTTGTAGAGGACTTGGGTTCAGTTCCTAGCACCCATATGGGGGCTCACAACTTCCTGTAACTCCAATTGGAGAAATTCCAGTGCCCTCTTCTGGCCTACACCAGCACTGCACACATGAAAGTGGGCATGTGCACATGCAGGCCAAAAGACACATACACATAAGATGAAATAAAGCTTTAAAATGAATGAACTCAATAAAAAGGCACTTGTGTTCTTACACCACAGCTGGCTCTTGGTGTGAGAAGGTACCCGAAACTGTCCTTGGCATTTTGTTTTCAATCTGTACGATGTAAGGTCAATGCCAACAGTATATATCTAAGGTTTGGTAAGAGAACAAAATAACAGAGACAGGCTCCAGATACTCTTTTCTTGATGCAGAGGCTTTGGGGGAGGATGTGTAGAGGAGCTGTAGATCAGGGGATACACAGAGAGGCTGGACCTGCTACCACTACAGCAGGCATCCACTTAGCTTTGAGTCACCGCTGCTTTTTATAACATGACATTCTGTTACAACTCTTAGTGTAGAAGAGGGGGATGGTGACCAGTGGACATGAGAATGTTTGGAGATGTCTAGTAGTGCATTAAAAAGTCACTTACAGAGCATGGGGTACAAATAAACAAACAGAAGTCTTATTAAACGTATTTCAGTTAAATCTATATCTACTGTGGCAGGCCCATTTGATATCCTGGCTCACAACTCTCTTCCAAACCTCATTCTTAGATATACTTTTGAACATGATGTTCTGTTTTTAAGATCTAGCATAAGGGGTTGGGGATTTAGCTCAGTGGTAGAGTGCTTGCCTAGGAAGTGCAAGGCCCTGGGTTTGGTCCCCAGCTCCCAAAAAAAGAATCAAACAAAAAAAAATCTAGCATAAGAGGCCGGTTAAGTTCACCATGAGAACCAAAGTTCAGATCCCAGCACCCAGGTAGAGTGACAGATGCCCACCACTCCAGCGCCAAGCACTAAGCCCTCTCTGGCCTCTGGTGGCACTGGCACACACGAGACATAGACCTACAACAAGTCAAAACTGCTGAAAAGCAACGTCACTCAAGGTGTGCACAGGGTGGGCCCGTTCCATAATAAGAAAGGTGCAAAGTTTTCTAGAAAACTTTCTCGCTATTTGAGAAAGTGGCTGGTGAGTCAGAGTTTAAAAGTGTAGCTTGTACTCTTCTGTATTTCTTTTCCTCCTTAGCAATCATTTTCACTATCAAATAGTAGATAGTGGTCAGTAGGTCACTCATCAAACTCAATATATTAGAAATTTAAAATGTCACCAACAAGCACCAAATCAAAGCTGGTCCCTCACACCAAACTGTGAGAAGCGGAGGGAGTTCGTGGTGTCTCTCCTACCTTCCCAGTGTCGCAGTATAGGAAGAGTTCAGCAAACATCTGCCTCCGCATGTCGGTCGTTATGATCTCCCGGAACTCTTCTGCACAGTGGCACAGGTGCTTGAGGAGTTCCTCAAACACCTCGCTTTTCAAGTCCGTAATGTATGAAGAAATGTACTGCAGAGGAAGGCAGGGTAAACGATGACTTAGAACCAGCCTCTTTATTTTGACCTCCCCAATGGTTTTCAGTCCACACGTGTATGAGTGATATCATCTATAAGATGTTTCCACATTATTCGCTCATCAAAGTGCTTTCACGTGAGAGCCACACAGTGGGCTCGCCTTAGTTCCTTCCCTACTGCCTGAAGAGATGCCATGGAATTAGACTGAAAGAGAGCGCAGAGAGAAACAATCTGGATGTTCTGGTCTGACCCTGGGGCCCTTGGATCATGCACATTTCACATTCAGTTCTACCAAGTTGATTTCTAGTCCTTGTAATTATTACGTAATTAACATGGTCGTGAAGAAAGTCCCATTTTTGCAGTTTGCTACTGAAAGCTAGTAATTTTTTTTTTTTTTTTTGGTTCTTTTTTTCAGAGCTGGGGACCGAACCCAGGGCCTTGCACTTCCTAGGTAAGCGCTCTACCACTGAGCTAAATCCCCAGCCCCTAGTAATTTGTTTTAATAGAACATGTTGTTTGGCATGTTCATGGGCACGTTTAAGTTTCTTTCTTTCCGATTTATTTTTATCTTACGAGTGTAAATATTTTGCCTTCATGCGTGTCTATGTACCACATGGATGCCGGATGCCTGATGCCCTTGGGGGTCAGAAGAGGGCATCAGATCCCCTAGAACTGGAGTTACAGATGGTTGCGAACCATCTTTAAAATCATCCAGGCACACTTAGAGTGTAATATGTAAAAGATATGCTTGGAGCTGGAGAGATGGCTCAGCGGTCACCTGCATTCACTGCTTAGTCATGAGGACTGGAGTTCAAACCCTAGCAGCCACATCAGACGGCTCATAAATGCCGGCATCTCCAGTTCTAAGGACTCTGATACCCTCTTCTGACATCTGAGGGAACCCACATACGCATGTGTATGTAGTCACACAGACAGAGACACCAGCACAGATACACATTAACTTTTAAAAAAGATATATTAGTAGAATATATATGTGAATATATTATAAACTATTATTCAACTTGCAAAAAAGGTTGCTCGTGTGTTTGGAGGCAAAGTCTTATCTCCAGCCTGGCCTCAGACTCCAATGAGGACAAGAGTGGTCTTAAACTTCTGAACCTCTTTCCTTCTCTTCCTGACTGCTGGGATTACAGTTGCTATGTCCTGCCATGCCTGGATTATGCCATGCTGGGGCATGGTAGGCAGCCATTCTACCAACTGAGATACAACCTTAGCCATCAGTTACTATTCCTGGTGGGTCAAAGAGCACAGCGAAGTTCTTATTTAATGCCCAGAGAGGTAGAGCAGCATAAAGGGTTAAATTTTTATCTGGGTTCTGAGCTTAGTTTCCCTGCTATTTTACTTGCGAAATGGGTGTCAAGGTAGTGGCTATCTCAGAGGGACATGGTGAGGTCCCAGGAATGTACACACAGTATGCACAGAGTTTGGGTATTCCGTGTCATAACTTTATAGTCACTTTTCTTGTTTACTCTTCAGATAGTTAAGAAATCGGTGAATAGCATTTTCCTTATAGAATAAGGCAGTCCTTCAATTGACAAAAAATATATACTTAAGAGAGCCGAATGAGATCAGAGATTTTCAGTGTGGTCCATACACGGACAGCATTGCCTGGAAATGTGTTGGGAGTACAGTTTGGAGCTCTGCCCCTGACTCACTGCATCAGAAACCCTGGGGGTTGAGATCCATCTGTGTTTTAACAAGCTCTAGAGGGGATATTGCTAAAGTTTGAGAGCCACTGAGCTAGATAATGTGAGGAAATTGGTCCTAATTAGTTCAGTTTCCTAAGATTTTATCCTTTAGCACTAATGACTTTTTGCTTCATTAGTAGGCATTTTTCTAAATTACTCATATTGTAAAATTATTACATAATTCAAATTTTATATTACGGATCAATCCTTTATATTGAAAAAATATTGGTTCATGATAGAAATATCACTCTATATTTTATTTAGCTTTTGGGAATTAATGATAAAGCCATGTGAATTTTTTTTGGTGTGGGGTTTCTACTGAATCAAGAATTAAACCTTTCTCTGAAATTTCAACACTCTGGATTTATGACCTATGGGTTTTCTGAGTGAGCATATTCTAATTGTGATATGTGTCAGTTATATAATGTAAAGATTAACAGTCACCCACTTAACTACAAATTCGACTCTAAATAAAACAATTACAGAGAATTGATCGTGCCTTTAAGAACAGAAGAAAAGCAAAATTACATGAGAACATTTGTGTTTTTATATTCTTGCAAAGAATGAATCAAAATAAATCTTTAGACTATTTAAGACTTAATGATCTCCATGGTATTTATTTATTTATTTATTTATTTATTTATTTATTTATTTATTTTTTTTTTTTTTTTTTTTTTGTCAAGGTTTCTGTGTATCCCTGGCTGTCTTGAAACTCACTCTATAGACCAGGCTCACCTCCAACTCAGAGATCTGCCTGCCTCTGCCTTCTGAGTGCTGGGATTAAAGGCAATGCCACCACCGGCAGTGGCCTTCACTTTAACAGCTTCAAGGCCGTTTAACATTTGAATTGCCTTTAGTCAAGCCACCTCTCTGAGCCAGGTCTACAAAACAAAAAACAAAACAAAACCAACCGCTGAGCTTTTCTATTCTGATTTGTTGTTGAAAACAAGGCAAACGTCACATTGGCAGCTGCTGTGAAGAGTGGGGCTGTTGAGTGTGTGTGTTCGCGATTGCAGAGACAATGGAGAGCTCATGGAGTAATTGGTGCAAGCGCAGTGGGAAGAAAACATGTCTAGAAACTGTCTCACTAAGGCATGAACTTCCAATTGTATCTGTAAGCCTTGGTAGTTTATAAAGGAGAGTCTTCTTGTACAGAATGTGCTGCTGGTAACCTAGCACTGAAGGAAGAAAGTGGCGTGTTTATATAGACTTTGGTCAGAACTAGCTTTCCAGTTTTGGAGAGAGCATTTAAACATGAATAATTATTGAGGGTTGGGGATATAGCTCAGCGGCAGAAAATTCATTCAACTCGTACAAGGACGTGGGTTTGATCCCAAATGCCAGGCATGAAAATGCAGTCATTGCTAGTTACACATTTAGCTGTGCGGTAAGACTCTTGAACTCTTCTGACTTATCAAAAGTCTGTCTAGCAAGTGAATTCATCAAAGGCCTCATTTATTACCCAGTAATAATCAAACAATACCACTAAAACATACAATGTTGCCCCATATTAGGGAAATATAAGAGGTAATCTCATGGACTGGGTTGTATTCCCCCCAAATTCCTGTTGAAGACCAAATCCTTAGTATCTCAGAATATAACTATATTTGGAGATAGGGTTTTTTAATTAAAATGGGATCTTTAGATATAATCCCTAATCAAGCAGGACTACTGTCCTTATATGAAGAAGAAATTTGGACACTCCCAGTTAG
Source organism: Rattus rattus (assembly GCF_011064425.1). Lineage (NCBI taxonomy): Eukaryota > Metazoa > Chordata > Mammalia > Rodentia > Muridae > Rattus > Rattus rattus. Next base: position 95,829,045 of record NC_046162.1, read on the forward strand.
AAGGAAAGGACACAGGGGAAAATAGTCATCTACAGACTAAGGAGGTGGGTCATCCCAGGGATAACTAGTCATCTATAAACCATGGAGGTCAATCATCAGCATGAACCAACCTTGTGACAGTTGTCTCGGATTTTCAGTATACGAAATTATAGGAAATAAACCTTGTGTTATTTAATCTACTGAATCTGTGGTACTTTGTCACAGTAATGATAGCAGAGTACTACAGGTGACTGTATGTATTTCTTACAGAAAAAGAGTATGTTGATGTAGAAGCTTGTCCACCTATTCCTTCTCATTTCTCTGGCATGGAATTCTCTCACCTTGCTCTAAGGTTTCCTCGTGTATTTTTACAGCATACTGTTACAGGTAACCAAAGATACACAGTCTCCTTTCTTCTGTTTTATCATTCAATAACTCAGGGACTGTTAGCATATTTATTTACCAATAATTTGGTAAAGAAATAATTTGTTGTCAGGGTCACTTAGATCTACATGCTGACTCCCTCGGTTGGGAGTTGCACTTGGCATTACAATACACAGTAAAAGACAAAACCGCAACAATTCCCCCTTTTTAGGCCAATAAAAGGCTCCTTTTCTCTCATCATAACAAGTATGCATATTGTAAGGTATGCTATATACTTATGACATCCAGTCCATTATATTGGGCAATCTAGAGAGTATTTCATTATCTGTCCTAATTTAATGAGTTTATAATTCTGCACCTAAATCATTGTTGTAGATTTGATTTAATGCTTGCATTATGGGTTCCCAAATTACATGGGAATTCACACATCTGCATGTAAGATGCTGCAGGTCCCTGCCCCCAGTTGGCTCCAATTGGTAAATAAAGTTGCCAGTGCCCAATGGTTGGAAAGAGAGACAGGGGTGTGACTTTGAGGTTCCTAGGCAAGGGATACAAGGGAGGGGGAGAATTGCCATTGCTGGGGAAGGAGAAGATCCTGGCCTGGGAAGTGCAGGACATAGAGATGGAGACACTGCTGACTTGTAAGAGTTGGGGATCATGGCCTAGGAGGGCTATAGGCCTGGGCCCGTGGTGGCCAGGGTGGAATATAGGTTTTAGTAAGTAATAGATCAGGAATATCAGAGGGGGCAATGTGTTAGCCGTGGGGAGGCTTGGAAGTGCTCAGCCATTGCATTGTTTAAGGCATATTAAAATAAAAGATGTGCATGTGTGCATGCGCGCGCGCGCGCGCGCGCGTGTGTGTGTGTGTGTGTGTGTGTGTGTGTGTGTGTGCGTGCGCATGCGCACGTGTGTGTCCCTTTCATTCACGAATATATAACATTGGGGCAGTAGCAAGAAGTGTGTGCGCACCTGCTGGGGAGTTTAGAGCAGATTAAAATGTTACCACTGCAAATACAATCATGACAACTATGCAATTATCAGGTATGATATACACTTATAAAGTCCAGTCCATTATATTGGGCAAATTAGAGAAAGTATTTCATCATCTATCCTAACTTAATGAGTTTACAATTCTGTACCTAAATCATCTTTGATTTTAACTTGTATTATCATCTGAAATCCATCTTTTGAATTTTAGAACACCTTCTTTAATGATAAACAACTTAACTTATGAGACCCCTCAGAGATTTGAGAAGGAATAAATATTTGAGAATGCAAGAAGTACAGGAACACAGCTTTCAAAACTCAAAACAATTAGCAGAGACAGCTGACTGCCTGGACAGTCCCCAACATTCCTTACAATGTAAGAGCATCTATCTTCAGCCCTCTGGCTCAGAACATCTGACGGACCTTAAGTGAAGCAGGAATTATGAAGGACTATCTTATCCTGTCTTGGCAGAACTTAGCAATCGACTGTCTTGTGTCCATTTATCCTTTTTGGACAGCATTCTGTCTACAGATAATTTTAGGGTATTTCTTATCCAGTGGCTGGCTTGCCACAGTTGAAACAACTGCACATAAGTATTGAAGCTCACTGCCTTCTTATGGAGGTATTGATGGGCATCGCCTTCTTATGGAGGTATTGAGGCTCACCACCTTCTTATGGAGGTATTGAGGCTCATCACCTTCTTATGGAGGTATTGATGGGCATCACCTTTTTTTTTTCTTTCTTTTTTTCTTTCTTTTTTTTGGAGCTGGGGACTGAACCCAGGGCCTTGCTCTCGCTAGGCAAGCGCGATACCGCTGAGCTAAATCCCCAACCCCGGGCATCACCTTCTTTTTTTTTTTTTTTTTTTCGGGGCTGGGGATTGAACCCAGGACCTTGCGCTTCCTAGGCAAGGGCTCTACCAAATCCCCAACCCCGGGCATCACCTTCTTATGGAGGTATTGATGCTCACCACCTTCTTATGGAGGTATTGATGCTCACCACCTTCTTATAGAGGTATTGATGCTCACAACCTTCTTATGGAGGTATTGATGCTCATCACCTTCTTATGGAGGTATTGATGGGCATCACCTTCTTATGGAGGAGGTATTGAGGCTCATCACCTTCTTATGGAGGAGGTATTGATGCTCATCACCTTCTTATGGAGGAGGTATTGATGCTCACTGCCTTCTTATGGAAGTGTTGATGCTCACCACCTTCTTATGGAGGTACTGATCATCACCTTCTTATGGAGGTATTGATGCTTATTACCTTCTTTGAAGTGGAAGGGGGTACTGTCAGGAGCAGACATGCTTTGCAGTGACAAGATCTTTTAATAATGAAATAGCCTTAAATGCTCTATTGCTCCCCTCTCACCTTTCATTGCTGAGTCTTTATACATTTATAAAAATAAATATCTCATGCCATATAGAAAAAAATGTATTTTTCAGACTTTTATATACCTTTGAGACTTTTCTGAAACTACATTCCATGATAACAGCACATAGAATAATGCCTAAAATGTGGCGAGAAGTCAACAGAACAGCCGGGATAGCTCATCTTATTATTTCTCATTTGAGTAAACATTTTCCAGTAGTCCATAAAATTAGGCAGAAGGAGCTGAGGACATGGTTCAGTTCACAACACGCTTGTTGTGTAAAGATAAGGAGCCTGACCCCTATCACTCACACAAAAAGCCGAGTGTGATGGCGGCATGTGCTGGGGAGGCAGAGACAGGCCGTGGATCTGGATGGACAGGCAGCCTAGCCAATCAGCGAATTCCTGGTTCAGTCACAGAAAATAAGGTGAACAGAGTCTAGAGAAGACACTCAGTGTTGACCTCTGACCTCCACACATGTGCTGGGGCACGAAACAGATGTAGTAACAAGTTTTAAAGACTAATAGCAAACATTATCAAGAATGTGGAGCAATGGGAGTCATCTTGCTGCTGCTGGGAAACAACCTGGAAGCTTCTAGAAACACTGACTATGTAGCCCAGAAATGCCTCTCTAGATAGACACTCAAGAAACATGGAGATGTGCCAGTGTAAAACTATATTCACAAATGTTAATATATTTTAAAAAGTAAGAAAAAACCACACATTCACCCACTGCCAACCAGAGGAATAAAAGGTATATGCCCACACAGAGGAATGTCATTGGCAATAAAAAAGAAGTAACATGCTGAAATGCTACAAAGCATCCTCAGTGTAAGAAGTCAAAAATCACATTAGGTGATTCCATTTATGAACAATATCCCAAAGAGCCAAAGCTACTGGGACAGAAAGTACCCTAATGGCTGCTGACAGCCTGTGGTTTGGAAGACAAGGGGGGGTGACTATTACCCGGCATGGGGCTTCTTTATTCAGAGAAGAAATTATTCCAAAGTGGATTTTTAAGACAATTATTCTACTTTGAAAATACATTAAAATACATTCGATTGTATGCATTCGATTGTAAATGGGCATAAGGTATTGAATAAGGGGCTGGCTAATGGCCTGGAACAATCGTTAGGACCCTGAGTGTGTAAATGAAACCTTACGCAGAAAAGGAATACTGTGTATGTGACCAGACTAAAGTGTGGGGGCTGGGGAACTCTCCTAAATTATGCAGGCAAACCCTAAACGCAGTCACACGTGTCTGTATGAGAGGGGGTTTTCTCAGCCAGGGAGTAGGAGGCAACACAGCTACAGAGGCAGAAGTTAGCAATGCTCTAAGTGTAACACCCACTAGTGGTCAGAAGCTGGAGGAGACCCTCCACTGGGGCTGCAGCCTCTGACTGGGAGCTGGAGGTGACCCCTCTATTGGGTTTGCAGCCCTGGGAATGGAGGCTGCAGGTGACCCTCAAGAGAGGCTGCAGCCCTGCCAAGACCCTGTGGTGCTGTGATGCTGACCTTGGACTTCTGGTCCCTAGGTCTGTGAGAGAATAAACTTCTGTTGTTCCCAGAAACTAACTTTGTAATAATTTGTTGTAGTAACAATAAGAAAGAAATAGTGTGTGAATTAAATTCTAATAAAACTCTTACCAATGAAGTTTTTAATAGCTCCATAATCATTGTGTGGGTTTGCTCATTTATCTTTACACTTCTGATATATTTCTCTTTTATGTATTCTCTTGCAATGTGCTTCCATAAGATTTAAGAGAGCACTGTCATCTTTTTAAAAGTGCAAATTTTATAAATGTTATATTTTACCATTTAGAAGTATGAAAAGTAATTTTGATCTGGTTTTTTAATGTTTGTTTAATGTTGAAACCGGCTCAGCTTTGCTCACTTGTTTCACTTACCTGCCATTCCTCTATCAGCCCTCTTAATATGCCTTGTCCTTCTACGTTAGGTGATTTGCTTATAAAGCAGATGTAGCTCCCCAGCCTGTCTAGGAAAAGCCACAAACTCTGAGGTGGACAAGTGTCTTACTTTAAAACATTTTTGGAATTGGAAAGGAGGTTTACCAAAAAGCACACATGAGTGTCGGCTGTGTCTTAATTTAGAAATGCAAAGAGACTATTCATCTTAAAATTGGAAAAATTGGAAAAATTGGAAAAAACTGGTTGTTTGGGCTTTTTTTTTTTTTTTTTTTTTTTTGAGGTTTCTTTTTTTTTTTTTTTTTTAAATAACCTGGTCTTACTCTGTAGCCCAGACTGGCCTCTAATTTACAATTCTTCTGCCTCAGCCTCTCAGATACCAAAGATTGCAGGCATGTATCACCATGCCCAGCTGAGAGAGGCTACATTTAAGAAAGGACATTGTTAAAGAAATTCTCTCTCTCTCTCTCTCTCTCTCTCTCTCTCTCTCTCTCTCTCCTCTCTTCCTTCTTCCCTCCCTCCTCTATCTTTTTCCTCTCCCTTTCCTCTCAAACAACTAGGAGTCACATTTACAATGTCATTGTGATAATAGTGTTTTTGAGGAAATTCTGAGGGGCCGGAGGAAAACTCCGTGGCTCTGAGCACTTGCTATCCTACTGAAGACTGGGGTTTTCTGTTCTAAGCTCCAACATGGCAGCTCACAACCGTCTGTAACTAATTTCCCAGGAACTGTCACCCTCTTCTGGCCTCTAGGGCATCAGGCACATATACAGTGTGCTTACATACAAGCAGGCAAACATTCATACACACAAAATAATAAATATTTAAAAAATTCCAATGATGCTACTTTGGCAATGGTAGAAATGGGGACCTTGGAATAAATTCCCTCTCTATTGAAGAAGAATTAATTAGTCACGCCAAACTTCAGCTTTTCATTTCAGTGTGTAAGGCTAAATTTCATCCCCAAAGAACAAGACAACAAGAAAGCAGTTGTCCTTACCAGACTGTGAGGTTTTGCACACATGCGCACGCGCACACACACACACACACACACACACACACACACACAGATACACATACACACACACACTGCCTCCACCCGACTCCTTGTTCATTTGATTCTCCAGTAATTCTGGAAATGGTTAGAAATTTTTATTCCCAAATTGCCACGTGCTTTTTCCAACCGAGTTTGTTAAACTAGAAAAGAAAGGCTTGGAGCTGTGCTGCCTCCCGCTTTTGCTTGTCTGATCGCAAAGGGAGGCTGGGTGATGCATTCAAGTAGGCATGTTCCTCGGGAGGTTCTTGTCAGAGAACATTCCTGGTTCCAGACAACCTGCATTCTGTAAAATGTTTCCTTTTCCTCTGGAGACAATGATGCAGATTTTTTTTCTCATTTGGAAAATTGGCTACTTATAACAGAAACATTTGTCCCATAAGTAGCTGTATATTTGGCCAGCCATTTTAGAGGGAAAACCAAGTTATATTCTTTATGTTGTTTGTTAAAATTATTTTCAAGCTCATCTTAAAATAAAAACCCAGGAGAGCCACAAACGCAGGTATCTTGAGAGCACCCTGTGAGCGCAGGAAGCACCTTTAGATGACCTCCTGATTTGTTTGCACAAAAATTAACACAAATGTTTCTAAGGTGGAGACTAGCTTTAATTTTTTTTTTAATTGAGGAACTTTGAGTTGGGCATGGTGGTGAACATCTTTAATCCCAGCACTTGGGAGTTCGAGGTCAGTTTGGTTAACAGGGTGCATTCCAGGACAGTCAGAGCTACACAGAGAAACTCCGGTCTCAAAACAAAACAACTCCCAAAATAATAAAAATAAATGACAAAAATAAACTTTGAGGAAATTTGAAAAACACTTATAACTGGCACTCATACACAATGCTAACAATTCATAATGAGCATTTATAGTTCTAACTTAAAGTAAACATCAAAAGGTATTTGTTTCTACTTGTTTCAAGCTGGGGCCTGTCCCTGAGCAATCCCATTTTTTTTTTTTTTTTTAAAGAGCAGCTTCCTCTGCCCTCAGCACAAATGCTGAGGTAAAATGACTCATGTCTTGTTTGTGCAAATGAACAACCATAGCACAAACCACAAGGCACAGACTGCTAAGCAACCTCTTTATACAATTAAGTATAACCACTTACGAACGTCAAGTTAAGTCAGGAACACCTAGACACACAGGGATATCAAAACTACAGCAGAAACACAGAGCCATGGACTTATTAACTATGCCAAACCAAAGAAGGACGCAACCACCTTCCTTGGTACTATCAAAGTCATTTTTCCCATCCAGAAAAAATGGTCACAGCAGTGTACCTGTGGCCTGGGCTCCAGTTCAAGTTTCTCCTTTCTAGGACAAGCAGACTGGTTCAAACAGACCCTAAAACTGCCCTCTCTTCCCCAATCCCGCAGCATTTGACAACTCTGCACCTGTGGTTCTTAAAGCTTAGCGACCCTTCCAGAGACGGTTAAACCCTCCAGAACTTAAACCAGAGACGGTTCCTTGAGTCTGATTCAGCTGCCTTCAGTATGGGCTCTCTGTGGACTCTTTACCCATTTGAAGCCATCCTGTAGCTATCGCTCTCTCTCTCTCTCTCTCTCTCTCTCTCTCTCTCTCTCTCTCTCTCTCTCTCTCTCAAAGCACACTATATTTTAATACTCTTAAAAACTATTAATACTGTTTAACTACTATTAGCAATAGTTATTAAGACTGGAATAAAAGAATCTACCATTGCTAATAACTGTGTCTACCAAGAGAAAACAGTAATACTTGGTGAATTAAAGCCAAAGAAATTGAAGAAATTGAATTCATGACATCACACATTAAGTGTGGAAAAATACTAATGTGCCATGTTGCCGACATAGCTCGCTCTCATTAGAAAAAATATGGTCACACAATAAAGTGTTTTAGCATAAAAATATTTAACCTCTATTAAAAAAAAAAAAAAAGCGAGGCTCAGGGAACATAGCTCAGAGGCGGTGACTGCCCAGCACGTGCAATCCCAACCACTAAAAGAAGAAAAAAAAAAAATCAAAGTGCAGGTTTCTCATTCTTAGCAGTGCTTTCTGAGTGGGGATAAGGTAGGAGAGCACCCGTGCATTGCTGGTGGGAGAATAAATCAAAGCCATCAACAGCACAGCGTGACAGCGGGTACCCAGAGCTTTCAGCTCTCCTTTCTCAGACCTAGCCAGTTCCTCTTCTGGGAATCCATCCTAAACAAGTTACTGGTGCTCTGTCAGGCTCGCACAGCAGTTAGACTACACCAGACATTTCTGACAACTGAACGATGTCCTCCTACTTCTAGAGGCTGCGCTGTTTGGATTGAAGGTTCAAAGAGTCGATGTCTGATAATGTCTCTTCCTTGGGTTGCAAATGGTTGCCTTCTTGCTCTGTCCTCACATTGACTTTCCATACATAAGAGAGAGAGGGGTGTGTGTGTTTGGGGGTGGGTTGTTATGAAGTCACTGGCCCTTCTCCACTCCTATTTCTGAATATCTTTTCAATATACCCACTTTAGGCCCTAACTGTTTAGGGGTCAGGGACTTAACATAAACATTGAGAGGATGAGACACAGTGCTAAACTGTCAACAAAGATTTAGACGCAGGTATTGTCTTAGTTTTATTAGGGGTATGAGAACATTACTGTCCATCAATAAAGATATGACTAAGTAATAATATAACCACGTAGCAAAGTATTACACTGCTATTTAAATGGTTTAGGGGCCAGGATGAGGAAGGAGCACTTTTCCCGGTTTCTCTAAATTACAAGCTTTCAGACCATGAAAGCTGAAAGGAAGGTGGCAAGCTGCCTAAGGGCCTCAGGACCTTAGTGCCCACATGGTGCCGACTGCTTTGGGCTTTTTTTTTTTTTTTTGCCTCATCAATAGCCTTCCGAAATGCCAGTAAGAACAGATAAAAGCAAGAATTTAAAACCAAGAAAGGTTCGGGCTAGCCAAAGGAATAAAAATGTGACTCGTTATTATGATCTGAGAAACATATCACAGTGTCAACAGTGGATAGATGCTGGTAACAGAATTACAGCCTTAACATTTTTCTCTTTACCTGTTGGTTTGTAACGCTCTATAATGAGCCCATATTACTTTCTTAGTGAGATATACTTCACATATGGTTATACTCTACATACTCTATCTACGGCATGGTCGTCACCTTTAGTGGAGTAAGAGTGTATGAGAGGAAACAGGAAAGCTAAATTAACTCCTGGACTCAGTACAGAAAAATCGGAGAAAGAGAGGAAACAGAACACACAAAAGCAGGCTGTAGCAGACAGGATACTTGCCTAACAGAACGGCTTCTTTCATTATTTCATTCCATTCCATTCACACTTCCTCAGGTTTGCTAATACCATGTAGACCTTGAGTCTTAGCTCTCGCTGTATTTGTATGATCAGATTTCACTGAACATAAGATGATGAGTTTTTTTTTTTTTTATTAACTTGAGTATTTCTTATATATATTTCGAGTGTTATTCCCTTTCCTGGTTTCCGGGCAAACATCCCCCTCCCCCTCCCCTTCGTTATGGATGTTCCCCTCCCCATCCTCCCCCGCTTGCCGCCCTCCCCCCAACAATCTAGTTCACTGGGGGTTCAGTCTTAGCAGGACCCAGGGCTTCCCCTTCCACTGGTGCTCTTACTAGGATATTCATTTGCTACCTATGAGGTCAGAGTCAGGGTCAGTCCATATAGTCTTTAGGTAGTGGCTTAGTCCCTGGAAGCTCTGGTTGCTTGGCATTGTTGTACATATGGGGTCTCGAGCCCTTCAAGCTCTTCCAGTTCTTTCTCTGATTCCTTCAGCGGGGGTCCTATTCTCAGTTCAGTGGTTTGCTGCTGGCATTCGCCTCTGTGTTTGCTGTATTCTGGCTGTGTCTCTCGGGAGAGATCTACATCCGGCTCCTGTCGGCCTGCACTTCTTTGCTTCATCCATCTTGTCTAATTGGATGGCTGTATATGTATGGGCCACATGTGGGGCAGGCTCTGAATGGGTGTTCCTTCTGTGTCTGTTTTAATCTTTGCCTCTCTATTCCCTGCCAAGGGTATTCTTGTTCCCCTTTTAAAGAAGGAGTGAAGCATTCACATTTTGATCATCCATCTTGAGTTTCATTTGTTCTAGGCATCTAGGGTAATTCAAGCATTTGGGCTAATATCCACTTATCAATGAGTGCATACCATGTGTGTTTTTCTGTGATTGGGTTACCTCACTCAGGATGATATTTTCCAGTTCCAACCATTTGCCTACGAATTTCATAAAGTCATTGTTTTTGATAGCTGAGTAATATTCCATTGTGTAGATGTACCACATTTTCTGTATCCATTCCCCTATTGAAGGGCATCTGGGTTCTTTCCAGCTTCTGGCTATTATAAATAAGGCTGCGATGAACATAGTGGAGCATGTGAGCTTTTTATATGTTGGGGCATCTTTTGGGTATATGCCCAATAGAGGTATAGCTGGATCCTCAGGCAGTTCAATGTCCAATTTTCTGAGGAACCTCCAGACTGATTTTCAGAATGGTTTTATCAGTCTGCAATCCGACCAACAATGGAGGAGTGTTCCTATTTCTCCGCATCCTGGCCAGCATTTGCTGTCACCTGAGTTTTTGATCTTAGCCATTCTCACTGGTGTGAGGTGAAATCTCAGGGTTGTTTTGATTTGCATTTCCCTGATGACTAAAGATGTTGAACATTTCTTTAAGTGTTTCTCAGCCATTCGGCATTCCTCAGCTGTGAATTCTTTGTTTAGCTCTGAACCCCATTTTTTAATAGGGTTGTCTCCCTGCGGTCTAACTTCTTGAGTTCTTTGTATATTTTGGATATAAGGCCTCTATCTGTTGTAGGATTGGTAAAGATTTTTTCCCAATCTGTTGGTTGCCGTTTTGTCCTAACTATAGTGTCCTTTGCCTTACAGAAGCTTTGCAGTTTTATGAGATCCCATTTGTCAATTCTTGATCTTAGAGCATAAGCCATTGGTGTTTTATTCAGGAAATTTTTTCCAGTGCCCATGTGTTCCAGATGCTTCCCTAGTTTTTCTTCTATTAGTTTGAGTGTATCTGGTTTGATGTGGAGGTCCTTGATCCACTTGGACTTAAGCTTTGTACAGGGTGATAAGCATGGATCGATCTGCATTCTTCTACATGTTGACCTCCAGTTGAACCAGCACCATTTGCTGAAAATGCTATCTTTTTTCCATTGGATGGTTTTGGCTCCTTTGTCAAAAATCAAGTGCCCATAGGTGTGTGGGTTCATTTCTGGGTCTTCAATTCTGTTCCATTGGTCTATCTGTCTGTCTCTGTACCAATACCATGCAGTTTTTATCACTATTGCTCTGTAATACTGCTTGAGTTCAGGGATAGTGATTCCCCTGAAGTCCTTTTATTGTTGAGGATAGTTTTAGCTATCCTGGGTTTTTTGTTATTCCAGATGAATTTGCAAATTGTTCTGTCTAACTCTTTGAAGAATTGGATTGGTATTTTGATGGGGATTGCATTGAGTCTGTAGATCGCTTTTGGTAAAATGGCCATTTTTACTATATTAATCCTGCCAATCCATGAGCATGGGAGATCTTTCCATCTTCTGAGGTCTTCTTCAATTTCTTTCTTCAGAGTCTTGAAGTTCTTATTGTACAAATCTTTTACTTGCTTGGTTAAAGTCACACTGAGGTACTTTATATTATTTGGGTCTATTATGAAGGGTGTCATTTCCCTAATTTCTTTCTCGGCTTGTTTCTCTTTTGTGTAGAGGAAGGCTACTGATTTATTTGAGTTAATTTTATACCCAGCCACTTTGCTGAAGTTGTTTATCAGCTTTAGTAGTTCTCTGGTGGAACTTTTGGGATCACTTAAATATACTATCATATCATCTGCAAATAGTGATATTTTGACTTCTTCTTTTCCGATCTGTATCCCCTTGACCTCCTTTTGTTATCTGATTGCTCTGGCTAGAACTTCAAGAACTATATTGAATAAGTAGGGAGAGAGTGGGCAGCCTTGTCTAGTCTCTGATTTTAGTGGGATTGCCTCAAGTTTCTCTCCATTTAGTTTAATGTTAGCAACTGGTTTGCTGTATATGGCTTTTACTATGTTTAGGTATGGACCTTGAATTCCTATTCTTTCCAGGACTTTTATCATGAAGGGGTGTTGAATTTTGTCAAATGCTTTCTCAGCATCTAATGAAATGATCATGTGGTTTTGATCTTTCAGTTTGTTTATATAATGGATCACGTTGATGGTTTTCAGTATATTAAACCATCCCTGCATGCCTGGGATGAAGCCTACTTAATCATGGTGGATGATTGTTTTGATGTGTTTTTGATGTGTTTTGATTGTTTGGATTAGGTTTGCCAGAATTTTATTGAGTATTTTTAAATCGATATTCATAAGGGAAATTGGTCTGAAGTTCTCTTTCTTTGTTGGGTCTTTGTGTGGTTTAGGTATAAGAGTAATTGTGGCTTCATAGAAGGAATTCGGTAGTGCTCCATCTGTTTCAATTTTGTGGAATAGTTTGGATAGTATTGGTATGAGGTCTTCTATGAAGGTCTGATAGAATTCTGCACTAAACCCGTCTGGACCTGGGCTCTTTTTGGTTGGGAGACCTTTAATGACTGCTTCTATTTCCTTAGGAGTTATGGGGTTGTTTAACTGGTTTATCTGTTCCTGATTTAACTTGGTACCTGGTATCTGTCTAGGAAATTGTCCATTTCTGCAGATTTTCAAGTTTTGTTGAATATAGGCTTTTATAGTAAGATCTGATGATTTTTTGAATTTCCTCTGAATCTGTAGTTATGTCTCCTTTTCATTTCTGATTTTGTTAATTTGTTTTTTTTTTTTTTTGGTTCTTTTTTTTTTTCGGAGCTGGGGACCGAACCTAGGGCCTTGCGCTTCCTAGGCAAGCGCTCTACCACTGAGCTAAATCCCCAACCCCGGATTTTGTTAATTTGAACACACTCTCTGTGTCCTCTCGTTAGTCTGGCTAAGGGTTTATCTATCTTGTTGATTTTCTCAAAGAACCAACTTTTGGTTCTGTTGATTCTTTCTATGGTCCTTTTTGTTTCCACTTGGTTGATTTCTGCTCTGAGTTTGATTATTTCCTGCCTTCTACTCCTCCTGGGTGTATTTGCTTCTTTTTGTTCTAGAGCTTTTAGGTGTGCTGTCAAGCTGCTGACATATCTCTCTCCTGTTTCTTTCTGCAGGCACTCAGCTATGAGTTTTCCTCTTAGCACAGCTTTCATTGTGTCCCATAAGTTTGGGTATGTTGTACCTTCATTTTCATTAAATTCTAAAAAGTCTTTAATTTCTTTCTTTATTTCTTCCTTGACCAGGTTATCATTGAGTAGAGCATTGTTCAATTTCCACGTATATGTGGGCATTCTTCCCTTATTGTTATTGAAGACCAGTTTTAGGCCGTGGTGGTCCGATAGCACGAATGGGATTATTTCTATCTTTCTGTACCTGCTGCAGCCCGTTTTTTGACCAATTATATGGTCAATTTTGGAGAAAGTACCATGAGGAGCTGAGAAGAAGGTATATCCTTTTGCTTTAGGATAGAATGTTCTATAAATATCTGTTAAGTCCATTTGGCTCATGACTTCTTTTAGTCTGTCTACGTCTCTGTTTAATTTCTGTTTCCATGATCTGTCCATTGATGAGAGTGGGGTGTTGAAATCTCCTACTATTATTGTGTGAGGTGCAATGTGTGTTTTGAACTTTAGTAAGGTTTCTTTTACGTATGTAGGTGTCCTTGTATTTGGGGCATAGATATTTAGGATTGAGAGTTCATCTTGGTGGATTTTTCCTTTGATGAATATGAAGTGTCCTTCCTTATCTTTTTTGATGAATTTTAGTTGAAAATTGATTTTATTTGATATTAGAATGGCTACTCCAGCTTGCTTCATCCGACCATTTGCTTCGAAAGTTCCAGTCTTTTACTCTGAGGTAGTGTCTGTCTTTGTCTCTGAGGTGTGTTTCCTGTAGGCAGCAGAATGCAGGGTCCTTGTTGCGTATCCAGTTTGTTAATCTATGTCTTTTTATTGGGGAGTTGAGGCCATTGATGTTGAGAGATATTAAGGAATAGTGATTATTGCTTCCTGTTATATTCATATTTGGATATGAGGTTATGTTTGTGTGCTTTTCTTCTCTTTGTTTTGTTGCCAAGACGATTAGTTTCTTGCTTCTTCTAGGGTATAGCTTGCCTCCTTATGTTGGGCTTTACCATTTATTATCCTTTGTAGTGCTGGATTTGTAGAAAGATATTGTGTAAATTTGGTTTTGTCATGGAATATCTTGGTTTCTCCATCTATGTTAATTGAGAGTTTTGCAGGATACAGTAACCTGGGCTGGCATTTGTGTTCTCTTAGGGTCTGTATGACATCTGTCCAGGATCTTCTGGCTTTCATAGTTTCTGGCGAAAAGTCTGGTGTGATTCTGATAGGTCTGCCTTTATATGTTACTTGACCTTTTTCCCTTACTGCTTTTAATATTCTTTCTTTATTTTGTGCATTTGGTGTTTTGACTATTATGTGTCAGGAGGAGTTTCTTTTCTGGTCCAATCTATTTGGAGTTCTGTAGGCTACTTGTATGCCTATGGGTATCTCTTTTTAGGTTAGGGAAGTTTTCTTCTACGATTTTGTTGAAGATATTTACTGGTCCTTTGAGCTGGGAGTCTTCACTCTCTTCTATACCTATTATCCTTAGGTTTGATCTTCTCATTGAGTCCTGGATTTCCTGTATGTTTTGGACCAGTAGCTTTTTCTGCTTTATATTATCTTTGACAGTTGAGTCAATGATTTCTATGTAATCTTCTGCTCCTGAGATTCTCTCTTCCATCTCTTGTATTCTGTTGGTGAAGCTTGTATCTACAGCTCCTTGTCTCTTCTTTTGGTTTTCTATATCCAGGGTTGTTTCCATGTGTTCTTTCTTGATTGCTTCTATTTCCATTTTTAATTCCTTCAACTGTCTGATTGTGTTTTCCTGGAATTCTTTCAGGGATTTTTGCGATTCCTCTCTGTAGGCTTCTACTTGTTCTCTAAGGGAGTTCTTCACATCTTTCTTGAAGTCCTCCAGCATCATGATCAAATATGATTTTGAAACTAGATCTTGCTTTTCTGGTGTGTTTGGATATTCCGTGTTTGCTTTGGTGGGAGATTGGGCTCCGATGATGCCATGTAGTCTTGGTTTCTGTTGCTTGGGTTCCTGCGCTTGCCTCTCGCCATCAGATTATCTCTAGTGTTACTTTGTTCTGCTATTTCTGACAGTGGCTAGATTGTCCTATAAGCCTGTGTGTCAGGAGTGCTGTAGACCTGTTTTCCTGTTTTCTTTCAGCCAGTTATGGGGACAGAGTGTTCTGCTTTCGGGCGTGTAGTTTTTCCTATCTACAGGTCTTCAGCTGTTCCTGTGGGCCTGTGTCTGGAGTTCACCAGGCAGGTCACTTGCAGCAGAAAAGTTGGTCTTACCTGTGGTCCCGAGGCTCAAGTTTGCTCGTGGGGTGTTTTCCTCTGGCATCAGAGATGTGTGCAGAGTGCAGTCTCTTCTGGTTTCCCAGGTGTGTCTGCCTCTCTGAAGGTTTAGCTCTACCTCCCACGGGATTTGGGTGCAGAGAACTGTTTATCCGGTAGGTCCCTTTAGGTTATGTCGGTGTCTCAGGTGCAGCGGTCCTGCTGCTCCTGGGCCCTCCTCTACGGGAACCCAGAGGCGGTATCGAGGTTTTTTCTTGATGTTATCAGAAGGCATCAGTAGAAGTTTTTCATATTTTTTGTATCGTGAATGTCATGAATTGAAAGAAAATTAAGGAGCTATTTGAAAATCGTAACCCAATTTCTGAGGGGTTAAACATTTTGAAGCATGTATCTTAGAAATGATAAGGTTTTATTCTTTCATTTGATTTAATCCTCAGATCCTCTATGTGTAACATCTACCCACAGCCGATTGAAACTGGCAGAATAATTAAACATTAATAACGTAGCTCCTTACTTGTACAAACTGTTGCTGGGTCAATCCTGGCTCCACTGATTTCATGATAACCAGATCTTTGCAACGCGATTCTAATTTTAGAGTAAAAGTTATTTGCTAATTAGTCTGGATATAATAAATTCATATTTTATACTTATAGAACTTAAAATTATTCCCAACTAGTATGTATCCATAGTTATGGTGAATAATTTATAGTTGGGTAACATCCCAGTTGGTAACAAGTGTTTTTCCCTGGCTTTATTTAACCAAGAAACCCCTATATTAAAAAGAATGAATCTAACTTTTTAATTATTAGGTTGGAATACAACACAAAGAGACATGCATGATAACATAAATGACTAAAGAACAAAACAGTGGGGGTTTGTGAGAGTATTTATACCAGGAGATCTAAACAAAGCCTCTCTGTAAACTTCTCTTTAAAAACATTTTTTAAAGATTTATTTATTTATTATATATAAGTACACTGTAGCTGTCTTCAGACACACCAGAAGAGGGCATCTGATCCCATTACAGATGGTTGTGAGCCACCATGTGGTTGCTGGGAATTGAACTCAGGACCTCTGGAAGAGCAGTTAGTGCTCTTAGCCACTGAGCCATCTCTCCAGCCCTAAAAACATTTTTTTATTTTAAGAGATTTTTACTTTATTTTTAAAGATGAGTCTCTCTACATATTCTTAACAGTCCTTTTTTTCTTCCATTTTTATTAAATTGGGTATTTCTTGTTTACACTTAACTGTCTTAAAACTCACAGAGATCCACTGCCTCTGCCCACTGAGCGCTGGGATCAGAGGTGGACACCCCCACATTCAGCTTAAAGTTTCTTTGTCTTTAATGTCTCTAAAATGAACAAACACCATGCAGATATGGCCTTTTAGTAAAAGATATAAATAATATGAAGGTTATTCGCTATCTCAGAAAATTGTTATGATCCTAGCACCCAGGTAACAAGCCCGCTGACATGAAAATGGCTATAACTCTGGTCTGAGGGATCCAACACTCTTTTCTGAACTCCACACCAATACCTCCAGCAATCACACTTACCCACTGAGACATCTCTCTGGATGTATATAATTTTAATGCCTCTCTTTGCATGTCTTTTCTTATCTTTTCTCTTTCTCCTCTCTCTCTCTTTCTCTCTCTCTCTCTCTTCAAGACATGGCTTTTCTGTGTAACCTTGGCTGTTCTGGAACTTGCTCTGTAGATGAGGCTGGCCTCGAACTTGCAGAGATCTGCCTGCCTCTGCCTCCAGACTGCTGGGATTAAAGGCATGGGTACCCACTGCTCAGCAATGTTTCCTTTATTTTAATTATGGCATTACATTTTCGTCTAAATTCTGTAATTATTATTTTCTGGGAATGTTGTGGGATAATAAAGGAGGTAATCACAATATCGGTAATATAAGGGAACACTGGACTAAAGAAACAGGATGGTTGATTACTTCAGTGGTTTTTGACATTGTGTCTCTGGAAAGAACAGGGGAAGCTAATTTATCTTTAAGTGCTTCCGACACTTAATATTGACTATATGTGGTTGTTTGAATATGCTTGGTCCAGGGATTAGCACTATTAGGATGTATGGACTTGTTGGAGTAGGTGTGGCCTTGTGGGAGGAAGTGTGTCACTGAGGGGGTGGGCTTTGAGACACCCCCCCCCAACTGCCTGAAGACAGTCATCTCCTGGCTGCAGTTGGGTCAAGATGTAGAACTCTCAGATCCTCCAGTATGTTGCCTGCTTGGACACTGCCATGCTTCCTGCCTTGATGATAATGGACCGATCCTCTGAACCTGTAAGCCAGCCCCAATTATACGTTGTCCTTTATAAGAGTTGCCTTGGTCATGATGTCTGTTCACAGCAAGGAAACCTTAACTAAGAAGTTTACATGGAAACCCTAACTAAGACAATATATGACTTCAGCCTCCTTCCCGAAAAATAAAAATGCTACAGGAATAGGCATACTTACCAAGATGCAGCTCTGGCTTCTGAAAAAAATCATAAAGGACATTCTGAATCTGCAGAGAGGAGGGGAGGGAACATATTACTCTTCAATGACCACATATTTAGTTTTTTAGCCTAAGAGCCATGTATGGTCTTTTACATTCTCATGTGTGCCCTCATTGATTTCTGTTCTTATTGTGTGAGGACCGAGACACTAGGAATAATCCCATTTTGTCCCTTCCAGGGAACATATCTAGGGACTTGAAAGCAGGAAGGGAGACTATATGAGAGGAAGAAGGGGACACGAGAGAGGGCTTTGGGAAAGGAGGATGAATTAAGAACAAAGCATAATATACATCACATGCATTTTATATGATATCATACATCTTATATGACATTTATATTATGGTATTTATTTTATATATATTGTTATGTTGTATCATATATTTCTTATATATGAAAATGCCATAAAGACATTTTACTTGAATGATAACTGAAAAATAAAAATCCAGTGACCCACCTATTCATTTTTCCTTCCCTGATGGCAACCCCATCTTTTTACTTTTTTCCTGTTCCACAATGTCATGCAATTGGAATCACATAATGTTCAGTCCTTTCTGCTTGGATTCTCCAACTTTGTATCATGCACTTAAAGTCTCTTCCATGTCTCTCACGGCTTGATATCCCCTCCCTTTAGGCACCCACATTCTACTGCTTGACACACCAATTGATTTGTAGCAGCCATTTAACGCAGGCTATCCAAACCACTCACTCGTGTGGGCAATTACTAGTAAGGCTGCTACATTCATCAATACCCGGGAGCTGGTGTGGACAGGAAGCTAAGTAATTTGGACAAATATAAAAGATTGTTATCACTGAATTGTACATTATAAAAGTATGTTTAGTTTATGTGTTTAAAATGAACACAAAATTACCAACTTAATTGTTTTTGTTTAGAAAGAGTGGCTTTTTTTCATGTGTGTGCCTGAATGTGTGTCTATATATCCCATGTGCACCTGACATCCTCAGAGTCTAGAAGAGGGCATCAGATCCCCTGGAGTTGGAGTTACAGACGGTTATGAGGCACCACTGGGTACAGGGAACTGAATCAGGGTTCTCTGGAAGAGCAGCCAGTGAGTGCTCTTAAGTGCTGTGCCATCTCTCCAGCCCTACAGACAAGAGTTTTACAGTGTAGCCCAGGTTGGTCTCAAACCGATCATAATCTTCCTGCCTCAGCCTCCCAAGTTCTGAGATAAGAGGCATGGATGAATTTAGTCGTTTTTAAAGAGTACATGTATGTGTATGTGCATGTGTGTGTGTGTGCATTGTGTGTGTGTGTGAAAGAGAGAGTGAGAGTGTGTGTGTGAGTGTGTGTGCATGTGTGTGTGGTGTGTGTGTGTGTGTGTGTGTGTGCATGTGTGAATGTGTGGTGTGTGTGTGGGTGTGAAAGAGAGAGTGAGAGTGTGTGTGTGAGTGTGTGTGTGTGCATGTGTGAATGTGTGTGTGTGTGTGTGTGCAGTACAGTTACATTTTGTGAGACATATACTTAGAACTTTCCTTTTCACAAACTTGAAATCCTACACAGACCAACTCCTCCCCCTCTCCCCCTTTCCCCTTGGAACTGCCATCCTGCCTGCTTCTCTGATGTAACTACTTTAGAAACCTCACATGTGTGAGAGAGCAGCATTTTTCTTCCAAGAGTTTGCGCAGTTTCATAAGAAACAGTCTTTCAAAGTGGTTGTGCTGCTCTGCATCCCAGTAGCAGTGAATGAGTGTTCGCACTACTATTCGAAGCACTGGGCGTTAGGGCTGGGGGTTGTAACCAGTGTCATAGGTGGGGAGTGGTTTCTCATTTCTATTTTAATTCACAATTCCTGACCCTGGTCAGAGGGCTCAGTGGGTAAGGATGCTTGCCACCAAGCCCGATGACGTAAGTTTGATCCCTAGCACCCACATGGTAGAAGGGGAGAACTGACTCCTGCAAACTGTTCTCCGACTCCACTGTGGTGTGCACACACCCCATCCTCATATGAATAAAAGTAATAAAAATGACCTACAACCCTTTAATGGCAGATGATATTGGTATATCTTGATTTTTCATTTGCATATTATATATCATTGGTGAAGTGTCATGCATTTTGTCCAGTGTGTGTGTGTGTGTGTGTGTGTGTGTGTGTGAGAGAGAGAGAGAGAGAGAGAGAGAGAGAGAGAGAGAGAGAGAGAGAGAGTTTTGTGTATGTTATTCAGGTAGAGCCTCACCTACACGGATCAAACTGGTATTGAACTTGACGTTCGTCTTCCTGCTTGATTATGTTGGAAACCCTTTTCAGAATCAAGATTTTTAAAAATCTTGCTAGATTTATATTTTATTTTTTATATCCAAGAGAAAAATTTGAAGAAATCAGTAAACTCCTATGAAATAGACATATCAAGAATTAGTTTAGTTCGGTATTGTGAGGAATTTCAAAGGAAGCCTCTGACATTTCACTTAACGTGCTAGCAAGTTCCCTCTTAGCGCACACCCCACATACCCTCCACATGTGCTCTCCCTCTTACCACGACTACTGGAATCATTCCTTTGGGGTTGAGAATCCATTCATTGAACTGCTCCTCCAGAGCCTGCTTTCTCATGGTGACCACCTTGACTTTGACTGTGCTTATATACTCTCTTTGTTCTCTCTTCTGTTTCACTCTCTCCTTCATCTTGGATATTCTGGAGTATGAGAACACAGAATGCATGCTAAGAATCTTGATTTGGTTCGGATAGTTCAATGGCAGGATCCGGGGCCTAACTTAAACCCTGGAGCTGCTTTTCTTCCTCCAGCACTTCCTGCGTTCAGCACTCAGCTTGGCCTAATCTCTACTACAAGTTCTCTTTCTACCTAAGTAAACAATATATCTAAGAGGTATTGGCGGGGATGTTAATTAACACAATAATTATGAAAGACTGGAGAAATCTGAAAAACATAGAAGTGTACCTACCAAAAGAGACAGCAATCTTATTCTTGGATATTTTCCAGAAACAAAACCTTGAAATCAGTTTGTTAAAAGAAGTTTGAATTCATGTATGAATTGCCACACAATTCATGGTAGCCAAATACAGAATCAATAATCAATTTTGAATGAACAAAGAAAATATGACCTATAAGCACAACAGATTATTATGCATCCTTGAATAAAACAGGATTCTGCTCTTTGTGAAACATGGATAGAACTGGAGAATTACGCTAAGTGAAATAAGCCAGGTACATGAAAACAGATGCCACAAGTTATTACTTAGATAGTAAACTCTAAAAGAATCAAACTCATAGAAACAGAGAGTACCATGGCGGTGACAGAGGCAATGATGGCCAAAGGGAACAAAAGACATTAATTAGAGGGAAAAATAGGTTTTTAAAAGTTCCCATTGCACAATAGTATAGTTTATAATAGAATCTTACATATTTAAAAATTACCAAAGTATAACTTTCAAATGTTCTCCCCATAAAAAAAAATCTTGACTATTTGAGGCAAAAGATGTTAATTAGCCTGATTTAATTATACTTATTTATAAATCATAACATCACATCGCACCCTATAAATATATATAGCTATAATTAACCAATTTATAGGGGTTTTTTTGTTTTTTGGTTTATAGGTTTTGTTTTCTTGTTGATGTTTGTCTTTTCCAAAAAGAAGAAGTAAGAACACACATGGAGGCTTCACTGCACATCTGCTCTGAAGCCTGAGGCTTTAGCTTTTTTCTTCCCTGGACATAGAAGTCATCGGAGGGACTCTGATCCTGAGACTAGGAGAGAAGCCTGGGAGGTGCCCTTATAAGAAAGAAGTGTGCCCAGTCATTCCAATGCTCTGGACCAGAGCCGAGGAATCTGCCTGCTATCTCAGCCTGTTGCTGCTATCTAGCTGGAGTCAAATGTGTCTGCATCCCTGCTGAAGTCCTGAGTACAAGACTAACTATTGTCCTCAGCCACAGATGCATCACCAGGCTGAGAACAGAGAGAATGGAGGCTTCAATTGTCCCTGTGTTAATCACCGTTGTTAGAACTTCAAGAAGAAAAAAAAACAAAACAAAACAAAACAAAACAGCCAAACAAACCCCAAACTGTGTTAACTGAAATCAAATCACATGGCTCAGAGTAATAAAAGGAGTTGCGTCGAGCGAATTTTTTCTTTTTAGGTCCAACAACATTTGGAATACGTTTTCATCTTTCAGTGAGGAAAGACTGAAGTAATCTAACAGATTTGAGATGGGCAAAAACCTTTCACTGAGAATGTGGACATTGGATACCTAACAGTCCAGAGGAAAGAACTGAATCAAAGATGAGCTCTATGCCCACATAAAACCTTTATAAATCTCTAGGAATATAAGCCTTCAAAATAAACTTTCAGGTTTGAAGACAGAAGCAGGAAAGCAGGTTGGCAGTGCAGAAGAGCCTTGCATGTACTTCTGAGAGACTGTTTTGAAGGAAGAGCTACGTTCCTCTAATGTGCCCACCGCACAGCCAAACACCCAGCCTTTCAGCTGTTCCTCACCCACCTCTTCCCATACTGCCTTCCTCTCTCTCCTCCCAGTACAGCATGTTTCCATTTCCATCTACATTCCAACATGGCTTTCTATTCTACCCCAGTGTCTTCTATCCAGCATTCTCTCCTTATGCATCCACTCATTCGCTTAGCCTAGCTCGCTTATTACACAGGCATTTACTGGGCATTTATTATGTGTTCTGCCATTAGAGAGCATAGCATCTAAAACAGAACACACGAGTGATTGGAACAGAACCGTAAGTACTGAACGTCTTCAGATCCTCATAAAACACAAAAATAGATACACAAAGCTACTTTTCTGTCACATTTTCATCTGCTCAAAATGTTTCTCCCCTCGTCTTCCCACATACTTTGGGTCTCAGCTGAGACATCACATTCTCCTACATCATGATGCCCATATTTAGAAAGAAAATCTAGGTTTGAGCTTCAGAGTAACTGTGTATGAGCTTCCAAATATATTCCAAATGCATTTTAAATTGATCATGTCATTCTTTCAGGGAATGGATAACATTTCTGTTGCCTGTGTTATTTTATGAGAATGCTTACACCGATCAACAGAATTCTATACCATCCAACCCTTTGTAATTTCCGGTAGTATAGAGTAGATGTAACCTACAAATGGATTCTAAGTATAGCTCCCAGGATGGGAAGATAGCTCCGTTGGCAAAGAGCTTGCCTTACAAGCTTGACGATCTGAGTTAGAGCCCCAGAACCCACATAAACAGAGGAGAAGGAAAAGGAAGAAGAAGAGGAGGAGGAGGAGGAGGAAGTGAATGAGGTGGACAAGCAAGAGGAGGAGGAAGAAAGGCAAGGTTAGGTGAGCACTGTGGGTGTGCACTTGTAATCCTGGCACTGAGGAGGTAGCAGAAGCAGGTGGATTCCAGGGGGTTGCTAATCAGTCAACCTCACCTATGTGGTGAATTTCTAGTCAGTGAGAGACTCTGGAAAAAGGTGGGCAAGGCCTAAGAAATACAACCTGAGATTGACTTCTGGCTTCCTCCTTCATGTACATGAATGCACACACACACACACACACGCACACACACACACACACACACACACCGGCACACATAAAAGCTAATTAATAAAGCCAGGTACGATGGCATACACTTTGTACCCAGAACTTGGGAGGCTGAAGCAGGAAGATTGCTGTTTGAAGCCAGTCTAGGCTTCATAGAAAGACCCTGCCTCAAATAAAGAAAACTAAATAATCAAACATTTCCTTTATGGGAGTAAGTATTCTGAGTTAACAGTATAAACATGATTAGAGAGTAGAAATAAAGACTAAGAATGGCTAGGGATGCAGTGACATTGATAGAGCACTTGCCTAGCATGCACAGATCCCTGTGCTTGACCCTTACCTAGCACCAGCCCTACACAAACCCCACCATCAATCACTAATTAAGAAAATACCCAACAGCTACATCTTATGGAGGCATTTTCTCAACTGAGGGTCTCTCCTTTGAGAGCTTGTGTCAAGATAACACAAAACTAGCCAGAACAACCTAAATGAAGAATCTTCTTTGACTGTCGAAACACCACCTCTGTGTGAATGGTACAGACCTATGAATTCCATGTGTTCCACCCAATGTGGCAGTTTTCACTCTTATCAGTGTAACCATCATGGTGGAGGTGAGTTTTGCCTTTCTAGCAATTGATAACCTCCAAACCTTCCCCCGACAAGCCATCTATGCACACTTCACCACATGTAATACCTGGCTTGCAAGTAATAGTTTGGGGTTTGCCATCTTTCAGGCTCTGTGGTCATAATTCCCTAAAGCTAAACTAGACTTTTGCCGTTCCTTAAGCATGCTTCTATTATCCCTGTGATGGGTGCCTTATAGAATGCACATATAACATGTGTCTGGGTTATTATAATTACTTAATTCTTAGTTTCTCTTGTTTTACCCAACGTATATCTAACTATAAAAATTAAGCTCCTGGCATACCATATAATGACTTAAAACCTTACATAACTTGCTAGTCAGTGATAGATTATTAAAATTTTTTTATTAGTATTTCATAGTATTTTTGCTTGCTTATGTAGGTCTATGCCTGCAGAGAGCATCAGAACCATTGGAATTGGAGTTACAAACAGTTGTGAATCACTGGGTGGGTGCTGGGAACTGAACTTCAGTCCTCTGTAAGAGCAATAAATAATCTTAACCATTGAGTCATTTCTCTGGCCAAGCAGTGGCATTTGGACATACTACTAAACAGGCATATTTTACAAGATAACAAAACCTCTATCATAATTCTCTCATTAAATATTGATAATGAATTCTAGACATTTCAAAATTAAATATTCGGTACTCCAAATTAAAGGTAAGTGTGAAAATAAGATGACCCTCTCTCTTACAGTTATCAAGCATGAAGACTTATTTCCTAATAGTCTTATGCATCTGGAAAATAAAAAACCATGAACCCAAACTCATGGTGATTCTCCTGCCTCAGCCTCCCCAGTTATAATGGTGATTATAATTGTGACCCACCATGCATAGCTCCATAAATAATTTCAAAAAGAAAGGGGCATTGTAAAATCAGAAAATCAGAAATTAGCAATAAAAACAATACACAGAACTCCCAGCACCAAGTCTGCCCGCAGGCTGTATGCTTTCCGCTATGATAATGGACTAAACCTCTGAAACTGTAAGCAGCCCCAGTTAAATGCCGTCCTTTATGAGAGTTGCCTTGGTCATGGTATCTCTTCACAGCAATAAAACCTTCACTAAGACAGAAGTTGGAACCAGAAGTCAGGCATTGCTGTGACAGACCTGACCCTTTTTTTTTTTTTTTTAATTTTTATTTTTCGAGGAATGTAGATTTTGGAAGTTTGGATTAAGAAAGCAGTGGGATACTTTAGGTGTAACTTAATGGGTTGTACTAGTAGAAGCATGGAAGACAGTGGTGCTGAGGGTGATTTAAACTGTGGGGGCCTAGCTCAAGTGGTTTCAGAGGAGAAGAATTTTAGTATGTTCTCTAGAGATTGTTCTTGTGATATTTTAGTGAAGAATGTGACTGGTTTTTGCCCTTGTCCGAAGAATTTGCCTGAGGCTACAGTGAAGAGATTTAGATTAATTGCATTACCAAAGGAAATTTCAAAACAGCCTTGCATAGACTCTGTCCTGTGGTCCACTCTTATGAAGAACATTTTGATCAAATATAGCAATCTAAGAAAGGAAAAATACAAAATGTATTGTTCAAGGGATGAAGGGGCACCAGGAAGTGGAATAGAGCTAAATCCTGTGTTCAAAGAGATAATAAATTAAAGATATTCTCTTTTTTTCTTTTTTCTTCCGGAGCTGGGGACCGAACCCAGGGCCTCATGCTTGCTAGACAAGCCCTCTACCATTGAGCTAAATCCCCAACCCTAAATTAAAGATATTAAATAGAATTAAGGGAATGGTGACTTCAGGGTAAACTATCCAGCTAAGTTTCCATCTTGTGAAAAAAATGTTCCCCAAGGGACATTGCTACCTATTCTAATTGACAATGCATTTATGATTGTACAAGGGATATCAGGTTAAGCATTATTATTACCTGGTTATTGTTTCATTTAGACATAAGGAGATATATGATTGTGTGTCAAGTTGACAAGGTATAGATGGTGATGGTTATTTTCAGTTGTCAACTATATCTGGAATGAACTACAGTTCAGACATGGACAGCACACCTTATCCAGATTTTAGGATTAGCAATCCATGCTTTTTTTTTCTTTCTTTTTTTTCGGAGCTGGGGACTGAACCCAGGGCCTTGCACTTGCTAGGCAAGCGCTCTACCACTGAGCTAAATTCCCAACCCCGCAATCCATGCTTTTGATCTGGATTGACACAAGCCTTTAATTCAGATCTTGAAGTATAGTGACCATGCTTATAAAGATCTAGAATGAAAAGGAATTAAAGTCCAGGCATGGTAGTACACACCTTTGATTCTAGCACTTGGGAGACAGAGGCATGCAGATCTCTGAGCTCAAGGCCATCCTGGTCAACAGAACAAGTTCCAGAACATCAAAGCTTAGCAATAAAAACAGAAAGATGTAATTGAGCAAGGGGGAGCCTTGTTCCAGCCTCAGCAGGCAGCAGAACCTGGCAGCTTTGGCCACATGGTTCTGGATTTAGAGTCATGAATAGAAGAAGGAGATTATGGAATCTCCCTCCATGACTGGGGAAAGTTGCTGAGGCCAGGCATGTGGCAGCAGTGTCCCTGCATGGAGGCCCTGAGGGGCCATTGTATGAAGCTGTGAAAGACCATTGTATAAAGCTGTAAGGGGTCATTGTGCGAAACTGTGAAAGCAAGCCTGGATTGTCTTGGAGACCCTAGGAAAGGTTAGAGATACCTGCTGAGGAAAGCTGCTAATGGAGTGGAACCAGCCCAAGAGAAAGAGGTGTGTTGCAGTCAACCAGTCTCAAAGGGGTTGGAGATCTGCAGAGCATTTTGACATTAGACATAGAGATGCAGAGTTCAGGATTGGCCCGGCTGGTTTTCGGTCTTGCTTTGGTTCAGTATTTCCTCACTATCCTATCCTGCCTTTCATTTATTTTGAAACAGTAATATCTTGTGCCGTTGTTTGTATGAGGTGTGTGATCTGGCTTTTGATTTTGATTTTATAAGGGATTACAGTTAAGAGATTGCCTGAATTTCAGAAGAGACTGAACTTCAGACTGCTAAACAAGTTTGAGACTGTTATAGTCTATGGGAGAGTTTGAAGTTGGACTGACTCATTTTTGCATTATGTTATGGTTATACGCTTATCGGGGTCAAGGAGTGGAATGTGGTGTTTTGAATAGGTTCAGTCCCAAAGACTCACGTGTTTGAACACGTGGCTTTAGGGAGTGGCACTCTTAGGAGGTGTGGCTTTGTTAGAGTAGGTGTGGCCTTGTTGGAGGAAGTACATCATTGTGGAGGTGGGCTTTGCGATCACAAATATGCTCACATATATGCTCTGCCCAGTGTAAAAGACTGTCCCTTCTGTTGTCTGGGGATTAAAATGTAGAACTCAACACCATATCTGCCCACACACTGCCATGCTTCCCACCATGACAATAATGGACTAAGCCAGCCTCAATGAAATGTTTTCCTTCATAAGAGTTGCCTGCCAGGGTGGGGAAGTGGGAGTACGTGGGTGGGTGGAAGAGCGCCCTCATAGAAACAGGGGAAGGGATTTCTGGAGGGGAAACCGGGAAAGGGGACATTTGAAATGTAAATAAGTAAAATATCCAATAAAAAAGAGAAAGAACTGGAAGAGCTTGAAGGGCTTGAGACCCCATATGAACAACAATGCCAAGCAACCAGAGCTTCCAGGGACTAAGCCACTACCTAAAGACTATACATGGACTGACCCTGGACTCTGACCTCATAGGTAGCAATGAATATCCTAGTAAGAGCACCAGTGGAAGGGAAGCCCTTGGTCCTGCCAAGACTGAACCCCCAGTGAACTAGATTGTTGGGGGAGGCGACAATGGGGGAGGATGGGGAGGGGAACACCCATAAAGGAGGGGAGGGGGAGGGATTAGGGGGATGTTTGCCCAGAAACCGGAAAGGAATAACACTCGAAATGTAAATAAGAAATACTCAAGTTAATAAAAAAAAAAAAAAAAAGAAAGAAAAGAAAAAAAAAAAAGAAAAAAAAAAAAGAGACATAAGAAAAAAAAAAAAAGAGTTGCTTTGGTCACAGTGTCTCTTCACAGCAATGAAACCCTAGGACAACCAAGCACATTCCTAATAAGTTTCTAATAATATCGTGATAAAAAGAATTGACTTGTCTTCAAAGAGTTTGTAGGGACATGAATAATTCAGGGTGCCTAAAGGTAGCATGCGCCTGTAAGTGCTTTCAAAATGGAAAACGTTATGCGATCTAGACTAGGTGTGGCAGCAGGTATCTGGAAGAAGTGGTGCCAGAGGTAACTCCTGGAGGACAAGGTGAAATCAACCAGCTAGAGAAATGACAACTAAGAGACTTAAATGATGAAAGCTGGCACGCCATGTTCCAGAAGAGGACAGTGAGTTAATGCGTATGAAACGGTGAGTGTGTGCAGATGGAATGCAGCCTCTCTGGCTGTGGTGCACAGTGCTATCACTGTATGCTGGGTACCTCCCACGCAGACTGGCTACGTTTTGGAGCCGGCATTGGTAGTAAGAATTCCCTATTTCTATGGGTGGTGGTTGAGCCACTTTACTGGAGGAGTAGGAGAGAGGCAGAGGACATCAGAGAAAGGATGTGCTACACAGGGATGGGGTGAGGTAAGAATTTATCTGGTTTGATGGTACAGGACCAGGCTAGGACAAAATAGTTAAAAATCAAGGCAATCGTATGTCTGGCCTTCATCCCTTAGAGGCCAGAGCCTCTGCTATAAGTAAGCAAAGCTTATGTTCATTTGAGGATAGCACTTTCTAGATAGTTTTAAATGAATCAATGAAATGAAGTAGAAAAACCGTAAGGGTTCCTATACATCTTAGGTGGTCTTTGGTGTTTCCACTCCAAGATCATCTCACCCTATCAGTTACCAGGCCAGGTATACAGCTCTGGCTGAAGAGCAATTGACTCTGGACTATTTCAGTCTCTTTAACAATTAGAATGTTCTATGCCAAGGACTCATTCCACATCAAGTTGCAGAATGAGATTTAGAGTGGTGGGATATCATTTAAGGAGACTGTGATTTTACAGTTCATAAGTAGCTAAATAATAATAATAATAATAATAATAGTAATTATTATTATTATTATTATTATTGTGTGTGTGAGAGAGAGAGAGGGGGTGGTGGGGGCCAGGGTGCATGTACTCCGGCTGGCCTCAAACTCACTAAATAGCCGAGGATGATCTTGAATTTCTGATTTTCCCGCCTCCATCTTGCAAGTGCTGGGATTATAGGTACACACCACCATGCCAAGTCTATGGGACTCTGGAGACTGCACCCATGTTTTGTGAATGAAATACAAGCATTCTACCAATTGAACCACATCCCTATCCTATACGCAGCTGAATTTTAAGTAATAATGGGATATGCATTTTATAGGCTCATGCTATACCAATTAGAGTTTATAAGAGTTTATAAGCAAAAAAAAAGGGAATTATTTGTATAAAACCCTTCATAAATACCACTATTACAGAAATTCAAATACCATTAGAAGTGTTATCCTTACTTGGTAAAATATGCTTTACCAGATTGATAAGATCTGTTTTCTGGTACATATTGACAAACTGACTAATATCACTAGTATCACCTGTGGAGAAGCACCTGCAGGACTTCCTCTCATACTGTAGTCGAGATTTGGCTCAGTAAAGAGGCGGCAGCTGGTGTGGAGTATGAGCAGACAGCTGTTTAGGAAGCCAGTCTCCTAGCAACTGAGGAAAGCCTGTACCAGGGTGACATAGAGCCTTTCTATTGCCAAGTCCTAGTGCTTGTTAAAGACATAAAGTTGTAAAGATGAGTTAGACGTTCTGAGACATTTTGTCGTGTGAAATGCAAAATACAAGTACTGTGAGATAAACCTTAGAGTCCTTTCCACATACCAC
Source organism: Rattus rattus (assembly GCF_011064425.1). Taxonomy (NCBI): domain Eukaryota; kingdom Metazoa; phylum Chordata; class Mammalia; order Rodentia; family Muridae; genus Rattus; species Rattus rattus. The sequence goes on from NC_046162.1 coordinate 95,858,677, forward strand.
AATCCAGTAGAGAATACACAGTGGATTTTGGCGCAGGATCAGTGTTAATTACTTGAATGTTGCATAGGAACTAATCTGTAGAACATTGAAATAAAATAAGATAAAGGCCTGCATCTTTCTTCCTTTCAAATTGTACTCTGTGTGTGTGTGTGTGTGTGTGTGTGTGTGTGTGTGTGTGTGTCTAATAATTGAGCATTTGTATTTACTTGTTCTTCTCTCTTATGTAGCTGTAATAGAAAAAGCAATTCTTTGGAATATCTTTTTTTTTTTTTTTCAGAGCTGGGGACCGAACCCAGGGCCTTGTGTTTGCTAGGCAAGCGCTCTTCCACTGAGCTAAATCCCCAACCCCTGGAATATCTTTTTAAGATTATTTCTCTTCATGGAATAAATGTTCTATCATTAGTAAGCGATGCACAATTCACTGGGAAAACTCTGCAAAGATACCTTAGAGTGCAGCAGGGATCCCTCAGTGATGAAATCATTAACAAACACAAGGGTAATGAAAAGGCCCAAGTGTTGGTTGTTCGATGGTCTGTTTGTTCCTTTGGCCTCCCGAGCGCTGAGGTTACAGGTGCGAGCTGCGAGCCCAGCTCTCAGGACTCTTATGTCTACTTTCCTGATCATTTGGACTGGCATCCTAGGATCGTTCATGTCAAGATTGATTGAGAAACAGGCCCTGCCTGGCTGAAGTAATCTGAGATTCTAATATTAATAAGCTTCCCTTTTATTATTTAAATGTCTTCAGTTAAAAAATGTTATAAAGTATAATTCACTGTGTCGGTGCCCAGTTTTACAAGTTCTAACACATTTACAAATATGTGTAACTCCCGGGCTACTAAAAATTGGTAATCTTATTTTAGGAACAACTATTTTTCGATATCAAGCGTATGTGTGTATGTGTGTATCTACATGTTTGTACATACACATGTGTTCGTACAACACAAAACAGTGGATGGAAACTTTCACATATAAATCCCCAAGTACTAGCAGAATCAGAGTCAGAAGGAAAAGATACAAGAAAAATAAAGCTATTTGGAGAGAGAGAAAAAAAAAGGAGTGAGCAGCATGGACCCAACCTGCTTTATGGCTTTGCAAATTTGCATGCAAGGCTTAAAGATTAAAGTCCACCTGGGCTAGATCTACCTTTCAGAAACTTGATAAAAAGCAGTAAATTATATTGTGTATGTAAAACCAACAGACAGTAGAGATACTGTGTATTTCAAGGTGGCTGCCACCTAAAAATTACTCTACAGAAATAAAAGGACTGCTCAGCCCGTTGTCGTGGGACACGAAACAGAGACGAGTCAGTCTTCCTTTTTCCCTGGGAAGGAGACAGATAGAAAATTTTTGAGTCAAAGTCATTTTTGGTGTTGCACCAAAAGTTAAACTCTCAACAAATCGACAATCATTTTGCCTTCTTCTAGGGAAGAGAAATAAGGAAAAACGTTCATTCCTAAAGCGAAGGGACTTTGTCAGGAGTCTGTAACGGACTGAGGAAACATTCATGATTTCTGAGTACCAAGGGCTTTAAGTCAGTAAGTATTGGGAGTAGAATACGCATTGAAAGGCATCCATGGGGGTGTCTGGCTCTGGTATTGTCAGCATACAACAGCTTTTGGACTTTAGCCAGAGGGAGACGAGGTTCTAATCCTAGTGATCCAGACGGAGCCGTTGATTACTTTAACTCTTTCATGGAATCCCTGCAGTCCCTCCAGTAGAAACTAAGCGAAGCTGGAGAGCTGACTTAGGGGTAAGAGTACCTGCTGTGCTTGCAGAGACTGGGGCTTGGCTCCTGTGCCAGGCAGCTCACGCCTGCCTATAACTCTAGTTCCATGGGATCCAACACTCCCTTCTGCTGTCCAAAAGCACCTGAGCACACATGGTGTATGTACAAACATGCAGGCACACGCATATACACTAAGAAGGAAACTACGCTCCCATTCTACCCCAAGGAGACCTGAAACATTCAAATTCCCAGCTCTAGAAACACCAGTGACACGAGCTTGCCTTCGTGTGTCATGCTATTGGCTGACAAAGGATCCTAGACCGGGGTCTTGGTGTGTCCATTTTCTCGTTCTTAGTGTAGCTTCTGATCATGACAAGTGCCTCGTTTTATGTACTGCTTGAGGTTTGCCTTTGTCTCTGACAAGAAGAAAAGCTTGTCAAGTCTTTTAATTTACAGGTTTAACACAAATTCCCAAATTGTAAGGGTTTCCTTTTCTTTTCAAATGGGAATAGATCTAGATGCAACCCAACACATGGCTCAGTAAGAACAGACGGTGAAGGAAGTGTTCTTTAAACTACTTATTAAATTCAACGGCATTGCTCCTGTCTGCTGCTGGAACTTTTCACTAGAACTAAAGCTCCCTTCATTTGGCTTCTTCTTGCCTAGTAAGCTGCAGTGGGATTTATTTTAAATACATCCCCAGAGGACCCGATTCTGGAAAACCTGAGGAATAATGTAGGAATCTGAATATATGGGACATGTGGGTGTTGGGTATGAAATCCATAGCACCTCAGATAATTTTGATGTCCTAAGCAGGGAATCACACTCTCTGAACCATTCTTTCTATCGAAAAGATGTCCACTTCCACATTGTACTGGTTATATTTAGTTGTCAACTTGACACAACCTAGAATCATCTCAAAGGAGAAGCTTCAACTGAGGCATTGTCTACATCAGAGAGGCTAATGGGATTATCTTGCTTACTAAGTTATACAGGAGGGCATAGCCCACTGAGGGTGGCACCATTCCCTAGGCAGGCTGTTTTGGGATGTATAAAAAAGGTAGCTAAGCATGAGCTAGTGAACAAACCAGTGAGCAGTGCTCCTCTGTTGTTTCTGATAGCAAGCCACGTTCCTCCATAGTGCATCCTTTTGTTTTCTGTTTGTGTTCCTGCTCTGACTTTCATCAATTGCACACTGTGATCCAGCAGTATAAGCCAAAGAAACCCTTTTTCCTACTAAGTTGATTTTGGTTAGAGTATTTTATTATCGCAACAGAAAGCAAACTAGAACACACATGTAAAACCTTAGAGTTTTCTTACACAGGGATATATATATACATATATATGTATCTATATGTGTATGTGTATATATATGTATGTATATGTATGTATATATATATGTGTATATATGTGTATATATGTATATGTATATATATGTGTGTATATATGTATATATATACATATATATATAATTTAAAAGAATTATTGGTGCTTAGGTGTGTAACTCAGTGGCAGAGTGCTTGTCCAGCATCCTCAAGGTCCAGGGTTGCAACCTTAGCACTACCAATAAATAAAAATAAATAATGAAATTTCACATCCACACATATAACTAGCTGTTTATCCTAGAGAGAAGACACTGAATCAGACACAAAGAATTTTAGGTTTCTTAATCAATTTCGGTGTAGGCTTACCAGAAGACACATGGAGGAAAATATGGAGATTTGGGGAGAGGTTATGAGCTGTGAGGTACATTGTTCTTTAGATCTTGGAGAGACCTTGTAAATAGTATTTATATTAGGGTTCAGTAAACTGAACCCAACCCACTCACAGGTTGGCTTTATGTGACAGGAAAGTTGGTAGATATATTTCAAAGAGGTATTTTTTTTAAATCAAAAGAATACTAATATCTTGTGTGGCATGGGAAAATGATGTGAAATTTGGATTTCATGACCCATAAATAGTTTCAAGGGCATGCAGTCATGTGTATCAGAGGAGGAATAGAAACAACGGGGAGGGAGAAGAAACGGGAACAAGTAATGGGGGATGGGAATGGGTGAAAAGGTCACAGGGAAACCCACTATTGTGTACACTGATTAAAAATAAATTGTAAGTAAAACATCTTCCTTGGTGTAAATAAAAGATTTTAAATCCTGATTTGGGGCGTTAGAAAAATGGCTCAGAGGTTAAGAACCAGGGTTTGATTTCTAGTATCTAAAATGGTGGCTCCTGAGCAGCTGTAACTTCAGTTCCAGGGCATCTGATGTGCTCTTCTGGCTTTTGTAGGCACCGGGCATACATGTGGTGCCCTGACACACATACAGGCAAAACACTCATACACATAAAACAAACATACCCTAGTTTCTTCAGAGCTTGTTTTTGTTGTTTTGAGACGAAGTTCCACTCTGGAGTCCAGGCTATCCTTCCTGAAACAAGCTATGTACCTCAGGCTAGCCTCAGACTCGTGGTGATCCTACATCACCACGCCCAGCTTTCTTCTGTCTTAGTGTGACCTCCTTTAATACATAAACAGCTTTGGATAAATCTAACAACTGATCTAGTTTTTAAGAGTCATAGGTTTGTGTCACTATTATTTTGAGGCCATGCTATATAAATTATAAGATAAAGCAAATCAATGACTATGTCAATGTTACTGGGAGCCCAAATTTTTAGAGTTTAAAAAAGAAATCCAAAAGCTGGCACCATTATGCATACGTATAATCCCAATATCCAGGAGGTTGAGGCCCAGGGTGTCCACATTAGACAAATGTTCTGCTCCTACACTATTATTAATATACTATTTTATTAATTCTTCAAGAATTTCATACATGTATAAAATGTATTTTAATCACATTTACCCCTCACCTTGCCAATTTTTGTTCTTTATTTATTCATATTTTTAAATTAAAACACATTGAGTTCAGTTTGTGCTGCCCATATACCCACAGGTGTACTCACAGGCTAACCTACCAGGGCCACACCCTTAAGAAAATCATTTCTCAGGGGCTGGAGGGATGGCTCAGCAGTTAAAGGCACTGACTGTTCTTCCAGGGGACCCGCTTCAAATTCCAGCACCCACAGGGCAGCTCATCTGTAACTCTAAGTTCTGACACTTGCATAGACACATGGCATGAAACTCACAGAGATCCTCCTGCCTCTGCCTCCTAAGTGCTAGGACTAGAGGTGTGTGCACCGTGCCCAGCTTACTCAACACAACTTTTTAAAATATATGTTTTTTAAATGTTTGAATTAGGTTCCTCTGTCATGAAGAGAGTCTGTAGATAAATATATACTTGAAGTCCTAATATGACAATCACATCCACATAACTAGCTAGGTGCGGTGGTGTAGGCTATAAACCAATACTTGGGAAGCAGAGGCAGGAGGATTCCAATGAGTTTGAGGCCAACCTGGACTACATAGTGAATTTAAGCCCAGTTTGAACTGCAAAGCAGAACTCAGTCTCAATTAAACAAGACAAATAAACTCATTTTTAATTTCTTAGGCCTTGCAGTGCTTTGAAAAAAAAATGTAAATCATAGTAGAAACTCAAAATATGCAGAGCCTTACTATGTAACCTTGAATTTTCTTGGAGCACATAGCTCAGTAACAGAAACAAAAGATACTCTGCCTCAAAAAGGTGGAGGGTGAGTGTGAACTGACTCCCAAGAGTTGTCGTCTGACCTCCAACACGTGCCATACGTATGTGCACCGCACCCCCACACACACATACTAATTACAAAACGGAAAATATGTGTGTCGTATAAAGTAATTTCCCCACCCATGAGAACTATTAAAAGGACACTGAATTAGCCTCAGTACTCAAGTGCCAGGATTACCAGTGTGAGCCACGCCTCCCCCACCCTGCCCCAGCCAACAAGTGCTTCTTGTCTAACTATAAAATCATTTCTTTCAAGTCCTGTCTGTATTCACTCTGTTGTTCTACCAGCTTTTCAGTGTAAAGGAGAAAGAGCGCCAGTGGAGCACACAGCAAGCCGTACCTGTTGCTGATCGTATCAGGAACATGAACCTTCAGTTCTTCTGTGACCTCTTTCATCACCCTCTGGTAGCCAGACATTCCTGGGTCTTTGACATAATGAGTATTGTGTCTCATTAAGTATTCCCCCAAATAATTAATCGGATCAAACTTGCTTGGGATGTCAGCTTGGCTCAAAAGCTTCTTCTTCTCCACTTGCATCAGCATCTGTTCCACTCCAGGAATCAGGGTGGGTAGGAGCTTGTCCAGCAAGTACGCCCGGGTATTCAGGGTCATGCTTTCAGTATTGAACCACTCTTTAGCCAATTCATCCCTAGGGGGCTTTTTTGTGACCTTCTTCTCCTGTTCCTTCTTCAGGTTCTCATTCTCTAATACTTTCTGATGCATGGCCTGGGCCCTCTTCTCTATCTTCAAATTAAGATTTTTCTTCCACGGCAGCTGTCCTTTGGACTTCAGATCACTTTCATCTATGCCAAGAATCACTTTTACAGGTTTTTTAAGCACAACATTCTTGGAGAGTGCAAGGGAGTCCTTTGTTGGAGCAGCTGAGAAGAAAAAATTAATAAATAAATGTAAATGTAAGAAGTACTAGGAATGCTGTGCTGGAGAGATGGTGGTTTGGTAGTGATCCTGGTGGGTTCCCAGGACGAGGTTCCCAGGAACCTGTAGCTTCTGCTCCCGAGAGATCAGACGTCTTAGGCACCTGTGGACACCTACACTCAGGCCCACACAGATACACATACACATAATTTTTTATTAAAAAATAGAAGAAATACTCGAAATAGAATTTAATTGGTGACTTTAGAATACAGTTAAGAACAATAAAAATCTCAAATGGTTTCACATCCTTTTACGTGGTTTACCTGAACACCATCAAAACAAAAGCCGGAGGCCAAATCACTTGAACCATAAAAAGCACTTGCTATTGACACAATCAGAAGTCAGTGAGCAATTCAGAGCCTTTATTAAATAATGCACTTGTTGCTACTCTGTGAGTTCTTTATCTCTGAGACAAGGTTGACCTCCAACTCCATCCAGCTCCTGTCTCTTTCTCTCCCACTCCCTACCTCCCTCATTTTCTCCTCCCGCTTCCTTCTTTCCTTTCTTCATATGACCATATTAGAGATGAGGAGGGACAGTTGAAAGAAAAACAGACAATAAAGGAGGGAAATGAGGTCCTGAGGGTCAGAGTAGGTGGAATGAGGGCCCAGTAAATGGGAGATTTTCCATCTAACGGCCTTCATCATCCATGGAGAAAATAAATTCTGCTAAAATGAAGGACCGATGGGATCAGAGAATTGATGTGAAAGATTAAAAAAAATATAAAATACCTGCCATGAGAGTAGGGCAGAATACACATATAACTAGTTTTGCAAACAATTTTGAAAGTCTAACTGAGAATGAAAACAACCCAGTTTTCATGACACCAGTACAGATATTCGTAAGGTTTTTATTCCGGTGTTACTGGCTTGATCCTGGGGGCCCAGGACATGGTTGGCTCACACTCTGAACAATTAGCTCACCAGGTATTTTCTTCTGCCCCCACGATTGCTGAGTTGACTGGAATGGGGGAATTAATGGGAATATTAAGGTGTGTTTTGTTTTGTTTTTCCTGACGTAGCTGTGGAGATGAAGTACTTTGGGATCTTTTCAGATATTATCCACTTAAGAATAATATAGGTGTGCAGAGTAGGACTGTGCCTATATACTGCTGTGTTACTTCATTTTGCTTCTGTTATTTTGTGGATGTAGATAAAAGTAGAAACATATCTGATTTTTCTATATTAATTCCTAATATGATGGAAAAGTAGTTATTGAAACATGTTTTAATTAGTAATAACTCAATAAATACTATTGCTGCAATAAAAGGACAAGATACAGAGCCTCCATAATTTCCTAGTAATGGCTATTTTTAAAGCCTATTTTTTTCCAAAAGCTGAGGACTGAACCCAGGGCCTTCACTTGCTAGGCAGTTCTACCACTGAGCTAAATCCCCAACCCCTAAAAGCCTAATTTTTATTATGAAATATTCAGGCCTGCAAGAATGATGATGATTTACTAAATAATGTATTTAGTTTTAGCTTAATAAAAATATTATCTATATATTATAACTTCTCACAACTTTTACTTTGAGAGAAATACTATTCTAAATTTGTTTATCATCTTCATATATTTTAATATATTTTATTATATCTAACTGATATATATTGTTCTCATTTTTAATTTTATATAATTATTTCATATCAAACCTTCTTATGTTTGATGTTATAATTAGAAAAGTTATCTATATTGTAGGTATAGCTACTTCATTTGATTTTTCCTGTAGGACAATGATTTATTATATGATTATATCACAGTATATTTATCCATTCTCATTTTGGTAGATATTGGGATGTTTCCAGTTTTTTTCTTGTAACAAATAATCCTATACAAAAATTATTGCATGTATCTCCCTTTCTACACATGTTTCTTTAAGAGACAGAATCACGATTTTTTTTTTTTTACTTCTATTTATTTTGTGTATGTGTGGAGGGTACTATGGTCGTGGTATGGGTGTGGAGGTCAAAGAACAACTTTCAGTTTCTTTTTCCTACTCCTTGGATTCTAGAGAAGTAATTCAAGTTGTCGGGCTTAATCACAAGTGACTTCATCCTCTGAGCCTCTATTACAGATATTGTTATTCAAGGACGCTTTAGTATGAGTGCTTGTGTCCCTGCAAGTCTGTATATTGGAACTTAATATGACAGTATTATGAAATAGGGTCTTTGGGACGTCTTCTATTGAAGACTTTGCCCTCAAGGATGAATTAGTACTCTACAAAAGGGCTAGAGTGGGGCTGAAGAGATGGTTCAGTGGTCAAGAGCATTTATCGTTCTAGCAAATGATCCAGGTTCAATTCCCAGCATCCATGTTGGAGAGCTCACACTGTCTGTGACTCCAGTTCCAGAGTACCCAGTGCTCTTTTCTAATCTCCCCAGGCAACTATCCATGCATGGTACATACAGACTCGCACAGGCACAAACACAAACACATATTTAAAAAAAAATATTACAAGGTCTAAAGAGAACTATCTAGGCCACATTTGTTGTCCTTACCACCTCTGTCATTTGACAACCCAGTATTCTCATCTCCTGAGGAGGATACTGCATTCAAGGTACTGTGTCAGAAGCAAAGACTGAGGGAGGCCTCAGGTGGACATCAAATCAGTCTTGCTTGATCTTAAGACTTTCCAGCCTCTGTAATTTTAAATAATACACTTATGCTGTTTGTAAGTTAAATTTATGCTGTTTATAAGTCACCCTAACCTGTGTTTATTTTTTTATAGTAACAGGAAACATAACATAGTCATAAGTACAAGCATTACACTTGCAAGAAATATTATTAAATTGGTGATTGGCATAAATGTATAGAAACCCTTGAGAACTCATCTTTGGAATATCTTGGGTCCAACGGTGAATGAGACTTGTAAACCTTCCTTTGGGTTTTTATTTCCTCCTTAGCCAAAGTACTGATTCCAATCAACATCACCAGAGTAAGACTTCCTGTTGTAGGGGCCAGAGAGATGGCTCAGTGGTTAGGAACATGTAATGCTCTTCCAGAGTACCTGAGTTCAGTTCCCAGCATCCATGGTTGTTGGCTCACAATCACCTATAGCCCCAGTTCTAGGAGATCTGATGCTCCTGGCCTCCTAAAGCACCTGCAGTCACATGCACACACTCACAGACACATGAATATGCATATACTTGAAAAAGATAATAAAAACAAAATTTAAAACAAAAATAAAGGAGTCCCCCCACAGTAACAGTTGCTCAGATCCTGCTTAGAATCACAGGACTCTGAGCTTTCTTGTGACCAGAGCAGCTAAGCTTCAAATTATCACACAGTTGGAGAGCATTATAAGCTTTCCTTAGAAAAAGGCTTTGCTGTTCTAAAATAAACTGTAGAAAAGTCAATACTGCGAAGGCTATATTTTATCTTTTTTTTTGAAGCCGGGAAAACCCATTTTGATAGATGGTATGTAAGGACCCTTCTTAGGCTTTTTGTTGCCTCTGTGGCCAAATCACTTATTTCAGTCAGAGGAAACTATGGAGGGATCACATATAGCTTTCCCATCTGTCAGTGGGATTTGCAAATGAAGTGGTCACTTGGTAAGGGGAGAGGGTAGGATATGCCTCTGCTTTGTTTTGTCCTGGTGATGGTCAGTGTTAACCGGCAACCAGATAAAATCTAGAACTGCTCTGACCCCTGGGCATGCCTGTGGGGGGTTATCTTGATTGTACAACTGAGGAGGGAAGACCTATCCACTGTGGGTGGCTCATTCCTGACGGAGATCCAAGACTGTACGGGTGGGGAAGGGCAGCTGAGTCCTGGAACCCATGCATGAATTGCACTGCTCTCTGCTCTTCACTATAGATACGATGTGACCTGACAGAGACTTTCTGCAGACTTGGAGGAGTGAGCCACCAAACTCTTTCCCCTCAAGCTTCCTTCATAAGGGTATTCTTATCATAGCAACATAGAACAAAACTAAAATACTCACAATACTTATTAGTACGTAGTCCTCTTTTTTAAATCTTTATTATTTTTTTTTCTTTTAGAAAAGTATGAAAGCAATTGTTTTAAGTCTGCGGGCTTTAACATACTTGCTTTTCTCTTGCTTGATTTAAGAGTAGTGTTACAGATATGCAGCAACTTAATACCTACCCATCTACAATGGCTCGTTAATAAACCCACAAATAAACTAGAATGTTCTCTCTATTCATTGCAGCCTGCTAGTGTGGTAGGCCATTCTAGGTTGCTAGGCAATAATCCTAGTTAAACACTTCTCCTTTGGAGCCATAAAAAATCAAGGAAAGGAAGGGAAGTGCAGCAGTGGGAGGGGAAATAAATCAGGAGTCTATCTGAAGCTGCCTTTTCTCTGGATGACTTTGGAATTCAAGGATCACAAGTTGCAGAAGTGCCCCAAGGGCAAGTTAGTTTAGAAGCTTAATTGAATATAGTTTAAATGGGTTTTTTGGTAGTCTGTGCTTTGGCAATCCTAAACCCTTCCAGTTAGACTGATTGCTTCACTTACATGCCACTCCATAAACAATGATTGATTTCTCACTATGTCCTGGGTATTATTTGAAGCATTAGCGTTGTTTTTCAGAATCAATTTTCCAAACTCTTCCTAGGATTAGGAAACTTTCAGGCTCTTAACCCAACGTGCAAACCCTCACCCTTTTAGCCACTAGTCAACTTCTTTTTAAAGCAATTTAATTTTTTTTATTATTTTTTGAAAATGAAGTATATTCCTATCTTATATATAGCTAATAAACCATACTTACATCACTCTCTATAATTTACAAAAGTCATTTATGTATACTAACTTGTTTAAGGTAAAAAAAAACCACCATTTCTGGGTGTAGTAGAATATGTCTTTAGTTCGAGCATTCCATGTTTGAGACAGAGGCAGGCGGATCTCTGTGTTCCAAGCTAGCTTGGTTTACATAGTAAGTTTCAGGCCAGCCAGGGATACATAGTAAGATCTTGTCTCAAAAACAAACGAATAAAAATGGAACCACATTGCTTAATTCAGTATTATGATACTATCGGTGTCCTGCCCTGTAAAAGAAAATACCAGGGAAGGAAGAGAAGAACTAAGGAATAGGGAAGGGAGGAGAGATGATCAAGAGAAATATAGAAAAGGAAATGACTGCAAAAAAAAAAAAAATGCAAAACTAGAAGAACAAAGCGTAAAGCTACCGAATGACAGCAGGAAGGCCAAGTTGTTGGGTGGGTTTATTAGCGCTGTGTTCTGCACATATATTATTAAGGCATGGATACTTTCAACTCTAGGAAGGCACGTGGGAGAATCCCTTGTTCGTAATGTGAAATAGCGAGGATTTAAACGTGACATATTGAGTTTCCTGCACTTAATGCATGGCCCATTGCTAGCCGTACTTCATACAGAATCTAGGTAAGGACATAAGTGGGAATTAAATAATCTCTATCATCATAAGCCTCAACAGATTCTTTTAGTAACTTAACATCCTTGGGGCTGGTTACTGGTTTGCTGAAACTGGCCGGGCAGTTGTTGGGCAAGCTAAATGCTGTTCTTCAACACAGGCCCTTCTGAAACCTAGTTGTTAGCCTTTACGAGCATTTCTCAACATTATGGAACTGCTTCAAAAGGACCAGTAATCCCAGCAAAGAGCTCTGGAATTGAAAGTCAGTAGATGCAAGAACTTGGAGTTTCCTGCCGAGCTTAGTTAATCTTTGAGCTTGTGGAATAAGAACAGAGCTGTGCAAATGATAGGTTTTGTTTGTTTATGGATTTCTAAAATGAAAATTAATCTCATAGCTTGAAAAGAATAGCTGGTATAAAGAACTGATTTGGTACATTCAACCACAGTATTTTGTATTTTCTATGCAGAGACAAGAGTCTGAGTGCATTTTGGTAGCTGGTTGGCAAGATAGTATAATGTTGACAAGTATATAACAAGGATTGTGATACTTCATCTGATATGTTGAAGCTGTAATAACAGTTCCTCTTCACGCTATATATATATATATATATATATATATATATCATATATTGTGCTATATATACACATTTATGTTAAGAAAGATTCTAAACTTAAGGTTTAATATAACTGATTATCGAGTAAATAAGAGCACCATGTCTTGTTTGATATCATACAGAGCAGCCATGATGTTTTCCACACATATATGCTGTGAGGAACAGAGCAATAAATGGAGCACACTTCCCTCCACTACACATAGGAAAGAAGTAGAAAGTTACAGAACAGGAAAGTACACAAAGGCTCAATTTAAATTTTGGGGGAGGAGGTGGGGAAGCAATAAATTTCTTGGCAGAATACATGTATGAAGTCATGCAGGTACAAATTGTCCACAAACTAATTAAACACTTCATTGAATTTATAATCAAGTTCCTTGATCGCAATCCTGTCTGGTATGTTTTAAATGAAAAGTTAATGTTTAAAGCTGGCTCGAGTAATTAAGGAAAATACAAAGTGTACTTCTGCGTTATTGCTGGTGGCAGAAATGAGGAGGAAGTTAAAATGAGACAGTGAAGGAGTGTGGTGACGTGAAGGACAGGTAAAGGCTTGCTAGAGGTTCTCAAAGTTAGCCAAATAAGGGGACCACTGAGACAGCTTGGTGGGCAAAGGCACCTGCAGGCAAGCCTGACTGCCCAGGTTCTATCCCTGGAGTCCACATGGTAGGAGGACAGAATGAACGCTTACAAGTTGTCTTCTGACTTCCCCATGTGTACCATTAACACACATTAAATAAATGAGTAATAAATAAAGCTGGAAATTGTAAAAAAAAATAATAATAACACTGAGAAAAGCAGGAGGGGACGAGCCAGAGGTGATGGATGACTCCAGGGAAACAGTGTCTTCCAGACACAACAGGACTGACTGATGCCCGTGTGAACTCACAAAGGTGGTGGCAGTGTGCACAGGGCCTGCATGGGTTCAAGCCAAACGAGGTTGCAATATTGAGAGTGGGAAGTGGACACAGGGCCCCACGCATAAAGAAGAAGCTAACTGCAAGTGCTACCCACTGACGAAAGGGAAGTCAGTTTCCTCCAGTGGACAGTCACTGGGCACATCACCCACACTGCGGGGCAGCCCCTGTGCCCAGGAACAGTGGGCAAGACAACAACATGAACTCGATGGTGGCTTGGTGGACTTTTTGCTTGGCATTTTTTTGTCTTGTTGGCCTTTTGCTTATTTTGGTCTTCATTTGTGGTGTGTGTGTGTGTGTGTGTGTGTGTGTGTGTGTGTGTGTGTGTGTGTGTGTTGCGCTTCTGTTTTGTTTCTTCTTTTTGTTTTTGCTTTTGTTTGAGAGAGAAAGAGAAAGAGAGGAAAAAAGAAAGAGAGAAAGAGAGAAAGAGAGAAAAAGAGAAACAGAAAGAGAGCAAGTTGTGTGGGTAGGCAGGATCTGTGGAAGGAATGTATGATAAAAATGTATTGTATAAAATTACATTAATTAAAATTTTTAATCAAAAAGAAGAAAAGAATATTGAGAATTGAAGGATTGAGAACAGATGGAGCCATGGGAATGGAGAAGAAGAGGGATTAATAGGTGAATTAATCAAAACCAAGGATGTATAAAAAAAGCTGTATGAAAATCTGCCTGTTAGCAAGCTAATTTCAAAATATAACTTTTAAAAAAAAGAGCTTTGTTTGAATGAAATTGCCCTGCATGGGTAGATAAGTTACTCCCAGGATACATGTGTTATTAAGTAAAAATCTCAAGATAAAAACATTTTTGTAAAAAGGAGTGAGGTACTGGAAAAGTGTTCAGTGGTGACTAAGCTGCTCCTGCGGAGGGCCAGATTCAGCTCCTGTCAGCCATATTGGGAGGCTCACAACCACCTGTACCCCCAGGTGCAGGGGATCCAACACCTTCTTGGTACCTGCTTGCATGTACACATACACACAAAGACAGAGGTAAATAATGAAAATGCACATAAATAAAAGTAAATATAGACAAATTGAAGATTGGAAAGTTTTAATTTTTAAAAGGTATACATATGATGTATATTAATAAGAACATATAAATAATTTCTCCTAATTCATCTAAAGGAATAATAATTCAGAAAAGCTTTTGGAAGTTATGACTGTCACCTACACAGTTTTAAAATTTAAAATTGCTTTTATAATTATTATTTTAATTCAACCTAAACCAGCTAAACACACTTAAACATCCAAGTGTTTGGGTGGAATTGGAATTGATGGAATTTATGAAATTTCTCAATTTTAAATATTGTAAAATATTTCTGTTGGTACAGAATTTCACTAAGTATGTGGATGTAGAAATGGCTATAGTGAAAGTCCTTTGTTGCCTTTTTGATCCTATAAACTTCCAATCTGCATAATCACGTGAAATTTTGGTAAAGGACAGGAATATGGGTGGCTTTGGGTTATGAAGAATAAATGTGTCATCAAGCATGAACAAGATAAAAAGCAATAAGCAAAACAGATCACAGAGTTTTTCATTTTTTTATGCTAAGTATGTTGCCTGCTAGAAACCTTTTTGGCTCTTAGCTAAAATTTCTCTTAATTAATTAGCACAGAATAAATAGTCATGGAGTTGCCTCAAAAGGATTTGTAGCCAGCGAGGACCATCTTTACCTATTGCTTAAATTATACCTACAAGGTCCTCTCAGGATCTTTTTTTTATGTAGCAGAGGACTGCCTCATCTGGCATTAGTGGGGGGAGAGGGACTTGGTCCTGTACAGGCTTGATGCCCCAAAGAAAGGGGGGATGCTAAAAGGGTGAGGCAGGGAGTGTGTGGGTGGGTGGGGGAGCACCCTTCTAGAGGCAAAAGGGAGAGGGGGTGGTGAGGGTTCATTGAGGGGAGACCGGGCAGGGGAATAACATTCAAAATGTAAACAAATAAAATGATTAGTAAATAAAAATAAAATAAAAATTCCTGTTACTTTAAGATTCAGTTGTGTCAGGAGAAAGGCTACTTCTGTACCTGGGACTTTCTCCTCAGCCTTTACATTTTCCGTCCCTTGGTCACTAGTGTCTGATGCACGGGATGGATTTGTTGATGTCTATGAAAGGAGAAAAGAAACAGTTTCAAAATGAATTGCTTTTCCTTAAAGCTGTATTGTCTTTCTTTCAGTTAAAGGAGAGTTACTTTGTAGAGTTACTAAACATTCCTTTGTACTTTTTCTAGAGGTAAACCACATGTCAGTTTCCTGTGTTCACATTATCAAATATATTAACTAAACATTATCTTCTTATTGCCAATGAAATGATACACTTGAGATACTATTCCAGTTGTTCATTGATTTCCAAATTATACAATACTTTCTATGAACGTAATTAAGGCCATCTCATAGTTATATTTGATCTTTGAAAATGCCATCTTCCAAAAAGAACTGGAATCTTTTTCACCTGAGTTAAAGCAAATTCAAGATTAACTTTCTGAATAATGGTGATATTGTGGGATTTGATACTTTTATTCCTGTATATAATAATAGTATCTTTAAAAAATTTGTGTTAGTCAACTTAGTGTGAAACCCTGTAACTAATCTCAGTTGCCTCCTTTTTCCAAAGTATCCTTTGTCTTGCAGCCTTGCATTTTAAACACAAAGGTAGGTGATTAACATGGAGATTATATTTTTAGCATAATAATGAAGTTACCCTAAAGGCTCCTTGCATCTGTAAGGGGAGCAGCTGCTCTGACGCTGTTTGTTGTAATTTATAACAAACAGCTCCTCAGAGATAATTTACCTGCCTGCGAGAGTTTCCTGTAACTGAAAAAACATTAGCTTAATAATCAACCTGAGTTAGCCCTTTGCCCTTGCTGTCTCATTTTGACCATCCACCCTTTTCCTTCTTCAAAAGGAAGTTAATGCAGTCAGCTTACTCCGCCATACTGTCATCTGATTACTCAAGGGTGGCTCTACCTCTTTTTCATCGTCCTCTTCCTCCTTTTCATCACCTTCCTCCTTTCCATCCTCCTCTTTCTTGTCCTTCTTTTTGTCCTTCTTTTTGTCCTCCTTTTTGTCCTCCTTTTTGTCCTCCTCTTTCTTGTCCTTCTTTTTGTCCTCCTTTTTGTCCTCCTTTTTGTCCTCCTCTTTCTTGTCCTTCTCGTCCTTCTCCTCCTTTTTGTCCTTCTCCTCCTTTTTGTCCTTCTCCTCCTTTTTGTCCTTCTCCTCCTTTTTGTCCTTCTCCTCCTTTTTGTCCTTTAAGTCCTTTTTATTCTTTGAGTCCTTTTCGTCCTTTTCTTCCTTTTTGTCCTTTGAGGAGTCCTGCTGCTGTTCTTTGTCTTTTTTTCCATTGTCCTGAAATTGGAACAGCATCCATAAATGTTATTGAGAAGGGCCTAAGGAACCAGCTAATTCTGTATGTTCTGTATATTACATGTTCTATATTTTTAAGATATTATATTATTATTTATAAACCTATTTATATATACATATATTCTACAACATATAATATATAATTGTATTTTAATATAATTCACATGAGTAAATTTAATCCTCAGTAAAATGATAGAAAATAGCTGTATTTAAAACTTCAAACAGTTATCAACACTGGTTAGCTGGGTAGGGTGACATATGCCTACCATCCATCCTAGCACTTGGGAGACGTCAGACGGTATGATTAAGCTAATTTCTAAGCCAGCCTGGGCTACATAGCAAAACATTGTCTCAAATGAAACAAAACAATGATAATACGCAAACAGCATTAAAATTAAGAAGCACAGCCAAGTAGAAGCAGGTCACTGTGGTCCTATTGTTATTTTCTACCCTACATTTTCAAACCCCACATTTCTATCGAAGCTTGCTGGATAATATTTAAAGGAAAAAGAACCATCAAGTGTTGCAGTAAGATACTGTATTGCAGTCTCCTGAAGAACTGAATTTCAAGCCCTCTCATGAATGGTTAAGAATAAGCATAGGACAGGAACCTGAGCAGGCTTGGACTGGTTCACTTGGATCTGAGACGTTGATGCACTCATTTGGCCACTAAGAGAAGCCACCGGATGATACTGAGAAGTAAACCATACAGTATTAGTAACCAAAAGAGCGAAAGAAAATGCTAACAAGCAGCAGAAATACTGTGAATGATGAACATCTCCATCATCTCCCACCCTCCCCACCACACGCCGGCATTCTACTGAATGCTCCTACATTCTCAACTGCTGAACTGTCCACGCCGCACAGCTGTTATTACTGTTACTGACCGAAGCCAGGGAGACAAGGGCGCCATCGAGGTCTGTCACCACCACTGTCATCTGAAATAATAATGATGATGATGCAACTGACTTTTAAAACATTGTCACCTTCATTAACTTTATTTTTTGAGACAAGGTCTTACTATGTAGCACAGGGAGACTTCTAATGTTTGATCCTCTTGCCTCAGCCTCCCAAGTACTGGGATTAGAGCCATGGTGTGCCATTCCCGACTTCTCCATTAATTTTTTTTTTAATAGAAGTTTAGATAAGGCATAGAAAACCTTCGATGTCTCCCTAATTAATATGAGAAGGATAAAAAAGAATATAATAAACTCCCTATAAAGCTTTTTAAGCTGTTGGCGAGGGAAGAGTTCTGTGAGGAATATGATTTAGCTGGCTTATTTATTCATACTGAGGAATTAAAATGATTTCCACTTCACTGAAAATGACTGCATTCCCAGTGACAATTTATAAAATCATGGCCATGCCAAATATGTCATAGTTTGATTACATATGGGTGAGGTACCGTGAAAAAAGTGATTTCTTGCTGGGTGTTGTGGTGGACTAGGATGACCCCTAGGTGACCCCTGTACTCCTTTACTCAAGAGGCTGAAACAGGAGGATCATCAATGCCAGGCCGGCAGGGGCTACACTGTGAGATCTTGTCTCGAAAAGAAGAAATTATATTCATGTGGTCTCTGCCTCCAGAGACAATCTAGGCACTCTCTGATTTTATGTAATACGTATATAATACTCTAGAGTATTCATTTTCCTTGTATCAACACAACATGAATTCCAATGGAATAAACTAAAAGTACTGCCACAGGAGAGAATAGATTACAACATTTAAAAAGCTGCCGCAAAGCCTTTAAAAATTGCTCATAAGTAACAAAAAAAACAGAATTCTCTACCTGTTGCTTGCTTGTAGTTGTCTATCTCCTGTAACTGATAAGAAGTTTCTTTTGTTTCTTGTTAAAATCTATTTTGTTTAGATGTACTCAGAAAAATCAACTCAACAAGCTGCCCTGAGAACCTTGTGCTCTGCGAGTGTTTCCTGGGATCTAAAATGAAGAGTGAGTTTCTAGTTTAGTGAGGGAAGAAGAGTGGGTGCGATTCAATCTGCAAAGCGTAAAGGCAGAGGTGCGCGCAGCACATTAGAGCAAAGACACAGAATTCAAAGACTGATTTTAAAGGACTGGTTTAGAACAAAGTGTACAAAGGAGAGGGGAGGGTATTTGTAGCAGAAGAAACGTAAGTTCAAGAGAAGAGGAGGTTTAAAAGTACCTGGAGTTGTGGGCTGAAGAGATGGCTCAGCAGTTAAGAGCATTTGTTGTTCTTGCAGAAGACCGAGATTTAGTCCCTCGTATCTATATGGTGGCTCCCAACTACCTGTAATTCAGTTCCAGGGGAGCTGACTCTTTCTTCTAACCTATCTGGGCACAAGACATGAAAATGGTGCACATACATACTTATGGGCAAACCACTTATAAGCAAAAATAAGCCATTAAGAATATATTTACAGCTGTGCCCCATCTACTGCGAGAATGAAGACCATTCTCAGCAATGAGACCGTCGACATTCCAGAAAATGTCGACATCACTCTGAGGGGCGCACTGTCATTGTGAAGGGCCCCAGGGGAACTCTGTGGAGGGACTTCAATCACATCAATGTAGAGCTGAGTCTTCTACGAAAGGAAAAGAAAAGGCTCCGTGTTGACAAGTGGTGGGGTAACAGGAAGGAACTGGCCACTGTCAGAACCATCTGCAGTCACGTTCAGAACATGATCAAGGGTGTTACGCTGGTCTTCCATTACAAGATGAGGTCTGTGTATGCTCCCTTCCCTATCAATGTCATTATTCAGGAGAATGGGTCTTTGGTTGAAACCCGAAACTTGGGTGAAAAATACATCTGCAGGGTTTGGATGAGGACAGGTGTTGCTTGTTCTGTCTCTCAAGCCCAGAAGAAGGAACTAATCCTTGAAGGAAATGATATTGAACTTGCTTCAAATTCAGCGGCTCTGACTCAGCAAGTCACAACAGTTAAGAACAAAGATATCAGGAAGTTTCTGGATGGCATCTATGTGTCTGAGGAGGGAACCATGCAGCAGGCTGATGAGTGAGACCTCAGTTTCCTAGCTCCAGAAACAAGATCCTGATCACAAGGACAATGTGGGCCTCTTTGAGGACAATAAAACATTTATATATTGAAAGAAAAAGAATATATTTACAGCCAAACTGTAAAGGGTCATAATAAATGGAGGCATTTGGACGTCATTATGTACTTTTCAAACAGAGACACACGCTAACAAATTAATGTTTAAAAAAAAGTTAATTCCTTTATATTGAACTATTAAATGTAATTATTTCTGTGAGTTGTACAAGCAAACTCATCATATCAAAGGTGGGACTGGTAGGAACAGGAACTCTGGTTTGCAGCCAGGTTAAGCATACTAGTTATAACTGGAGTGAAGAGAAGATAGTCTTGAAGCACCAAATCTTCCACTTGTGAGCTATGAGAGGGATAGTGTCAGGACTGAACTGAATTCTCTAGCTGGTGTCTGCTGGAGAATTGTTTGAGAAGAAAAAAAAAACCCACTCAACTCATCTGGTCACAGAAGTGCTCGTATTGGCTTTGAGAGTGAAGAAAAAACTCTTTGGTTAGAAATGTGTGGTGGACCAAAGGTAACTGTAATAACAAAACTGAGGCTTACTGTCTAGACTAATTAAACCTACCCACTGATTGCCTGATAGAATGGTCCTACTTCTCAGGATAAGGCTGTTTATCTCCTACTGTTGGTTTATATATGGTGTATAACATTCTAACAAAAGAGAGCCATTAAACAGCGAGAGAAAAAATATTGTCAAATATAAAGTATTCATTAGAACCAGATATAGAGCTAAAATATCAGAATATTTAAGACTTTAAATTACCGTGGTTTATAGTTATGGTTAATAAATAAGCCAATTACATATTTTAAATAGATCATTACAATTGTGTAATACAATTACCAATCCTAATGTTAATATAATTGATAAAATAATTACAAGCGAAAAGCCAAGTTTGCTTTCCCGTTGCTGTGATAAAACACTCTGACTAAAAGCAACTTAGCCATCATCATGGGAATGAAGACAGGAACTCAAATAGAAACCATGGAAGCAGAATGCTCAATGGATCAATCTCCGATTTGCTCACTGGCTTATCCTCAGCTAGCCTGCTCATATGTTCAGGCCCACATGCCTAGGGATGGTGCTGCCCACAATGGGTTGGGACCTCTCACACTCATCATTAATCAAGACAGTCTCTCATAGACATCGACACAGGTCAAATCTGACTTAGACAACCCTTCAGTACATATTTTTTCTGATGATTCTAGACTGTGTCAAGTTGATAGCTGAAGCTAATTAGGACAAACATAATGGAAGAGAGAGAGAGGATTCATAGTCAAGTGTTTAGGGCAAAGACATGAAAACCTAAAGAAAAGCCAAACTGAGATTGTAAATTGTTATGCTGTGGTTTAGTTGATATCGCTGGGAGGTCTCCTCTTTTCTGAAAAAAAAAAAAAAAAAAATGGAGGCGGCGTGGACCTGGGTGTTGGTAAGGAGTAGGGTGGAGTGGAGTGAGGGGAAACTGATTTTGGGATATAGTGTATGAGAGAAGAAAAAATACTAAAAAAAATCATGATATCAGATATGAGAAATTCTTTTGATAGGTTCATTACTAACATGGATTCAGCGGAAGAATCAATCGGTGTCCATGCAGGCTAATTGAACTTATCCATGTCTAACTTCCAAGTGGGGGAGTGAGAAGAAAACAGAGCACTCAACAGCTGTGGGCTAATACCAAGTGGTTTGATTTATACGGAATTAGAATTCCAGAAAATAGGAGTGAGGTGGGAGATATCTGAAGGATATATTTCCTGATAATTTTCCAATTTTTATGAATTATGACATATCATAGATTCAAGAAGCTTTAGAAAAATCTAAGATGGATAAGTACAAAGAAAATCATATCTAGGCACAAATAAAGAAACTAGCTCTTGCCAGGCATGGTGGAGCACATCTTTAATCCCAGCCAGCACTCAGGAGGTAGAGCTAGGCAGCCTGTGAGCTAGAGGCCAGCCTGATCTACACAGTGAGTTACAGAGCTGCCAGGGCTACACAGAGAGATCCTGCTTCAAAAGAGATAGAGAGACATAGATAGATAGATAGATAGATAGATAGATAGATAGATAGATAGATAGACAGACAGACAGACAGACAGACAGACAGATAGATAGACAGACATGCCAAAATACAAACACCAAAAAAAAATCTTGAAGATGGGCAAAGAAATAAGAAACATTATATTATTATTATTAAGGCTGACTAATTCCATAAGAAACCACACAAGCCGAAAACCAAAACAAGACAAGACAAAACAAAACAATCATGGCATCTGCTGTTAAGGTAGGTGAGAGAACTGGCCCTACTTCTTCTCAGGGCAGCAGTACTAAAGAGCTGGCCCCAGTGTAAGCACCAGAGAGCTGGTAGGTTAAAAACTCAGCTACAACCCAGGCCCAGATCCAGGGCTTTGAGTTGGCCCAGCCCAACACCTACCCCATCTATGAACTGCTGGAGTGCATGAAGCTTTGGTTCTGGAGGACCAAAGCTTCAATATCTCTAGGACACAGGACATCAGCAGGATATCCAAGAGGAAGTTGAGACAGGGGGATCCTTTTATCATAGGTATTTGAGGCTAGACAGGGTAACATGGTAAGATTCTGTCAGAAAGAAAGAGATAGAAATTGAGATCAGGTTAGAGATATAGAGAGAAAGAGGTTTAAAATAATCTTTTTATAAAAATATGCTTCAGGGATGGCAAGATTGCCCAGTGGTTAAAGCCATTTGTTGCCAAACCGAAGGACCTGAGTTCAGTACCTGAACCCACATGGCAGAAGGAGAGCGCTAACTCCTGCCAGCTGTCCTCTGACCTACAAATGCATACTGTGGCAGGCAAGTACCTGCCCATCCACTCCCACCTTTCCCACACAAATAAATCAATGCCAAAATTAAATATATAATATATTTTAAATATAAAGACATTAAAATAGGTTAAATGGGTAATTACACCACGATGCAAACTTTGAAACAAAGCAAGGGAGGAATGATTATATTAAGACAACACCAATTTTGGAAATCAGAATATTCTCAGACAGCTTCCATTCGAGCTGCAAAATATTTTATTTCTAGTAGACACAGAACCAACACTGGTAAATAACATTAGAATCAACACTGGTAAAATAACAATTATATTAGTAAAACTTTACAAAATTTTAATTATATGAGCTACAGAATTAAAATGTTAATTGAATTGACAGCTAAGATATATGACACTGACTATAAAGAACCCTGAATTTGGAATGTTGACATTAGAACAATTTAAGAAAGAATCCAAAGCCCCTGGTTCAGCCTGAAATCCTTCTGCTAGTTGAAAACATTTTGTCCTAAGTTTGATACTAGACATTGCTTAAACTAAAAACATTGTAACGATCTCAGTCTGCCTTACAAGAAGCCAATTTTCCTTAAGACCTACCTCAACCGGGTCTTCCATGCTAGGAAGTCTGTAACTAAAGTGGATTTTAAGCTGTTCCATTAGGGCAAATGCAGAGTGAGCCCAGGAGATGATAGTCTTAACAAAAACATAACTTTTCTATTTGCTTATATATTTGCAGAAACTCAGGGAGTTAAAGTGAGGAAGACACTATAATACTGGATTTGACAGACTTATGCTAGAGTAGACAATAGATTTAATGTGTTGCTAGAAGTAGCTAGAAGTGTCATTAACCATTTTCGTGGGTACTTCACTGAAATTTGGAGTCCACAGTAGCCTATGTCTAAGTTGAGATACTGGAATCTCCCTTGTATAATGTAGAAAAAGTTCAAAGCCTTAGGAGTATAAATATTTTAAAATAGACTTATTAAATACGACCTATACATCTCTCTCCCTCAACTCTGTACACCAGCAAGAGGATTCAGGGACCACACCTTTACTAAGGTGTTGTGTGACCTTTCCTGGCAAGACACAAACAAAACATCTGTTCACTCTAGATAGGATACTGATGACAAAACAAAGACGTTCTGTCAAGTTGTGCTGGC
Source organism: Rattus rattus (assembly GCF_011064425.1). Lineage (NCBI taxonomy): Eukaryota > Metazoa > Chordata > Mammalia > Rodentia > Muridae > Rattus > Rattus rattus. The sequence goes on from NC_046162.1 coordinate 95,882,240, forward strand.
TAGTTTTATGTCAGCTTGACACAAGCTAGAGTCACTTTGAAGTGGAACCTCAATTGAGAAAATTCCCCCACCAGATTGGTCTGTGGTACATAGTCTTGATTAATGATTGATGTGGGAAGACCCGGCTCACTGTGGGTGTTGCCACTTATGGGTTGGTGGTTCTAGGTGCTAAAAAAAAAAAAAAAAAATCAGACTGAGCAAGCCACAAAACCAATAGACAGTGTTTTTCTATGGCTTCTGCTTCAGTTCCTGCCCTGAAAGGGCCGAGATGATGATGTTTAAGTCAAGTAAATAAACCCTTTCCTTCCCAAGTTGCTACTAGTCCTGGTGTTTATCACAAGAGGAAATAAATCAGAACAAACAACATGGGTGGGCGATGCTAGCATGGATGTGGGATGCTACATCTTTTAGTCCTCCAGAATCCAGAGCCATTTTCCAAGATTCTTCTGACCTCTTCGGATTCCGAGATGCTGTCGCTGATCAGGGGTCAGGGATGCTTTGTTATCTCTTTGTCCCCAACAGTCTTGACAGGACCAATTTATGCTATTCAGGTCTGGCTCAGGCCCAACAAGGAGCTTGTCTGTGCTGTAGCCTTCCATGCCTGATACTTGAGCTGGCTCCCTGGTTCTGATAGGCTTCATCCTGACACCATGGCCCTTGATTTCCTATTAGCCACAACTGGATGCCAAAAAGATCCAAGGCTGGGAAAACCATCTCCATCCCACTGTCCTTTACACCACACATTCCGTGGCAATGACCGCAAGAATAAGCTTAATTATTTTTCCATAAATTATTGCTCAGGCTTTAAAGTCTTCCAAGAGCTCACCAGCAAGCATTTTTTCTTACTACTAATTTTTTCCCTAGAAACTTCAGCTTGACACAAATTTGCCTTCAAGGGGCCTGAACATATCCTTTTGTCTGCTTTTTACCCTCCTCTAAATCCCATTTTGATTGCTTTTGTATTTTACAAACTCAATTTATAGTTGGTCAAAGTCATTCAAATCTCTCACTTCCTCTACCTCATAAAGTTCATGTATCACTCTGGCACTCAATAAAGTTACTAAAGGTCCACCTATCCCAAGGTCCTTGCTACCATGTCTGGTGAAGAGGTATCACATATCTCTCATGCTGAGTTCCCTCAGCAGTAACTATCCTTCCTTTTGTTATCCAGTCCCTGATATTTATGGGGACTTCACCTGGTAACAGGAAGTATCTATAAATGCTAGTATCTATCAGGGACTGTTTACCTCATATTGCCTTAGGTTAGACAGCCTTTGTCTTTTTTTTTTTTTTTTTTTTAAGAGTTGCAGGTTTTGCAGACCTGCTTGAGCTCTCCTTTTTTTTTTTTTTTTTTTTTTGGGAGCTGGGGACTGAACTCAGGGCCTTGCACTTGCTAGGCAAGCGCTCTACCACTGAGCTAAATCCCCAACCCGACAACCTTTGTTTTAAAGAATTTTGCTCAGTTCTCTGCTTAAAGAGACCTTTTCCTTTAAAATCTTCCCCCATCAAAGTAGATCAGATATTGAGCATTCCCTTTGTGTTATAGTTTCTTGTTCTGGGTCATTGTTAGGGTCTCTGTCTGCATGCTGACTCACGGACTTCCCTTCCTCTGTATTGAAGGTTGAACCTTAGAAACATCTTCTATCTCTTCTCATTTCCTTCCCCTTAACTGAAAGAGTGTGCCAATGGGTTCTAAGGTTTTGTATCCCAGGAAGGGTTGTTTAGCAAAGATCTAATTCCCCTCTCTCCTTTTCATCTAGCCAGCTGTGAGAATTAGCAAACGATCACCTCTATTTCACCCTCACTTTGTTCAACTTTTCTAGCAGAGCAGAGGCTAACACAACTAATAGCATTCGTGTCTTTGCCCCATTGTATTCCTCCTAAAGTAGGTAAGCTCTTTCCTGGAAGATAGCTGATCCCAAATAGCATGTCTTTTCAGCCTCAACAATGGCCACACAATTGATTCCACAGCCTGCTTATGATCCCATCCTACATGTGTTACTTTTGGGCAGTATATTCTCTAGTCCATCGGTTGTTTCTGGGGACATCTGCATTCTCATGAAATGGATGCCACTCATCAAAGAGACATGCCTTCCTCGGGTGAAGCAGAGGAAGACATCCTCCCTGGGATTCCCCCACAAAGAATCTCAGATGGCTTGGCCTGGCTGTGAATTCTATCATCTATTGTAGAGAGCATGACACCATTACTATACCAAGGAGCAAACCATCCCATAACACAGTGGGGAAGTGGCCATGCTGAAGATACTCTACCCCCACACAGACAAGCCTCAGTTGCTTGTGTCATCACCTATTGCAGAGGCCGTGCAGCCACTCCTCTCCAACTCATCTTTGTGCCTGCTATCTCTGTTCAAGTGCCACTTGTGTTGTGTGACTTTTTTGAGGGAGACATGAACAAATCTCTATTCATCCCAGATGGGGCACTAATAATAACCACAGAAACTATTTCACAGGTCAGGATCAGTGGGCCAATAAGCTTGCCAAGATTATGTTCAGAAGTATAGGTGAGGGGCTATATATGAGACACTCAAAGGAATGTATATAGTGAAAAGCCCACTGCCCCAATGAGTGTTACTTTTGCACAACCTAAAGGCAGTTCAGCTGACCAGAGACTTTCTCCTCCCCAGCACATATAACCTTGAGGAGGAGCTTTGTGAATTGTGTAACATTCAAGGCGTTCCTGATTCCTGAGACTGTTAAGTTCGATTACTTCCTGGGCCCTGTGTTTTCTTTTCTTCTGAACTCTATGACTGTCTCCTTTCTCCAGGAGAGAATATTTCAATTTGGAGGAAATAGGTCCACAACTAGTAGGTTTCCTGTATCAGCATCAGCAAGTAGGAGTGCCTGCATTGTCTGTGTGTGCCAGAGATATGACTTTTTATCCAGAATAACAAATATTACAACCTCTTATCCACTTTCATTTCTTTAGACTTTGTGTATGATGCTCTACCTGCATGTATGTACACCACATGAAAGTCTGGTGCCCATGGAGATCAGAAAAGAGTGTGAGATCCCCTAGAAATGGAGTTACAGATGGTTGCAAGCTGTCATGTGGGTGCTGGGAATCAAAGCCAGGTACTCAGTAAGTGCTCATAAGTGCTGTGCCATCTCTCCAGTCCTCATTCTCTCTGAACTGAAAATAAGGAAGAGTCAGACCCCTCTTAGGAACAGTCACTTGCTGCAATGCTGCCTCTACCATACACTGAGAATCTGAAAATTAAGTCTTTCCTAACGGAGACTGGTGGTCATATCCTAAAATGATTATCTGCTGGGGAAAGGGAATATTCCATTTTTTAGTGATTTCAGAAAATTTAAATTTTTACTGTGAGGGACCCTAAATATTGGTGCAGTCTACCATTTTAAATAGAGTCTGGAAGTGACCAAGTAAGAGATGGAGTGTTAATCTATTTGAATCACACTGGTTTGAGGGGGTCACAGAATCATTATGTGAGGATTTTTGTCAGTTTTCAGACAGCCTAGGGAGAGATGACCTGTCCTCGTAATTCCTAAGTTCCACTGGGTAGCAAGCATGATGAAGGACTTGCTGAGGAAAGCTAAGGAGTTGCTACCATCAGGACATCATTGTCAGAAGCCAGATGTGGTGCATATTGCTACCTGTCATGACTAGTGAGCTTTAGCACTACCAGAAGACAACATGTGCTAGGTACTCAAGGGGTAGGAGGCTGACAGACACTCCTAAATGGATTCAGATCCCAATTTCTTCTTTTCTATATGAATTGTATATTTATTTCCCCTTGCTTATGTGTGAGGTGTCTTTTCCATTATGTCTAAGCTAGCTGCGTAATTATTGTTCCAGTAACACAGCATACTCTGCAAATTAAGAGATTTGTAATTATTTTGCAATATACACTTGATAATAAAGCTTAAATGGGTTCTAATGCAGACACATTATCACAAGATATTTTCATATTATATTTTCTTGTTGGACAAAGGAGAGAATGAGTTACAAGAGACAAATATTGATACTTGTAAATGTTGAAATGAGAATTATTTTAAGTTTTTATTAATTACATGTATGAATTAAGTTATTACCAATAATGACGACCAATAATTTGAAGAGATCACATTACAGTTTTTCACAGATAATGAACACTGCATTTTAGTCATAAATGTATATTAAAACATGTTATGTTTACAGAAGGAATCTCTGATACTTCAAAAATTTTAAAAGATTTTATTTTGAAACTTATATAAATTAAATATTTAATATCCTTAATGTTAAATTCATTTTATTTTTTTTAATAATCATATACATCATTAAGCCAAGCATAGTGCATAAGCCTGTAGTTGCAGTATTTGGAAGGCTAAGGTAGGAGGATCAGGCATTGCAGGTGTCAGTCACAAAGTAAGTACAAGACCACCCTGGGCTACAGGAGACCCTGTTCTAAGGGTTTTGTTATTGCTATTTTTTTTTAAGTATATGATCGAAAGAAACAAATTTCCCCCCAAATACCATGTCTTTAACTCTTTTTAACTTACCCTATGTGTCACAAAAATATTATCTTTATGGCTGTCAGGAGGTGGAGGGAAAAAAGGCTGAGAAGCATTGCTTCCTAACCTGAGGCCCTGCGTGAAATGTAGTGGCCATGTGAAATATGGAGACGTAGCTTTCTGTATAAAGGTCAATAGCTTTCAAACCTTAAGAACCAGCTGACTTCAGGAATTTCAAGTCCTCCTATAATTTCACCCTGGAGAGATGGACTCCACTGGCATGATCAGGCCTCTGGTCCCATAAACGGGAAGAGTGAAGGAGGTGTAAGCAGAAGTGGGATGTTCATTCATATTTTTGGTTCTGTTGAGAATCCTACTTTTGGATTTTCTTTTCCAGATTAATTTACCACTGTCAAATTTAGTGATGCATTCCTATAATCCCAGCACTTGTGAGGGAGAGGAAAGAGAATCAGCAGTTCAAGGTTAATCTCTGCTATAGATCCAGTCTGAGGTCAGCCTGGGCACAGGAGACCCAGTCTCAGATACAACATTTGAGACAAATTAGTATAGTCTGGGGTTTTTGGAGCTTCATAGTAGACACCATGTCTCAGATCACTAGAAGATCCAGAAGGAACCTGGATCCCAGAGAACAGGTAACAAATGACACAGTGAAAATAGATTTTTTCCTCTATAATCTAAGCCAATTAAAAAAGGAGTTATCTTGGAATCGATAGCCAAAGCCTATCGATACAAAGAACATTTACCGTGACAATCTTCTTTGTTTTTAAGTAACTTTCTATTTTATCTAGACTTTTTCTATGTCTATAATACTTTCCTCAGAGTCTAGAAAAGGTGACTAAATCCATATTACCATTAAATTATACTTCAATTATTTTGTATATATTTTGTGTGTGTGTGTGTGTGTGTGTGTGTGTGTGTCTCCTTGACCATTGACTATAGGTTATGAGACCTTGAGACACTTATTTTATTTTGTCCTTAATATAGTCATGGGGAACCAGTGAGGATGGTTCAGTGGGTAAGGTACCTGCCATCAAGCCTGATGATCCTCATTGTGGAAGAGGATTATATCCCATGGATTGTCCTCTGACCTCTACAGGTGAACCATGGCATGTGCATGTTCCCTATTCCACAGATAGTATAAAAAACAAGTTAGAGTCTAAAAAAAAAAAAAAAAAAAAAAAAAAAAAAAGAAAGAAAAAAAAAAGAAAAGAAAAGAAAAAAAAAAGGCAGTGTTGACACACATCTGTAACCCTTGTACAAGCTATCCCAGAAGCTTACTAGTCAGCCAGGGTAGCTGAAGTGATTAGTACCAGGTACAGTAAGAGACCTTGTCTCTGAAAAAAAAAAAGTGATGCCTGACATTGGCCTCTTTCCTTTACACATCTATCCATAGGCACACGCTTCTTTACACTCACACCCATTCCCACCACACATGCATAGATGTACAAATTAAAGAAAAACCTAATATATAACAAACATTCAACATTCTCTTTCTCTCAATTGATAAGTTAATAAACATACAGCAATAGTTATCAAATATCAATTTCTAATATACCACAGAGATACATTTATATGGTAATAAACCAACTTCCTGATACAAATAGTGCAAATTGAGTACTTTATAACCCAACTTCATCATCACCTTAGACATACTGAACAAAAATGTTCTCTACTTAACTACAGTTGATGTATATCTTAACCACTAACCTACGGTTTAGAAAAAGCATGAATCATGTCTTTTATTTTTTTCTTTTGCTTGAAGATATGTCCTGCACATAGGATCAGCAAGGACTCGTTGAACTCAGAATACACTACAGAGAATAGGAAATTATCTTGACTGCATGTAGGACCTTTTAATTTACATACATTATCTCATTTGATTATGAAAGTCCTGAGTTAAGGTTTCATCATAGAGAATAAGGAACTACAGTTCTAAAAGTTCAAATCATTTGCATAAGGTTTTACACAGCTGGAACTAGAAGCTAGGTCTGACTCACAGCAGTGTTGTTTTCATTGTAAGGTTAATGGAATTAAATGTCTCCTTTTCCAGATGAATTTCTTTAGAGTATGTTACTACATAGAAGATAATCCAAGTTGTTAACCACATATCAGTAAGAGAATCAACATACTGAGAATTACTGATTTGAACAATACTTCTCTTTGGGTTTATAAACACATTTATTTGGGGTCATTTAGCTTTCATCTTGGCTCTCTACATAGTTTTTTGTTTGGTCTCTTAAGTATTGGTTCAAAGTTCTTACTTCTGAACCTTGCCTTCTCTTTCCTGTTTACTCTGGAGCTCTGGGGATAACATTGTTTCATCTATGAACCACAGATCTTTAATTCTTGTCTCATAGGCACTCTCGATCACCACCAGGGGGCAAAAGCCTACCAACTGGTTTTTCTGCACTCTACAGAAGACTGTACAGTACAGGGACCCTCAGTGATTCTTGATGGAACCTCCCTGCTAATTATTTCAACCACAGGGCCCCAGGGAGAGAACAAAGACTCAGCATAGAGGGCTCTTGTGTCCCTTAACCACACAGCAACCAGAAAGAGCTCATGACAGCCCTATCAGTTTAAAAGGAGCAATGAGATCCAAGATTGTTTGAGTGACAGACAGAAAGAGGTGGGCTTTAGAAACTGCAGAGTCTTAAGTGTGTGTTTTCTACAGCTTTGGCACGGATGGTGGTATTTACCAGTTCATCTACTCAACTCTGTGTAAATATCAACGGTTTGCACTGCGTGATTTTTTTTTTCTTTTTAGTCTTGATTTTCCATTACATTCTTGGTTGATGTTGACACTTTATCATTTACCACTTAGAAACGCATTCCTTTAAAAATGGTTTACATTTCACCTACATCTATGAAATAATGAAATTTATGGGGGAAAGAAAAAAGCTCAAAGATCAAATCCTTGTTTAGTGGAGATCTTCAAAGTAGGAAGCAAATGAGAGGTAAATAGGCTGGAGCTTTCCAACTCAGGATCCACCCTCTGTGGCCGCCCCCTTCCCTCAGCATCTCAGGTACAATGACTGACTTTAGGCAGGTAGTAGAGGAAGCACGAATGTACCACGAAGTTTCCAGTGTTTACCACTGGAAAAAAATCTTTCTTCTGAAAAGTCTGGTCGTTAACCCTGAGGCCCTTTATGATGAGGAGGGTGGGGAAGCTCATTAAGACAGAGCCCTCTTGAGGGCCAGGTCAAAGCAGGTGGGCTGGTCTCCCGGGTGTAGCCCAGAGAAAGCGTCTAGCACCTGGGGAGCCCTTTTCCACTAGAAAACGTATTTGCCTCAGGATTTTCACCTCAGTTTTCCTCTAAGGTGATTTAGGTTGCGCGCCCCACTCGTAAAATGGTTGTCTTTCTGGAGTGAGGACTAAAGGCTCTCTCCTCAGCTCCTTCCAGCTCAGGACCCTCAGCTGGCTGGCTTCCAGGGTCCCTTTTCCATCTAGCCTCACGCCGCTCAGCCGGAACAGACCGAGCATCAGCGGCAACAGGCCTCGAGGGCTGACCCCGGAGGGGGCGGCGGCCCGAGGCACGGCGCACGCATCCGGCCCCCTTCCGGCAACTCAAGGGTTACGCCGCCGCGGCGGCGCGCGCCGAGGGGAGAGGCGGTTGCTGACAGGTGGCGCCTGCGCACTGGGAGCGCTCATTGTGCCCCGCAGCTGCCGAACCGCCCGCCTGCCCGCCCGCCGCCCGTTCGGCGCGTCAGTCGGCGAGAGACTCTGGTGGTGGGTGCGGAGCCAGAGGCCGTTCCCGCGGCTTCATCTTCCTCCCCGTTTCCCTCGTCCCTACCCCTCACCCTTCGCCCCCCATCCCGGCTCCGTCACCCTCCCGCCCCCCACACTCAGGACGAGAATGCCCTGCCCGGAACAACCCAGCAGCACCTAGATGGCTTTGGTCACGGTCCAGAGGTCGCCTACCCCCAGCACCACCTCCAGCCCCTGCGCCTCGGTGAGTCCCTCCAGGCGGCAGCTCCCAAGCTTCTGTCACTGCGGCTCCGCTTTGCCTCAGCGGGTCCCGCCGAACGCCACTGCGCACGCGCCGCGCCTCTTCCCAGGCCTTGGCACTCAGGCTGCCGCGAACCCCCCACACCCTCATCCTACCGGCGAGCGAGCAGCAGCGACTGCCAGACGTTTTGTTATTTATTTATTTTTCCCTCCATCACCCGGAGCACCCAGTCCCTCACAGCGCTGGCTCGAAAATCTCCCGTAGCATGCTTCCCATGGCTTGAGCACTTCCTTTCAGCTATGAGTCATTCTTGCTTTTCACGCCCCCCCCCCTTTTTACCCTCTGTTGCTCTGTTGCAGGGAGGGGAAGGTGGGCTCCTAGGTTACCCCCGACCCACACCCAAATCGTTGACCCACACCATTTCAGGGACCGGTTCAGTGCACTGCGCATCCTTCTTCCGTCTCGCCCTGTGTGTGCCTTTCTCTAGTCTCTGGCATCTCTCTCTTGTGCTCCGGTACAGCTTAGGCTTGCTTCATTGGACTGCTCAGTGGTAGTTACTCCCTGGTTTCTCCCCTCCTTTAAAAGATGGCAGTGATCTCTGCTTCTTGGACTTTTACCTTTCTCAGTGAGGACCGACAGCTTCTGGTGCTGCTCGATGACCAGTGCCAATTCATTTCCATCTTACGGACATTTATGCCTTTACACTCCATGGCTCATGATCTTTCTTGCTCATGGGTTGTGCTTGGATGGTTCATGACTTCAAATGCTTGTGTCGCTAAAGCGTATTTCCAGAAGGAAAACACCCATCGACCAGCATCTTTTTTTTCCCCTGCTGGGTTTCTCTATGCCTTCACCCCCACCCTGACTCCTCTACAGCTCTATCCTCGGGCTTCATTTTTGTGGCTACCTGCTAACGTGTGTTAGCATTGCACCGGTGTGGCAAAATGGGTCTTAAAAAAACAGGCATCTAGATGAAAATGTGAGCAATTGGAGGACTATTTCCTGTAGAATTGTGGTTTTTAACATTAGGTGTAGTAGTGACAAGTTGGGAAGAGGCATTCAATGAACACATGGCCTTCCACTGTATGAAAGAAAGTTGGGTTATTAATATTTGTTAACTGAGATGTGAGGTTTGGTATCTTGAAAGTGTGTTGCCTTGTGATTTCAATATAGTTTCCTGAATTTCAAAATTTTGTTGCATATAGTGGTAGTTTCTTCCTTTGTGAGTTTTCTTGTGTGTTTTAGTATGACTACCCTAATTCAAGAAATTACTCTATTTTAGAGGTTACCTTGTGATGTTCCAGGATACAACACTGAAATCTGTGGATAGAAGTTTAAAGAGGCACATTTCCATTGGTTTAGGGAAGACATTTGTAGAAATAACTTACACTGTTTTGCAAAGTAGCACACATCGTATCAAGCAGAAATTGGGGGAAGTAGGGGGTGGGGTGGGGGTGAGGTGGGTGGTAGGGGGGTACTGGGGTGGAGGTGGGGAGCTTTTGCCAGAAAGGTAATATAAAGAATCCCTGCAGTGGGGGACGTGTGGAGTTTCTAAAGCTTTATGATTCTGTTATTTGAGAATAATTGTACTAATGAAACATTTTAGGGTCTGCTTAAGACAAATATTCGAGGGGTAGAAATATGTAGTATTTTCATGAGTAGATTGTTTTCACTTTATGGTAGACTTTTTTCAGAATTGATAGCATATCGTCAGACCATCGTAACTTACTCCAAGAGTAATCTACTGATTTTTGTGGTTAACAGGCCTAGTTTTGGCTGTGAAAATAATCAAGGGTTAGTAGATACATACATATGAAGTAGAACCCAGTATTGTAAAATTATTTTCCCTGGGCATTGCTGAAAACATTTTATGTTACAATAACATTAATTAAGCCATTGTCATATCAATTGTCCTGAAGTAAATGATTGATATATGGTAAAGCCATTTCTATTTGACATGGCTTTATTAGTCAAAACTTGGGATACTTTAGAATCTCAAAGAATGTTAATAGTCATTTTTGGCATAGGTAGACAATTCAAAGTGATCATGTAAATACTGTAGTATTTGCTGTAGTAAATACTTAGTAGTAAACTCACTTATTAAGCTAAGTGACAGATATTTCTGCATCCTCTGGTCTGATGGTTGTAGTTGTTTATACTTGGCCCTGTGTGTAAAGAAATCCTGGCACTGCTGTGTGTGAGTAACAATCAGCATTGTTAGTGTGACTGACAAGCCAGTTCTCTTTCCCTTTACATTGTCTTCCTATTTGACTCCATCCAGACCTGTGCTCAGCCCAGTTGTCTTGTGGTCCTTTTACTACAGTATTTGATGGCTGTCTGATTTGCATATATTTTGCTGTTTTATCTCTTGCTATATGAATAGGTTGGTTGGTTGGTTGGTTGGTTGGTTGGTTGGTTGGTTGGTTTTAAAAGTGAGGAAGAGTGCAAAAGGAAGTTAGAACCATAAAGAAGGACTTCATTTTGTGAGGCTGAAGATTTAGTCTTTTAACTACTTTAAAGAATTCCTTAGTGCTCCTTTCACTGAGTATGTTGGATATTTTAATACTGTCAGCTCTTCAGCATTTTTCATTAAGCATAAAGAACTTGAACATTGTAGTAGTTAATCAGTAGTTAATCTTCAATGTCAATTTTACTGTGAAAATATTTCCAGAGAGGTTTAACTGAGGAGGGAAGACCCATCCTAAATAAATGTGGCACTGAAGAAGAAGGAAAAGTCCAGCAGAGCCCAGCAGTCCCTTTTTCTATTTCCTCATCTACCCACATGTTAGTAAATTCCTGCTAGCATGCCTTCCCTTCCATGAGGGAAATCTGTAAGCTGTGAACCAAAGTACGTCTTCCTCTCTTAAGCTGCTTAATTAGGTGTTTGGTCATAGAATCAAGAAAGACAACCTAGTACAATTACCTACCAGGTATGAGTGATCACAGATACTAAGTCATATAAGATAGTAACCTGTCTATCAGAGGATGTAATTTGGATAATAGGGCTGGTAGAAGACAAATAGAGACACCATAGCGACAGTGAAGGCATTAATACTGTTTATACGTGAGCCAGTTTATAATGGTCATAAGTATTGTCTGGGTTCACTATTAAGTTTACTAATGGTGGTAATTAGAATACCAACAATTTATTTCTCTTGGGTTCTCATCTGTTCAAGGCATCATGCTAAATACTTTACATACATGACTTAATTCAGTTATTCCTCATAATGTGCCAAAGGAAAGTTGGAAAGTTGCTTTTATCCCTGTCTTACAGATGAAGAAACTGAGGCAAGGGATATTTAAGGAATGTGTCATGTGTCACTCAGCGAGTAAGTGACTGGAGTTGTAATTCAAATCACAATGTGTCTAATATTTGAAGGTAATGTTGAAGTGATGGTGATGATGATGTCTACCACAGTAGGTGTCTCTCAAACTAGCTTTTGAAGTTTGAGTGTCTATAGGCCAAGATTGAAGATAGGAAGAGCAAGGTCTCCTAGGTAAAGAAAAGCTATGTGCTGCAACACTTAGGGTCAGAAGAGTACAATGCATTAAGTGAAGGGATTGAATAGGCCAGCTTGAGAATTTATTTGGACAGTGAGAAATAAAAATGAGAGGTAGCTAGGGCTGTGCAGGAATTGCTGGATTTGGGATTAATGAAAAGGCAATATAAAGTTCTCACATGTTTTGAGCAATGGGATCCAGAAGTGTTTTAAGAAAATTGATCTAGGGGCTTTGGGACAGAGGATTTTAGGAAAGACAGAGGTCATGAGTAGAACCAGTTAAGGCTGTTAAGGTCTGAGCTGGGATTTTGAAGTGTTACAGGAAGAGACAGATGTCAGGGATTATAAGACTGACTAGATAAAGGACTAGAGAAACAAGAGATACCAACTTTTGGGATATATTGTTCTTCCTAGAGACCAGATGTTTGCTAGGGCTGGAGAGATGACTCAGCCAGTTAAGAGCTATGATTCTTTTCTACTGAGGTCCTAGGTTCTATTCTCAGTACCCACCCAGTGGTTCCCAACTGTTTGTAACTTTAGTCCCTCAGGGGTCTTACTTTCTCTTCTGGCCTTAGGGGCACCAGGAATAATGTGAGGCATAGACATTCATATAGGCAAAATACTCATACACATAAAGATAAATTTAAAAAAAATTTAAAATAAGGAAAATAAATGTTTCTTAATTAATAGGAGCAATTTAAGAATTCTTGGCCTAAGAGTTCTGGGTTCAGATCTAGACAGCAGCAGCAGCAGCACAGACAACACAAACCTGCCCTCTATTCTTTCTGATATAAATTTTCTTTTTATAATTTTAATTTTTAAAAAGGGCCATTTTAGTTCTAATTTGTATATAGTAATTGTACATTTTTTATGCAAGACAGTATGGTAATTTGATATATGCATATAATATGTATATGATAAATATTGTTATATCTATCACCGTGGACATTCAGCGTTTCTTAGTGTTGGGAACACTAATCCCAAATTGTCTGTACAAGCTATTTTGAAGTATATAATTACTTATTATCAATCTTATTTTTATACTGTGCTACAGCACATTCAAAGGGATTTCATCTAACCAACTGTACACCCGTACTTGTTAACCAGCGCCTCTTCCTTTCCCACACTTTCCCAGGCTTTGGTAATCACTGTTCTCACAACTTCTATTAGATCAACTTTTTAGCTTCCACATGGACTGGAGAACATAGAGTATTACTCTTTGTATGTTTGACTTACTTAACAGCATAGCATCCTCTAATTCTATTCATGTTATTGCAAATGACAGAACTTTATTCTCTTTGTAGGTAAATACTATTTCGTTGCATATGTACCTTCTCCTCTGCTGATGAAACCTAGGTTGATTCTGTGTCTTGGCAGATGTGAATTGAACTACAATAGGCATGTTAGTGCATGTGTTTCTTCATACCGATTTCATTTCCTTTGCTGGGTCATCTGACAGTTCTACTTAAAAAAAAAAACCCACCATACTACTTCCTACTAATTTATATTCCTACCAACAATGTATGATAATTTCCCTTTGTTTGCATCCTTACCAGGAAAAATTTATGTTTATTGATTGTGTCTATTGAAGAATGATTAAGTGAAGTTAATTAATATATCTATAATATAATATATATCACATAAAATCTATATATACATTTTTACATATTTTACAATAAACATTTAAAGTTTCTTAGCAATTTTCAAATCTGTAAACATTATTAACTGTAGTCACTGTACCTTACAATATTCCTTGTAAACAAATTTGCTACCATGAGAACATCTTCCAATCCCCACAACCTCTAAACTGGCAGGATATATTTCTGAGTTAATATTAGTATTAATACCAGGTCACAGAAATGCAGTTTCTCTGTTTTTGTGATCTAATTTAATTTTAGAGCAGCTTCATAAAAGGCAGGTACTATGGTTAAAATATACTAAAGGTTACAAAGCTGGTATAAGACCATAAACTAGCCTAAGCCCCTCGTTCCTACTCCACATCTCCTTTCATGACATGTTAAGAGAAACAGCACATGTAGCTTGTGATCTGGGTCTTAAATGCTAATTGAGAGAGAAATAAAACAAGATATAATCAAGAAAGTGTAAGTATATTCTCTTTGGAGTTCATTACTTAAACATTTGCAGCCTAGAACAGAATCATCCAAGTCAGTGCAAATAGTTTTAGGTGATGCTCTTATTTGAAGCCTTTAATTTACACATAGTTCTTGTGAGCTTAGATATTTATTTTTCTTCCTCTTTGAAGATCACCAACAGCAAAGTAGAAATGGAAGCTTGCAGGTACTGAAAACATATTCTCTCTCTCTCTCCCTCCTACCCTCCCTCCCCCTCTCTCTCCCTCCCTCCCTCCCATAAGGCTGGGAAATTAAAGCTGGTGATTTCATGGCAAGAGAAGCTGAAATAAGTAACTGGCAAAGGGTAATGGGGGTGGAGCAAACTGGGTGTTTTATATCTGTAATACCAGCACCTAGGAGGAAATAGCAGACAAATTGTGAGTTTAAGACTAGTTTGAATGAATAGTGAGTTCCTGGCCATCCTGAGCTACATAGGAGACATTTCAGAAAAAGGGAGGGAGGAGGGAAAGAATTTAGCACTCCTTTGTACTTAATGTATCCTTTTCAAGCCCGCTACTATCTAGAGACTATGTAACTCTTCATAGTTCATAATGATGACCCTGAACCACCTAACAAGGCTTAACCTTATTTGGTCTTGATTTAGGCAATAGAAATTGAGTGTGATATATTTTTAGATAGTTGCCCATCCAAGTTTTACCAAAGTTTTAATGTTTAAGGTGCACACTTCAGCATTGCATGATGTGCATTTGTACTCCTAGTTACTCAACAGGCCCAGGGAGATGTATTTAAAGATAGCATGGTAAACAGAGCAAAGCTATTATCAAGGGAAAGAAGACACATGATTGGGGAATTCATAACTCATTCACAAATGTATTTTTCTTTTTTTTATGAATTTATTGTATAACACCAGCATGGTAAATAAATGACCCAGTTACATTACAATGACCATTTTTTAAAACAAGTGACTCCTGTTTATATCAGACAAAGTAAGCAATCAGGGTTTTTTGAAAGCAGTCAGTGCTTAGAAGAATCTCAGAACTGAAACAGATTTTTTTTTTCAGATTTTTGTTTTTTAACCTGATGTTCTGTGTGAATATTATCCCGTCAGCCATCAATGTTTGTTAGTAGACTGTAGCTGCCTCCATCACTTCTTTCTGCCTGTAGCTTCTGACCATGCTGCCTCTGAAAGAAGCGGTCCACTATAGCATCTTCCTGGGAACGGCCTGCAGTACCTTTAGATCCTGGGACAGGGCTGGAGTGTCCCAGCTTCAAGACCCTGATTTGCGGCTAGCTATGGCTGTACTTTGGACCTTGTTCCAGATCGTCCAAAGGAGACATGTCGGGATTAGCTGGTTCTTGAGGGTGATGTTTCAGGTGGGGGCTGACAGAGTCCTGCTAAAGCACCACTTTTTCCTTCAAGACACATACAGTGCTCATTCTGAAAAATGGGTGGAGTGGTGGAATGAAGATGGATTTCAGCCCCCCATCTTCTCTTGCACATGTTCATGAGCCCCTTACCTTACCTTTCACTTTGACCCAGTGGTGACTCCAATTTTATTTCTTTAAAAAATATTTACTTTAGGGGCTGAAGAGATGGCTTAGCAGTTGAGAGCATTGACTGATCTTCCAGAGAACCTGGATTTGATTCCCAGCACCCACATGGCAGCTCACAACTGTCTGTAACTCCAAGATCTGACACCTCACACAGGCATACATGCAGACAAAACACAAAGGCACATAAACTAGATAACTTATTAAAATACTTACTTTATTTATTTATGTGTGTACTCATGTGCCACAGGACATATATGAAGGTCAGAGGACACCTTAGGAGAGTCAGTTCTCTCCTTCTGCATGTGGCTTATGAAGATTGAACTCACAGCACTAGACATGATCGCAAGCGTCTTTACTGGCTGAGCTGTCTTGCTGGCCCCCATGTCTTATGCCTTAATACTGCTAGATAAAAGAGATACAGTAAATCATACATTCAGACATGGCCATACTTTCCTTCTTCAATAGAGGAAACAAAGCCAGAGGAATATAAACTTGATTTCTATGAAGTATAAATACTGTGATACTGTTGAAGGTATTGAAGGCAGCCCTACAAACCCGCACACACTCAGGAAACAGCACGTGACGTTATAGAAAATATGGAAATGTAAAAAGAAGTATGGAGAGAAAAATAAAAGCATGTATCCTCATTGTATTCTCTCTCCCTGAGTAAGAACTCTGTTACTTCAGCTACCCTCAAATTTGTGACCTTGATTTAGTTTCTCCAGTGCTAGGATTATCATCATTGTGTTTTTTAAGCTGAACGGCTGCTTAGTATATGTAAACTTGTCTCATTATTTTTCAAGTGTGGCTTATTTCACAGATACAGTGTCTGTCAAGAATGGCTGGCTACATTGAGAAGTTATACTATGACTCATTCTCACTCTTTTTTTTTTTTTTTTTTTTTTGGAGCTGGGGACTGAACCCAGGGCCTTGCGGTTGCTAGGCAAGCGCTCTACCACTGAGCTAAATCCCCAACCCCTCATTCTCTCTCTTGTTGGTGGGCATCTGGCTTTTCCCATCTTTTTCCTCTACAGTGAACTACATTGCAGTGAATATTATTGGCATAGATATTTGAATATATTTGGAACACTTATTAAGATTTTAAGACATGCAATTATTGGAACACAGGGCATAAATACACTTCAGATCACTGTTACATATTTATGCTTTGTGAAAAGGTTATTCCAATTAACATTTATTCCAACCAGCATCATTAAGAATGCTCATTTCTTGTGACCTGATTAACACTGGATAATCTCATTTCAATTTTAATAATTACAAATTTGGGGAGAAAGGAGTAGTATCTACTCTAGTAGTTGGCTTGATTTTATATTTTATTATTAGGTAGGTTAAGCATTTTTCAGATGTTTAGGCATTTATATTAGCTTTTAAAGAGACAAATTTAGGGCTGAGGTTATAGCTCAGTTGGTACAGGGCTTGCCTAGTATACACAGAACCTTGGGTTTGGTTCCCAGTACCACATTAAATCAGGCATGGTGGCATAAGCCTGTAATCCTAGTACTTGATAGGCAAAAGGAAAATTCGAGTTCCAGGTTAGGTTACTACATGAAACCCTTCCCCCGCCAAAAAAAAAAACTCAAATAAGTAAATGAAATATTTATATAGATATAATTTACAAATCTTGAAATATATTTGCTTAAATAACTTAATTCAGTGAATTTTTTAGTAAAGTTACAGAATTGTACAACCCTCACTTCAATCCTATATTTTCTGTTTCTTAAACCAGTTTTCATTCTTTTAAATTTGTATATTCTCTTGCTATATTAAGACTATTGATAATTAATTCTACTTATTATGAAATATTTACTTTTTAATTCAGTTTTTATTACTCTTAGAATAAAATCTACAGTTGAAACTTTGCCTGTGAGATCCTGAATGAATCAGTCCCGCTAGCCTTTTGAGCCTCGTCTCTCCCACTTCCTGCATTGCACACCGCTCAGAGTTAAGCTCACACGCTATGATCCCTTCGGTCTTTAGGCTTTGGCAGATGCTTTACCTGGAACACTTTTCCTTCACTCTTTACCTAACTAATTCCTACTCATCCTTCAGGTCTCAGCTTAAATGTCACTTCTGGGAAGCTTTCCTGACTCTACTCCCAGAGAATGGTAGGTGCTTCTTCTATGCACACCCTAGCACCCTATACTTAATCATGGTGGCTCTTATCAGTTTATTGTACTTTAATGATTGGTTGTTTACCAAACTTTTAAGCCAGGGACTGGATCTATTTGCTTATTTTTATATTATCAGGGCACAAAGCATTTGACACAGACATCAGTGAATAGATCCATGACTATAGTTACACTTGCATTTTTTTCATTTTGAATTCTATTATTTTTTTAAGAATAGAAAGATGTTCCAGAAGCCCATTGGATATGATTAATTTATTTATTTAGCTAATTCTAGCATTACAAGTTGCCAACTTGTCTCTCAGAAAGGTTAACTCTTGTTTACAATAACTGTATAAAACTACTTCACTGTACCTTCATCATCCCTAAGAAACCTCCTTGTCATCCATTTTTATGCATTATAAAATAACTATTGTTTATTGAACACTTGTAATACTTAGTTTCCTGATAGCTGCTAGGCAGGCATCCCACCACTGAACTGCTGTCTAACCTTCTGTGGTGAGTATCTTACCTATGTTTCTATTTGATTTTCACATCACTTACGTTAGGCACTGAGGAGATTTGGTACTGTGGTGTGTTCCTGGGAAGGTTGAGACAGGCTGGTCCCAGGGACTGGCTGGCTAGCCACTCTAGCTAGATCCTTGAACTCCAGGTTTAGAGGTTCAGTGAGACCTTGTCTCCAAAAGTAATGTGGAGAGTGATTGACTCTGGCTTCTTTATGTACTCCCAGACTTGTGCACAGGAACACATACACACTTGACTCAAAGCCTGGGAAATCGAGGAAGAGAAAACCTGCCTTTGGTACTCGGAAGTATTCTCAGGTGTCTCATCCTTTTCCCACTGTTTTAAGTGAGAAGATGCAGCTTCTAGATTATATGCAGTCTGAAAATTACACTGTGCATCCATCATTGCTTCTTAGGTAGCCTGAGTAGGTGTCACTCCTGGTTCCAGAAGCTCAGGACTCCACTGTACTTTCCCTAAATGCCTGCTGACAATAAGTGTGTCTGATCTGTAGATTTTTCAGTGTTTGTATGCTTTTTAAATGTATTTCTATAGTTAGTTAGTTAGTTAGTTAGTTAGTTAGTTAGTTAGTTAATTAGTTATGGAGGTAGGGCATTGCCACAGATGTGGAAGTTACAGGACAGTTTATGGAGGTTCATTTTCTCCTTCCATCATGTAGGTTCCAAGGAACAATGTAGGTAAAGCTGGACAGTAAAGGCCTTACCAGCTTTGTATTTTTTAATTTATTTTTTATCTATTCAATAATCTAGACATAATAGGCAAACAGTTTCCAATAAAAGAAAAGGTGATTACCAATAAGACCTCATACTCAACCTGAAATATATAAGAGGTTGGGCATACATGAGAGAGACTTAAACACTTTTGTTATTTAGCAAATACTTAACAACTGTTGTTTTGTTAGGTAATCCCAGCTAGTGTTTTTCTCACGTTCTCAGTACTGAACCATCTTTAGACACTTTTACCAATTTGCCCTTGAAGCACAGGTACAAATCACAGTGCTCCTCACTTTTCTGTTTGTCCAGGGAAATTCTGGTGAAATGCTCTTGGCTCTGAAAGGTATTGATAAGCTCCTTAGACACCTTGAGAGTTTGGGAAAAATATTTCACTTATTGAGTGGGATAGCAGTGCCGTGTCTGAACCTATATTTCTAGAGCTACTTGATTCGAGTTTTAAAGACCCTAGCACCTGCGTTTGCGTGAGTCAGAGGGTATCTGCTTGCGCATTTTTGCAGTTTCTGGTGATCTAGCAGTTAGTTAGTCCCTGACCTCATGAAACAATATGAATAGAGTGACTCATGTAAAATAAGTAATTAAATTACAGTGTAGTAATTGCAAATATGTAACCTTGAAGATGGAAAGAAGTCAGGAGCAGGTACTTCTTAGTTGAACCTTAAATGAGAAAATTATATTTAAGAAAAGAGTAGGAACTAATCAGCACATGAAGGGTTAGGAATGAGTAGCAGGAGGAGGGAAGCATGAACTTGAGCCAGCAGGCTAGAAATGGTACTATGTGTGCTGACTGACAACTGTAAGCGGGTGCTCAGTGCCATGCAACCTGTACAAAATGGGGGTGGAGAAATAAAGATAATTTCTTGCTCATTTAACATTTGTAGCATTGCTATTACCTTGAATTTGGTATATAAATGTGCTCCTTGCATCCCCTTACAGTGCCGTTGTTTTTATTTATTTATTTATTTATTTAGCTAGCTCTAGCATTGAACTTGATGTATAGCTGAGACTGGCCTTGAATTTCTGATGCCCTTCTCTAACTCCCAAGTACTGGAATTCCTAGTGCATGGTACCATGTCCTGCTTAAGCGATGGCTAAAATTTTATGATTATGAACAAGAAATCCTAAATATAACTGTTGAGCTAGGAATATAGCTCAGTGGTAGGAACTTTATAGGATACACAAAGGTCAATCCCTAGTACTAGAATCGAAAGGGGAATGAAAAGTCTGTATAATAGCAGCCATATTGTCAGTGTTTGCTGTGCAGTAGACACTGGGTATAAACAAACATCACAAACAGCCACTTCATGGGGCATTACATTACACTGCTCCCACTCTACAGGTAAAAACTGATTTTCAGAAAGATGTCAAGACTAGTTCTGCAGTCAGCTGAAATGGCAGAGTGGGATTTAGATTTTTGTTGCCATAGAGAGAAACTACTAGACCAGATTACTGTCTCCATGTTAGAATTGGTTTCTCAGTTTAGGTGGTATTTGACTTCTTCCTCTTTTATTTATGTTTTTATCTTAAAATTTTTTATTTAAGTTTTTTATTTGATCTGTATGAGTGTTTTGCTTATATGTTTCTGTGTCATACATGTGCCTGAAACCTGTGGAGGCTGGAAGAAGGTGATCCCTTGGGGCATTGGAGTTAACAGATGATTTTGAGCTCTTTGTGGATCCTGGGAATTGAACCTGTGTCCTCTTGAAGTACATTAAGTGCTTTTAACCTCTGAGCCACCTGTCCAGCACCATTTACAGCAGCTTTAATCATTTAGTTTTACCTTTGTCCTGCTATAGTTTGTGTCATTTTTCTGCTGGTGCCTAGAAACTTGGTTCAAGCAGAGGTTTCATTTCTCTTTTTTTCTTTCCTTTTCCTTTCCCTCTCCCTTTTCCTTCCTCCCTTCCTTTCTTTTTGAAATCGGGTCTTATTATATAGTTCTGGCTGTCCTGGAACTCACTATGTAGACCAGGCTGGCCTGGAATTCATAGAGATCCACTTGCCTTTGCCCCCAGGCACTGGGATTAAAGGCATGTGCGGCCACACCTAGCCCGGCAGAGGTTTCTTGTAGAAGAGATTTCTCATAGATTGTGGGATGATATAAGAGACCATTGGAATTTACAAGTCCAGTACAGACATGTGTGATCAAAACCTGTACATACTGAGTAGGAGAGGCACAAACTAGGTGTGGATGTAGGAAATAGACTTCGGGGAATGCGGAACCGACAAAGAAAGATTTTAAAAAAATACCTGCAGTTAGCAAATGTCTGTGAATGTGTGTGAACATTGTGTACACAAATATGTGTGTATACTTTTAGGTTTTACTCTCTGCCAGCTGCCTTCACAATCAGAAGCCAGTTTTTTTTTCTACCAGGTGATCATCAAAAGATACACAGTAGCCACAGATATCAAAGCTTCTGTCTTTGGAAAGCATGTGTGAATGTTTATTATCCTTCCCCTCACTTCTCCCTCTTGTCTCTGTTTTTACTTAAAGAAAATGAGAAAACTCACAGTAGTATGCTTTTCTAATGCTGCAGAAGTATATGATAACATGATATTATGTTTATTGAAGTTAAAAGAAGATATCTCCATGAAACTTATTGCAACAGTAATTCTTTTGTTGCTTCAGAAACACGAAGAAGCATCAAAGTGGCTGGAGAGACGGTTCAGCAGTTAAGAGCACATAGTGCTATTCCAAAGGCCCTGAAGTAGTTTCCCAGCACTCACGTTGGGCTGCTCACAATCATCTGTAACTCCAGTGCCAGGGAATCCCTCTTCTTATTGCTACCCCCTCACACCTCTAATCAAAAATTAAAATAACAAGCAAGAAAAATGAAAAATTTCGGAGTGCTTTTTCTTCAATAAAGACACTATTTTCTGGGCTGGAGGGATGGTTCAGTGGTATTGACTGCCTTCCAGAGGACCAGGGTTCAATCCCCAGCACCCAAAAGGTGGCTGACAGCTGTCTGTAACTCCAGTCCCAGGCATCCTATGCCCTATTGTGCCTTCCAGAAAACACTGCATGCATGTGGTACATTGATGTGTATTCAGGCAGAACACACACACGCACAACACCCCAAATATTTTTAAGGCAGGAGTTAGGATAAACTATACATTACCATTTCAATAATATAAAATTTTAATTAATCTTGTTTCAAATTTTGAAAACTAAACTCACTCTGTGGCCCAGGTTGTCCTAGAACTTCTTATGTAGTACAGGCTGGCTTTGAACTCATGGTGATCTGCCTCAGCATCTCATGTGCTGGGATTATCAATAGAAACCACCATGTCTGGCTTGATTTGTCTTCTATATCTGCCTATTCAAACTGTGGCTTTTTAAATTAATCATTTAATGATGATATTCTGGGGTTTGAGAAGGTGTTCCTCATTTAGAATAAAAATTTTAACTGCCAATTCTAATGCAGGCCATATGAGAATAGAACATCACTAAAAGTGTTCCATTTATCTCTTTTTAGCTCTTCAAAAATACTTCAGTAGTGTAGTATAATGTTTAGATGTGGGGTCTAGACACTGTTGTCCTGAATCTGAATCTTGCTTTATAATCTATAGTCTTGAACAGACTTCTTTGAGGTAGTGATAGTACTTCTTTTGCAGAAGTATTGTGAGAATTAAATAAAAATTAAATAAAAACCATTTAGTAATATCCTAGTATCAATAAGCATGTACTTATTTATGAAGTATTAGTCATAATAATGACTTAGTTTTTCATTATTTACAAATTATTAATCTTTTTATTATAATGAATTTTATGGGCAAGATATTTGCTTTTTATAAATATAACTCAAATAGCTTATTTGAGAGTTAAATTTCTCTTTAATTTTTTGGCTTAAAATTTTTTATTTGAGAGGAGCCTGATTAGTGTAGTAGTTTGTTAGTATCATTAAAAATTTTCACTAAATAAAAGTTTTGTTCTTTGAAATTAGAGAATCTCTAGTTGCTTATCTTTTCAACTAAATTCCTTGCGTATAGTTGTGTAACAACCTGAAGTGCTAGATGGAATGACTCATTCATGCAACTGTCTTCTGAGTTTATCCGTTTAACAGGCTGTGCTTAAAAGCATATTAATTTATTGACATTTCATTGTAAGATCACTGCAAATCATAGTTTGTATAATCAAATTATAGACTTGATATGTTTATATTTTAATAATTGAGAAAATAAATCATGTGGTAAACTAGAATAGAAATAGCCAGATATTCTCTAATCTAGAGAATCCGAAGACACTAGATGTATTCAAGGAAACAATAGGTGAGAAAGGTGAACAATCTAAATTCAGCCATTACAAGCAGTTGGCAGTTGAAATTGAATAACATCTTAGTAGAGGCATTTCCAAAGCAACTGAATGAACTCATATGTGACCCAGCAAGAAATTTTTGTTCAACTTTGGTTAAACTACATGTTTTACACATTGAACCCTGTAAGAAAATAAGAAAAACCTATTTCCTTATGTAAAAGAGCACTGAAAAAATTATACAAAAGCTTCCCCTTTTTGTTCTCCTTCTTCTGGGTTATTTGTATGAAGACAGGGTCTCACTCTGCAGCCCACATTGTCCTAGAAATTACACTGTAGCCCAAGATGACCTTGATTCCCTATGGTTGCCCTGCCTCACTGGTACTGGGATTATAAATAGGAGCCACTGTTTCAGCTTCCGTTGACTTGGTCTGTCTACATAATCCATAATTTTCTCCACTCCATAAGCATTTTACACTTGTTCTGTGGTTTTAAAATTAAACATGAAGAAGGTGCTGTTGACTATAAAGGAAGTCTAGTTAGACATGGTGCAACTGAAAATGTCTATGAACTCCAATATTCTTTTTTTTCCATATTAGTTAAATGGCCATGCTCTTTTATTTTTATATAAGGATATAGTATTTTCAACATTTTTCAAAATTAAACAACATTTTTATTTTAGAATCACCAATGCCCAGAGTGCTATTTTGCATAAATATTCAATTCAAAATGGTAGAAATATCTTAAGACCATTTGAAAAATTCTGTAAAAAATCTTTTCCTAATCTCACACCAAAATTTATTTAATGACTTTTTTTTTTAACTTGTTCACTTTACATCTTGATCACTATCACCCTTTCCAGTCAACTCCTCCCACAATACTTCCCCAATCCTTACATCCCCTTCTATTCTGAGCAGGTGCTCCCCTCCCCCCCAGGTATTTCCCCACCTTGGTGCTTCAAGTCTCTGTGAGGCTAGGCACTTCCTCTTCCACTGATGCCAGACAGTGGCATAGCCCAGATAGAACACATCCTACACACAAGCAACAGCTTTGGAGACAGCCCCTGCTCCAGTTGTTCCGGACTCACATGAAGACCAAGCTGCACATCTGCTACGTGTGTGCCACCAGTGTACAGTAGTTCCAGCCTACATGTGTGTGTTCTTTGGTAGGTGGTTCAGTCTCTGAGAGCCCCAAGGGTCCAGATTAGTTGATTCTGTTGGTCTTGCTGTGGAGTTCCTATCTCCTTAGGAGCTACAATCCTTCCTCCTATGCTGTAATCCTCTCAAGTTTCTCTTGACTTGATCTGTCTTCATAATCTGTCATTTTCTCCACTCTATAAGTGATATATACTTATTCTGTGGTTTTAAAACTAACCCTAAAGAAAGTGCTGTTGACTATAAGGGAAGTCTAGTTAGACATGGTGCAACTGAAATTGTCTTTGAACTCTGATACTTTCTTATTAAATAAATTTTTGATTGGTATATAACACTGAAAATTAAATCAAGAGCTTTATGGAGAAAAAAAGCTATCCTTAGTACACTGTTTAAACACCATTTTGTGGCATTTTAATTTGTAGGACTAAAAAAATTAAGACAATTTAGTAAACATTAAAAGTCCTTTAGAAAAACTTTAAGGACACAGGGATGATTTTGAACTTTTGATGATGAGCTTGCTCAGAATGCATATCTGATGAAAGCAGAAACTTGGCTACCAAATTAGCCTTTGTTCCAGTTGATTCGAGGTACTTAAGGGAAAACTGCATTAACAAGTACAGGGCTTATAGTCTCTTTTATATATTCTTTTTTTCCACCGCTGACTCATAGGCTCACTCTTATCCCCCCATCTCTACAACTGAGTTATATTCATTTGCGAACATTGATAGTGTATTTTTACCATGTATAAGGTCATTTGTCTTATTTTGAATATGTAATTTAGAATACTTGCTATAGATTAGGATTCTGACTTTTTCATTCATTTTGTTGCTATACTGGCATAGTTTTTCTGAGGACGAAACCCACATATGGGGCCTAGAGGCCAGTGTTCTTTTATCACTCTCTACCTTATTTTTTTGAGACAGTGTCTCTTACTGAACTTGGAGCCTACTGATTGGCTATACTATCTGGCTATGAAGCCCCTCAGGTCTTCCTGACTATGCCTCCTGTGCTAGGATTATAGGCCTGTGCAGCCTTTTTTTTTTTTTTTTTTTTAATGTGGGAATTGGGGATTCAAACTCACCTCAGCTCCTCAAGCTTATACAAGTACTGTGTCCACTGTACCATCTCTCCAGTCTCTTAGATTTCATTTTGAGACAGTGTTTTTCTCTTAAGTACCCAGGCAGGCCTTGAACTTGCTATAGTCTAGGTAGGTCTTGGGTTTGTGACTTCCTGCCTCAAACATCCTAAGTAGCTAAGATTATAGGCCTATGCCACCACACCTGGCTGGTGCTGTAGTCTTGTACGTGTATTTCCTACCATTTTTATCATTTTTTAATGGAACCTGGGGTCAAACCCAGGACCTTGAGCCTGTGCTCTATCACTGAGCTATATCTCAGTCCTTCCCTTGTCACGTCTGTGTGATAAATCTAAAAGTTTCTTGGACTTTTTATTACTATCAGAATATTTGGGTTATTTTATAAATTTTGCTTCATATGGGCTCATAGGATTTTAGCAGTGGAAAATTGCCTAGCTCTTCGTTTTAGTGTTAAATGGTTTCCAGATTCTGATTACAAGGATGAAGGTCAGAATATCTTATATCTTGAGTAGCTTCAGGAGACTTTGTGTTAACTATATCTTTGGTAGTAAAGGACTGGACATTTGTTATTTATTCAAATAACCACCTGGATTCTAGACCAGGCTTAGATTTCAGTAACATAGGAGGTCATGAATTTAAATAGGATTGTGAGCTTATGCAGATGACCTAAATAGTGAAGCTTACAAAATGGGGACTGGACTGTGGTAAACTGGGGGCTATATACCTTGTGTTGAAGGACTGTGGCTGTGATTTAGTATATATCTAGTGTTGTTCCAAATGTTTCATATTTAGAAAAATGCCAATAATAAAGATGAAGGAATCTGCTGATGTTTTCAAATCAGCAACTGAGTTGTTTAGAAAGATTTGGCCACCAGAAACAGAAGACCAAGTTTAAGCTATAAGAATACTTTTTGGTGAGGTTGGGATTTAGCTCAGTGGTAGGCGCTTGCCCTACAAGCCAAAGGCCCTAGGTTGGTCCCCAGCTCGAAAAAAAAAAAAAAAAAAAAGGAAAAAAAAGAATACTTTTAGTTTATCTTAACAAATTCATATATAGAGAGAGCAGTACTATTATCTTAGCAGTTCAATTGTATCACGAACACCCACTTTTTCCCTCCTCAACATTGAGTCTTAAACCTAGGACTTTATGCATGATAGGCAAGTATGTGCTCTGTCAGTGAGCTGCATCTCCGGCAAGATCCAAGTTCTTTGTACTTTCTGTTTTGTATATTGGAGTCTGTTTTCTGCTTTCTCTACATAAAAGATGGCTAATGTAGCACTAAATAGCACATTCATGTTTGTTCCAGGAAGTGACAGAAAGTGTAGTATTTGCCTGGACTCTACTTTTGGGAAAGCAAAAGTTTTCCTAGAAGCTGTCTTAGGGCTTTTATTGCTGTGATAAAACACCGTGATGGAAAGAGGGAAATCAGAGTAGGAACCTGGAGGCAGAATGTGATTCAGAGCCCATGGAGTAGTGCTGCTTCTTAACTTGCTCAAGACTTACTCAGCCTGTTTTCTTATAGAACCAGGACCACCTGCCAGGACTACTGACAGAGCGGGCCCTCCCAAATCAACAGCAAGAAAATGCACCTCCAAGAAAAAAACGTGCCTCCAGGCAAATTTGTCAGTTGACAGTACCAATTCTCTAATTCCCAATGGCTGGCTTAGCTAGCCAGGACAGAGGCCAACTCCCTCTCTAGACGATTTCTTTTTGAGGTATAGACAGGAAATATATTACATCGCCATCTCTACTTGTAAGGCCACCCATGAAAATAAGTATATGGCTTTTTTTCTTAAATGTTGAGTGGCAGCAAGAGAGAAGAAGATTTGGAATAGATGTTGTCTAACCCTGGCCTACCATAACAACTAATACAATTTTAAAGAATTCTATCTGGCTGTGATCTTGAAGAGTTGGCTACTAGCAGCATAAGTGTTCCTAAGAAAAAGAAGTTCTCAGCTAAAGAGGAAATGGCCAGTGAACCAGAAGAGGCAGCAAGCCCCATCACCCCTAAGAAAAAGGAAATTTTCTGAGGAGCTTGAGGCTGCTGCTAGCTGCCCAAAGAGCAGCACAAAGAAAAAGAAAAAGTTCCAGAAGGCACGGGAGGTGGATTAGAATGGACCTGCTTGGTGGGAGGGGCATACCTTATGGTGGCAGTGCCTCCCGCCCATGATAAACCCCAATAAAAATGCAAAACCAGGAAAAAAACCAGAATTCTATCTTTGTTTTCAAACTTCTAATTATATTTTATTTTGTGTTTATTTTGTTTATTTTGTGTGTCTGTACACACACACACACACACACACACACACACACACACACACACTTTCACATAACATAGCATACATGTGGAAGTCAAAGGACAACTTATGGTGGTACTCTCCATCTGCCATGTGAGTCCTGGGGGTTGAACTCAGGTTTTTCAGTACCTTTGCCCACTGAGCCATCTCACTAGTCCAAGAGCTCTATCTTGAGAACTAAAGAAGCTACCAGGAGTACAGAGTCATATAATATCTCACTGGTTTATGGACACTTTATAAAACTCACAGAAGTTGGGAGGGAAAGACTGTAGGAGTCAGAAGGGATGGAGGACACCAGGAGAACATGGTACACTGAGTCAAATAAGCAGGGCTCATGTGGGCTCACAGAGACTGAAGCAGCAAGCACTAGGGCTGTCAGAGTGTACCCTAGGTCCTCTGCATATACATATGACTGTTGGCTTGGTGGGACTCCTCTAACAGTGGGGGCTGCTGTGTCTCTGACTTTCATGCCTGCTCTGGGACTCTTTTTTTTTTTTTTCTATTGTATTTCCTTGTTAGCCTTGATAGGAGGGCTTTTGCCTTGTTTTACTGTGTCTTGTTTTGTCATGTTTGGTTGTTGCCTCTTAGAGGCGTGTTCTTTTTTGAAGAGAAAGAGGGGGAGTAGATGTAGGAGAGAGAGGAGCTGGAAGGAGTAGAGAGAGGGGAAACACTGGTTGGGATATAGGTGAGAATAATATATTTTCAATTTTTAAAAGTTATTTTTATTTTATTTGCATTCAGTAATCTATTACTCTTGGTTGGCTTTTAGCAGTCAGTTTTTAATTGATAAAGAACTTGAAATTAAAAAGCCAGAGTTCAAGTCTTGATAGGAACTTGATAGCAGTCTGATATTGGGCAAATTTACTCATCTTTTGAATCATTCTTCATCTGGAAAATGGATACATAGCATTATAATATAGCAGAGAAGTTAATTGTAGGGGCTCTCGAGTCAGAAAAACTTGAGCTGGAGTCTTATTTCCACTAAATGTGTCTCCTAATCTGTCTCTTCCTATATTAAATGAGGTTAACTCCAGAATGAGATGGTTAGTTTACCATCGAGATTGGCCTTTTAAAATCTTTTGTTTTGACAATAGATATAGCTTATGATATATGAGAATGAAGAAACTGGGGTTGTCTAGGGCTGCCTTACCTCCTCACTATGGATAAATATACTCAACTTTTTCTTGTCAAGAAAAGATGTATAACAGATGAATTTAGCCAAGGAAATGCTATCACCATTCTATATTTTGGAAGAAAAATTATTAAGTGTTCCTGGATATATAGGCTAAAATGAACATGATTCCCTGCTAAATGACAGGCTAATTTTATATTGTCTGAATTATGGAACATACCACTCAAAATAATATTTTGATTTTTTAAATACAAAGTTTATTTCCTTTCAATTTATGATAAGATTTCTAAAGGGCAATTTATTACTAAATGGATTGCAAGTTGTCAGGAAGGCTTAATGGTAGTTCATCTGGGAATCATTCATCAAGGGTATTAACCATTTTCAATGAAAGCTACACTGAGCCATCATTATAAGTGATCTATCTCAGTGTTGATTCAAATGTCTAATAGGATCTTAAACACTGACAAAGTATTGTGTATATGCTGATGGAAAATCTTTACATATTTTGTTACTTAAAATGCTTTGGGACTTGGGCCAGATTGTGACACTCAGATAAATGGTTCATAATATAGAAAGGTGTAACTAGAGCGTAAGTATCCCTAGTATTACCCTTTAGGAAGACAGAGTGGGTTCTCTTTCTTAGAGCAATTGTTTATCTTGCATGTTGCAAAGGGCAGAGATGCACCCTCAATATTTTTGAGGATCCAAAACTCCCTGTGGTTGAATTAGGAAGCTGAGGAGGAAGGTGACCCCATAGGAAGACCAGCAGTCTCAGTTAACCTGGACCCCCAAGATCTTACAGACACTGAGCCACCAACCAGGCAGCATACACCAGCTGAGATGAGGCCCCCAACACATATACAGCAGAGGACTGCTGGGTCTGGACTCAGTGGGAGAAGATGCACCTAACCCTCGAGAAACTTGAGGTCCCAAGGAGTGGGGAGATGTGGTAGGGTGTGAGTGGGGCTAGGGATATCCTCTTGGAGACAGGGAGAGGGGGAATGGGATGAGGAAAAGTAGGAGGGGGAACTGAGACTGGGATAACAACTGGACTGTAAAAAAAAAAAGATTAAAGAATAATCATAATAAATTTAAAAAGTAATGACAGTAAAACTCTTCAGGGCAATAATATGCTTTTCTTCAAGTGCTTTGAACTGTTTTCTTGGAAGGAAAGATGTCTAAACTTGTGCCTTATCTTTTGTTGCTTGGTATCAGATTGTCTTGTCTTTAAACGAGGGAGGAAAAGTTTTGTCTTAAGGTGACTCATAGTGATGTAGTAGGTTGGTAATGGGGAGGATTTCTCTGCACAATATGTGCACCAGAAATGATAGATATTGGTATTTTGCCATCAAATTTAACTCTTATATTTGGATTCCCTCCACCCTCTACTTTGGATCTCAGATCTAGGGCATTACATATGCTAAATGGGACTTCTTAGGAAATCTGGGGGTGTAGGTACTTAGTTCTATGAGAGCCTTAATATTCGTAGTAAGATGGATTAAATTTCCATGGGAAATTTACATGACCATGGGAACTTAAGGCATGACATTTATTATATATGAGTCATAATTAAGATTGTACTTTTAAGTCCTTCAATATCGAGCCATCTTCCTTACCTGTGATTATTTTTCCCTTGATATTCATTCTTCTGTGACTGGATGATTTATCCATTTACAGTTCATTTAAATCAGTTACTAAGCCTTATTTTGTGTGTATGCTTTTTAAAAATCTTGCTATGATTACGGTACGTGGTAAAATAGAGCCTTAAGTTTGGCAATTTTTTTTTTTTTAAGCTATACAGATACAGTCATGACCCAGAACAGGCATTGTTAGAGAGGCATATGTACATTTATTTTTTGTTATAGACTTTTTTTTTATAAATACAAGATTTTTATAATTTTCTACAAGAGTAGTTATATTGAAAATTATATAAGCTGAAGCTGGACAGATGGCTCTGTAGTTCAAAACTCTTAGTGCTCTTGCAAAGGACCTGAGGTAGGTTGCCAGCACTCACATGTAACTCCAGTCTAGGGGGTCTGACACCCTCTTCTGGTTTCCACAGGTTCACATAGCACACATAAACTCATATAAGCTGTTTTTACAGTAGGGCAAAGTATAAGTCTTAATAGAAAGTCATATAAATCTAAGGTTTAGAGAAATGATTAGAAAGAGATGGTTTTATCAGAGTTGATGCATGATGGCAGTTCAACTGTTTTATTTGAGACAGAATTAGATTTTTTTTAAAAAAAAGATTAATTTTTATGTTTGTGTGTCTCTATGTGTGTGTCTCTGTGTATGCTGTGTATGTATGTGCACATGCCAAAGTTCAGAAGAGGACAGCTGATCCTCTGGAACCGGAGTTACATGCCTTGTGAGCTGCCCAGGATGGGTGTTAGGAACCAATCTCTGATTCTCTGGAAGAGCAGCAAATACTCTTAGCCTATGAGCCATCTGGCCAGCCCCAAAGCATCCTCACACATGCCCAAACCTGGAACAATGAAGCCATGGTCTATATCCTTCCTTATTAATCCTACATCCTGAGCTCCTTGCCCCCCCCCCCCCAATTCAGCACCTAGGTGTAACAGGCTCCCAATACTTTATTTTATTATTTTACAAATGTAGATGTTTTGTCTGCATATGTTTGTGCACTACATGTGTACGGTATCCACAGAGGCCAGAAGATGGTGTCAGAGGCCTTGGAACTGGAGTTACAGATGGTTGTGAACCCCCACAGCATGTGGGTGCTAGGAATTGAGTCCTAATCCTTTGGAAGAGCAGTCAGTGCTCTTAAATCCAAACCATCTCTGTAGCTCTAGGGTTGCCTTCTTAAACCGGTTACCACATACATAACAAAGGCGCTTTATGCAACGGTAAGGGTTTTCTAATTTTATTTTGTAAATGAGCAAGTGAGAAGAGTAACGTATTAAATACTAATTTTTATAATTTAAGGTTTTCATGTATTAGCTGGGCATGGTGGCCCATGCCTGTAATCCCAGCACTTAGGAGGCAGAGGCATATGTTCCTCCACATATGAAAAATAAGTTAGAGTTTGTTTTAGTTGTATATTTTCAAATAATCACCCATTTTTTACCTTGTATCCTCATAGAAATTTTGTACATATACTTTTTTTTTGAAGAGGTGTCTCATTATACTACCCTGACTGACTGAGAACTCTTTGTAAACCAGGCTGGCCCTGAAGTCACAGCCATCAATCTGCCTCTTGAGTTCTGGAATTAAAGGTATATGCCACTATGCCTGGCCATATACATAGCTTTGTGGTATTATATTGGGGGTTTGTTTAAGACTCAGCTTTTTTCACTAAACTGACATTAAGAGTTTTTCTTGTTCATTTTTGTAATTCTTCAGTGTAGCAATATGATAAATTTGTAGTAGATAATAGTAAAGAAATGTTAATATCATTACTGTTATAGACTTTCTTATTACTAAAATAACTCTGGGATTGATAATTTTACCTAAGCATATTTAATAAAATATATTTCACAGTTTAAACAGTTCAAGAATGAATATTTAAATTTATAGACTGAATTTTACATTTGATACAAGATTAAAGTTTATGAGTGAAATAGCATACAGCCAAGTTCATGAAAAAGACCAGTTGGAAATAGCCAGCAATAACATGGGTGGGAGAAGAAATGATTGAATGCACTATGCACAGAAGAATAGGATGTGTAAAGATAAGATGCTGGGGTTGGGGATTTAGCTCAGTGGTAGAGTGCTTGCCTAGGGGCGCAAGGCCCTGGGTTGGTCCCCAGCTCAAAAAAAAAGAACAAAAAAAAAAAAAAAAAAAAAAAAAGATAAGATGCTATAGCAGTTCTTAAAAATATACACACTTCTGTTTAGAGTAGGGACTGTATTTCAATAATGGGGCATCATGACAAATGTCACTAAAAGAGCCAGATCAAAAGGAGACTTATGTGGTCTATTAAAGAGATTGAATTACCAAGAAAAAAAAACATGAACAAATATTGAAAAATTTAAGTAGATGAGTAATATAAGGGGCATTTAAAAATGTGTGGGAGGGGACTTAAGTACTGTTACACTCAGGTAGTGAGTTGGGGCGTAGGATGCAGGATTAATAAGGAAAGATATAGACCCTGGCTTCATTGTTCCAGGTTTGGGCATGTGTGAGCATGCTGTTTACCTAGGCAGAATCACTTGGGCCAAAATAGATGGTAGAATACAGGCACTCTGATTTTGAGATTTATATGATAGATCTACCTTGAGAAGATAGATGCAAGTGTTGATTAGCAAAAACCCTCTAGGCTAGAGATAGAAATGTATAGCGACCACTTATTGGCCTTGGACTTAACTGTGTCAGACACCAAGGCAGATACTTACTGTATGTCACACCACTTACTCCTCATGAATTGTTACTCTTCTACTTCATAGATCTGGAAGTAAAATTTAAGAGTTCAGGTAATTAAAGCATTACTTGTTGACTCTAAGGCCATGTTGAAGCCATGCTGATAGGAATACAGTCACCTATAGAGAACTTACAGGATGAAACATGTGGAGAGCTATAGGTGACTGAGGCATGAGATGAGAGTGGACTAAAGATGGACTGTTGGTGAATTGTGCATTTGGGAGGCAAATGGAGAAAGAAAGCCTCCAAATAAAACTAAAACAAATACTGGAGAGTTGGCTTTGTGGTTAAGAGTACTTGTTCTTTCAAAGGACCCAGGTTTGATTCCTACTACCTACATGGAGCCTCATCACTTCCTTAGGTACCAGGTATGCATGTGGTTCACAGAAATACATAAAAGCAAAGCACTTGAATGAATAAAATAAACCTAAAAGCAAATAAAAACTAAAAAGAACACCAAGAGCAGTGTTCACTGGCTCATTTATAATATAAAATAGTTTTTTCAAATGGAGAAGTTTTGTTGTGCGAGACATTTGGGAAATCACTGTAGAATTCTATCTTGTAGAATCACAATGTACATTAGTATATTAAAGATCTGATTCCCAGCACCTACTTGGCAGCTCACAACCATCCATAACTCCAGCTCCAGGGGATCCAGTACCTTCTTTCTTTCAACCTGAGTGGGCACGGGGTATTCATGTACAAAGTTATATGCAAACAATTAACTGGACCCCTCAGAGCTCCCAGAGACTAAACCACCATCCTGAGAGTATACAGAGGCCACTCCATGGGTCTGTAGCTCCCGCTATGTATATAGTAGAGGACTGCCTCCCCTGCCATCAGTGGGAGGTGTTTGGTCCTGTGGAGCCTTGATGCTTCAGAGAAGAGAGTGCTAGAGTGAAGTGGGAGTGGGTGGGTGGGTGGATGGGGGAGCACCCTCTTAGAGGCAAAGGGGGTGTTCATGAAGGGGAGACTGGGAAGGGAAATAATATTGGAAATGTAAACAAATAAAATGATTAATAAAAAAAAAACGGGGCCTGGAGATAGGGCTCTTGCAGTTCTTCAGAGGACTGAAGTTCTATTCCCAGCACCCACATTAGGCAGCTCACACTTTCTGTAGCTTTCATTCCAGGGAATCTGAGACCTTTATGTGGTATACATAAACTCTGACAGACATACACATACATACAAAAAAAAAAACAAATACATTTTTCTAAAGATCTGAAAAGCTTTACAGTAATTAACTTACTCAACTTTAATACCAAACCATGAATGCTTGTTGCAGGGAGGGGAACTCTGACTTTCTGTGTAGCCCAGGCTGACCTCAATCTCAAGATCCTTCTGCCTTATTCTGAGTACAGTGTGTGTTCCATGTGGCAAGAATACTTTCTTACTCCATTTCTGATACTCTAAAGAACTCAAACTAGATCATTTGTATATAACAGACATTTATTTCTTACAATTTTGGACTCTTGAGAAGTCCACACAAGGTCCCAATAGATTTGGGTTATTGTCACATAGTAGAAGTGACAAAGACTGTTTTCTGTCACTTGTCATAGTGAAGGGACAAAAAGGATAAAGAATATCTAAGCACCTCTTTTTATAAGACATTAATTCTATTTGTGAAGGTTTTGTCTTCATAACTTAATAACTTCCTGATACTTGACATCTTAATACCATTCTATTCAGTGGTGAGTATGTTTCAGCATAATAATTTTGGGATGCCCATTAGACCATACAAACTCCCCCTCTTTGTATGAATTCTGCTGACATTCCAGATGAGTGTGGAACCACAGGCTCTAAACAAAAGAGGAAGGAAGGAAGTGGTCATTTTTAACTCCTGGGGAGGTCAGGGGAAGCAAGGGTAGAAGGCAAGTAACAGGCAGTTAGGACACTGTCAGCCTGTGTGCTGACACTGTGACATTGGTGGTCACAGTCGCAGAATTAAAGAGAAGTTAGTGCTGAAGAAGGATCAAGGAGATACTTCCTTTTTTCTCAAAAGAATGGAGATGAAAGAAATTAGAGGAGAATTTAGGAGAGAGGAGGATTCTTCTGGCTTATTTAGAAGAATCTTCAGAATGTTTTTCTGCTGAGGGGAAGAGTTCATTAGGAAAGGAATCAAAATGCAGTAAGGAATAAAGGGTGTAGGCATACATTTTTTGCAACCTACTTGTAACAGGGTTCAACCCTTCCTCTAGCTCACCACCCAGCAGAGATAGTGGAAGAGGAAAGTTATTAGGATGAGGGGAAGTGGACCTGCTCAGCAATGGTTCTTTGGGGGGTGAGCTCGATCTTCTTTGGCAGTTCAGTCCTGTAGCAAACACCAAATACGACCCAGTAGCTGCAGACCAGTCCTCTAGGCAGGCATATACCACACATGCACTGGCAGCTACAGTCCAGTCCTTTCAGCGAGCAGACATCAGGCATGAGCCAGCAACTGTAGTTCAATCCTGAGGAAACCACAAGGCTCGCCAACTGGCCTGAGGCGAGGCTGAGGAAGCAGCAGGTTGCTGCAAGAACCCCATGAGCAGTTCTTGAGTGAGTTTCTCTCAATGGCGTCCTTACCACAAGCTGAGCTCAACAAAGGAGAACCAATACATGTGTGTCTTTAAGGAAGAATAGGGAGGCAGAGCAAACCAAACTAATGCTCAGTGCTCATCTCTCACTGTCTGAGGGGTCATATTTATACTCCTTCATCAAGTGTCCTTTTACTATATCCATACATCCTTTCACCTTGTCTGCTTCAGGAAACAGTTTTTCCTGTGTCTGCTTTAGCAAGACATCCTTTTTTTTTACCTGTGTGTCCCAGAAAACATCATGTGACATAATTGACTTTCCAATGAAACAAAGTTTCCACTGCAAAAGGGTAATTCCACAGAATTACCTGAAACTGTTTTCAGGAGTCAGAGAGGAGCTCTAATATGCTCATAGTTGTGGCTTCAGTGTTTGGTCTCTTTTCCTGAATCATTCTTGCTTCTGTACATCCTTTCTTTCTCAAATAGATCGTTGCCTTTACAAATCTATTGCTTTATATCTGTTTCTAGCAGAAAACCAAGCTCTTCAGGAATTAACGATTAATAAACTCAAGTCTGGAAAAGTACTTGTCATCCAGGCTGTGGAGGTGGAATCACATTCTAGTGATGGAGACTGAGCCGGAGGAACCAGAATGTTTGAGGTTAGCCTGGGCTATATAGAGATAGTTATTTCAAAAACAATCAGTAAAAGCACAAACAAAAATACTGTCTTAAATGTAGGTTTATAGGATTTTTCTGTATGGACATACCCCTTTCTAGGTAAAGTGGTAAGGGAAGAGTTATTTTGGAAACTTTCAGTGTTTTGGTTTTTCTTTTTGTTTTTAATTATTTATCTCATTTTAAAACACTTATGCATGGTGTCCATACAAAATCTCATTAGATTTTAAAGGTAGTCTTTCCTTAGAATCTAGGAAATTAGTGGCATGGCTAAATGGAAATTAGAACATATAAGGCTCTGAAGTATATCTATTTTAGTCTTTTTTCCCTCCTCATCATGAGTTTTTCTTTTCATGGCAAGGTCAGCTGTGATCTCTAGGTACACTTTATTTCATTATCTTCACATATGCTGGTTGTAAAAATCAGTCTGTGTTTTATAAGATTATTTCTGTTTTTATCAAAATTTTAGATAATTTTTCCTACCAGTAAATTATGGGGCTGAAAAACTAAGGTCAATATGATATTTAGTAATGTCATCCATTTAAAGAAGATAATTTAAAAGTAGATAGGAAAATCATTGGCTTTGGGGAGGAAGAGTCAGTTTTCTTTAGTGGTGTGACTGGTGGTGAGTTGGCCTTGTGTCAGTGGATGACTTCATGCTTGGGCTTGTTTGCTAGCATGTATGCCTGTGTACCACATACATGCAATACCCATGGAGGCCATCCTATGGGTGTTGGGATTTGAACACTGGTCCTCTGAAAAGCAGCCAGTGCTGTTAACCATGAGCCATCTCTCCAGCCCCCGTAAAATATTTTAAAAAACTTCCTATAGGAAGAAAATTAATAAAAATAGGTCTAAAAATAAATCTCCTTCATTCTTTTTCTTACAATGACTAAAATCTTCCTCAAAGATAAAGAAATAAGAACCGCATCATTTATTGAGCACACACTACTTTGTGCCAGGAATTATTCTGAGCTATTGGTGTATGTTCTGAGTGAATCCTCAGAGCAGCTCTGTGTGATAGGTCTTACTGTATCCCACTTTACAGATGGATATATGGAGGCAGAGGAAATGGGTACAATAGGATTGGAGTCCAGACAGACTGATTTCAAAGCCCTCTTCCTTATGAGCACAGGCCAGAGAACAGCCTGCCTTAACCACCTAGTCTTGGACTCGGATCCTGAGTTCCACATCATTTTTTTTGGTGGGTCTAGGGAAGAGAAGCTAGGAAATAACATTTGGGGTTTTGGTTTTACTACTGAGGCTTAAGCTTATACTGTGGTAATCCTCTTTAGACGGTTCTATAGTCTTAATATCCAAATTTCACAAAATTATCTATCCATAATTCAATGTTCTCCTTTGTATTATTTAAATATATTCTATAATAATATTAGCTTGCTTTTATAATGTTAATTGCTGATCATGGGTACGTATGAAAGGGTGTGTGTGTGGGGTATCTCTAGAGATGATATAAGCTGCATCATGTTGACAAAAATAAGAGCCTGTTAGGACAGCCATTCATTTGGCTTCACTATCATTTACTCTCACCCTGGCCATTCTTCTCATCTTTGTACTTAATTTTCCCATCTAAGATTTAAGAGTTGAGTGTCATGAGTTTCTGTCAGCTTCAACATTTAAAAGTGTTATATAGTCTTAGTTAAGTGTCTTTAGAATCATGGAGTAGAAGCTGATGGAGTGTTTAATTGGGTTTTGTTCTGTAGATTGTGTGGTAATTATTGGCAAGCATAAGGAACAGGCTGAGATAATGCAGTTAGCTGACCTCTGGATCCATGAAGTTGAGAATCCTTACTGCCTTCTTCCTTCCCTTCCCCCCACAGGAAATGAGGTTTATGTATTCTATCTTGGAAATGTATTTTTAGATATTCATAGGGTTTTTTTTTTCTGTTAAGGATCTGCCCAGAGGCTGTTCAAGGCTTAAATAAATTCTCTAATGAGTTAATACATTTATAACTAAAACTAGATTATTTTTTAGAAATTTGGTTTAAAATAATTACTAAGAACAAGCCTTTAACTAAAAAAAATATAGAGGAGGAATAAATAGTATAGAACAATTTGGGAACCAAGCTTAGTTTTGATTGGGGAAACAGTAATTTCTAATATTTTCTTCCTGCTTTATTTTCAGCTTTATGTAAATAATATATCTAATAATAAATTATTGTGCATGGCAGAATTTTGACAAAAAAACTTTAACATACATCAAAGCAAGTAAATAATGTTTGTATAGAGAAACTAATCAAAACTCCCCTGTTCAGGTATTTCACTGAGGAGTAACATGCATGAAGCTGATTGAAGAATGAGTAAGCAAGCCCTGAACAACACAGATTGATGCGTGCTCCTGAAAGTCAAGACAGTATTGAAAAGATGGGTCCCAACTAATAGTCACCCAGTCAGTCAGAAAGGAATGTTTGAGCTGTGACAAAATTAACTTTTTTAATAAGTCCATTATTACAGTTATTTTGTTACAATAATGGAAAGTAAGTTGACTTAAAATCCTACATAAGGGGTTGGAGAGATGGTTCATGGCTAATGCACTGGCTGTTCTTCCAGAGGAATAGCTCCCACACAGCTACTCACAGCATTTGTAATTTTTAGGGGATCTGATGCCCTCTTCTGCCCTCCACAGGCACAAGACATGCATGTCAAAACATCCACATACACAAAACACACAAAACTTTTTTTTTTCTTTTTTTCTGGAGCTGGGGACCAACCCAGGACCTTGTGCTTCTAGGCAGCGCTCTACCACTGAGCTAAATCCCCAACCCCAAAACACAAAACTTAAAAAAAAAAAAAAAAAAAAAACAGAAAAAAATTCCACATTAGACTTACAAAAAAATAAATGCTAGGTAAGTTATTTATCTAAGCATTATAAAAATTCCATGCTGGCTTTCTTCTTTTCCACTTTTTATTCTGTATTGTCCCAAGCACTGGAGTTGTGTCCGGTACCACATTCTGAGTGGATCTCCCCACTTCGGGTAATCTTCTGGAAATACTCTTATAAATGCACCTCACCAGTATCCTAGATGATTCTGAATCCAGCCAAATAGGATTTAAAATATATAAAAAACTCCTACAAGGGCTAGAGCAATGGCTCAGTAGTTAAGAGCACTTGTTGCTCTTAGAGAGGACCATGGTCCAATTCTCAGCATCCATGCAGCAGCTGAACTCTCTCTGTAACTCCAGTTCCCAAGGATCAAGTTCCCTCTCCTGGTGTCCATAGACACCAGGTACACATGCAATGTACTTACATATAGGCATATATATGTATATATATAAAATAAAAATACATATTAAAAAATAAACAAAATGATCTACACATAGTAAGAACTATACCTAATAAGACAATACATAAACTCACAAGAAGGAATAAAAATGGCCTATAATAAAACATTTTCATCCTTATTAATGATTAAAGGAACTTAAAAAAATACAGTTTTTTACTTATTGAGTTGGGAAAAATAAATAATGTGATTCTTTCTTGTATAAGGGTTAAGAAAAGAAGCACTGTCATAAGCTCTTTGTGGGCACATAAACTGGTGTGGCGTCCTGGAGGGGATGCTTACATCCTCCGATTCAGCAGCCCCTTTTCTGGGTAGACACCCTTGAAAACCATTTTATATGTAGCACAAGGATGGTAATTGTGTTGTTGTTTGAAAGATCAAAATAGGACAGAACAAAATATTTTAAATGACTTAAATATCCATTAATCAGAAGTATTATGCATTATTTAAGAGGAATGGAACAAATCTGTATTTATTAACAGAGAAATCTCCCAAATATACTGATAACAAAAGCAAATTACAATAGGGTATATGTATTTTATATATTTAATAATTCTATTTATATTAAATAAACTATTATTTCTGTAGTTGTGGAGCACATACATATTTAAAAATCTGATTCATAGGTGCAGTTACTTCTGGGGAGGAGACTGAGCATGGAGTAGTAATTAAAGAGACCATTAGATTTATTAGTGCAGTTGAGACTTTATATAATGATATATTAAGTCAATTGTTTAAAATAAAATTTTAGTTGGCCTGGTGCATATGACCATAGCCCCAACTACTTAAGAAGTCAGGAGCTAGGAGGATTGCTTGAGTTCAGGACTTTGAAATCAGCTTAGGCAATATAGCTTGGCCCCATCTCAAAAACAAAACTAAATAGATTTGTTTAAGTTTAAGTAATAGGGGCCTGGTGTGCCTTTGATTCCAGCAGTCAGAGACACAAGGAAACCTCTGTGAGTTCAAGGCTAGCTTGTTCTACATAGTAAATTCCAAACCACTCAGGGCTTGATAGTGAAAAGTTCCCCCACTCCAAAACAACACTCAAAAAAGAAAGAAAAAAAAGAATTATCTCTCTTCATTCCTTTGCTGTTTGTACTAGAGTGTGAAATGAAATGCCTTTGATTGATTTGAAGGTTATTTATAAAGAAAATAAATTTGTTCTTTTTCTTATCCTTATGTTTATCTTCTGAGAGGATGCATGTACTTCTATAGGCAGATATACTATTTTCCCTCCTGGTATAAATTTTTCAGTTCTCTGTGGTCACCAAACGAATGTGCTACAATTCAACTGAATTCTGACACTAGTTACCCAGAATTAGCATTAGATTCTAAATGTTTAAGGGATCAGACTCATAAGATATATAAGTGGCAAGTAAAGGAGTTCTCTGTGACTACAAACTGTGAGGCAGTCAACTTAAAAACAGAACAGGTTAATTTTGGCTTACAATTTTCAAGGTTGTAATCCAGGATCTTTGGTCCTGTTGTTTTGGACTTACAGTAAGGTCCTACCCATATCATGATGGAAGCTGGTTCAGTACTCATCAGAATCCAAGGGACAAAGAATGAGATCCTTGAAGGGCATATTCTGTGACCTAAAGATCTCCTAGAAGACCATACCTCTTTTTAGAGAATGTATCATTTAATATGTGGCTTCAAGACACCAGGAATACAGGCACCCCCAATACTCATAATCTTCTCTTTAGCTGTTCTGCTAAATAATTTGCCGTGGCGGTGGCAGACTGTTTCCCCCATAACTGTGTAGTAGCCCTAGAAGAAGAGAAAAAGACTCATCACAACCCATAGCAAACAACCCCCGACAAGCTTCATGGCTCCTAGTAGTGCTACATAGAGTCCAACTCTTTTTCTTTTTTATACAAAGTTTCACTATGTAACTCTGAATGACTTGGAATTCATTATGCAGACCAGGATGGCCTCAAACCCACAAGAGATCATCCTGCCTCTGCCTCTTGAGTACTAGGATTAAAGGTATATGCCACCATGCCCAGCTGGAATCAATTTTTTAATACACAGATCTTTGGAGTTCATTCAACATCCATATCAGCACCTGTATTTCTGTTCACATAGGTGCTAGGTTCTAAACTGTAGTCCTTCCATGTGCAGCAAGTTACAGTTATGAAAATTTCATAAGTAAAGTTGGCTGATTAAATCATTCACTGGATGTTAGTGATTAATTTGATCTCTTCTATCCTGCACATTTGGGGATGGGGCCAAAGGTTTCAAGCTCCTAATCAAGATTCGGTCTTTCCGATGAGCAGCCCCCATCGTACAGCTATCTAGGGGTCAGCCAAAAGTTACTTCATTAGAACAAAGGATGCTCTTATGGATTAGGAAATTCCAACAGTTTTAGTAGTTATCTGCCAGGAACTAGGGAAAAAGATCAAATTTATTTTGCAGGATACTACTGCAAGAAAGTCTGGATTGGAGTTAATAGGAGTTGAAAATGAATGCACACCTAGAAGAAAAGGGGCTTTACTGGTAGGAGCTGGTGAAAGTCCTTAAAGATTAGGACTTGCTGAAGTGAAGAAAGGCACCAAAGTCAAAGACACAGATAAATGCAGATAGACCAACGATAATAAAGTACTTAATAGGAGGGAGAGGGAAATAACACATAGCTAAGTAGAGAAGAACAAATCCTGTAGGGCCTTTATTTCCTGGTAAGAAGTGTAAGCTAAGACCTCTTAAGCCTCAGATTACACCAGAATCATTAGGAAGCATATATAATGCAGTTGGCCATGCATAGAAATGTGCATTTTTACAAGCATCTTTAAGTGTCTGTAACATAGAAAACAGCTTTTGGTAATAGGGGACTAAAAAGTTTTATGTAGAGAAATAACATCAGATTATGGTTTAGAGCAAATGAATACAGTTGTCACCTCTTACAAGTACCGTAGACTCAAGGTGAGCCACTTGGGGTTGAGATTGAGTAAAATTAAATAGACTCAAGAAAGTAAAATGATAGACACTTCATGAAATACCATGAAAGAGGCAGAGGGAAAAGACTAGTTAACTCTAGAAGACTCTGAGCTTGACTGGGTTGAGTAGATGTTGAGGGCCATTAACAAAGATGAAACAAGTGAAGCTTTGATAGGAAGATGAGTTCAAAGGTCTATAAAATGTCTGTGAGATAGTAGGACATCCAGAAGGCCGCCAGTGAAATTTTAGAAGTAATAAATGTGTAGACTCAGGTAGAAACTAAGAAAATTTAAAATACTGAATATATTTCCATTGAGCTAGAAGTTAGTGATAGAACAGGGAGAACCCATGTTTAAGTGGTAAAAGTACAGTGAGAGAATGTAATAAAACTGAAACAGAAGAACAGTGAACAATTTGCAGAAGATGGATAGAGAATAGTAAAGCAAAGCTTTAGTTAGGGAATGGTCTATCTAATACAGCTAAGGTATCCTGTAAGATCGAGTGTTGTGAACTGGAATTATAGGAGCTCTCTCTGACTTTTGGCTGGGGTAGTTTCGGTAGAGAGTAGAACAGGGAATTTAATTACAGTACATTAGAGAAACCAACCAAGTTGGAACACTGAGTATAGAATATTCCTTTTCAGAAGTGTTACTGTGAATTGAAGAAGAAAAAGAATTGTATGTAGATGGAACAATGCAAGGTCAAATTATTTGTCTTGTTTTATAAAGTATGCAATAGATTAGAAAATATTTATATGCTAAGGGAATTAAGCCAAGGTGATGGGGTGTGTAGAGAGACGGGATAGATGGAGGGAATAACTCATGGGACCAGGTCCCAGTGGGAGGGATGGTTTAGAAAGCTGAAGACAGTTAGCCTGGAATTGAAGAAATTAGCTTGGGACAGGGAAAGAATTTATGCATCCTCTGTGGCTCATGGCGCATTTCCTGTGATAGTTAACTCTTACTGTGCAGGGTGGCATTTTGCCTTAGTTCTCAGGAGAACCTAAATATACCCAACGTAGACTCTTAGCTGTCTGTCTGTATGAAGGTTCCTATATATAACTAATATCTGGACATTGTCATTTGTCATGTAAGATGAGGTTATCACTATTGCCCTTATTGCAATAAAGGTTCGAAAGTTCCTTTGGAAACATAATAGGAAGATGCCTTCTGTTCATTTTGTATTCTTCCTGTCTTTTTAGAAGTTGTTTAGAACACTGAAGCTCTCAATAAGGTGATAGCTCACATAAGACTTAGAAATATCTAAATTATAAAGATATAGTCCAAAATATAAAAGGCATCCATCATTCAAGATTTATACTCTTTGAACTACTAACTCTACAAATTATTACCAAATTTAGTTCTTAATAAATTTCTTTTTCTTATATCAGAATCCAATTTGTCAGTAAGCATAAGAATATAACTTGGCCAGTCTTTGATAGTGACTTGGTAGATTTCTAAAACTTATAGTATGTTTAATATAATGTATCTAGGAATATAAATAAGTGGTAGAGCACTTGTCAAACATGTACAAGGCCTTGAGTTATACCTTTAAAACTTTCTTTAAAAAGTTTAAGAACATGTATTATAAATTTTATAATACATATAAAGTTGTGTGGTGTGTGTGTGTGTGTGTGTGTGTGTGTGTGTGTGTGTGTGTGTGTGTTTTAGGTCTGGCTAGTCCAACAGTGGCACAATGGTTGTCTCTCCATGAAAAGACCAATAATGTAATAGTTATTGGGTTATCCGTGAAGCTGGACTTCTTAGCTGGTCTAAGTGTACATTGGAATC
The DNA here is from genome assembly GCF_011064425.1 of Rattus rattus. Lineage (NCBI taxonomy): Eukaryota > Metazoa > Chordata > Mammalia > Rodentia > Muridae > Rattus > Rattus rattus. The sequence goes on from NC_046162.1 coordinate 95,926,755, forward strand.
CAGAAGAGGTGAGTTCTAATACTGTCCAGGGAATGCAGGACAGATGAACTTGCCAGGAAGGGTGAGGGCGAGCAGGCCAAGGCAAAGCTTCTTTCTCTGTGCCTTTGTATGGGCTGCCACTAGAAGGTGTGGCCCAGATTTGGGCTGAGGTTTTCCTCCTCAAAGGATCTGATCAACAAAATTCCTCACAGGCATTATGAGCTGCTTGGGTTTTTATTGATTCCAGATGTAGTCGATTTACAATCAAGATTAGCCATCACATCCAGTTACCAATCTGCTATGATTTGTTTTATTTGGTGGTTATGAGAGAAAGAAATATGCCTATCAGATCAATTTACGAGAAAATAGACTGATTTTTTAAAAAAAGTTTTAGTTGTTGTTACCAAACAACTTTCAAGTAAAGTTGTATTACACCTGATTCAGTATTAGCAGTTATAGAACTCCAAACATCACTTTCCCAATATTTCAAATTAATTCTCATTTTAGGGAAAATTAACAGTATGTGGCTATTTTGTAGCAGGCAAAGTTGGTAGCTATATATACATGATCTGTATTGCTCCAAGGCCTCCAGCCATTGAGTTCTGCAACAACACTACTTCTGCAGTCTGTTTCTTAAAGTAGATAATTTTTTTTCTCCCTGAAGCCTTTAAAAAATTGGTTTCCCAAGCACAAGGCCCTGGGTTCGGTTCCCAGCTCCGAAAAAAAGAAAAAAAAATTGGTTTCCATGGGCCAGGTCCCCACACTGATGTGGTTGGCCTGGGCTGCTACATGAGACCTGGGTCTGAGGCCCTGCTGTAGTGGGGCTATGTGTTGATATCCCTCGTCCAGGTTGCCACCAGGGGCCATGCAGAAGTCTGTGGTCTGTGCTGCCAGCTGAAGCACGAGGATGCCTATAGGCTGTGCTGTCACCAGGGAGCTATATTGATGGGAGTGGCCTGAATTGCCACCTGAGGCCATGGTGATGTCCAAGTCCTTGCTGCTGCTGAGGGCCACATCTGGGTCAGAGGCCTTACTGCAACTGGGGTCTATGTTGAAGTCCATGGTTTGTTTTACCACCAAAGGCCATGTGGATATCCATGGTCTGTGCTGCCAACTGAGCCTTGCCAGTGTCCATGGTTCTGCTGTGAAGAACAAGGAGGCTACTTTTGCCATGATATCGATCGATGATCACAGATGCACAGTTGAGGAGAGACAGAAGGCTTCTGTGACAATGCCTACCCTTCTAACTCCCTCTACCGCCAAATAATACCCAAGATGGGAAGCCACTGAAGAGAACTCAGAGATGTGACGGAGATGCTGAAAAGTAGCTCTCCATTGATGGGTTCTAACAATGGTGTGGGAGGAGGACTCAAGTCTGTTTCCAGGGGAAGGTCACGAAGAATTTGATCATGCTCCAGCAAGTATATAGATAATGCAAAGTGGACTTTCTTTCTTTTTTCTTTTTTTAAATATATATTATTTTTATCTTTTACTTCTTTTGCAGGGGAAGACAAAGAGGGAGGTGGATATGGAAGGCCTAGGAAGGGGTTATGATGTGATTCTCCCAGTGAATCAAGAAAAATGAATTCATTTTGCAGTTTTTAAGAACATTTCCAGTTCTGATATCTTTCACATGTACTTATGATTACTACATTGTTAATAAAATATTTAGGAGAAATGGGTACTATCCATAGTATGAGGATTTTATTTTTATTTTATTTTATTTAGTAACTGGCTGATAGACATTTTAACTAGTATAACTGAAACTTGGAAAATCTTCAGTACTTCACATATGTATAGATACTGGCAGTTGTGATGCTTTAATTCTCAATGACATAGCATAACATCACCTGGGAGTCAGGCCTCTGGCCATATCTAGGGAGGGGTGGAACATGTTCTTGATTACATTAAGGTGAGAAGACCCACCCTCTGTGGCACTTTTTCTGAGGCAGAGGAACCTGAACTATATGAGTGGAGAAGATGAGCTGAGCACTGGCATGCATGCATGCATTCATTCATTCATTCATTTATTCATTGTCCTCTGCTCTTGACTGTCAATGTTATAAGATCCTGCTGCCTTGACTTCCCTACCATGACAGAGTAGTGACAGTAACCAAGACTTGTGAACCAAATATCCCCATTTTCCCAGAAGTTATTGGGTCAGAGATTTTTATCACAACAACAGGAAAGGAAACCAAAACAGCAGTATATCAAATTATTCTTATTTCTTTAAAAAGTAATCACATAACTCTGTTCTTTTTATATCTCATTTGCATTGTTTCTGTCTGAAGACATTACAGTACACAATGATCACAGATATACTTCTTTGTACCTTTTCAATTCTCTTGTGAATTATTCAGAATTTAGTGCATTTGTTTCTAGTTTGTTATTAATATTGTTATGAAAAATATTGTGCTATAAATTATTTGTTGTGGGATATGCTGCTTAAACTCTTTGAGTTCAGTGTTTAATAAAAGTACCTTTAAGGTTTGAATCCTGGGATCTGGCCCTAGCACTGTCACTAGTTAGCTTTGTAACACTGAACAAATCACTATGTCTGTTTTTAATAAATGTCCAATATAAATAATATAATCTATATTAGTTTACTCAGGTATGAGATAATATTTTAGGGGTAAAAAAAAATCTTAGCACTTGGAACAGTAGAGAAATAATTCCCTCTATTTAAATTCAGCACCTAGGCTGGAGATGGCTCAGAGGTTAAGAGCATATACTGCTTTCGTAGAGGGCTCAAGTTTAATTCTGTGTAGTCACATTGGCCAGCTTACAACTGCCTGTAACTTCAGCTCCAGGGCCTTGCTCCAACGCCTCTGCTTCTATGAACACTTGTATTTATATACACATACCTATACACATACACATAATTAGTTAAAAAATAAATTCAGTACCTACTATTAGGGAAGGCAGTACAATATAAACAAGTCATAACTTGTTGGCCTGCCAGAACCAGTCAGATAGCTTGAATACATGAATTAGACCTATAAAAGATCTAAGGAATGATTGATACCTGTAGTAAATCTCTCTGCATCTGTTACTTGAACATTTCAGAATTGTACCAAACACACTTTGACAACTATAAGGAGTAGTTCTACAGACAGGATTCTTATGAGGAGCTTCCAACAATTTGCAACCTCTGGTTTAAAGAAATGGAAGTCCCAAGTCTGCCATGGACTAGCTAGGCAGTTTTAAGATGTCACTCTTTCTCCCAGCCTCAGTTCCTCTCATCTTTGCCAGTTAAACCAAATCCATTTCTTTTTTTAAAAAGATGTATTTTTTTTTATGTACACTGTAGCTGTCTTCAGACACACCAGAAGAGGGCATCAGATCCCATTACAGATGGTTGTGAGCCACCATGTGGTTGCTGGGATTTGAACTCAGGACCTCTGGAAGCACCGTCAGTGCTCTTAACCGCTGAGCCATTTCTCTAGTCTCCTAAACTTACTTCTAATGTTCCTTCCTATTTCTAAAAATTGTTTTCTTTTTAAGAATTGCCATATATTCTCATGACAGCAAACAAAAATTTCCATCTTAGTGCTTCACAGTTGCTATCTTAACTCTTTCATTTGGATGGGATTATAGGAATGAGCCAGCATATTTTATGTGACATGATTTTATGCAGCCAAGCTAGTCTAGAGTTCAGTGTGCAGCCAAGGATGGCCTTGAACCTCTCCTTCCATCTTCCAAATGTTGGCATTTCAGACATACACTGATCCTGGTAAGGAAGGAATTATTTTGAACTTCTACTTTTTAATTTAAAATTTTTTATTTATTTTATATTTATTTTTATTTTTTATCATTTGAACTTATACTTTTAAGTGACTATGAAGTCTATCTAGAAAGTGAAGAAAACTGAACCAAGTGTCAAATTTCCTAAGAAGTTTCCACTGAAACTACTTTGTCAGCTAATCAGCTGCCGCTGATTTTTCTGTTCTTGTCCATAACCTCTTCTAGACTCTAATAGAAAGAGAAAGGAACTCTTGGATTGCTGTTACCAGTTCATTTAAATTTGCCCTGGTAAGGTCACATGTTCTAGACTCTTTGCATTGGCCTATAGTTCAATTCATTCTAGGTATGCTTCTCTCTCTCTGTCTCTCTCTCTCTCTATCTACCTATTTATTTCCAGTACACCTCCCCACTCCCCCTATCTCCTGTGTGTGTGTGTGTGTGTGTGTGTGTGTGTGTGTGTGTGTGTGTGTGTGTGTGGTGTGTGTGTGTGTGTGTGTGTGTGTGTGTATGCTTTACATGTTAAAAGGAGCCTTATACCCTTATACTCATGTAGACCAGGCGCCAACTTTGAACTCATAAAATTCTGCTACAGCCTCCTAAGTATTGGAATTATAGACTTGTGCCATCCCCACCCTCTGTTTTCCCACCTATTATTTCTATTTGTTTCCTTGACCTTTGTTGTTGTACATTTTAAAACTTTTATTTTAAAAGTTATATTTAAAAACCACTGCACCCATTCATCTTTTGTTAAGATGGTCCACAGTTGTACATATTTTATTTTACTTGCATGTTACCTTTCTGGTTTGTTCCATTAAACCCTATAGTTTCCGAACTCAAAATTCGTTGGTTTGTTGTTATGTTTGGGGTTTTTTCAAGTGCTGGTGCTTGTACCTAAAGCACATACATGCTAGACAGAGTCTGCATCTCTCAGGGTATGCTCACCCTTCTTTTTATTTCCTATTTTGAGATGGTGTCTCACACAATTATCTAAAGCTGACCTAGAACTTGTGATCTTCGTGCTTTAGACTGCCGAGTAAAAACCCTGCCTCTCATCCATCTACTCTCTCCACTCCTCTCCTCTCTTCTCCCCTCCTCTCTCTTCCTCTTCCTCCTCCTCCTTGTACTCCGCACCCCTCTCATCTCACTGTATAGTCATAGCTGTCCTGGAACTTCCTATGTAGTCCAAGCTGGCCTCAAACTCATAGGGATCCACTTACCCCTGCTTCTGAGTGCTGGGATTAAAGGCGTGGGCCACTATACTTAGCTTTAGTCTTATTAAGAGATCTGACTTCCTCCAAGTAGTTTTAATTTGCATTTCCCTGATGACTTAGTAGTATTCAATATTTTAAAAAATAGTTATTGGCCAACTGTGTTTTCTTTGAAAACTGCCCAATTTATTAGACCATTTGTTGAATGGCAATTTTATTTTCTTGCTAATTAATTTCTGGTCTTAGTAAATTCTGGGTATTAGTCCCTTGTTGTAAGTAAAACTGCCTGGTAAAGAGCCTCTTCCCTTCTGTGGGTTGTATGCTCTGCGTGAGATACAACTTTATCTCAGTGAGAATGACTGTCATCCAGAAATCTGACAACAAACGTTGGAAAGGCCGTGGGGAGATAGGAACCCTATTCAGTATTGATAGGAGTACAAATGAATACCATATAAAAATCAGTTTGGAGGTTGATCAAAAATTAAACATAGAAATACCATATGACCCAGCAGTTCCACCCCTGCCACATACCTAACAAACTCCATGTCTTACCATAGATATAAACACATCTATTGCTGTTCTGTTTAATAGCAAGGGAATAGAACCAACCCTGTCAATAGATAGTTAAAACCATCTATGTGTGTGCGCGTGTGCATGTGATTAAATATTATTTAGCCCTGAAAACAACTGAAATCACAAAATTTGCAGGAAAATGGGTAGATTTGTTGTGTATAATATTATGCCCAACTTTAGAAAGAGAAAAACTTCACATTCTCCTACATTTGTGGATCCTACATATATATATATATGCAGCTGTGTGGCTATGTTACATTTAGAAAGGAGGCTAAGAAAGAGTAATATTATTGCTTACATATATACCTGCATGCCAGAAGAGGGCACCAGATCCCATTACAGATGGTTGTGAGCCACCATGTGGTTGCTGGGAATTGAACTCAGGACCTCTGGAAGAACAGTCAGTGCTCTTAACCACTGAGCTATCTCTCCAGCCCGCTCTTCTATTTTCAACTCTGTTAGGTTTTTTTCTTTTCTGTAGTGTATAAGTGCATAAAAATGTAACTGAGTGTAAACCCTAAAGGAAGTTCATGGCTTCAGAATAGCTATTCTAAGTGTATAGAAATTCACCAGGATGCATAGAGTTTGAGACAGGGTAAGAGTCTGAGTAGCTTCTTAATCCAGCTGCATGATGTTTTTATTTGTAGGTTTATTACAATAAAGTGACTTATTTTTAAAAATGTACTTGACACAAGAATTTTCCCTGTATTTTACCAAATAATTAATTTTAATATGCTATATAATTCAACTATTCACTTCTCCTTGGATAATTGATGTGCTCTATCTCTCTTGGGTATGTGATTTCTCTCCTTCACATGTAATGTGTATTATTCTGTATATCTTATCTATAAATATCTTATCTATAAATCTTTATGCACATCTCTGATTGTTTCTTTAAATTCTGGAATATACCTAGCCAATATAGAACATATCTCTTTAAGATGTTGTGATGTTTATCTCTTTACAGGGAGATGTTACTGTGTGTTCTAAGTCATTAGTTTATGAGTTTCACTCTTGTCTGACCTTTGCTAATCTGAAAGATAAAAATTGTATTTTGTTTTATTTTGTATTTTTGATTAAATAATGGAGGAAGATATATAGTTTCTGACTTTTAAATGAAATGGATGGGAAAGCAGTGCTGTAGGTACAGTGCTGCAGGTACAGTGCTGTAGGTGCAGTGCAGTAGGTGCAGTGCTGTAGGTACAGTGCTGTTGTGCTGTAGGTACAGTGCTGCAGTGCTGTAGGTGCAGTGCTGCAGTGCTGTAGGTGCAGTGCTGTAGGTGCAGTGCTGCAGTGCTGTAGGTGCAGTGCTGTAGGTGCAGTGCTGCAGTGCTGTAGGTACAGTGCTGTAGGTGCAGTGCTGTAGGTGCAGTGCTGTAGGCGCAGTGCTGTAGGTACAGTGCTGCAGTGCTGTAGGTGCAGTGCTGTAGGTACAGTGCTGTAGGTACAGTGCTTCAGTGCTGTAGGCGCAGTGCTGTAGGCACAGTGCTGTAGGTGCAGTGCTGCAGTGCTGTAGGCGCAGTGCTGTAGGTACAGTGCTGCAGTGTTGTAGGTGCAGTGCTGTAGGTACAGTACTGTAGGTACAGTGCTGTAGGTACAGTGCTGTAGGTACAGTGCTTCAGTGCTGTAGGTGCAGTGCTGTAGGCGCAGTGCTGTAGGCGCAGTGCTGCAGTGCTGTAGGTGCAGTGCTGTAGGTACAGTGCTGTAGGTACAGTGATGCAGTGCTGTAGGTGCAGTGCTGTAGGCGCAGTGCTGTAGGCGCAGTGCTGTAGGTACAGTGCTGCAGGTACAGTGCTGTAGGCGCAGTGCTGTAGGTACAGTGCTGCAGTGCTGTAGGCCAGTGCATCTTTATTCAGCACAGGCATGAGAAGGGGTTGCTTATAAATGGCTACAAGAGAATATGCTTTCAAACTTTGCAATCCCAAAAGCCGGGGGCAAACTTTACTTGTTCTGTGACTACCTCACTCTCTACCAGTTTTAAGCGGGATATTAACATCTGAATCCAGCGTTCCAGCACCTAAATCTACCAGTTCTTTGAAAACAGTTGACGCAACTGGTAGATTTATTATTATTATTATTATTATTATTATTATTATTATTATTATTATTATTAACTTGAGTATTTCTTATATACATTTCGAGTGTTATTCCCTTTCCCGGTTTCTGGGCAAACATCCCCCTCCCCCCTCCCCTTCCTTATGGGTGTTCCCCTCCCAACCCTCCCCCCCTTGCTGCCCTCTCCCCAACAGTCTAGTTCACTGGGGGTTCAGTCTTAGCAGGACCCAGGGCTTCCCCTTCCACTGGTGCTCTTACTAGGATATTCATTGCAACTGGTAGATTTAACTGCCCCGTTTCAGTGATTTGCTTACAGCCACCAGTGGGCTAAAACGCAGTGAGGATCGGCAGCTGCTCTGCATCTGCAGACATCGTGCAGAACTAATTTCAATAGCACATGTTGGAAATATTTGAAAAACAAAAACAAAAAATGGCAGCTTCTCCCCTGAGAAAGTTGGACTTATCCCGTGACTTCTCATAACCCTGCTAGCCAGATTTTCATTCCTAAAATACTTTCTTTTCTTTCCTTTCCTTTTCATGTGTGAAGTTTCAGAAATGCTTAAGGGAATCTAGCTTCAGTTTTGTAGTATTGCTTTAGTTGGCTCCGTAAGATGCTGTCAAGAATAAAAGAATTTGTCTGCAATTAAAATTCAACTATGAAAGATTTCATTTTGATTTCTGGGGTACTCAGATTTTATTTACATTATATCTACCTAAAAGAAAGCCTGGCATGGTGATATATGCTTGGAATTTGCTACTTGGGAGGTTGAGGGAGGAGGATAATAAGTCCAAGGCCTGCCTGAACAGTTTAGCCAGGATACTCTCTCAAAAATAAAAAGGTAATTCTTAAAAAGGGATGGTTATATAGATCAGTATAGAACACTTGACCTACTTTGGGTTCAATCTCTAGTTCTTAAAAAAATAAAAATAAAAAAATAAAAACATTTCTCCATTTGTATTAAAAGCTACAGGTGGTTGGTGGGAGCAGATGCAGAGAGACCCATAGCCAAACATAGGCAGAGCTTGAGGAGCCCTGCAGAAGATGGGGAGGAAGGATTGTAGGAGCCAGAAGGGCTGAGAACACCAAGCAAACTTGGTCCACAGAATCAACTAAGCAAGGCTCACAGGGCTCATAGATACTGAAGCAGCAATCAAGGAGCCTGCATGAGTCTCACTTAGGCCCTCTGTGTGCATGAGGTGGTTGTTTAGCTTAGGGCTTTTGTGGGACACTGGAGGAGGGGCTGTCTCTGACCCTTTTGCCTGCTCATAGGACTCTTCCTCCTATTGGGTTGCCTCCTCCAGCCTTGGTATGAGGGTCTGTGCCTGGTCTTACTGTAATTTGTTATGCCATGTTCAGTTGATATCACTGGGAGGATTACTCTTTGCTGAAGGGAAATAGGAGAGTGTCGGATCTGGGGGAGATGGGAGATGGGGCAGAGAACTGGGAGGAGGGGAGGGAGAGAAGGCTGCAGGATGTAGGAGAGAATAAATTGTTTTTTTAAAGCTACAGGTAATAAAGGACTTTACGGGTTACATTTTTTTGCATATGGTTGATAAATGCATGATTATACCAGTAGGAATTAGCTGAACTTGTGTCTCAATATTGCTATATACAGATTTTAGATTATGATATCTGTGTTACACAAGTATTAAAGAGTTTAAACAAATATAACTTTCTAGATCCTTCTAGTCAGGATCCTTCTCACTTGTCAGTTTAACCAACTCTGCTTCTTTATGGAACTTGGTTATTGCTGAAAGGGTAAATTATTTTGTAACTTGATTTTTAAATTATTTATTTTTAAATCTAAGATATACATTCACAAAGTTAAACAGTTAAAAAGTTATAATAGGGATATAGTAAAGCTTTCTTCTGACTGTTATCCCTTGGTCATGTAGCTTTTACAGTGAAGTTTAGTTTTTTGGTCTCTTAGAATTCTGTGCACAGACATACAAATGTGCATGTGTGGTTTTTGTGTGTTACACTAGTGATAACTTGCAGTAGAACAATTGTTCTCAACATTCCTATTGCTGCGACTCTTAATACAGTTTCTCATCTTGTAGTGACCCCAACCATAAAATTATTTTTGGTGTTACTTCATAACTATAATTTTGCTACTGTTATTATGTAAATATCTGTGGTTTCCAATGGTCTTAGGCAACCCCTGTAAAGGGATATTTGACCCTCAAAGATGTCATAACCCACAGGTTGAGAACCACTGTTGTAAACCTCGTTTGTACCCTACTGTTGGATTATAACTGGTGCTGGCTGTAGGTTAGTGCTCTGCCATAGGGCTCGGGCGCTTGGGGAGGCAGGATGATGTGGGAAGTTGACCTGAACTTAACCCCATGCGGCTGCCTGGTGGGTGTCAGGTTGTGGGAAGTGGCAGGACACCGCTCTGGGGGTGGGGAAGCGTGGTCTGAAGCGGAACAGAGCCGGAGCAGGCTCAGAGGTCCACAGGCCTGCAAAGAGGCCTGACCGTCAAGTTCTCAGGCTCTTGGGCATCTAGGTGCCGCTGGGATGCCGCAGAAGAGCAGAGAACAGAGTGGGGGCCCGCGGGGCTGTATCTAGCCTGGGGCCGAGGTGGGAAAAAGGGAGAGCTCAGGCTGGTCCTGAGAGGAAAGTCCTTGGCTGCACAGCAGCAGGATGCAGGCTTGGTGTTGGAGGTGGCTGGGAGTGCAGGGAAGTTTTCTTTAGCGGCTCTGTAGGTGAAGAGCTTCTCTATGGTTCCTCATGGTGGATCCCGATGAAAAGAGACAGTGCATTGTTTTAAGACATTTATTGTTATGGTGGAAAGTGGATGAGTAAAACCGTACCCCACTTCGCAGAGTGGGCCTGAGTTTAAATACCTTTTGCAGGGAAGAGTGTCTGGAAATGAAAGGTAATTGGCTAAGACTCCAGGCCTTTAGGTACCTTATTATTATGGAGATCTGTCTTGAGCCTATGTGACCAGTAGTCATGTCCTCTACCTGTGGAGGGACTTGGGGCATTATCCTTACATGACCGATGGGCACAAATCTTTGGAGGGCTGCGGGCTAGTGACTGGCCTGATTTCCTGGGAATCAGGTGAAACACCTACCATCCCTTTCAGGGTCACCAGGGTTTCAAACCTTCTCAATCCACACCCTACCTTCTCTCACTTAGTCCAACTTAGAAATATTTCCCTATTAGTACATAAAGTTTCCTTGCTGCTATTTTTTTCTCAAATAGAATTCCATCTGAATAGATGTGGTAACATGACTTTATTTCACATGTGACTACAGATCTGACACTGCTAGCTAAACAAGATGAGTTTAAATTCATTTGTAGTGCACTGAGTGCAAACATTTAAGAGTTCCTATTACATGACAACATTATCTTTGTCCATAGGGAACTAAATAAGAACACCTTGAGTAAAACACTCACTGTGAGCACCATTAATAGTGTGCTGTAATCTACATTTTACTTTTTTACATATCTTCCCTTCAGTAGGTGCCGTGCTTTCTTGAAAGTTGTTTTCTGCTGTTTATTTTCTGTCTCTTTTCATGGTGAAAGTTCTGTTCAAATCCCTTTTCTTTATTTTTATCCATTCATTCATTCATTCATTCATTCATTCACTTTACATATTGATTAAAGCCCGTCCTTACATGTCCCTGTCCCCATTATCCCCTCTCTTTCTCTTCAGAGAAAGGGAAGTCCCCCTTGGGTACCACTCTTTTCTGGTATATCCAATCCCAGCTGAGGTTCAACCAGGCAGTTCAGTTTGGGGAAGGGGATCCAGTGGCATTCAACAGAGTCAGAAATAGCAACCGCTCTAGTTGTTAGGAGACCCACATGAAGACCAAGCCACACATCTGCTCCAAATAGGGGACCTAGGTCCAGCCCCTGCATGCTCTTTGGTTGGTGGTTCAGTCTCTGTGAGCCCCCATGGGCCCAGGTTAGTTGACTCTGTAGATCTTCTGTGGTGTCCCCCACCCCGCCCCCGCCCCGGCTCAGTCAATTCTATTCCCCACTCTTCCACAAGGTTCCTGAGCCCCACTTGATGTTTGGCTGTGGGTCTCTGCATCTGCCTCCATGCACTGTTGGATGATGCCTCTCAGAAGACAGTCATGCCATGTTCCTATATGCAAGTATAGCAGAGCACCATTATTACTGTCAGAGGTTGGCTCTCTCCCACGGGATGGGTCTCAAGTTGGGCCAGTCATTGGTTGACCATTCCCTCAGTCTCTGCTCCATCTTTGTCCCTGTGCATCTTCAAGGAAGGACAAATTTTGGATTGAAGATTTTGTGGGTGGGTTAATGTCCTTTCCCTCCACTGGAAGTCCTGCCTGTCTACAGGAGGTGGCCACTTCAATCTCCATATCCCCCACTGGTAGGAGTCTCAGCTAGGGTTGCCCCCATAGATTTTTCTGGAGCCTCCCCCATCCCAGGTCTCCAGCCAGTCCCAGAGAAGCCCCCCCACTAATTTCCATTTTCACCCCCAGCCCTCTCTGTTCCCCCTTCTTCCCACACCTGATTGTCATCTCTGTTCTCCTCCTCACCTCCTCTCCCACCAAATTCCCTCTCTCCATCCATCTCAGATGACTTATTTTGTTTCCTTTGTGTGTGAGACTCACACATCTTTCCTTGGGCCCTCTTTATTATTTAGTTTCTTTGGGTCTGTGGATTGTAGCCTGGTTATCCTGTACTTTCTGGCTAATGTCCACTTACCAATGAGTACATACCATACGTGTCTTTCTGATTCTGAGTGACCTCACTCAGGATATTTTTTAGTTCCATCTATTTGCCTGCAAATTTTGTGATGTCCTTGTTTTTAATGGCTGAGTAGTATATTCCATTGTGTAGATGTACCACATTTTCTTTATCCCTTCTTCAGTTGAGGGACATCTAAGTTGTTTCTAGTTTCTGGCTATTAGAAGAAAGCTGGGCTGGAGAGCTCAACAGTTAATTGTATTTACTGCTCTTGAAGAGGACCAGATTAGTTCCCAGCTACCATAACACTATACAATTGTCTGAAACTTCAATTCCTGATGCCTTCTTCTGGCCTGAGTAGATACCAGGCACATATGTGGTGCACAGACATGCTAGTTTGCCAAACACTCATGCACATAAAATAAAAATAAACCTAAAAGATTTGAGATGCTCAGTTATAAAAATTATATATGTATTCCATATATAAGTATTTTATCAGAGACACTTTGGAAATTTGCCCCAATATTAAATTTTATATACTTAAAATATTTGTTTTTATTTATGTATGTGTGTGTATCTATTTGTATATGTGTATGCTTGGGCTCTTGGAGGCCAGAAAAGGGCATCAGATTCCCTGGAGCTAGAATTACAGGCTGTTATGAAAGGACTGAGGTGGGAACTGGGAAATAAACTCCAGACCTGTACATGAGCAGTGTGTGCTCCTAACCACAGGTCCATCTCTTAAGCTTCTACTTTTATTTGCCAGACTGGCCTTGAAGTTTCATTTCCCAGTCTCACAAGTGCTGGCAGGCTTGGCTATAGACACGTTCCCTCACATCCACCTTATTGTCTTAAATGTGTCTATCAAAGACCAAGAGTTTTTCATTGTTAAAACTGAATCAGTAGTTTACTTTTTAAGGTTTTGTGCTTTTGTATTTTTAAGAAACCTTTACATAACACAATTTCACCAAGATTTTTCTCCTGTATTTTTTCTAGAAGTTATATCTGTTTTTTAAAAAATCTTTTATTGTTTTATGAGAACTGAGTAGCTAGTTGCTCCTCCTTGAAGATTGGTGCCTTAGCCATCTGAGCACTCCACAGACTGGGTGCCTCAGCAGTGCCAACCTGGTGCTGCGAACCTAGGAAGTCCCTGGGGAGCTGGTGGTCCTTATTCCCTGCTGGCAGGCTGGAAAGGAGTCAGCAGCAGAAGCAATAGGTCCATGCACTCCGGGCAAAGGGAAAGGCCCTGCTAGCAGCCTTTCTTCTCTAATACCCTCCCCTCTCTTGGAACCTGATTGCTACCAGCAGGTGCCACTCACAATGGGATGGGTCATCCCACATCAATTAAAACAATCTGGACAAATTTTCAGGTGAGACTCCCAACTCAGGTGATTATAATTTGTGGCAAGATGCTATTAAACCCAGCTGTAATAGTTTTATATGTATTTTGGGTGATCACTCTTAGTTTGTGAGTTCTCAAGATCTTGTCTCACTTCCTATCAGAATCTGAAGTTTGTTAGTACAACGGTCAGCCAACCAGTAAAAGAATTGTTAAATTTACTAGTTATTTTTAGTGCCCTCATAAAAGATACTTCCTAACTACTTTGTATTCAATTAAAAGGTGATTTATGAATGGCAAATATTATGAAATATATTGACTGGTCATCCCACAGATATTTAATGAATACCACTTTATTTATTTTTTGATGTAGGAACTCATATATTCCAGGCAGGCCTTGAACCTCTAATCCTCTTGCCTCCATCTCTACAGTGCTGGGATTAAAACTGTGTACCATTATGCTCAGTTTATGTGGTGCTAAGAATCAAACTTAAGACTTTGTCATCATAGGCAAATACTATCAACTGACATATGTCATCTTAAGTGTCAGGTATTATAAACAATAATAAATGAGTTAGGTAGATCTGATTTTTAAACTCATGTTTTACATGAGTTTACATGTACTTTTACAATATAGATGATACACACGCACGCATACACACACACACACACACTCACTCACACACACACACTCACTAGTTCTTCAGGTTTCCTGTGTATGTCTTACCACTACAGAAATGGATGGTACATTTTACTCATTACTTCCCACCTATGCTCAAATCTCCTAGGGGGCAGGTCATTTTGATAATTTCAAGAGCTGAAAATTCTGAAGAAGTTAGCAACTTCTTTGAGAATTTAGTTGTGGGAAATGTGTTGAAATATTCTGTGTCTCAGTAAGTAATATCCTGCCTGTCAGTACGCAGCTGGAATGTACAGAGACAAGCACCACATTCACATTTCCTATGAGTCTCCTTGGCAACAGTCCATAAAACTTCCCTCAAAATGCAATAAGAACAAAAGTCTATTCAATTAAGTATTTTTCCAAACCCTAGGTTGTGACATGTTTTGTTTTTTTTTTTTTTTCTTTTTTCGGAGCTGGGGACCGAACCCAGGACCTTGTGGTTGCTAGGCAAGCGCTCTACCACTGAGCTAAATCCCCAACCCCTAGGTTGTGACATGTTAAAATTTGTAGAATTAATTCAGTTTTTAGGAGAATCAGTGTGTGTGTGTGTGTGTGTGTGTGTGTGTGTGTGTGTGTGTTAAGGTGTACAACAATAGAGGTATGACCCAGATTAAAGGTAGCTCTTCCTACCTCAAAAGAGCTGGATTAAAGATATATTTTCCTGCCTCTAGATTAAAAGTGGGTCTTCCAACTTCAAATGATTTAATTAAGAAAAATTTCCCTCACAGGTAAACCCAGCCATTTAGGTTTTAATTAGTTCTAGAGATGGTCAAGCTGACAACCAAGAATAGCTATCATACTACTATAATTAAACCGAAAGGTTAGAAATGGAATTTTTTTTTGTTTTTTAAATTACTATTGCGATTATAATCTTTATATTTATTTATTGTGTATATATGTGTATATATGTGCACACATGTACCATAGTACACATTTGGGGGCATCAGAGGACAGCTTGTAGGAGTCCATTCTCTCCTTCTACAATGGGGGGTTCTGAGGATCAAACTCATATCATCAAGCTTTATGACAAGCACCTTTTCCAGATGACCCATCTTGCTGGTCTGATCATAAATATTTATTTTTCTAAATTTTAATTTAATTTATTTTTTATTTATTCACTTTACATCTCACTCACTGCCCCACTTCCAGTCACCCCCTCCCACAATCCTTCCCCTCTGAGCATGTGGGGGCTCTTCTGGGTATCCACCCACCCTGGCACATCAAGCATCTGTGAGACTAGGCGCTTCCTTTCTCACTGAGGCCAGACAAGGCAGTCTAGCTAGAATAACATATCCCATAGACAGGCAATTGTTTTGGGGTTTTGATGGAAATTGCATTGAATCTGTAAATTACTTTTGATGAGGTGTGTGGCAAGCCTTTGATGGGTATCCTTGGGCTGTATGGCTCAGCATCCACAGGTCTTGTATGAAGGTGGGTGGAGAGGCGGTGGGAGAATGCAGGTCCAGAGGGGATAGCAGGGTGTTTAGAGTATGCTGCAATGGCAGAAGATCATTACTCTTAATCAGTTTAATTCATGCACCATATGTGATCTGGGAATGAACCAAAGGCAGTTGCATCGCCAAAAACCCCACTCATCATGGATTATGTCTCATGAAAGCTGCACCTATGAAGCTCTCTTCACAACTTATAGACAGCTTAAGGAGTCAGGATATCTCCTCCAGGCAGCTCAGCTTGTAAGTCTCCTTTCTCTGGGGGTTGTTTACTTCTATAACCTCTGAGCTGAGCCCTGTGCATTCTTAGTTTCAGGAACTTCTTGAGGCCTGCTAGTTTCTTATTTCTCAAGTCTTATGAAACTCCCTCCTCTTCCAGTTTCTAACCACACTCCTTCCAGTGATAAATTCACGCAGCAATAACATTGACTTTCAAAAATGTGTTCTTGTGTTTCTAGATTATAGGATTAGGTTTCATTTCTTGTTAGGCTGGCACAGTTTTTACTAGAGTTGTTACAGCAAATGGAAGGCAGTAAATGATATTTAAACTGTATGTCTAACTTATTAGCTAATTACCAGTCCAAATTCCCAATGTTGTTTTCATACTAGTATTTATTCTCCATCCAGTGAGAACAATGAAATAGTCTTGGGACAACTATGAAATGGAAGGGTTCTCAGGTAGTTAGTTGACATGAATAGTATATTTTGAAGGAATTTTCTTTTTTTTAAAAATGTATTTATTTATTTATTCGCCTTGCATCTTGATCTCACCACCCCCATCTCTCCTCTCTTCCCAGTCCCAGTCTTACAAATTTCTCCTCCATTACCCCCTCCCCTTGGGTACCACCTCACCCTGGGATTTCCTTACTTGTGAGAAATAGAGATCATTCTCTTTAGATGCATACTAATCTGACAACTAATAGATTTTGGAGTAGAATAGCATTTTCTTTCAGAGACATCCTCTAAGGAAGGTAATTTCTCCTTGTACATTCTGGTTCTAACAGTCCTGCCCAGGCTCAGGCAACTCTAGATCTTAGAACCTGACTGACAACAACTAGCATCTGTCTCTCTACTATGCCTAGACCTAACTTCCTTCTTGAGCAGGCTAATGTCCTATACAAGAAGTCCATGACTAAGCTTCAGGATTTTCTCAGAATTGGACCAATAAACAACATAGGACTCATATGTGTTAGTATTTATTT
This sequence comes from Rattus rattus, assembly GCF_011064425.1. NCBI lineage: Eukaryota > Metazoa > Chordata > Mammalia > Rodentia > Muridae > Rattus > Rattus rattus. The sequence goes on from NC_046162.1 coordinate 95,943,657, forward strand.
CTACTACCTGTGTGGTCTTAATTGCAGTTGGGTCTGAACTATGTACAGAGGTTGGCACAGACTTTGGGCTTTCCTGTGTTTGCTCTATCCCTGAGGAAAAGCCACCCACCCACAAAGGCAACTTGTCTTTTTCTGAAGATTTCTTTTCAGAGGAGTTTTTTCCTGTGACAGTAATCAAGTAGATCATCAAAAGGATCCGCGCTGATCCTCTGACCTATGGCTATGTTTGCTGGCCCTTTATCCACTCCTTAGTACTCTCCTGATTTGGGTCTCTAGTTTTCTCGCACTTACTGGTTGGAGTTAAAGCCTTGTGTTAGGGATCTGGGATGTTTTCCTTGTGGCCTCTATAAGGATGCAAAGTACTTTTTAAAAACTTCAATGGTGGGGGGGAACACCCATAAAGAAGGGGAAGGGGGAGGGGGATGTTTGCCCGGAAACGGGGAAAAGGAATAACACTCGAAATGTATATAAGAAATACTCAAGTTAATAAAAAAAATAAAAATAAAAATAAAAATAAAAATAAAAAATTTAACCTGCCTACAAGAAAAACAAAACAAAACAAAAAATAAAAAAAAAACCCTTCAATGGTGGTGCCACTGGGAACTGAGAGGCCAGGCTGAGAGTCAAGGGAACAGCTTTGTGGCAAGCTCTGAAGTCCTGCCTCAACTCTAAGCTTTACTACTAGAAAGTAAAAAGTTCTTCAAGGCATGCCTGTCTTAGATATGGGGCATCTAATAATCTTGGTTACTTGATGGCTCAGCTGTTAAAGGCTAGGCTCACAACTAAAAGGATAAGAGAGATACTCTTTGATCATTGGAGCCCCCAAACTAAGGTCCCACTTAGCATTTCTCACCACAATGGCAGTCTTGATAAATCCTAATTATGATTTAGAAGACAATATCCCTTGCTACTAACTTTCTTTGTAAAATCTCTTGCCTTTGAAGTATTTTCTAAATTTGTCTCTAAGATCCTTTCCCTCAAATGTAAACTAAGAAAATTCTCTATCTTATCTTTCCGTTTTAGTTCTTTAGTTTATTCTTGAAACAGGTCTTATGTAGCCCTGAGCTCACACACTGTCCTCAAGCTTGCTATGTGCCCATGACTGGCCTTGAACTCTTGATCCTCCTGATTGCACCTCCCTTGGTTTTGAGACAGGATCTTTCTGCTTCAGTTTTCCAATACTGAGACTAAAGCATGTGCCATCATTCCTGGTAAGAATGCCTGGTCTTTTATGAGTTTATCCTCTCTACACTCTATTGCTCCTCTGACCTCTAGTTATGGGGCATTGCTACTTTTTTTTAAAGATTCTTCCATCCTTTTGGTTATTTCATGACATTGCTCTACTTGTGACTAGCTCTGATTAGCCATCATATAAGGTCTTCTTCTGTTAACCATCCATATAAGGTCTCACTTTCCCAGATTATTCTCTATGATGCTTGATGAAAGCAATTGAAAAGTTTCTCTTCCAATTCAGAGGTGAGGAAGGATCCCATGGGCCTATGACCAATATTTGATAGAGACCCTTCTCGGAATTCTCTTGAGGGAAATTAATTTCATGATGTCATCCTGTCTCTTGTCTGCATGAGAATATCCTCCTTGGCAGCCTTGCTTTCGTATCAGCCCCTGAAATATGTATAACTCTAAGAAAGTGACAGAGTAAGGCAGAATCTATAAGTGAATTCCTCTCCTCTTGAAACAGCTTTCTGGGTTCACCATGAGGAGGAGGAGCTCCTCCTAGTGCTGATGCTGAATGTGATCACAGGGTTAGGTCCTGGCATTTAAGTGATTTTGATGGCTGTGTAAATATTTACCCAAAGTCTCAGGGATCAGTCACTTTGAAAATGAATACTGGTGGTTCATAATCTTTTATTCAGTTCCTTCTTTCACCATAGTCTAGTAATGAGCTATAACACATAAATAACTTTGCTACAGTATAAGATATCATAGTCTGAAAGCAGTAAAAGAAATTATGAATAAAAAAAAATCATCACTCACTTAAGACCATTTCAGCCTGTTGGTCTTTAATTTTAGGTAGGTGTACCTTCCTTGCTAATCAACCCAGATTTCTCCTCTAGTACTATAAACATCTTTCAGTTCGTATTAACAAATGAATCAAGCTCTTTACTTGCACGGAAATAGGTCTAATTCTGGGTTCTGAGTAAACACTATTCTTCTCACAATCATCTGAAACCTGACTTGGGAGTGTCTTGGGATTCTATCTCAGGAACACTGATCTTTCTGCACTTGTCTTCCTTTCCTGGCACACATCCCCAGACAGATGTCCAAAGAGGTTTGTCTTGCTCTTTGTACTCAGTATCTTATTGCTTTCTGAAGTTCCCTGGTTTCTATAAAATGGCTGCCCCACTCCCTTTTTTCTGTTCTAAATGCCATTCTCCCAAAGAAGCCACAGAGCTTCAGCCCTTTCACTCTATAGATTATGTAGGACACACATTAGCATCTCTAAAGCCCAGTTGACATCTACAGCCCAGGTTCCAAATCAAGCTACATATGATGTTCTTCTTTCTGTTTATATGACAGAAGCTGGGGTAGTTGGTGGATGTGTTTAAAACCACGAATAGCTATCATATACAGGTCTGAGTTGGGAAATAAAAAACTAGAATTCTAAGGTTTTTAGAATCATAATGATAACATTTAAGGTGATTTACTAAATAAATGGGGTCCAACAAGAATTATATGTTGTAAACATACACAGAATATAAGGTTGTATATAGTGTCTTGTGCTAACCAGCTGTTCCCATGAAGTTGACAAAAGTGAATTGCTGGTGGTTTTTTGTTTCGTATTTGTTTGTTTGTTTGTTTTCTAATTCTCACAAAAAACAGAAAGGAACTAAGCTGCTAACTTAATAGCGGAAGCCTAATTTTTAAAAAATGAAAATAGTTAAGCACTTGGTAAGCCTAGGTAGAGATAAGCCAGTCTTTGCAAAGATTAAATTTCATTTGTAAACCACATAATTAGGAACTCAAGACTTGAATCCAAACCCATGCCCCATTCATTTATTTACTTTTCTACTTATTGACATCGGGTTTCAATATGTAGCTCTGGCTAGCACGGGACACTAGATACAACCTTATATTCTGTGTATGTTTACAACAAATAATTCTTGTTGGAATTTGCCCAGGAAGTCTAGGCTGGACTCAGAGTCAGAGATCTGCCTGCCTCTGCCTCCCAAATATTGGAATTAAAGAAAGGCATTTGCAGTCAACCCAGTATGTTTCTCACTTGTATATTGAGATTCTAGGTCCAGAAATTGTGAAATACTGCTGCCATTTTTTCCTCATCAATCTGGATTAAAAACTTAGCATTGACTTTGCTTTTCCTTATCTTTATTAATTTGTTTATTATTTGTTACTGCTTTTGTGAATGATTATTTTTCAGAATCTACCATAGTACACTAAGTGTAAACCCTTCCTCCCCATCCCCTTCCCCTTCTCTGTGTTCATATAATATCTCTACTTAAACTTATGAACCTGTGCATGTGAACAGCTGCCTTTACATCCCACCAGAAATACCCAATTTCCCTTCCTTTTTATGACTTTGCTATAATTACACGTTTAGGAATCTAATAATGTTTTAGAAATGTTTCTGTGAGGATACTCAAACATTTCTGAATAATCTTTATATAAACTACAAATTGCTTATCTCCCGCTGGTCTCAAAATCTTCCAGCATGGTTTTGTTTGCTTTATTACTTTTGACTTTTGTAAATGTATTTTCTATACCTTCTTATTCTTTATTATGGAGGCATTTTTTTTTAAATGTTGGGTTTCAATGCCCTTGATTTTTTTTTTTAATTTAGTGTGTTTATAGATGTGCATGCCACAGCACACATGTGGAGGTCAAAGAACAGTTGGAGAAGGTCATTCCCTCTTTGAACCATATAACTTCCTGGTATCAAACGCAAGTTGTCAGGCTTACAGCAGTCACCTTTACCCACTGGCCCTCTCACCAGCCCAAAGACACTATTTTTTACTTAGTAATAAATAGGTTTTAGATCCAGATCTCTTTTTTTGTTTTCTTTTCAGCTTCAACTGTTTCTGTCTTTTGTACTTTGAACTAAAATGCAAAACAAATTTTATTTGAATTCAGTAGAAAATATGTGATAGAAACTAAGGCTTCTAAAGTCTCTTGTGATATTTTTGAGTAATTATCATTTCTTCTTGGCATTCACAGTTCTTCCTTAAATTAGGGTTAAGAGCTCTCAAGAGCTGAAATAAATAGTACCATATATTTAAACATCCACAGAAAAACATCTACCTAGGAGAAGCTGAATCCAATAGTCTCTATCCCAATACTTTATTATCTTAAGACTGAATATGGAAGTGGGTAAAGCATTTCTATTTTGGGTTTCTGAGTTTCCAGGCTACGGTTAAATTGCTGATTTTTTTTCTTCCCACAAGGCTTGGAGGACAAAATAATCAATGTGGTTATCTCTGGCCCAGCAGCAGTGATTTAATTATGGTATTGTATCATTCTTGAGTTGCAGGAAATATTTTATAATATTTTAGTTATAGAAGTAATTACTTTTAAGTTTTTCTATATCTGAATCAAATATGCATTCCCAGTACAGAAAAGACATTTGTCTTTCACTTCAGTTTGGTCACACAGGTTTCCCCAGTGTCTGGAAAGGCCATTGAATTTAGAGTCCTGCTGCTTAACTGTTTGCTGGGAATGATGTGGTTCCCCAGCCTAGCTTTAGTGCAGGAATTTAAGTGCTGTCTGTAGAAGCAAATACTTTTTACTAGAGGCTAACATCAGTGCATGTCTAAATTACTTGAAAAACTTGTTAAAAACATTCTTCTAGGCCTTATAAATAGAGTTCATTTTATTTTTGTAGATGGCATGGACTAAGAACATGCATTTCAAACAAATTCTTGGTTCTTTTTTTTTTTTTTTTTCCCCCTGGAGCTGGGTACCGAACCCAGGGCCTTGTGCTTCCTAGGTAAGCGCTCTACCACTGAGCTAAATCCCCAGCCCCTCGAACAAATTCTTAAATACTGCTGTGGTTTCTTCCACTGGTAGGATTTTGAGAACCAAACTGAGAATCACTTTCTTCCCTATCTGATAACCACCTCTTTCAGGTCAGTGGCTATATTAGAAAAAGGAAAGGGGAAAAATAACAAAAACTTGAAGAGTTTAATAGACTTTAAAAAATAATCCACATGATCATATGAAGAGTTACTACAATAATATGACGTCTGTCTGTCAGTGTGCGGTGAGACACTATTACTATTTCATTCATGCAAGAATGAAATGTGATGTGTTAATTATTAAACCTGTGTGTGTGTGTGTGTGTGTGTGTGTGTGTGTGTGTGTGTGTGTGTGACACAGAGGAGTGTGTGTGCTCTCGTGTGCATATGAAAGTCAGAAGACAATTTTGAGGCGTTGTTTCTCTTCCTTTTGTCCAGTCCTCCCAGAGATTGAACACAGGTTTCCAAGCTTGCACAGCAACTACCTATACCAGCTGAGCCATCTTACCACCCACATCTAAACTTATCAATGTCAATTATAATAAAAAATAAGAGAAGAATATGAAAGATTTATCTCCCCAAAAGGAAACTAAATCCCAGTTCAAAAAATAAATAAATAAAACTCCATTTCTGACACCTAGTGAATTTGAAGTGTGAAATTTAGAATAGTAAATGAGAAATGTTTTGCTCTGGTATCTGTCTCATGAAGTTATTCTATTTTTGAGACAGGTCTCATATATCCTTGAACCTCTAATATCCTCACCTGAGCTTTCTGAGTGCTGGGATTATGGGCCTGTACTCCCATGCCCAGCTAATAAAGCTACTTTTTTTTAAGTTCTGTTATTTTATTATTTATTGTATATGGGTGTTTTGCCTGTATGTATGTCTGTGCAACACATGTATGTCTAGTGCCCTTGGAGACAAAAGAGGGCATCAGGAATTGCAGTTACAGACAATTGTGAGCTGCAATATGGGTGCTGATAATTGAACCTGGGTACTCTGGAAGAACAGCCAGTGCTCCGAACAATTTTTCCAGTCCCTGACAAAGTTATTTTCCTACGAGTTGATCTCCATACTGTTACTGTTCACTAAAAAATCTTTCAAACTCTAAAAGTAATAAATTGTCCAGAGTTGTTATTAGTAAAATAGTTGAATTCCAGTAGTCATCAATGTGCATACTATAGAAATTAGACATATAAGATATGGGCTCTGTTCTTGAAGTACACAGAGTCTGATTAGGTAGCTAAGATTCCTTTAATTGAAAGTACCATAATACCCATTTAAAGATAGGGTAAACATATTTTTAATGAAAGTATCCCAGAGGTATAGTGCAGTGGTTCTCAACTTTCTTGATGTTATAACCCTTTAGTACAGGCAGTTTCTCATCTTACGGTAACCCCCAACAATTAAATTATTTCCATTGCTACTTCCTAGCTGTAATGTTGGTACTGTTATTGTACCAAATTGTAGTACAAACATCTGTTTCCGATGGTGTTAGGCAGCCCCTGTGAGAGAGTCTTTTGACCCTGAAAGGGGTCAAGACCCACAGATTGAGAATCACTGGCATAGTTGCTAATTAAGTTTTCAAGGTTCTAGGTTCTTTCCCTTCTCTGCTCTGCCATTTTTTGGGATCCTAAAATGGATGTCACACAGATGGAGACACTGCTACATTTGAGAGCATCTCTTCAGATGCACGGAAAGGTCATTTTCTTTTCTGAAGTCTCTGTCATGGTGAAAAGCCTTTCCTGTGAGGACTGGAGAGACTTACCCTCAGGCCTGTGGTTTGTGGCTGACTGTGTGTTGGGAGCCAGGGAGGAGGTAACTGCATTATCAGTTGTTAACTGGTAGTGGAGATGACTCTGAGGTAAAGAGGAGGATCTGCCACAGAGGAGGGTGGAATAGGAATAGATGAGTGAATATAAAGATAATTATCAGGCTGAATTATGTGCTTGAGATCGATAAGCAATCTTTTTCTGAGGGAAACCGTGAATCTCTCTCTTATATTCTTCTTTGCTTTAAAAAAGAAAAATAACTCTTTAATTCTATGGAAACCCTTCTTAGCTTGCTGGTGGTATAAAACCAGGCCATGTTTGGCCCACAGGCTATATTTGTCAAACCCTCTTAACAGTGACGACTTAGAGGGAGATCCCTCTTTAATGAAAATAAAGTTATCATTTTTGAAGTGTCCTGAGATTCTAGGGTATTAGGTGGTGCTTTAGATTGAAAGATGTGTTCCTTCTGAAAGGTGCAGCAAGGAAGTCACCATCACATGATCTGTATTATGTGTAGAGCAGAGGGTAGCAATGTCTTCACAAATGAAATGGGCAAATTGCAGGCCAGAATCAGAGCCTTTTGGCAAAAGCTCTTTGACTGCCTCCCCCACTGGCAAGTCAATTTGCTAAGTAGCTCTCAGAAATGAAGGTGCTCCTTTGGCTTCAAACTTTCGTACTAACCTGAAGCCCTCAAGAAACAACATTTCATAGTTTACTCTTCTAATGAAAAGATAAAAGCCATGTCTTTAATGCAGACTGTCAGTCTCTTAACCATAACTATATACAAGATTTTGTTTCATCCTCAATTGAGGTTTTTAGACAATAAGAAAAATAGTAGTAACTTGCATGCTAAAATACTTACTTGTTGAACATTTACTGAATGCCTGTTTTGTTCCAGCCCCAGAGACAGAATATTAGAAGCTAACAATCTAGAAGTGGAAAGAGAATCTGTAGGAATAATTACAGTAGAGTAAGATAAGAGGTAGAAGATATATTTGCAAGAAACTATAGATATATATAAAAATAATCACCCAATCCATCTTTAAAACTTGCCATTTTTTCATGTTTGCTTAGTCTAATTTATTATTATCCTTCAACAGCCATAGATTGTATCCTTTTTTTTTTTTTAAGATTTATTTATTATATATAAGTACACTGTAACTGTCTTCGGACACACCAGAAGAGGGCATCAGATCTCATTACAGATGGTTGTGAGCCACCATGTGGTTGCTGGGATTTGAACTCAGGACCTCTGGAAGAGCAGTCAGTGCTCTTAACCACTGAGCCATCTCTCCAGCCCCATAGATTGTATCCTTAATATCAGATATTATCTTGAAGATCTGTGCTATTAATCATAAAGATGCCTTTAGACGACAGAAATGTATCTACTCTTCTGGAGGTGTGCTGGCTGCTGTTAGGTGTGTTGGCAGAGTTGACTTCCTCTGAGGTATCTTTTTGGCCTGTAGATATGTATGTCTTCTGTCTTCGCATGGTCTTATCACTGTATGTTTATGTCCTAAAGAGCTTCTCCTCTTACTCCTCTTATTCCTCTTTTTCTTTTCCTTCTAGATTGAATAATTTTCCCTTTTAAAGAACTTTTCATTTTGAGGCATGGTCTCACTAAAGTTGACTGAGTTTTCTTTGAGCTTATTCTCTAAACCCAGACAGGCCTTGAGCTAGGAATCTATTGTCTTAGCCATCCCAGTAGCTGGGGGTTATAGGCTTGTGCCACCAGGTATAGCTATTATTGCACTTACGTAAGGTATCTGGAGTAGTCAAATTCATTGAAACAAAAGTGAGTGATAGTTGTCAGACTCAGGACAGAAAGAAATGAATTATTTATTTACAATGTATATTGTTTTAGTTTTGTAAAATAGAATACTGTTGAGATTGGTCACCCAACAATGTGAATTTACTGAACTGTAACTTTAAGATGGTTGAGACAAGACCTGGCCAGGGGCATGGTGGAGAGGTATGGTCCATTATGTGGGGACTTGAACTGTATTCTCAGGACCCATGTAGAGATACCAGGTTTAGTGGTATACACTTGTAATCCTGGTACTGGAAAGATGGAGACAAGAGAATCCCTAGGGCTCACCGGCTGTCAAGTCTGGTTTAATTGATGAGCTCCAGGCTAATGAGAGATCATATCTCAAAGGAGGTGGACAGTGTTCCTGATGATACCTGTGGTTACTCTTTGGCCTACCCATGCACACATGCATCTGATTACACACACACCCACACACATCCACATGTGCGTGCATGCATGAGCGTGCAAATTGCACTAAACATATTTGAGAGTAAATTTAATGTTACATTATTTTAACATAATTTAATAAAATGTTTCTGAAGCTTGAATTGGTGGTATACACCTATATAATCCCAAGTCCTTTGGAGGATGAGACAGAAGGTTCACAGGTTCAAAGTGCACCTAGGTATAGACTGAGATCAAGGATAGCCTGAGTAGCATAATGAGAACCTGTCTCAGAACTTTAAAAGATAGAGATATGGGGAACCGCTCATTAGTGAGGTGCTTTTCTGGCATGGCTAACACTCTAAATGAATCCTCAGCATTCCGTAAGTAAATAATATTTTTGAAATTATGTCTTTCACCCCTTCCCATTTCTCTCTACAGACCCTCCCATATACCCCGCTCCTTGATCTCTTTCAAATTCATTGCCTCTCTTCTTAATTGCTATCTCTCTCTCTCTCTCTCTCTCTCTCTCTCTCTCTCTCTCTCTCTCTCACACACACACACACACACGCACAAATATATATTTTTGAATATTCTTAAATATATAAAAAAACAACCTGCTCAGTCAGTGTTACCTATCTGTATGTTTCAGGGCTGACCATTAGATACCGGATAGTCAGTTGGTATGATCTTGCCTAGGGAAGACCATTTTTCCCACTCTGGATATTCTGTAGTAGCCAATAGTGCTTTATCTAGGACTGAAACATCCTGAGCATCCCCTCTTACGTCTTAACATGTCTATTGGTATCACCTTTGTTCAGGGCATGTTTATTTAGGTAGCCATGTTGGCGAAATGGCTTTTTTTAAATTAGGAATTTTAATTTACATTTCAGATGCTATCCCTTTTCCCAGTTTCCTGTCCATAAACTCCCTATCCCATCCCCCTCTGCCTGCTTCTATGAGAGTGTTAACCCACCCACCCCTTCTGGCCTCCCTGCCCTGATAGTCCCCTACATTGAGGGGAATCCAGCCTTCACAGGACCAAGGGCTTCTCCTCCCATTGGTGCCCAACAAGGCCATCCTCTGCTACATATGCAGCTGGAGCCATGGGTCTGTCCACGTGTACTCTTTGGATGGTTGTTTAGTCCCTGGGGGGATCTGTTTTGTTGGTATTGTTGTTCTTATGGGGTTGCAAACCCCTTCAGCTCCTTCAATCCTTTCTCTAACTTCTCCAGTGGGGACCCTGTTCTCAGTTCAGTGGTTGACTGAGAGCATCTGCCTCTGTATCTGTCATGCTCTGGCAGAGCCTCTCAGGAGACAGCTGTATCAGGCTCCTGTCAGCATGCACTTCTTGGCATCAGCAATATTGTCTGGGTTTGGTGGCTGTATATGGGCTGGATCCCCAAGTGGGGCAGTCTCTGGATGGCCTTTCCTTCATTCTCTGCTCCAAACTTTGTCTCCATATCTCCTCCTATGAATATTTTTTGTTTCCCCTTCTAAGAAAGACTGAAACATCCGTACTTTAGTCATCCTTCTTGAGCTTCATGTGGTCTGTGGATTGTATCTTGGGTATTCCGAGCTTTTGGGCTAATATCTACTTATCAGTGAGTGCATACCATGTGTGGTTTTTTGTGATTGGTTTACCTCACTCAGGATGATTTTTTTTCTAGTTCCATCCATTTGCCTATGAATTTCATGAAGTCATAGGTTTTTGATAGCTGAGTAGTACTTCATTTTGTAGATGTACCACATTTTCTGTATCCATTCCTCTGTTGAAGGACATCTGGGTTCTTTCCAGCTTCTGGCTATAGTAAATAAGGCTGCTATGAACATAGTGGAGCATGTGTCCTTGTTATATGTTGGAGCATCTTTTGGATGTATGCCTAGGAGTGGTATAGCTGGGTCCTCAGGTAGTACTATGTCCAATTTTCTGAGGAACTGTCAGACTGATTTCCAGAGTGGTTGAACCAGTTTGCAATCCCACCAACAATGGAGGAATGTTCCTCTTTCTCCACATCCTCCCCAGGATCTGCTGTCACCTGAGTTTTTGATCTTGCCATTCTGACTGGTGTGAGATGGAATCTCGGGGTTGATTTGTACTTCCCTGATAACTAAGGATTTTGAACATTTCTTTAGGTGCTTCGATATTCCTCAGCTGAGAATTCTTTGTTTAGCTCTGTACCCCATTCTTTTTTTTTTTTTTTCTTTTTTTTCGAGCTGGGGACCCGAACCCAGGGCCTTGCGCCCTAGGCAAGTGCTCTACCACTGAGCTAAATCCCAACCCTCTGTACCCCATTCTTAATAGGGTTATTTGATTCTCTGGAGTCTAACTTCTTGAGCTCTTTGTATATATTGTATATTAGCCCTCTATTCGATGTAGGATTGGTAAAGATATTTTCCCAATCTGTTGCTTGCCATTTTGTCCTATTGACAGTGTCCTTTACCTTACAGAAACTATGCAGTTTTATGAAGTCCCATTTGTCAATTCTTGATCTTAGAGCATAAGCCATTGGTGTTTTGTTCAGGAAATTTTCCCCAGTGCCCATGTGTTCGAGGCTATTCCCCACTTTTTCTTCTATTAGTTTGAGTATATCTGGTTTGATGTGGAGGTCCTTGATCCACTTGGACTTGAGCTTTGTACAGGGTGATAAGTATGGATCGATTTGCATTCTTTTACATGCTGACCTCCAGTTGAACCAGCACCATTTGTTGAAAATACTATCTTTTTTCCATTGGATAGTTTTAGCTCCTTTGTCAAAGATCAAGTGGCCCTAGGTGTATGGGTTCATTTCTGGATCAATTCTATTCCATTGATCTACCTCCTGTCTCTGTACCAGTACCATATAGTTTTGTATTTTTTTTTAAATCTCTATTGCTCTGTAATAGAGCTTGAGGTCAGGGATGGTGATTTCCCCCAGAAGTTCTTTTATTATTGAGAATAGTTTTCACTATCCTGGATTTTTTGTTATTCCAAATGAATTTGCAAATTGCTCTTAATAGCTTTATGAAGAATTGAGTTGGAATTTTGATGGGAATTGCATTGAATCTGTAGATTGCTTTTGGTAAAATGGCCATTTTTACAATATTAATCCTGCCAATCCATGAGCATGGGAGATCTTTCCATCTTCTGAGATCTTCTTCAATTTCTTTCTTCAAAGACTTGAAGTTCTTGTCATACAGATCTGTCACTTGCTTGGTTGGAGTCACACCGAAGTATTTTATATTATTTGTGACTATGTGAAGGATGTCCTTTCCCTAATATCTTTCTCAGCCTGTTTATCCATTGTAGAGTTTGTTTGAGTTAATTTTATATCCAGCCACTTTGCTGAAGTTGTTAATCAGGTTTAGGAGTTCTCTGGTGGAATTTTTGGGGTCACTTAAGTATACTCTCATATCATGTGCAAATAGTGATATTTTGACTTCTTCCCTTCCAATTTGTATCCCTTTGACCTCCTTTTGCTGTCTGATTGCCTGGCTAGCACTTCGAGTACTATATTGAATAGGTAGGGACAGAGTGGGCAGCCTTGTCTAGTCCCTGATTTTAGTGGGATTGTTTCAAGTTTCTCTCCATTTAGTTTGATGTTGCTACAGGTTTGCTGTATATTGCTTTTACTGTGTTTAGATATGGGTCTCAAATTCCTGATCTTTCCAAGACTTTTAACATGAAGGGGTGTTGCATTTTGTCAACTTCTTAAGTGTAACTTCTGACATTTCTAGGAGACACTCTCAGAGCAAACTCTCTGTTCTCTGTCTCTTATAATCCTTTTGTCCCTTATTTTTCAGTGTGATCCCTGAGCCTTAAGTACAGGAGTTGTTTTGTAGATGTATCATCTGGGTCTTCTCTCCATAACTGCATTTTGAATGGTTGTGCTTTTCTGTAATGGTCTCTGTTGCAAAGAGAAGTTTCCTTGGTAAGAGGTAAGGACTACACTTTTCTGTGAATGTAAGGATAAATACTTAGAGTGTAGTTAGGGATTATGTTAATTTAGTAAAGTAGGTTTCCCTCCAACATCCATGACTTCACTATCCTTGGGTAGTTAGCTAAGTTTCCAATACTAGACATTATTTCCTCTTTGTTGAGTGAGTCTTAACTCCATCAAAGCTCAAGGGGCCTCAAATTAGAGAGTTGTTGGTTCCTACCACAGAATATATACCACTATTGCACCCCGAGGGTTGTAGTACCATGCTGGATGTTGTTGTGTTTCAGAGGTGTCAGAACTGAGTGGAGCTATTGGTTCTTCCTTCCTTTGGGAGCTTACATGGCTTCTTCAGGGAGGAGGCTTTCATATATCAACTCCTCTTGGCCTTGTGTCTGAAGTATATGGTGTCTTCAACAATAAGTACTTCCTTCCACCTCTGAAAGGCAACTAAGGGCAATAGCAATGGCTTAGACTCTGGAGAAAGAAGTGTGGGATCTGACTGGGTGGAAAGGTTCAAGAGAAATATTCTAAATACCAAAGTAAAGATAAAATAGGTGAAATTGCTTTCATCTGTGTCTTTGTAGGAACCTATAAAGCTTTAATATGCAGACCATCCCTGGGCAGTAGCTAAGAAACTGGCACGGTAATTACTTTTGGGGATGGGATTATAGAGGGCTGGGAGGTGAGAGGATAAGAATTGAAGGGGTACTTAAAATCTCTTTGACACATTCTGAATTTTTTTCACTAGTTTTGCATTACATACTGACATAATTGTTTTTAAGTTTATGACTTGGGGGTAGATACATCAGAGATAGTTTTCTCAATTGGATTATCCTCAGACTATAAAATTACTTTGTCAATCCAGTTGTGCCTATGTATGGCTATGTCTTGGCATCCAATGATTAAAAGATCTTAGTCCTGGATAAAGATACATTTTACTGCTCTTTAGAGTAACAGAAGTTATAGAATGAATGAATATATATTAATATACATATATTAATATATGGGTTTTATTATATTTATAGGCTGTAATGCAGATAATCCAACAATGGCTGCCTGTGAATTGAAGGTCCAAGAATCCAGTAGTTGTTCAGCACAAGGCTGGATGTCTCAACTAGTCTTCAGCATATCTAGAATCCCAAAGAAGTAGTAGGTTCTAATGCCAGGGAGGAATGGACTTATAGCAAGGTGAGAGCAAGCAGGCAAAGAGCAAAAGCTTCCTTCTTCCATGTCCATATATATATATATATATATGTTTCTGCTGGAGCCTATTAGATCTGCCTAAACATCTGAAGTAAAGATGTATCTTCCAGCCTCAAAATCAGGATTAAAAGTACCTACCCTAAAGATCTGGACCAGAAGTAGATTTTCCCACTTCAAATTAAGCAGAAATAGCTCACAGGTGTGCCCTCCATTTTGGGGTTTTAGTTAATTCCAGATGTAGTCAAGTTGAGAAGAATTACCATCACAGTCAGTCAGTCAGTCAGTCAGTCAGTCTGTCAGTCAGTCTGTCTGTCTGTCTGTCTGTCTGTCTGTCTGTCTGTCTCTCTCTCTCTCTCTCTCTCTCTCTGTGTGTGTGTGTGTGTGTGTGTGTGTGTGTGTGTGTGTGTGTATTTAAATTCTAGTTTTCACTCATGTATGGTGGCACATACCTGTAATCCCAGCACTTGGGAGGCAGAAGCAGAAAAATTGTCCCAAATTCAAGGCCAGCTTGCTTTACAGAGTTCTAGGACAGTCAGTACTAAGATCTTGTCTCTAAAAACACAAACAAATACAAATCTTAGTTTCCTTTGAGTACAGCAGCAATGTACTCATTTAGAACAACAACCACAAAAAATAAGGAAAGAAAGAAAGATGAATGGAGAGAGAAAAGAAAAGAAATAGTCAATTGTCTTTTGCTTCTTAAACCATGTGACCTATAACAGGGATAAGGGGTAGAATAAGGGACTTAACAATAGCAAGGGATATACTTCTTACTATCCTCAATTTCTATTGAAGAGAAGGAGGAAGTACTCCTCGATTCCACAAAGGAATGGGAAGGAAAACGAAGAGGAAGAATGGAACAGGAGGGGGGAAAGGGAGAGAGAGAAAGAAAAAGCAAATGGAGGTTTATTACTTCTTTATGGTAGAAAAGGCATGAGGACTGAGTGTGAAGTTCAGTGGTAAACTATGTGGAAGGGAATGGCCCATCAAGCAGGAGAAATTCTGCAATAAGAATCTTAGATAAGATCAGTTGAGATAAGAGTCTGCCATCTTGAGTTAGTATTATATATAAAACCCCATGAAGGAAGTAAATTAAGGAAGCACATTTTCTTCCCAATTTGCTGAAAATATTTGAAATTAGAAGTAAATGCCTTTAAGGTCTTTTTAAATTCATTCATTTATTCTTAAATTCTTGGAAATAAGTTGTATAGTACCCAGGAACAGCTCATCAGAATTGTCACGTCACCTCAGAAGGCAGAGGGAAAAACCTTAAAATGTCTTTTGTTTTCCTTAGGGTTCTTAGACTGTAATTTAGAGCTAAATATGTTGGTCACAAGTAAATACATGTTCCTCAAACCAATTATGTTGTAATTCTATCAGCACATCTAAATGGATAGGTATCTTAATGAATTGTTTTATTATAAGGATATAGTTAAGTCCTGAAATAACTTAGCAGTGCAGATGTGGTTACAGGATCATTTGAGAGTGTTCGTGTAAATATTCAAAAAGTGTAAGATGAGAACCGAAGGTTCTTAGTGGGTGTGGTTTGAATTAATTGATTTTATGTTTTGCTCTTCAGGTCATAGCACTGACAGGCCATTTTTGGTATGCTCAGGATTATACAGATTTGTTGCAGCATGAGAGTTTGGAAGAATTTGAGGCAGGTCCAATCTCCACCCTAATACTTCCTTTAATCATTTTATTAAGTCTTTAGCTTTTGCAGTCGAATTCCTAGAAGTTTTTGAGTATTTTATACATTGATATAAAATAGAAAGAAACCAAAAGAATGAGTATTATTTTTCTCCCTACAAAAGAAAATAAAGAGACTATAGTTGTCAGATACAATTTTTTTAATATTTATTATTTCTGATTATTTTCTAAAAGAAGAGAAGGGGATAATGGCTGGTAAGATTTGATCATAAAACTAAATGTAGACAAAATATCAGGGTAGGAAAAGAGTGGAAAAGGACACCAGGAACAAAGTAATTAATAGACATAGTATCCCCTGGCTTTACATTCTCTCATCCAAGAGTTTTATATTTTAAAACTGTTAATCTCCCAGGTATTCTGCAGGTCAAAACATATCCTTGCTTGGAAAAAAACAAAGTGTCAGCTAAGACAGCTATAAAGCAGATACCACATATGGCTGGGTTTCAACCTCTGCTTATAAGAAGTCTTGATGACATAGGATAAGTACACATCAGTGCTCAATGTGAGAGTAACTTGGTTTCCATCCTGCTTACCCTAAGAGCAGACATGTGCATGGCATCTAATGGGTTAGAATTAGAGCTTTTCTGTCCTTGTTTGGTGTCGTTAGTCACGGGGAAAGCCTTCCCATGTTACCAGCTGGTTGTTTCACTCCTTTGTCTCCTTGTACTTATCTTCTAGACAGATTCTGAAAAAGAGACCAGAGAATGGAAGAAAAGGTTTTAAATTGTTTTCTGGCATCTGGCAAAGGACTTGAGTAGAGTATGCCTTTTGGCTCTGATAAACACTTGTAACCAGACATCTAATGAGGCTAGGCTAGTGTTTTTATCCTCTAATCAGGCTCTATCTTACTGTCTTACTTTCTAAATCCTATCTCTACACAACAGTCTTATCTTTGGATGAGAGGATAAGTGAATTAGAGGTCTGTCCTCAGTGTGGGAAGAGTTCTGAGTATGAAAGGTTAATAACACCATTCTTACAGAAAAAAAAATCCATTGCCCAAATTGGGAAGCCACAGAAAGTGCTTGAGCTAACCAAACATCCCTTAATCAATGCTCTAGTCACTTAACCAGTCAACTGATGCAACTAGTCACTGGCTATGTTCTGTTTAAACAGCCACCACTAATCAGAATGTCACCTTCTCACCTGAGCTAACATTAATTTTGGTTGGCATATTTTCTCATGCTATACACTCATTTTTCTAGTTCTCTGAAGTGACGATCTGTTTGTGTTGCAGAGCTCTTATTTGGAAGACAGTGAATCAGCAGCATTACTCTGCTGCGAATGTGGAGAATCAGAAATCTTTAGTGATTTCAATGTACGTAGGTATATGTTTCTATACACACACAGATAACATACAGCCTTTGGTAATTAAAACCTTTTGGGAGGTGGTAAAATTGGCTCCTGATGCAACCAATATAGTGCCTGTTATTTTGTCTATTTGGCCTTACTCAGCCAGATAGTATAGGAAGACAGTGACTTAGAATGTGTGTGTGTGTGTGTGTGTGTGTGTGTGTGTGTGTGTGTGTGTGTGTGTGTATACTGAGGAATATTTATAATCCTTAACCACTGTGTTATATTTACATGCATGGTAATCTTTACTGAAAGCATATCTATCAAAGTAGTACCAAAGTAGCATCAAAATATTACATCCTGGAACTTTGAATGTATCTCCTATAATTGTCTATAAACTGTAATTGTTTTTAGTTTTTCTCCCCTCATGGATATTTTGTTGTTGTTTGCTTTATTACAATGTTGGCAGGAGTAGTAGGTCCTATAAGTTGTTCTTTTAATTGAATAACATATGAGCTCAAATTTGTGCTGCCCACATACTTCTGAATGTGGGGCCATCTACCAAAGCTACCAGGAGTCACGTGCTTAAAGAAAACCCTCCCTCCCCAAGAGGTCATCAACTGTCCTAGCTAGGGGCTTATGAACTCTTCCCACCCCATGCTAGAGTGTTAACTGGCTTGAACTTGTATGGGTCTTGAGTAGGCAACTACAGCTTCTGTGAATTCATGAGTACAGTGGTCCTGCAGTGTCCAGAAGAGAGTTTTGCTCTTGTTCTCCCCTACCTCTGGCTCTTACACCACCCCCTTCCAAAATGTCTCTAGCCTTGGAAAGGGGCTGTGGTACAGATAGACATCTGTGCCTAACCATTCCATGGCTACTAATTCTCTGAACTTTGACCAGTTGTTTCTACACTAACCATTATCTTGCACAAAACAAACAAACAAACAAACAAACAAAAACTTCTCTGATGAGGCCTGAGAGCTGTATTAATCTACCAATAGAGAGAATTTTGATACTATGTTCATTAATTTTTTTTCTATTTAAAAAACACATGTTTTAGCCAGGTGGTAGATCCTTTAATCCCAGCATTCAGGAGGCAGAGGCAGGTGGATCTCTGTGAGTTCGAGTCCAGCCTGGTCTACAGAGAGAGTTCCAGGACAGCCAGGGCTACACCAAGAAACTTTGCCTTGAAAAAGCAAAAATAAACAAAAAAAAAAAAAAAAAAAAGAAGAAGAAGAAGAAAAGAAAGGAATAGAAAAGAAAAAAAAGTATGTATTTGCACTGTCAGCATGCCTGGCATCTGCAGGTCAGAAGAGGGTGTCAGATCCTGGAACTAGAGTTACAGATGGTTGTGAGCTGCCGTGTGGGTGCTGGGAACTTCTCCAGTCTCGCATGTAGTTGTAATGGTGAGTTGTTTCCCTTTCCTAATAGCATCTACCTATGCTCATACATATTATTATACCTTGAATGGACTCTGGAAATATCCTGAAGGAAAGGAACTAAATATAAGGGCTGTGACTAGGGAAGATGAATGAACTGTCCATTGAGTAAAAAAAAAAAAAAAAAAAGTCTCGCTCTCTGCTTCTTCTGTAATCAAAGATACCTTTCCTTGCCTCTCTAAGACTTAGTGCTTTTAGTTATGCCTGTGTTTGTCTTGAAGCTTGTGCAGATTTGGAATGGCACTGAGAGCAAAGATTTTATACAGGCATATTTTGTAATTGTCACATTTATAGGAGACTGGACTGCTCTTGTCAAAACCAGCTCCAACTACCATTTTATGGGTGAACCAAGATAACTTGGTATCAAATTGAAGTTTAGAAACATCTTTCCCCTGAGAGATTTCTTCTGTGTCTAGGCTCTGCAGTGAGTCCTACTTAATAAATTAAGTTTATTAATTAAACTTAAAAATTATAGTTAGTATAACATGCTAAGTTACAGCACTCTTTGAATTGATTTTGACTGATACCCCCTCCTTTCATTAAATTTTGTTCCTTCTAACATGTATCTGTGGCTAAACTCCGGCCATACAGCTGAGTCCTACACGCTTCCGCTGCTTATTGTGGCTATCGCACTCATGACGATGTGTCTTGGTGCTGTTTCTCAGGCTACACCTCAGCCTTCTTTCCCCTTTTCACCATGGTACAGTTTTAGGACCTAATTGTATTGCCTCGCCTGCTTGAACGTCATCCCATCTTGATGAGTCTGGAATGCCATGGATTCAGTTATTGTGACTCATAAGTAGCTGGAGTGGTGCTCACTCCCTAACGCTCACAGACATCAACTGAGGAATCCACACAAACAGTCTTTATCGCCAACATTTTGCAGATGACAGACTGAGTGTGGAAAGGTTATACGATTGATTGTTCAGTGTTTTGTGATAAGCAGGGACAGCACTGACATCACATTTCAGCTGCCAGCTATCAGTGAGCTCATTAGCAGAGAGCAGAGTCATTGACAGATTATGTACCAGGCTCCTATATAGTATCCTATGAGATTTTGTTCAGCGTGTGATGAAATCCTCTGGACTTATACTGCTTTATTGTTTGGATTGACTTCTCTCAAAGAGATTAGTGTATGGAAATCTATACAAAAATATTTAAGCATGTTGGAAAAGGATGACTTTAGTAGTTTTTCATCCTTGCAAAAATTATTTGGGTTTCTTTTCCCCACAGGCAACTCTAGATTTCTTTTCCTTTCTTTCCTCCTGCCCTTTCCCCTCCCCACTAGTATCTCTCTAGGTCACTTAGCCTATCTTGAAACTTGCCATGTAACCTAAGCTGGCCTTAAGTTTGTAATTTTCCTGCTTTCACCTCCCTAGTCCTGGAAATACCAACAATCATTTTATAACCAGAATTTTTTAATCATTTGAAATGTCAGGTTTCAGCCTTGACATGTAGACCTGATGACCTGAATTTGATCCCCATGTTCTATAGTGAAGGGAGAGAACCAACTCCTGAAAGTCATCCTCTGAACTCCATACACAGGCTAGTAAAACACACACACATACACACACACACACACACACACACACACACACACACACACACACACACACAAAGGGCATACACAAAGGGCAAGTTGACTGAAAAAAATTGGTTATTGTTTTGGTTTTTTGCTTTGATTTTTGAGGCAGGGTCTCATGTATCCAAGGCTGGCCTTGGACTCACTGTGTAGCCAATGATGATTTTGAACTTCTGATCCTTTTGCCTTTATCTCCACAGTGCTCAGACCACAAGCATGTACCACCATACTTTCTTTATGCACTGCTGGGATCAAATCTAGGGCTTTGTGCAGGCTAGGCAAGCACTCTACCACTAAGTCACAACCCCACCCAGGACTAGCTGAGGTCATGCTTCTTTAACTTTGTTTAAAGGTCAGGCCCATTTTGCTCAGTGTTTTCAATACTCTACCTCTTTCTGCCTTTACTACTACTCTGATATCAAAGGAAACTTGAAGAGATCCTTTCTAACTTAAAGGCTTAGACTGAAGATTTAGCTCAGTGGCAGGATGCTTGCCTAGTATGCACAGAGTTCTGGTTCAGTCCCAAGTACTGCACATTCAATCATACAAAGTGACAATAATCTGAAGATTTAGCACGGAGGAGGTGTTATTTGTAGAGCAAACACTGAAATCCCCGTTATTTAACTTTCTTCAAAGGAAGTGATATGGGATCTTGATAAGTATTTGAAGTGGAAATACTCATGTAAAGAGGAAAAATAGATGATAAAGCCAATCACTGAAAACCTGTCTGTAATCTTGGAGTAATAATAGTGTGAACTTTGGCTAGATGTACTCATTCATTCAGCAATCATTGATTGACTCTTATGTGTAAGAGTACTGGGTAAAGAGCTGTGTGAATTGAACATAAAATACAGAATCTATGCTTAGAGAACATATAATTGAAAAGTTAGTTTTATGGATGGATGTGAAAAGAAGAGGAAAAAAGAAAAATTATATGTAGGAAGAAAAGAAACTTAGATAAATGAATTTTTTTTAGATTTGCTAAAGAACTGGCTGCCTTAGATCTTATGGGGCCTTACTAAAAGAAAGCAGAGGCCCCTGCCCTTTTTCAGTTCCATTCAGATAATGGTTAGAAACAGCTATTGCTCTCTCTGCTGTTGTAGGAGAGACTGAGTGCCAGAGCAGGTGAATGTGAATAGAAGAGATCACAGGAAAATTCTAGCCCTAACTTCGGGAGTTTCACTTTGGCTCTAGATAAGAATGTCAGGGGTTCCTGACCAGCATGCTCAAGGACCTATTCAATCCCCAGTATTGGGGTGAGGACTGGGGGATAAGAATGTCATGTCCATAGTGACCGGCTGGCTGGAGTACTACTATGGCTGCAGGTGCCACTGAGAATACTGAGGGTCCTGAGGACTCTCTTTTTATTCCTACCACCTTACCTGCTGCCATCAAGCCTAAAAGGAGAAAAGCTTGAATTCCAGTAACTGGACTTAGAGGGGCTCAGCTATGAACAACAGGTTCCCTTGTATGTGACCATTGTATAACTATTTCTTCTTCAGGCAGGTGGTCAGAAAAATACTTACTTGGTTGGTTTATTTCCCAAGAAAAGATCTCTTCATTTCTTTCACTTCCTTGCTCTTCTGACCCAATCCCTACACAGTCACACAGGAAAGGGGACACAGGAAGTGACTGTTAATTTATGGTCTGCTTTAGTCTTTTGTTTGATTTGTTATATTCTTATAGAGAATGCATTTTACCTCTGTGAAATCAAAAAGACCTTTTATATTTGTATAGACCAATGAAAGGAAGAGATGTTGGCCTTTCGTATTACTAAAGAAAAAACAAAAACAAAACAGGAAAATTTAAACTGCATAAGATTATTTAAAAGTATTCTATTTTATATTTATTGATTGTGCTGGGATCAAACCCAAAGCTTCATTCATGCCAGTCATATTCTGTGCCACCACTGCCTCGTTTACATTTAGACTGTAGTTTTACATTTTCTTCTAGGGCAAGACAGAGTCTTAGCGTCCCAGACTGTAGGCCTATAGTAAGCAATAGACTTGTAGATGTCTCCTTCTATGGGTGTTTTCACATGGAGTCACTTTGTGGGGTAAAAGAATAGTTTTGGGAAGAAAAAATATTTAAACTAACATTAAGTTCAAGACAGGATATTAAAGTAAGCCCTAGTTACAACATTTGTGACTTCCCCCCAACCCCCGGCCCCCTGCCTTCTGCCCTGTTGGTAAGGATCAGGCCTAGAAGGTGTGCTAGGCAAAAACTCTTCCATTGAGCTAAATCCCAACAGTAAGCTGGAAGGGACTTTACTCTTCAGAGTTTTCTGATGCCCCTTGTTCCTGTATGCTTCAATGGTTACTACATTTCTAGTTGTTAGTCTGTAAAAGTTGTAAGCACAATTACATTTGTAACGTTTGTAGGTAAAAGATATGGTGATAGCAATCTAGTTGGCTGCAGAATAGTGATGTACAGGCCGACAGCAAGCAAACCTGGCCATTTTTGATGGTTTCTATTAACAGTCTTCCTTTTTGCTGTCTGTATTGCATTGTCACACTCAGTGTCCTACTGCTGTGAAGAGACACCATGACCACAGCAACTTATATAAAGGAAAACATTTAATTGGTGCTGGCTTACAGATCATAGGTTTAGTCTATTAGTTATGGCAGGGAACAAGCATGGCAGCACACAGGCAGACACAGTACTGGAAAGATTCTACATTGGGATCAGCAGGAAAAGAGAGAAATACCTAGCATTGGAAACCTCAAAGCCCACACCTCCTCACATTTCCTCCACATTTCCTCTAACAAGGCCACATATATTCCAATTAGGCCACACCTCATAATAGTGCCACTCTCTATGAGCCTATGGGAGCCATTTTCCCTCAAACCACCAAATTTCATTCCCTGGCCCCCATAGACTTGCAGCCATATCAGAATACAAAATGCATTTAATCCAACTTCAGAAGTCCCCATAGTCTTCACATAACATTCACAGTTCAAAGTCTCTCATAGTCATGGCAATCTCTTAATTATAACCCCCTGTAAAATCCGAATGAAAAGGTAGAACACATACTTCCAACATACCATGGCACAGAATATACACTACCATTTCAGAATAAAGGAAAGAGAGCATAAGGACAAAGACTGAAAATCAGATGGGCAAACTCCAAACTCTGCATCTCCATGTCTGATGTCAGAGCTCTTCAGATCTCCAACTCATTTCACCTTTTTTGTTTGTTTTTTATTATTAATGTATTTATTTACATCCCAAACACTTCCCCCTTCTCAGTGTTCCTTCACCCATCCCTCATCCCCTTCTCCACTGAGAGGGTACTTCCCCCAGATATTCTCCCACCCCGCATCAAGTCTCTACAGGATTGGGAGCATCATCTCCCACTGAGGACAGACGAGACAGACCTGTTAGGGAACAGATTCCACAGTCAGGCTACAGCTTTAGGGACAACCCCTGCTCCAGCTGTTAGGGGACCCACATGGGTTCCTATGCCTTTTAGGACCTTCAACCCTTCCCCCAACTCTTCCATAAGAGCCCCCAACTTCTGTCCAATGTTTGACTATGGGTCTCTACATTTATTTCATTCGGGTGCTGGGTAGAGCCTCTCAGACAACAGAAATAATTCTAGGCTCCTGTCTGCATAATAGTGTCGGATTGGTGCTTGCCCATGGGATGGGTCTCATGTTGGGCCAGTCATTGGTTGGCCATTCCTTCAGTCTCTGCTTCATCTTTGTCTCAGAATTTCTTTTAGACAGGACAAATTTTGGGTCAAATGTTTTGTGGATGGTTGGTGTCTCTATCACACCATTGGGGGGTCCTGCCTGGCTACAGGAAGTGGCCTCTTCAGGTACCATGACCTTACTGTTAGGCATCTTGGCTAAGGTCACCAGCATTGACTCCTGGGAGCCCCCCCAGGCCAGGTCTCTGGGACTTCCTAGAGATTCCCCTATCCTTTCATCTTTGTGACTGTAACACACTTCTTTCTCTTGGACTGGTTCCACTCCTTTTCCGAAGCTTTCCTCAGCAGCTATCTCAGAACTCTGATATCTCCAGCATCTTGGGGTCTCCGAGGCTCCAATGCTTCACCTTCACAGTTTCACACAGTGGCCTCTGTAGCTCTCTGCCACATGCCTGGTTGGCCTCGGTGGTTTTCCTTAGCCATAGAGGGAGATTCCATAATCCCTTTCTTATAACCTTGGTTCTAAAGCCAGAACCACTAAGCCAAATTCGCCAAGTTCTGCTGCTTGCTGAGCTAGAACATGGCCCTCTTGTTCAAAAACATTTTCACCAGCTTTCTGTTTTCCATGGTTTTCTTCTCTGCCTAAACTTTGGCTGTCCTGAATATGGATCTGTAAAACTGTCTGACCTCAAACTCAGAGATCAGCCTGTCTGCCTCCCAGGGCTGGATTTAAAGGCATGCAGCACCACATTTGGCCCTAAACTTTTCTCTCTTTTTTTTTTAAGGTTTATTTATTTATTATATATAACTACACCGGAAGTGGGCATCAGATCCCATTACAGATGGTTGTGAGCCACCATGTGGTTGCTGGGAATTGAACTCAGGACCTCTGGAAGAGTAGTCTGTGCTCTTAACCACTGAGCCATCTCTCTAGCCCGCCCTAAACTTTTCTTTACTTCCTTTCACAAGGTGAAAGTTTAGCTCTATGGGGTCTTGCCCTGAGGTCACCCACTCCCTTTATTTCATTTAGCATCAGGTTTTTCTTTTAATCACTTTAAGAACTGGACTTGACTCCATTAAAATTCCTGGTGCTCCTTTTATCTTCAAACTTTTGTATTTTTTCCTTGCTCAGCTTGTTCTTTTTCATTATAGATCTGCGTAAGTGTGGCTACTAATAACCAAGCCTCATAGTCAATATGAGGCTGTCTGGTGTTAATCTACATAACTCTTCAATTTAGCCTCAGGCGGATTTTTTTGGGGGAGTGTATGAGGGATGACAAGGGCAGAAGGCAGCCACAATTCTTCACCAAAATATCACAAGAATGGTCTTTATGTCACACATTCTTTTCCTAAACCTCTCTATCTGGAGCCCCACAGTTCAAATCACCCTTAGCACCATTGTCTTCCATGCTTCTACTAGTATGGCCCATTTAGCCCCGCTTAAAGCATTCAACTGCTTTCCTAATCCAAAGTCCCATAGTCCACATTCCTTCAAATAAAAGCACAGTCAGTCCTATCAAAGCAGTACCACAGTCTGTTACTAAGTATCTCTTCAAAGCAATAGGGCACTGACTAAGGCATATGTATATTTTTATTTGTTTTAGACTTTTTTTTGTAGAAACAATTTCACTAGCCAACCCACATAAATATGAAAAGGGGGGAAAGAAAAATTAATCCATAAGGAAAGTTTTTACTATGAGTTTCAAATGGAAGAGCTGACGCATCAACATTGAGGGTTATCTGGATGGTTTTGGCTTCACTTTCAGGGCACAGGCAATCACTCCTTAGGACATATAATCAGACTAGGGATAAAAAGTCACAGCTAGGAGTTTGACTATGAACTTATATTTCTTCTTTGGATGGGTTATGACCCAAATGACTATAATGATAGGAAACTGCTTCTGCTGTTGCAAATATTTGAATTCATTTTAGTATAAGTTGTAAGATAGAGTTGCTCAGCTATTTTAGCCCAGAAAAATAATTCTGAGAAATAATTTTGTTTTCTTTTTACAATTTCTTGAGTGGCATGTTTGAGAAAATAGGATTTATAATATTTTAAATACAAAGTATATTTATGAAATTATAATTATTTAACTTAGTAAGACCCACATTAGAATAGCCTAATGACCTTTTAAAATAATGTAATAACAGTACTTACCCAAATAAAGCTAAATTGGAATCTGAGTGATTCCAATCTGAGTGAAACCCAAGAATTTGTATTTTTGAAATGCTCCCAGGATTACTTGAACATCAGTCAGGAGTTCAAAACCACTAAGGTTTTTTTTTTTAACTCTATGCTAAGTTTTGCATCATGAAACCAGAGATTCAGTATGCAGCATTTATGACATCTGTTTTCTGAAGAGCGGATGATATTTGAGATGGACTTGACTCCTAAGAGTTGACTGTAAACTTGTAACCATGCAACTACTACACTTTGACCTTCCACTCATGAACTCCTTGGCTAGGCTGCTCTTGAAGGTGGAACAAGAGACTAAAATGAGTGATCCAAATCTACCTTAATGAGGGATGAAGTTTCCAAACTTCATGGGAGGCTATAAAGATTTAAGCTTCCTGTATCAACACTTTTGGAGGTACAGGAAAAACTAGAAGACAGTTTCTCTCTGTACTTTTAAAATACTTTATTGGCATATGCTAATTATATTTAGTAGTGATTTTCATTATGGCACTTCCATACAGTTACATAATATTTTCACTTTATTGAACTAAAATTAAAATGTACACAGAAGAAAAAATACAACTATTTTCACTTTTATGTAAACTTAATGAATTATTCTAAGTGACTGTATTAGCTACTTTTCTCATTGTTATGACAAATGCCTGACAAGAAGTAAATGAGTAAGGGTTTTTTGGCTTACAATTCAGTAATGGCAGGAGCAGGAAGCCAGCAACGTTCCATTCCCTAAAGGTTCACAACCTTCCCAGGTGGCAGCACCAGCTGAAGAACAAGTCCACACACCAGGAAATGGGATCCCACCCTGCCATCTCTCTCTGTCTCTTCTGCCTACAGTCACCAGCCAGCATCCTTAGGAATAGCCATTATCACCACTCATTGACCATGTTTTTTTAAAAAGGTTTTATTTAAAACATTTTTAAGAGTGTGTCCATGTGTATGTATATATGTGTGTGTGTATAAGTATGTATGTGTATGGATGCATGTGTTTGTATACCTTGTACAGGTTGTGTACATTTGCATGTACAAGTATGGTTTTGTGTGTGTGTGTGTGTGTGTGTGTGTGCGTGCGCGCGCGTGTGTAGTACCCTTTGATTTTGATTTGAGTATTAGGTTATATTTTTTTAGAAGACCTTATCTGTTTTTAGAATCAAAGCTAAATTTTATGTTAATTTGGAGAGGATGGAGAGATGGCTCAGCAGTTAAGAACACTTGTTGCTCTTTCAGAGGACCTGGGGTCAATTCTCAGTACCCATATCAGGAGGATCACAAACATGTGTGATCATGTAATTTCAGTTCAAAAGAAGCATAAAAATAAAGAACTCAGGCTCAAGATCCAGTTTGGATCTGTGTCTAAGCTTTACTACTTGCTGGCTGTGTGACTCCACATCCCCATCCATAAAATAAGGATAGATATCTGCCCCGTGGAATTGTTAAAAATAAGTGTAAAAAATAATCAAGCTAGCAAGATGGCTCACTATGTAAAAGTTCTTGCCACCAAGCCCAATGATGAGAATATAATACTTAGGACTCACATGGTGGAGGGAAAGAATGAACAACTTGTCCTCTGACTTCCATGTGTACTGAGGCATCTGTACATTGCCCACCCCACCACACACACACACACACACACACACACACACACACACACACACACACACCATACATGTGTGCACATGTAAAACGTAAATACAATGAAATTAAGGATGTAAAAAGTAGAAGGCTAGTCTATACTCTGAGCTGGGCGATCGAGCAAGAGCAGCAGTTACAGGGTCCTCTTGTATCACCAAATCTCCAACAGAACCAAAGCCAGTACAATCGAACGTGGCTACGATTCAGTTTAGACTTCTGTTCTGGAGGAAAAAAACCAGTAAACATCCTGGCTATTCCCCTTCTTCATCATCCATTATGGTGTCATATTAATATGGCAACTTCCAAACCATAGTCTTTAGATTTACAGAAAGTATCAAAACAAAACAAGGCCAGAAATTTTCTTATGGATCTTTTTATTCCCCATAGCTCATACAATGATTTTTCAAATTGAACATTGCTAATACCATATCTAGCAAAATCTAAAATCAATGGTCCAGGGACACCATGCTTTCCTGTGCTGGATTTGTATCCAGTCCCTCTTTTAAGACTGGAACCATCTTTTAAACATGTGACATGGAGAATGCAGGATATAACAGTAAAACAACTGTACATAAACCCCAGATATTTGACCTAATTTGCAGAATCAAGCAAGTAAAAGCTCCAATTGAGTTATCTTGAGCCTCCTTGTTCGTATATGCAAAAGCAGTGTGAACTCTTAATGGCTAAGCCATTTCTCTGACCCTCTGGATTGCATTTGCTTTTAATGGAATATAGTTATTCTGGTACTAGGAAGTCAGAGGCAAATGAAATAACAGTTCTTAGCTCTGGTTTTGCAAAAGAATAATCTGATTTTTTTTTCTTTTTCTTTCTTTTTTTTTTTTAAGTGCAGACACTTAAGTCTCACCTACTTAATTAAAAAAAAAAACTTAAGTAGGTCTTGGGTGGAACTTAGTAAAGATTTTTATGAAGTTTACAAGTGATGGTGCAGCCACAGTTGAGGATCATGATTCTCAAAAACTTCACTAGAAAGGGATTATAAAGTTGTAGATTTGGGAATCTCTGAAGGCTGAATTTGGAATATTGTAAAGACTGGTGGTGAAAGCATAGGAAATCGAGATAGCTTAATATTCAGTGTCATGTGTCCTGAGCCAAGGTGGGATATTTCACTGGTAATTAGATGATCACTGGGGTATTTATAGCCCGATTCTCTATTTATTCTATGAATTTCTCTAGTGTTGTCACCATGCACTCAAGTGCACTCTTTTTCTTGGGCATAGTGCTGCAGGTGGATTCCTAATGAAGTTGCAATTTCAGTCATTAGGCGGAAGCTGGAGAAAACAGTAGATGGCCCCGATTAAGCAAATGTCAAACCATTGGTAATTTTAGCAGATGCTGTCTTAGTCTTCTGAGTTACTCCAATGTCTTCTGTATATTTTTTTCACACATGCTTCTGCAATGGAGAAGCAGTAGACAGTCTTCATTTCAGTGACTAATTTGGAAAGCTGAGTTTTACAAGGCAGTAACTGAGGACTTTTTAACTTAAGTTTTTTAGAATTTATTCTTTTAATCATTCTATCTTTTTACATCTCAAATGATAATCCCACTTCCTGTTTACCCTGCCACAAGCTCCCATTCCACAACCTCCCTCTCCTCCCTCCCCTTTGCCTCTATGAGGGTGCTCCCACCCATCCACCCTCTCCCACCTCATCCCTCCAACATCCCCTATGCTGGGGCATCAAACCTTCCCAGGACCAAGGGCCTCCCCTCCCATTGATGTCAGACAAGGCCATCCTCTGCTACATATGTATCTGGAGCCATGGATCCCTCCCTGTACACACCTTAGTTGGTGGCCTAGTCCCTGGAAGAATTGGGTAGTCCAACCAGCTGATGTTGTTGTTCTTATGGGGTTGCAATCCCCCTCAGCTCGTCCATTCCTTCAGCTCCCCCACTAGGGTCTCTGAGTTCAGTCTGACAGTTGGCTCCAAGAATCCACATCTGCAATGGTCAGTTGCTGGCTGAACCTCCCAACGAACAGCCACACCAGGTTCTTGTCAGCAAATGCCTCTTGGCAATGGCAACAGTGTCAGGTTTGCAGACAGGATGGATCCCCAGGTGGGGGAGTCCCCAGATGGCCCTTCCTTCAGTCTCTGCTCCATTTTTTGTCCCTGTTTTTCCTTTGGACAGGAACATTTCTGGGTTCAAACTTTGAGATGGGTGTGTGGCCCCATCCCTCGACCAGGGGCCATGCCTTTCTACTGGATCAGATAAACCGTCTAAACAGCCCCATAACCCCTAAGGAAATGGAAGCAGTCATAAGAAGTCTTCCAACCAAAAAAAAAAACAAAAACAAAAAAAAACAAAAAAAGCCCAGGGCCAGATGGTTTTAGTGCAGAATTCTATTATTCTATTAGACCTTCAAAGAAGACCTAATACCAATATTTCTCAAACTATTCCACAAAATAGAAACAGAAGGAACACTACTCGATTCCTTCTATGAAGCCACAGTTACACTGATACCTAAACTACACAAAGACCCAACAAAGAAAGGGTACTTCATACCAGTTTCCCTTATGATTATCAATGTAAAAATACTCAGTAAAATTCTTGCAAACTGAATCTAAGAACACATCAAAACAATCATTCACTATGGTCAAGTAGGCTTCATCCTATGAATGCAGGAATGGTTCAGTATACAGAAATCCATCAGTGTAATCCACTATATAAACAAATTCAAAGAAAAAAACCACTTCATTATTTTATAAGTTGATGAGAAAGCCTTTGACAAAATAGAATTGTTTTTTATTGGTTATTTATTTACATTTCAAATGTTGTCCCCCTTCCCTTCCCACTTTCCCCTCTACATACCTTCCACCCCATTTCCCCCTCTCCTTTGCCTCTAAGAGGGTGCTCCTCCACCCGCCCACCCCCGCCTCAGGGCTCTAGCATCCCCCTTCCCTGGGGCATCAAGCCTCCACAGGATCAAGGTCCTCCCCTTCCATTGATGGCAGTTAAGGCAGTCCTTTGCTACTTATGTAGCTGGAGCCATGGACTCATCCATGTATACTCTTTGGTTGGTGGTTTAGTCCCAGAAAGTTAGAGGAAGGACTGAAGGTGCTGAGGACTGTTAAGAACTGAAGACTAACATTTGTGAATACTAACCATATGACTGATTCCATACTAGACTTTTTATATGTTACCTACCCTGCATTTTTACCAAGAGTCTTACTTATCTCTGTTTTTAAAATGACAAGGCTGAACTCATTAATTCTGCAATTATCAGTGCTTTTCTGTGGTGGGTACCATGCTAGGTAATGATCATCCAGTGACAACCAAAGCAATGCCTGTACTTATAGAATTTATCATCCATGGGGAAGATAGACAATAAAAGGCAAACAACTAGTTAAAAAAATATGATAATATTGTTAAAATGCAAATGGGGCAGCGTTATTAGAATAATAAGACATAATAGTCATTTAGATAAAGATTGTTGAAGAACGACCTCCCCAGCATGGTAGAATTTTAATTCAGAACAGCTGAGGGGTTGGTTTAGGGTCACATATCCTACTAAGCAGTGACTGCAAATCTGACCTTGAGGCTGTGCTCCCCATGCTATTCTGCTTGTCAGACATATGACTGTAATCCACTGCAAGCTGTGACTTTCCTCTGTGTCACATCAGGCTTCATACCATGACACTATACCAAAGTTTTAGAAGGGGCCTTATAAAATGTATTAACAACAATAAAGTAATTCTTTGAAAAGAGCTCAGTTTCCTAAGATGTTTCTTTAAAAAGAAAGCAGGAGAGGCTATAAATACTATATGCATTCAATAGACGATAGAAAGTGCCAAAGTAGTCCAGTTCTGCTGTGGCTGCACTAGGCACATTTGCATGAGGAAGTGCCCTGGCATGCACGAGCTGGGACTGGAAGTTCCACTTGGATCAGCATCTCATTTCCTGGCCTTACTTGAACTTTCCTCACAAGGCCTGACCCAGGAGCCAAACAGCATGCTGAGGGAAGAAGCCAACTGGGAGGTGTTGGGGTATGGCTAGAATCTCCAGATGTTAAGAAAGAGTGTGGAAAAAAAAGAAAAATCTGCCCTTGGGAAAAGAACATTGAAGTACACCCTGAGTTTAAATGCTATGCTCCTGATTCCAGTACAGTGCTTTTTCAGCTCACATTTAAAGAGTTTTTCACCAGAATATCTCCAGTTACCTTTTGCTCCAGAAGCATCTAAGTTTTTTCTTCCAAGAACATCATAGCAATTCTTAGACGTGTTGTCTGACTGCAGATTATGATACTATTTAGACATGAATAGTGCCTGGTGTAAATTCCTGTTCAGAAAGCAGTCACATAGCATATTCATATAAACATCTTACTCAGTGAATATACTGGTCAAGGTTTTAAATTGTTTGATCTTGGCAATATGACAGTTTAGACCCAGAAATCTAATTCTTAAAAAATTTTCTTCTAAATTATTTTAAAAGAAAGAAGCATATATATTATTAAAATAATGAATATTTTTCAGTAATGGAAGATTATGTGATGCTTTCGGTAATGGCCAAGTAAACTATGACATTATTAATATTCATTCATTGAAGGCATTAACATTAAAGAACTAAAACTATAAAAACTGTAAGAAATCTTGAATGAAAAGGTAAATAGGAAAAGTACACTTGTTTCTTTCTCACTGCTGTGAAAACAATGAGGTACAGGTAGGTCAGAATTCAACAACCACTTGTACCTCAGCTTCAGAGGTATCCAAAGGATGCGGGGGTGGAGAGAGGTGACTCAGCAGTAAACAGCACTGGCTGCTCTTCCAGAGGACACAGGTTCAATTCCCAGCACCCACATGGTGGCTAACAACCATCTGTAACTCAGTTCCATGGACTCTGACACCTGTTTCTGCCTTCTACAGGCATCAGATATGCATGTGGTATGCAAATACACACGAAGGCAAAACAGCCATGCACAAAATAAGGAAATGGAGCTGGATGTTACAGTTCACTCCTGAAATACCAGTCCTCAGGATGATGAGACAGACAGGAGAATCAACAGAGTTATGGTCATCCTGGGCTGTATATATAGCAAGTTCACATCCAGCCTGGGCTACTGGGCAAGATACTGTCATAGAATAGACACACACACACACACACACACACACACACACACACACACACACACACACACACACCCCGATGATGAAGATGCGAAGGGCTTTGGAGTATAAAGTCATCTTTATAGAATCAATTTTTAAAATTTACTTTTTTTGTTGTAAGAGTGTCTCATTATGTAGCTTAGGCTAGGCTGCAACTCTCGCTTTAGATTTCTAATAGTAAATCAATCTAGATTCAACATTGTGATAGCTCTATATTGGAATAACTTAGTAGTAGTCCTGAAGATGTAAGAAGAGGAAGGTCTGTGTTTTGTCTAAGTGAATACAGGAGAGAAGAAAACCCGTACTGCGCATGCTCCTCTACTGTTCCCTACCATTTGAGCCTAAATCTCTACAAGCTACTCTGAAGTCTTGGAACTGGTCGCCATATAGGTTATATCTGTAGAAGTGTTCAGTTTGCTTTACAAGAGACATCTTTGTAAACTTGGTATGTATAACTCCTTCCTTCTTAAGGAGGTTTTTGTGTGTGTGGGAGGGTGTTTTCAGTTTTGATACTAGCAGTGCCTTACCTGGTTTATTTTTAGGTAACTTAAGAACAAATTGCAGGTGGCTAAAGAGGTAGCTAAGAGTGCTTGCTGCCGACACAGCTTTAACTCCAACACTCAGGAAGCAGAAGCAGGTGGATCTCTGAGTTCAAGGCCAACCTGGTCTACAGAGTGAGTTTCAGGACAGTCAGAACTGCACAGAGAAACCCTGCCTTGACAAAAGAAGAAAAGAAAGGAAGGAAGGAAGAAAGAAAAGAAAAGAATGTTGCAGCTCTTGCAGAAAACCCAAATTCAGTTCTCAACACCTAAACTGGACAGCTCACAACTGCCTGTAAGTCCAGTGTCAGGTGATCCAACATCGCTTTCTGGCCTGCAAGGGGACCCACATACAAACACGCATTCATTTGCAGTGACGTGTATACATATATGTAAATAAAAATAAACCATTTTTTTAAAGAAAGAAATAAAATAAAAACCAGACTGCAGAGCAGCCACCTCTCCCTTGGCTTCCCTCAGCTCTGGGGTTGGACTCAGGGTTGGCACATGCTGGGTGGCCCTGCAACTGAACTGCATCCCAGCATCTCACCCCCTTTGCTAAGTTATATTTGAGACAGGGTCTTGCTAAGTTACCTAGATGGACTCAAATTTAGTATCCTCCTGCCTTAGTTTCCCAAGTAGCTAGGATTACAGGTATACATACACCACCATGCCTAACTTAGCCCAGACTATATTCAGCAATCCTGGCATTCAGAGAATGTATTGTTCTTCCTGTTGTGAATTTTATATAATAAGTAAATATCAATTAAAACTCACCAGAGCATTAATCAAATGCAATGTTGCCATGTAATATTAATTTAAATTCTACCATTCAAAGTGAATGTTGCCCAGGCCACCATCTCTCTTGAAGTCGTGCTTTTAGGCACCACTGCTTCATTTCCTTCCCCAGTCATGTTTTCCACTGGTCTTGTTCTACAGCTCTACCTTGAGCTAATTAAACTAGCTTAATCTGGAGCAGCTGCACCAGCACAATACCAGACACAGGCAAAGCTGGCCTGGGCACTTCCTTTACTGGCTATATTCACAGTTTCTTGCCTGGCCTCTGTGTCTTCAGGGCATGACCTGACCTTCCATTTCTTGCATATCCACCTACCTTTCACTCGATTGTCCTTTTAACAAATGTGTATAAAGTATCTGTGTGCCAGATACTGTGTGGGTTGCTAAGGATTATAGTATATTTGGCAAATACAGTGCTTCTCTTTGTAACTTAACTGCTGGAGAAAATATCATCAAAAAGACAAGTATGCAGAAAAAAGTTAAATTTCTTCAAAGTAGGAAGTATCTACCCTGTGGGAATACCTGTAGCATCTAACTTAGTTTGGAGCAGGATGATATATGAAAGTTACTAAAGAAGGAAAAGCTTCCATGGAGAACTGGTGCTTTAAGTTGCTAGTCCAAATCAACCAGGGGAAAGGTGGGTGGAAAGAATGGGTAAGGGGAAACTTAAAAGTCAGGAAACCAGCACACAAAGGAATAGAAAGAAGTCTAAGAAGGCTAGATCAAAGAAAGGGGAGGAAGATAATTCACAATGGCAAGGTGCAGTCAGCAAAGGCCAGATGGTGCAAAATCAAGTCCTTGGTGTTTTAGCTTTCTGACAAGAAGCCATTGAAGAGTTTCCAGACAAGGTCGGTATTTTTAAAAAACTCCCACCTAACTTTACTATGTAGAATAGGCGTATCTGTGTATTTATGCCAGAGACAGATGGGAGCTTCGTATTCCTGGGACTAGGTTTGGTTTGGTTAGGCTTACTCGTCAAGAGGTAGAGCTCTTAATGAAAGGGAAGGTGACATGTTGGAAGGCAACATGTGTGTGTTTACAGTATGTGACTCTGAATGATTGTTTTCTTTCTCTAAGTTTGCATTTGTTTATGCTAAGAAGAAAAATAAAAAACAACATACCTGCCTTGTGGAATTACTGTGAAATTTAAATAAGGCAGCAAACTAAGTCCTAGCAATGTGAGCCTTTAACAGAAGTTAGATACTACTATAATCTAACAATTTTCTGGGGGGATTTAGATAGTCCTGCTATAGAATAGTAGCTTCTGTGACAGTATCAATATTGGATCCATACCGGCCTCCTCCCGGTTGTCCTGTGTCATGGGGATCCTGCAGCTTTGTATCAGCAGAACTGGCCCTTTCACATGTCCCAACCATTTGAAGATGATAAAATTTTGGGGTGGGCCGGCTCAGCACCCTGGATCTGGGCCTGTCTGGCAGCTGAGCTGGTCAGTGTGCCCGTTCAACTTATCCACACCTCTAGGGCAGCTCTCCAGCTCTCACAACTCGGGGCTAGTTCACCTGTGCCCTCACCGTCAGGAACAGCCGCACGCCTGAGTGCTGCAGTCGGTGAAGGGCTCTCCTGCTCTCATGGCCTGTGAGCAGCTTTCCCAACCGTCTCAAATCTATATTCTTCCTTTTATACCTTTGTGTTAGTTTTGCCCAGTTTCAAAGGCTTTCGAGAGTCAACTCAGTGTGTATTACCAGTGACTTCTTAGAAATTGTTTTTTTCCTGTGGAAATTTGTTTATCTAGTTTTTGGGATAGTAACAATGGGAAATCCAAACTCTTTTGCTGTTGATTTATCGTATAATATGAAAAGAAACCTAATCCTTGGATTTCTTCAACAAGAACTGTTCTTGCTGCTTAAGATAGGAACAAAAGGAAAACCACTGCCCGGGTAAGCTAGTAACTGGATATCCGGTACCATTTTACTCTCTGCCTCTTGTCAGAAGCAGTCAGACCTATATTCAGATCATAGTCCTCCTACATGCTTCTCAGAAGTTACTGCTCTCTGTATTCATGTTATTCACATAGGGAGCTCAAAAGTCATCCATTGAATTTGCTATAAGAGAAAATTTCCTCAGAAGGTGCTTGGGTATGTAAAATAATTTAAGGAAATATTTTCTCAAGATTTACCCATTGGTATTCCCTAAGCATTTGTTTTTACAACTGATCTGATATAATGTCAGTTGCAATTTGTAGTATGAAAGCTAAGAGCATATTGTTCATTTTTATAAGGATTATATTACATTTGTAGTCAAAAGGGGAAGGGAATGATTATTGAAAAAAATTTAAAACTAGTGTTTGGGAAAATAGTTGCTAATTTTTGGTATCTTCTATAACTTTTCCCTTGGAAAGTTGTATTCACCTTACTCTGTAGGGTTTTGATAGTGCTGAATATTGCTTGACTTTTTTGGTTTTTTGTTTTGTTTTTGTTTTTTTACCACCTAATAGTCATTATTACCATAGGCTCATGTCAAGCTGGTCTGTCGTTCTCTCTGGATACTCTGAAAGAGAGGATCTCAGCTGAAGAATTGTTCCTCTAAGACTGGACTATGAGAATGTCTTGTGGGATCACTTTCTTAATTGCTAATTGATGGAGAGTGGCCCAGTTCCCTGTGGGCAGTGCCATCCCTGAACAGGTGGGCCTGGGCTGTGTAGGGAAGGTGGCTGAGACCGATGGAGCCAGTAAGCCATGTTGCTCCATTGTTTCTGTTTTGTGTTCCTGCCTTGACTCCTAGCTTTGGTTTTCCTCGACAATGGACTGTAACCTATAAGATGAAATAATCTTTTTCTTCCTCAGCTTGCTTTTGTCATGTTTATCACAGCCACAGAAAGCAAAGTAAAACAAATACTTTGGTAGCAACGTTAGCAACGTGACTTAAGCAGGCCCAAACAATATCATTATGAGAAGTTTATACAGATCTTTGGAGTGAAGAAATTATTTTTTCTGGACTCTTTAAGATGATAATAGATATTTGACATAGTTTGCATTGATAGTCTAGATATAAAAATAAGACCAAATGAAAGTAGAAAACAGAAATTTGAAAACCTTATTGCATTTCTCTTTTTCTGTTTGTTTTGTTTTGTTGGAACAGGGTCTCATACTGTAGTCTAGGCTGTCATGGAACACCCTATGTAGACCAGACAAGCGCTGAACTCATAATTTACCTACCTTAGCCCTTTAAGTGCTGGGAGGTGTGAGTCACCCTATATGTGACAACATTTTCAAAAACTTTTAATTGATTCTTTAAGAATGTCACATTGGGCTGGAAAGATGGCTCAGCTGTTAGGAGCATTGACTGCTCTTCCAGAGGTCCTGAGTTCAGTTCCCAGCAACCACATGGTGGCTCACAACCATCTGTAGTGAGATCTGATGCCTTCTTCTGGTGTGTCTGAAGAGAGCAAAAGTATACTCACGTATATAAAATAAATAAATCTTTAAAAAAAAAAAAAAAGAATTTCACACCATGTACCCCGATCCCATTCATCTCTCCATTCCTCCAAATCTGCCATTGCAGCCTTCCCTGATTCTCTGTCTCCCAAATACAACCTGCTCTTGTCTAGCAGTGCTCTTGTCTATGCTTATTCCAGTCACCCCTCTGTATTTGCTAGATTCTGGTTCTCCTAACATACACTTCCTTGAGAACTGGGACATTCATATATCACTTTTGTTTTTTCCCCCCCTCAGTACTGGGAATTGAACCTACGGACTCACACATGTTTGGCAGGGAATCTACCACTGAACTATATCCCTAAACCATTTTTTAAAATTTGTCTTTGTTGTTCTGTTTTTGTTTTGGTATTTGAGAGGTTGTTTGTTTTTGTATGTTTGAAACAATGTCTCATTCATAATGTAGCTATGTAGACCAGGCTGGCCTCAAACTCTTAGACCACCCTTCTTCTGCCTCTGCCTCCCTAGTGCTGGCATTTACTATGTGTGTGCCACCACAGCCAAGGAAAGTATCTGTTTAATTTTGATACTCACTAAACTGTTCATGCTGGCTTTGAAGTTGTTCTGCATGTAGCCTGTGCAGGCCTTGAATTTGAGATCTTCTTGCCTCACCCTTCAAAGTAGCTGGGATTACAGGTCTTTGCCACAAGGCCTGGTAGTTTTTGTCAGCTCTGTTGATGCAGGACTGACTAGATTCTATTCTTCCTGCTATATGACCAACTGGAGAAGGGAGGACAACATGGAGCTAATTGTGTATCAACCGTGGATGAAGAGGTGCGGTGTTTGAATCTAAAGTGTCCCTCAGGGACTCATGCTCTCACATCCATGGCCTGAGCTCTTCTGCCTGCCCTGCTATGCTGGAATGAAATCTTCTAGAACCATGAACCGAATGAACTTTTCTTATCCTAAGTTGTCGCTGTCATCTGTTTTGTCACAAACAATGAAAAGAGCAGCTAGTAAACATGTAGCATAAATAAGAAAATATTACTTCAAGCCAATGATTTTTCAAAGGAATATGTTAGAGCCGATCTTTGACACATGTATATATGTTTCAGTTAAAGTTTTCTGAATATTTTGGGTGAAAATATTTTATGGCATCTAAAAACACTACTGTCTATAGAATGAATGAGATTATAAAATATTTAGTTTATGTTGTTCTGATATAGTCATAAGTTATAGACTAGAGGTAAATAGTAGCCTTTCCTGGTTTACCATACAGGTACTGACCCGCTTGGGACTATGACCTCTGATCAAAGTCTAGTTTCTTTGTTTTATATCATGTGGCAGGACAAAGTCTATAATGACAAGTTCTTAAAATTCAGTCAGTATGTCACCACTCCAACCTTGACCATGACAATTTCTTTTACACGAGCAAGGCAATGATGATGTCTCTTTACGTAGGTGTACCTATCTGAAAATACCAACACTATACACACAGGAGGAAGTAGTCCAAGGACAGGTTGAACAAAAGCTTGATTTTCAGTCTTATAGTATCCCGGTAGAATCCTGAAAATTAACAAGGCCTTTGGTGGATCACTACCAAGGAACATGCATGGAGCCTGCAAACTTTGTGTGTGGTACAGGCAGTCTTAACTGTGTGGGCATCAGAGACATTATCTTGGTCTTGGGATATGATTCAGGACAACAGTGCTTCTCCAGCATGTACAAGCCCCCAGGTTCAGTCCCTAGTACCACACAAAGTTCCCCCATCTTCATCTCTGTTCTATCCTTGTTGCAAAATTAGTGCATAATACTTTTCACTGGAATTTAGAGAACATTTTAAAAATATATGTAGGGCTGAAGAGATAGCTCAGTGATTAAAGTTCTAGCCTCTCTTGCAGAGGACCTTGGTTCATATCTCAGTACGCACATGGTGGCTTATAGCATCCTGTAACTAGGGGATCCAACTGCTCTGCCTTGACAAGCACTGACCAACAGATGGTGCACAGACATACACGCTAGCAAACACCTGTACATATACAATTAAAATAAATCTTTAATAAATCTTTAAAAATAGCTAAAATCATGCATTAAGCTTATGATGATCTTTATCTCTGTTGGCTTCTCCCAGTTTAGTTGATACTCTTACAGGTAGTACACCAGTAATCTGTCATTTAACCTTTTTTATACATATAAAATGAAAAGAAGCATTTTTCTTTATCTCATACCTCTCCTTGATTGTTTGTGTACATGAAAAAGTGTGATGAGAACCTTGGTTGAGAATAGGAAAATAATGAATTTAAGGCGTAATTGGATTCAAAGTCTCAGCATTTCTCATCAAGATATCTCCTCCCTTCACTGCTCACCTCTACTTTTTTCTTTCTATGTTGGCTTTCTTCTTGTAGATGCTCTAACTATGAAGCAAGGAAAATAGCCATTAACAATGACAACTATGTTCTTTTGAGAAAAATCAGTTTGGCCACCCAAATGAAAATATACCCTTTCTTCAGTAGTTCTTGCAAGAGACCAGAAAAGACTCCCTGCAAGAAATTGAGGGTATCAGAAATGAAAAGGTCATTAATAGGACAGGTAAAAATAATAAATATCTATTGCATATAGTTTATCTGTGGCTATATTAGGCATGGCTTTCATCCTTAGCAGCAGTGGTATATATTTCTAGATATAGAATGTTTTGTTAAATAATATCAAATTATTGGAGAAAAAACTTGATATGAGGCAAGCACTGTTTTATTTTCCTTTCTTCTGGACCTAGTTTTCTGTGGTCCTCATTTGTACAAAATCACATTATTGAACAATATATAGCTCTTGGCATTATTTGTAGATCAGACACGCGTTTTTATATTTAGTTATTCTTTTGTTCCTTAAGAAAGGAATGCTTATGTTCAGTTGAAGACAGAGAGTTTATTTGTGCAAAATTTTTCTTACTGACAAATGGGCAATGCCTTGATGAACGGGACAATCAAAATGTTTTTCACTGAGGTGTTTCCTTAGGATGCAAGACTAAGAACAACTTGAAATGGTTTGGAATTCTGAATGGGCTCTTTTAAATATGTGTAGACAGTATATAGGAACACAAAATAGGTATTGGAGGAACTCTTGTTTGACAGTTCTGCATAGCAAAGGTAGAAACTGCTGTACAGACCAAGGATCCTTTTGAAGAAAAGCAGAAAAGAGCTAAAAATCAAACTGATCTGTGCTTTTTTCATTTTTCCTAACTAGCTTTTCAATACACTTCTTTGTAATTTAAAACCCAGGATCTAGAGAAAGGCTTAGCAGTCAAGAATGTGTACTGTTCTCCTAGAAAACCTGAGTTCAATTCCTAGCATCTACACTGGGTGACTAACAACCATTTGTGTGTGTGTGTGTGTGTGTGTGTGTGTCTGTCTGTCTGTCTGTCTGTCTTTCTGTCTGTATGTATGTGTCTGTGTCTTTGTGTGTCTGTGTCTGTGTGTCTGTGTCTGTGTGTATGTCTGTGTGTTTGTGTGTCTGTGTGTGTGTCTATGTGTCTGTCTGTCTGTCTCCGTGTGTGTGTGTGTGTGTGTGTGTGTGTGTGTGTCTAGTTGGCCTTGTTTGTTTTTCAGTGAGACATATTTGCTAGTTAGTCTTGTGGAGCAGACTTTTTCCATTGTCTCTGGTATCACTTAATGTCTTATCTCAACAATACTCAGTAAGCTTGGTTATTCTTCTCGTAAGTTGTTGAGGTGGTGTTGGGGAAGTTGGGGTCTTCTGGAAAGTAAGTATTAAGTATTTCCTTATTGCTTATTACTCCAAGTGGTTGCTTGGAGAGGGTTTTACTAACCAGGATATAATCTGGGGAATCCTTTTTCACATTTTCCTGTTTCCACAAAGCACAGTTTTATGGAGTTGCTGGTTCTTTGAATTTATGCTTATAATTGGAGCATATATTGGAGCTATGAGTGCCTTCATGATGAGGACTGGCAGATGGATTTTTTTTAAGATGATTCTCATCTGCATGAGAGGCTGTGAAGGGGAGGAAACATCCCATCAAGTGTGCCATGTTCCGGCTTTGTTTGTCTCCCTTTTTCCTTAAGTTCTGTTCAGTTTGGCAGGGCACTCTAGATTAAAGAATATCTTGCAAAGAAAAACGTAATTAGAATAATCTGATTATGTCATTGTAGACTTCCTATGTTTATTTCATTTATCTGAATTCTGATTACCTTATGAAGACAGCAAAAAAGGGATTATATGAAAAAGAGAACACTTCTCAATTTTAAAAAGCTTTTACTTGATATGTAGGGGTGGGAGGGAGTCATTAATGTTTTAAAGGCAAGAAAGAGGTGCATTTGAAGCCTGCACAACATAGCAGGCTTTTTTTTTTTTTTTTTCTTTTTCTTTTTTTTTTTTTTTTTTTTTTTTTTTTTTTTTTTTTTTTTTTTTTTTTTTGTCTCTAAAAGAAAAAGGAAAGAAAAACAGAAGAAAAAGAAAACCACAAAAGCATAAAGGAAAAATTTCAGCAAATGACAGAAAGTCAATCTACTAAATGTTATTGCTCTTATATCTTTAAAGACTCATTTAAAAACCAAAGAAAATGAGTTCTTGATTGCAAACTCTATAGTGTTAGCCTTTAAAGGATCTGTTGAAATTCCCAATCATTTTATGTAGGTCTTAAATATTCCTGGGTGAATATTAAGTTAGTGAGACTTAACACTCCCTACCTATCTTTCTGTATGAAAGCTCTTCCGCCTGCTAAGGCAATGCATACATCAGAATTTCTCTATGGTGACCTGACCTCACCTTTGACTTTAAAGACCTTAGGAACAAGCACTTCCCTAGTTGACCAGAAAGAAATGGAGAACAAAGGTTGGAATTCTGGCCCAGATATAAATGTAGTTAGGCATTTATTTGGGTGGCATCCGGCATTAAGACATGCCTGAGGTGGGTAGGGAAGACAGAGGTAAGAGAACCAGTAATGAGTGTTGCTAGCATCCTTGGTATGCCTTCCCTGTGTGTGCATATTCGTTTTGCACATTCGTCGAGAAGCATTTTATACTCCAGATTTCTGTGATCTGCTAATGCTTGTCCTAAAATTCAAGGCACTGATAATGGCCTTTAAGACAGTGTATTATGTTCTCTTAGCATTTTCTGATAACACAGCAGTGTATGCTTTGACTTGTCTGCCCTCTACTGGAGATCTGTGTCCTCTGGCTTTAGGGAAAAAATGTTTTCCTTTAAAGACTCATTCCTACTGAGTTGATATATTTATAAATTTACCCAGGTTTTCAAATTGATGATAAATAACTGCCTAGAATCCCCACGTTTAGAGTCCAGGTCTCTGCAATTTATCATTTGGAGCCTACCTCAAAGCAAGCTCTGGCTCCAGTTCACTAATTCGCTCATAGTTCACTAATAGTCCCTAAGGCTATTTCTGCTATACTTCCTTTTTCTTGTGTCTTAAATACCAATGTCTCTTCAAGATCTTAACAACTGGGCTCAAAGGCTACTTGTCTTGTGAACAGCATTCCCACGGCGATGGCTCTTGTCCTTTTTTTGCCACACATTTACACTGTGTGGGAAGTTAGGATCGGCCTGGTGTGGTGATGCACACCGTGAGTCCCAGCAGTCAAGAAGAAGTAGGTGTATAGATAAGAGTTCAAGGCTAGTCTGGTCTACATAGAGTTTTCCAGGTCAAACAAGGACACATAATGACATCTTGCCTCAAAATAAAAAACATTTTTGGATTAGAGCTTGTGAGATGGCTCAGCAGATGGTTGTCACATCAATGTAATAACATGAGTTTGAATCCCCCAGAATCCAGGGAAAGGTGGATGGAGATAACCAACTCTATAAAATTGTTTTCTGACTTTCATACACATGCCATAGCATAGGCATACACAAGTGCGCGGGTACACACACACACACACACACACACACACACACACACACACACACACACTAATTAATAATAATGATATCATAGTAGTAACAATTTTTAATATTTGGTTTGGTAGTGATGGTGCATGCCTTTAATCTCAGCACTTGGGAGGCAGAGGCAAGTGATTCTCTGTGAGTTCGAAATTAGCCTGGTCTACAGAGAGAGTTCCTGGACAGCCAAGGCTACACAAAGAAACCATCTCTCAGAAGAAAGAAAGAAAGGAAGAAAGAAAGAAAGAAAGAAAGAAAGAAAGAAATTTTAACTTTTAAATTTTATTTTTATTTTATAGGCACTGGTGTTTTGTCTGCATGTATGTCTGGAGGGTGTTGTTCTTGGAATTACAGACAGTTATTAGCTGCCATGTGGGTGCTGGGAATTGAACCCATGTCCTCTGGAAGAGCAGCCAGTGCTCTTAACTGCTGAGCATATCACCCGCCCCAAGAAAAAAAGTTTATTAAAATATTTAATTAAAATTTTGAATTCCCTCACTGGCTGCAGCATTTGGGAGAGCGAGCCCACACTTGCCCAGGAAGCACAGTAGACCTGGCCCTTGTGGCATGAGTATGGGAGAGATGGCCTGGTTCCTAGCCATCTTTGGCAGGTGAGAGAGTTGGCCGTCCCCAAGCCTGGGCAGCATGGTAGAGCTGAGCCTGATACCATGGTCATGGGAGAGCCGACCTGCTCCTTACCAGGGCAGTGCTGGAGAGCTGACAGTGGTGGTGGATGGGTGTGGGAGAGCTAGCAAGGTGATCAACTCAGCTACCGTCCAACTTTGAGTTGGTCCACCCCAACATCTACCCCATCTGCTGGAGCGTGTGAAGGGGCTGGTCCTACAGAACCAAAGCTACAGGATCTCCATGACACAGGGCAACAACAGGATATCCTATGGAAGTCCTGTGAGGATCCAGTATTGATAGTGAGCAGAAGCCAGAGGCCTCAAACCAGACCAGTGTGACTCATTGTGATGAACATTTGCAAGTAAAGCCGTTTGGGAAAAAAGGTATACTGTGTAACACATTGTGACACACTGGCACACCTCAGTCTCCATGGCAAGATGCTTTTTTCTTATTCTTTCTATCTATCTATCTATCTATCTATCTAT
Organism: Rattus rattus; assembly: GCF_011064425.1. NCBI lineage: Eukaryota > Metazoa > Chordata > Mammalia > Rodentia > Muridae > Rattus > Rattus rattus. Next base: position 95,988,095 of record NC_046162.1, read on the forward strand.
CTATCTATCTATCTATCTATCCTTTTTTAATCAGTCTAGGTGTGACCTCATTCACAATGTACTTGGTCCTCCCACATCAATCACTAATTGAGAAAATGCCCTACAGTATTACCAACAGCCATATTTTTTCATTTTTTATTAAATAATTTACATCCTTATTAAAGCTCCAATCTCTCCCAGTTCCCCCCTCTTATCTATCCTCCCCTCCATCCTCCAGTCTTACCTTTCTCCTCAGAAGAGGGGAGGCCTTCCATGGATATCAACCACCTTGGCATATCAAGTTACAGCAGGACTAGGCCTAGATTTGCCTATTATGACTAGACAGGGGGGCCCAGTTATGGGAAAGGAGTCCAAAGGCAAACAACAGAGTCATGAGACAGGCCCTGCTCCCACTCTTAGGAGTCCCACATGAAGACCAGCCTGCCCAACTGTTGCATATGTGCAGAGGGCCTAGGTCCATTCCATGCCTGAGCTCTGTTTGGTTAAGTCTCTGTGGGCCCCTGTGGGCTCAGGTTAGTTGATTCTGTAGGTTTTCTTGTGGTATCCTTGACCCCTCTGGATCCTTCGATCCTTCCTCCCCGTCTTCGGTAGGATTCCCCGAGCTCCATGTAATGTTTGGCTGTAGCTATGGGTCTCTTAATTTGTTTCCAACAGTTGCTAGGTGAAGCCTCTCAGATGAGTTGTGCTAGCCTTCTGTCTGCACATACAGCAGAATATCATTAATATTGTCAGAGATGGGCTCTCTCATGGGATGAGGCCTAAGCTGGACCCATCACTGGTTGATGATTCCCTCAGTCTCTGCCCCATCTTTATCCCTGCCATCTTGTAGGCAGGACTTATTTTTATTTTTTTGGCGCTTTTGTGGAGCGGTGTTGAAAGGTCAGGAGGTGGGTATGGAAAGGCAGGGAGATGAATGGGATAAAATTCATGAAGAATTAATAAAATGTTAAAATTGTATCAACTTTCCAAATACAACAACCTTACCTATGCAGGCAGATGAGCTTTGTGAATATGATATTGCCTCGCCTTCTCCCTTGTCTTCTATAGACTCCAGCATTTCTCAATAAATATATTATTTCCTATCTAAAGATCTAGAAGTGGGCCAAGGGTATAGCCTGGTTGGTAGTGAGTGTGTAGCATGCGCTAAGTCAAGGGTTCAAGCCCTAGCACCTCTTAAAATCAGGCATGGTAGCTCACACCTGTAACCTTAACGCTCTGGAGGTAGAGACAGAGGGTCAAAAGTTAAGTCATTCATCTTCTGCTATGTAGTGAATTTGAGAACAGTTTAAGTGTGAATATTGTGGTAGCAATTCATTTCAGACTAGTAAAAACTATCATAGCTAAATGCCTACATCTTAAATATTTTAATCTCTTTCTGACCAGAGCCATTAACTGCATTTGTTTACTCCCTAATTTAAAAACAACTTTAGAAAGTTTTAAAAAGTCATGTTAATTTAGAGATAATTGGTTTAAAATTTTTTCCTTTGCAGGTGTTCCTATTCTTTTTTAAGTGATGTTTCAATTTATAATCCCATTTAATCCTAATCTAATTCTTCAGATCCATAAATATTAGCGTACTTAATATTAAAAGAAAGGTTTGTTTTCAGTTCCTTTTATAATTTAAAGCCTTAGAAGCATGGTATATTGTGTAGCAAAGAACTAGCAGCACTCAAACCAGACTCAAAGTCAGCAAGTGGGGTTGGGGATTTAGCTCAGGGGTAGGGCGCTTGCCTAGGAAGCGCAAGGCCCTGGGTTCGGTCCCCAGCTCCGAAAAAAATAACCAAAAAAAAAAAAAAAAGTCAGCAAGTGGACTGTGGACATGCAAGGCACTAACTACAGGTAAGAGACATAGAGACAGCAGGAACACATAGGCACTGTGCAGGGGTGAATGTAAGGTCAGAGTTAAGTTTTAGATCAAAGTTTAGAGAACAGATGGGGATTTGGCTCAATGATAGAGCATGTGCTTAGCATGTGCGAGGCTCTGGGCTAAATCTCCCACATCAAAAACAATAAACACGATTTAGAGAGTAGGAAAAAATGTGGCTATTGGTACAGAAAAAGATAACTTATATGGCACAGTCAACCATTTTGACTAGGCTAGGACGGGATTTGGACGTTCCCTGCTGTGCCAGACATTAGCCTGCATGCTGGATTTTGAACTTTCAGGAGGACTGTAACAAGCTGCTGTTCACCACACAGACATTCTGAGCATTTAACAATTGGGTCATCTGTACCAGTGTGTCCTGGCTGGAAACAAATGGGCAGACCATATTGAGAGCTTGAGCTGCAAGTGTGGGGTGTCCAGGGAATGGGATCTAGCATTTCACCTAAGGCAAAGGAGGCAGAATCTGGACAATCTGAGGATCATCCCTAGCAACATACCTGGAACATACTTTTAATGCAAAAGGAACTGCTTGTTCTGGCAAAATGGCTTTCCAGACCGAAAACTCTGCTGATTACTCCTCAGTTATGTTGAACAAAGTATATCACTTCCATGAGGCAGTTTCAGCAATGAAAAATGAGGTTCCAATCAAACCCACAAAGCACTCATCCCAGGATCTGATAAGAGTCATAAAAGGACTGAGAACCAGATAGTGGCAGAAAAGCAGGGTTCTCTCATAAACCGGCTGCTTGCTCTCCACCCCTCATTTAAACACTCCTCATATGTTAAGAAGCCAAGCATCTGACTAATAACTTAATAGGAATAAAGTATTCTTCATTTTACCATTTCCTGGTTATAATGCTCTGGACTGTATTTACTTCCTCTAGTATTATCTGAACAATCTTATATAAACTAGGCACTTTGCTGACATATTCCTGCCCTGCCAGGGCCTACAGTCTGCAAAGGGAAATAATCTATCTTTAGAAGGCTGAGTTTGGGGTTGGGATTTAGCTCAGTGGTAGAGCGCTTGCCTAGGAAGCGCAAGGCCCTGGGTTCAGTCCCCAGCTCAAAAAAAAAAGAACAAAAAAAAAAAAAAAAAAAGGCTGAGTTTCCATGAACACACTGACCCCCCATACCTAGCACCATTACCTTGATGGAGTAGATTGTGTATACCTTTTTTTTTTTTAATAGTCTTTTCAGGCCTTTAAGATGAAGTCTTCCAAACTTACTGTTTCTCAGTATTTTTAGACAGTCTTCTCTTTATTGAACTCATTATCCTCCTGCCTTAACCTCCTGAGCACTGGGATTACAGCCATGTACTACTATGCCTAGCTTCATAGAGTTTTAAAACACTCCCTGGCCCCATACTTTGCAAGATGCTGGTCAATTTTTTCAAAATTCAAAATTCCAGTGTTCAAATCTGTAGGTAGGAGGTATGGAGACTGTGTTGTTGCTAATGTTGGTCTAAAAGGGATCCAGCAGGAAAAACTAGTGACAGTTTCTCTGTGTAGCCCTGGCATTCCTGGAACTCCCTCTGTAGACCAGGCTGGCCTTGAACTCAGAGACCTACCTGCCTCTGCACCCAAGCCCCACATCCCCACCGAGTGCTTGGATTTAAGTCGTACGCCACCACAAGGCTCACTTTTGCATCTTAAAGCCAAGGAACTCAGCTGTGAAATGGTTAAAGCATGTGCTAGGCAAGCCGGACGATCTGGTTAGACCTGTGGACGCCACGATGTTACACAGCACTGTCTGAGCCACACATTCGCTGCCATCTTCAGTTCTGTTGGACTGGCTGCAAAGATCACAGCTATGTTTGTTGACTGCTAGGACATTCCCTCATAGGAGGAACATGGAGGGTCATGGGATCCTCACCTGACTATTTAGAACCCTTCCGAACCATTTGTATCCAATTCTGGCCTAAATAGTCTCAAGGTCTCAGGGACTGGCATGTGAAGAGGACCAGGGGTTCCTTTCAACACAGCTGTGAGAGTCATCATCCATGCTGGATGCAGACCTTCCAGTGTGGCAGCCCCTCATCCATTGCTGTGAGCAAGCTTAATAAACCATTGGTTCCCCACTTGAACTTTGGTAGAGCTATGCCTCAAGCTGGGATTGTAGGAAGACGGGGTAGACTTTTTTATATGTATTTTATGTTGTCTTTATTTGTATAGACATGATATTTTATGTTGTCTATATTTATATAGATGTAAACAGTCTCTCCAATGAAGGAATTTTAGCAATACTCATAATGGTGGAAGGAAATAACTGACTTCACAAAGTTGTCCTCTGACCCCCATACCCACACTCAAGCTGTGATACACATGCTCCCCCCATAAAAATACATTTTTAATTAAAAAAATCCAAGAAACTGAATAGTAGAAAAGTCAGTGTTACAAGTGCACAGTAAGTACCATAAATGGATGTGGTATATATTGTATATATTAAGCAATCTTTAAGCAGAATAAGGATTATAGAGAGAAGACACCCAGTGAAAGCTCCCCACAGCAACTCAGGATTTTCTCTGAGCACTGACTGGACTATGCCTCTTCAAAAGCCATTTATTGAGGACATTTTATTTTTCAGAATTGCAGTTGTTTTAATGACATTTGAATCAAGCTTTTTTTGTCTCTGAGGAAACAGCTGACTTAGTTGTTTTGGATTTGCAGTTCCAGCGTTGGGCCTATTAGACAAGGATTCTATTACTGGTATATCTCCAGCCTCCCTCCACTTACCCACTTTCAGACAGGTTCTCTCTAGGTAGCTTGGGCTGAGCTGGAACTCTATTGTAGCACAGGCTAGCCTACAAATTAGTATCCTCTTGTCTCTCCTCCCAGGATTATAGGCATGCATCAGTGTACCAGTTTGTATTTCGTAGTAGTTTAAGGAAAATACTTAGGCTGGGTACTGCTTTTACAGAAGACCTGAGTTTGGTTCTCAACTCCCACATCTGGCAGCTCTGATTTGTTCACACCAGGTATTAACACGTTCGTCTAGCCTCCCATCTCACACATAATCTAAAAAAACCAAAATGCTTGAGAAATAGTGGGTATCATAGAAATTTCCTGTTGCTTCAAGTAATAGCAAGAAAGCTTTTTTGGGTTTCCTTTTAACCCTGTCATAATAGGAGCAAGGCATGACTGACTTCCTTTGCAATTGCTGCAGACTTTATCTGACTTAGTTCAACTTTACTATGGTATATCTTTATAAAGTATGATTAGGTTCCATTTCTGGCTTGGCTCCTGATGCCAGCCAGCATCATACATTCTTTCTTGGTGTTCTGTCCTGTTCCTTTTGCCCATGTGTTCAGCTATCACCAGAATTGGAAGAGGTGCTTAAAGATGACTGCAGATTCTTTGCCGCTGCTTCCCCAGAAAAGGAATCCAGTTCCTCTCCTGGAATCTGGGTTGTCCTTTACTGCATCAAGAAAGTGTAACATGGTGTCATTACACTATTGCCAGCTCCAAGCCTAGCATCCTTCTAGAGCCCTGGGCTGCTGTGCTAGAAGCCAACCCTAAAACTACTCTCCTTTGAGGGAGCCTAAGCCATATGAGAGCTCACATTAGATACGCCAATTCAGTTTACACAGGTTAAAGCAACAGTGGTGAGAGTGAAGCTGCTTAGATCTTCATTTGTAGCACTGAGTGAACAGTACTGAGCGAACACCCAGCTAAGTACTCCTAGAATTCATTTGTTACAAACCAATTAACCTATACAACTGGCTTCATCCCCATTTTCTTTGCTCCTAGGAAATAGGCTAAGCTTTCTCTTAACAAGTAAGCTAAATACTAGGAATAGTACCTGTATTAAGCAGTTTCCTAGAGATACAGAGCCAACAATTCACACACACACACACACACACACACACACACACACACACGCATGTTCACAGACACATATTCTCAGGAGCAACACAGGACCAAGTTCTCAAAACAGTAAAACAGTAAATGGGACATGTTAGCAGTTCCAATGCAATGCAGAAAGCCCGAAAGCTCCCTGGTCTATAAGGAATGACTGAAGGCGATGGAGTTTGTTCTCAGTAGATGGCAGCAAATATAGACGCAGCACTCAAATAGAAATGAGCTTGCTGGAAAGCATTTGCTGCTTTCCCCTGGTTTCTTCTTATTCAACTGGGATGCCATTTGGGAGGTATTGTCCACACTCAGAGTGGATCTCCCCACTTCCCACTTGCTTCCACATGTTAGTCCTCCCAGAAAACATCTCCACATACACATAGATGCCGTTCACCAGTTCTAGAAACCTTTAAATCCAGCCATGGTGACAACCAGCACAGCTGTCAGAGTGCCTTTACATCTTCCTTTCACAGACCAGAAGCACAACACTATCATTAGTTCCAAAGTGCACACTTCCTCTTAAAAGGCTACTCTTGTTTATTTCCTGACACCCCTAACCCTCCCCAACAGTATTAATTTATTGCCAAGGGCAGAGACAACTGATAAATAATACTATCATATCTAGCTAATGGATAATCCACTTTCTCGGCTATAGAGCTGTCATGTTAGGATACCTAGCATTATAGAACCGTGACAGCAAGACCACTTGATAGCTTTGTCCCAGCAGTCCACAGCTACTCAGTGCTGTTCAAATGTACTAATTGTTTTCAGTTTTTCTTGTAAACGAAACTTTCATTCTCCTGTAGTAATTGCCATCTCTGATTTTTACTGCCTGTCTGCTAACTTAGACGTAGTCCTGAAAGCTTCCAGCCTCTATACAATGTTATTCTAGGCCTAGAATTGTCAGCCTCTGAGACTTACTGCTAAACAAGCTCACCCTTTCTAGGTCTTTCTGAACGCTGGCTGGCTATCAACTCAGCTGTTCCTGGCTCAAAACTCCACTTCACACTAACTGATTCCAATCTGGCTTCTCTCAGCTTCTTCTGAATTGCTTTGTTTTGTGACATACAAACTTTGGCAATATATTCTAATCTTTGGTTCCTCCTTATTCTCTGGTTTGTTCTGTCTTCACTTGTGTCTAGTGTGTCCCCTTTCTGCAACCTGTCTTTATAATTGTCCTGGTAAAACTGCCTCCTTTCTCCTTCCTCTCTCTCTGCACTGCTCTCTTTTTTTTTTTTTTTTTCCGGAGCTGGGGACCGAACCCAGGGCCTTGCGCTTGCTAGGCAAATGCTCTACCACTGAGCTAAATCCCCAACCCTCTGCACTGCTCTCTTAAATGGCTTCTTTTTCCTCTCACCTCTTTCTCTGAGTCATCACTTTCTTTGCCACTCAACTAGTATCACTTTCAAAGGTATGTGCCAAGGCTAAGCTATACTACAACTAGAATTTTTTTTTTCAGTAAATAACAGAGTCTTGAGGTTCACATTTTCTGTTCTTTGTGCCTCTGCCTGAAATAAGTCTGCTTTTACCACTTGACAAAAACCCACTAGTTCAAGTCCAACTAAAAAGTTAACTTAGGTAAAGCATTTCCCAATCTTACAGTTATTTCTTCCTCTCATGCCTCTATGCGATACTGTATATAACTTTGCTTTGGTCCAAGTGAGGCAATTTACATTTTTAATGGAACTTTCTTCCTGAGTTACAATGTGAAATATCCAAGGATAAGGACCAATTTTGTTTACTAGCGAGAACACAGGACGTTAGTGAGTTGATATTAAATGTATGCATATAGAAATAAGGACAAGTAAAGTGTTTGCTTAATTAAAAGGAAACCTTTAGGACTCAGGTCACCTCCTGAAAAAACAAGCAACACAATGAAATTCTTTGAACTTGTTAAAGCTAAAATGTGACTAACACATAGTCCTCACTTGCTGGAAATGCATAAACAGTTGGTTTCAAGTGTCCATCTATAACAAATCTAACCTAGTTAATCACTCCAGCCACTGGATTTTGCCCCTTACTCTAGTACCATCTTGTACCTAGGGCACTGTGCTAAACAGGTGTGATTAGGCATGGTTCGTGACCTTAAAAAATAAGCCTTACAGTTTAATGGTGAGAACCCAGCTATAACCCAGTTAAATGAAGAACCCACTCATAATCTAGAAACAGAACTGGGTGGTACCACAATAAAAATATACAATTAATTGATAGAATTGGAAGGAAATAGATATTGCCGGGTAACAGAAGAAATAGCATTCATGTCTGACATTTGAAATCAGCTTTGAAGACTGGTGTGTAAATTAAACGATTATTATGTTCTGTATATATTGATTAATGCTGGAAATTAATACAGTGGCAATTTTTTTCTTAACCAGCTTTTTCCCAAATAACCACACAGAGACTTTCTAATATTTCAAAGCCTTAGGCCTTAGCTGGGCACACTCTTAACAAGCACATCTAAGTTAAACTGACCACCTAACTCCATCCAGCCACATGACAGGCTATACTTCCTAGGCCTGTGACCATGTCCATCTCCTCCCATGTCCCAGTGTAAAGGCTTTCCTCCTCCTTCTCCCAGAGCTCCTTTCTCCCTCCCAGGAAGTCCCACCTTCCACTTCCTACCCAGCTAGTTGACCATTAGATTTTTATTAAAGCCAATCAGAGAATACCTTAGGTAGGTGAAGGACAGAGACAATACGAATACCACAACACTGGTGAAGAGTCTACAACAGGGGGGGACCATCCATGGTGATATAAGAGCAGGAACAAGTCAGGAGAATGATAAATGAATACACAATATTAGAGCATATACATTTTTAATGTAGAAGGAACTGGGGGAAACTATTGCTTACACTCTGAACCACCCATTGTTTTTCACAGCCTTCATCTCTGCAAATGAGGCTTGGGTGCTTACACTTTTTCCAGACTGTATTAGCTACCTTTTTCATTGATGTGAATCAAATACGTGACAGAGAGCAGCTCACATTTTTAAAGGGGATACTGTCCATCATGGTGGGGAGGGTGTAGTGGCTCTTCAGTACCAGGAGCTTACAACGGCTGCTCATGTTATCTGTAGTCAGGATGTAAAGAGGGGCAAATGCTCATGCTTAGCAGGGTTTCTCCTCTTTCCTCTTCCTCAGCCTTAGATCCCACCCCGTGGGCAAGTGCTATCCCATTTAGGTTGAGCCCTGCCTCATTAATTATAAATGCTGTCACCTGGATTATTCTAAATCCAGTCAAGTAAACAATGGAAATTAGTCATTACAATGACCTATTTTTATGTGCAAGTATTAGACAGGTTGGTAAGAATACATCAGTCCTTCAATCAACAATTAATGGTTCCTGAATATCTTAAAGTTAAATGCACATCTAGGATCGCCTAGCATATTGTTTCCTGATACACTCTTTTCTATCAAGAAATAATCACACATTTTAAATAAAATCTGTTTAACAATAGGGATCTGAAAATAAGATGTCATGAGTAAGAGTGTGTGTGTGTGTGTGTGTGTGTGTGTGTGTGTAAAGTGATCATTTAATTAATTACCTCTCTTCTGTAACAAATTATTTTGCCCACTACAAAACTAAGAGTTACCCTACATTTTCTCCTGTTATTTAAAAAAATTAAATTTATTTACTTCTTATTTTATGTATATGAGTGCTTTGACTGCACATATGTATATATGTACAACCCATGTGTGCTTAATGCCTTTAGAGGTCAGAAGAAGGTGCCAAGTCCTCTGGAGCTGAAGTTTACTAATGGTTGTGAGCCATCATGTGGTTGCTGGGAACCAAACCTTAGTCCTATGCCTGGTCTTAACTATTTATCCATACCTCTAGCCTCTGGTAATTTTTAATGTTCAGAACAAATAGGGTATTTGTCGCTTTTTTTTCAGTAACAAGTTGTAATGTTATGTGGCAGAGTAGGTGGTTAAATCTGCTGCTTAGGCTTGCCAGGGTAGAATGGTATCAGCTACTATTAGAAGCTGCACTACTGATGGTGATCTTATTGAATAAGCATTGTTGTGTCTTTGCATTTCAGGCAATGAATTTTGTAGAAATAAATGTAATTGCATACTTTCTCCTATTTCTTTTAAATCTACTTTACCCTAAGACCTTCAATGTCTTCATATACAGAGTTGTTTTATGATGGCTTTATATTTTTTTCCACGTACACTGAAGGGGAAGCAAATGATTTACTTGTCTAGTTTCTGAAACATTAAGGGGGGAAGTCACTGTGCTTGCAGAACCCACATTTGGAATACTTCTTTGTCCTGCTCTTTGTAGGCCAGAAGTATTTTCCACTTTTTCACTGCTACCTTAAAATGTAGAAGTCGTAAAGTAAAAATGAAAAGGGTATTATTAGTATTGTAAACATGGAAAAGTATAACTTTTCCAGCACTTCCCCACCCATCTTGGGATATAAAGTCAGATTCTTAGATTAAAGACAGCTAGCGATAGTGGAAAGATAAAACTGAATTCACATGCTGACTTTACTGCTGATTAACCCTGTACAAGTCTTGTAAGGTTGCAGTGTATAGTAAATGAAACGACATAAAATACCTGTCCATACCAGTGCCCAACAAGTGGTAGTTAGCCTCTGTAGACAGATGATTTGAGCTATTTGTGTTTTGTAAGGAAGCATCAAGGATATTTTTCTTGGCATATTTTTTACATGTTCTTATTGCAATTCTAATGAATAGAAAACTCCTCCAAAGAGATAAAAATAATTTGAGTTATTTCTCTTTGAGGGTATTCATTTTAGATGAGGGCAAACATAAGGGAACAGTAATAGCTCATAAACACACATAAAAGTGTAACCTTTTAATTAAAAGCAAAGTAAAGCAAATTGAGGCCAGAATAAGACCTAATAGGCTGGCAAAATTTGAAAATCAGCAAACAATGATGATTCTACTGTTACCTTGGACTTGGTGCAACTCATTGAAATCCTACTCCTTCCTGGTAGGAATATAAGTCAGCATGACCACTTTGAAAAAATAACATGATGCTCTTTTATAAAGTTGAATTCTTTTTTTCTTTTTTAAGATTTATTTATATGAGTACACTGTAGCTGTCTTCAGACACACCAGAAGAGGGCATCAGATTCCATTACAGATGGTTGTGAGCCACCATGTGGTTGCTGGGAATTGAACTCAGGACCTCTAGAAGAACAGTCAGTGCTCTTAACCACCGAGCCATCTCTCCAGCCCCATAAAGTTGAATTCTTATAACCATATAGCTTCACTTGTTGGCATATATACTGCTGATTCTTCTGCATGTAGACTAGACAAGGGTGGAAGTGTGAATAGCAATGCTATGTTGTCAAAAAGCTGTAAACAATCTAATCTAAAAAGAATAAACTTTGAATGATTACATAAGTGAAATCTATGAATTCCTCAGTAAAAAATACATGAGATGAACCTATATGTAATGAGTAATTTGTGAAAATTATGTTTTTAAAGAGCAGATGCCCAGCATGTACAAGACCCTAAGTCTGAACCCCACATTCTTAAAAAGCAAACAAATACATATTGGGAAAAATATATACATCGTAATACAATTTGATGCCATTAAATGGTCAACATAAGGATACATTAAGAATATAAGGACAGGAGGTAGTGGTGCATACCTTTATTTAACCCCAACACGGGAGGCAGAGGCAAGCATATCTCTGCAAGTTCGAGGACAGCCTCTGTGACTTCAAGGCCAGCAGGACTATAGAAAGACTGAATCTCAATAAAAGTGAAAAGAAAAAGAATGGGTTGATGGATGGGCAGAATGAATAAATAATGAACAACTGAGAAAAATGTTTATGGTAAAATCTAAAGAGTGAATATACAGATTTACTTTAAGGCATATCAACTTTTCTATGTATTTGAGGTATTCTTACAATACAATTGAGTAGAAAATAAGAAAATGATAAGCTTCACGTTGTAGTTATGACGTGAAGTAAGGCAGAAATGGGAAATAAGTAAGAATACAAGGTATTGATTACTATTCTAGCTCTTAAGTGGAAATGTTCCCTTTACAACTTTTCCTCATTACTTAAATATGTTACTATATCCCTCATTATATACTATTTCATAGGATAAAAGTGTGAGAGGAATACATCAGAATTTGGGAGATATTTATCAGTAATAATAATGAACTTAAATTATATCCCAAGAAATCATTTCTATTTATTAAACTCTTTGGGCATAGTTCGTTCTTTCTCTCTCTCTCTCTCTCTCTCTCTCTCTCTCTCTCTCTCTCTCTCTTTCTCTTTCTGTGTGTGTATGTGTATAAATTTTTGTATTTGTGCATGCACATGTGTGTGGTGGCTAGACTTGACCTAGGAATTCTCAACTGTCATTTCTCCACCTACTTTTGAGACTGGGTCCCCTCACTGAACCTGGAGCTTACTGGTTTTTTTTTTTTCTTTTTTTCTTTTTTTTCTTCCTCCTCCTCCTCCTCCTCCTCCTCCTCCTCCTCCTCCTCCTCCTCCTCCTCCTCCTCCTCCTCCTCCTCCTCCTCCTTCTTCTTCTTTTAATGAGTACACTTAGCTGTCAGACACAACAGAAGAGGACATCAGATCCCAGATGGTTGTGAGCCACCATGTGGTTGCTGGGAATTGAACTCAGGACCTCTGGAAGATCAGTCAGTGCTCTTAACTGCTGAGCCATCTCTCCAGCCCACTTACTGGTTTTCTAGACTGGCTAGGGAGGTCTAAAGATCCACCTACCTCTACCTCCTGAATGCTGGGATAAAGGGAGTGGGCCACCACAGGACCCTTCCTTTACACTTTTGTAAGCTTTCCAGCTTCTGTGTATTAATTCAAAAGATAGTTTGTTCTTATTTTAAGACCTTTCTGTCTTAGTTAGGGTTTCCATTGCTGTGAAGAGACACCATGACCAAGGCAACTCTTAGAAAAGCAAACAATTAATTGGAGCTGGCTAATAGTTTCAGAGGTTCAGTCCATTATCATAACAGGAAGCATGGCATCTTCAGAGAAACATGGTAGTGAAGAAGAAGCTCCAAGTTCTACATCTTGATCTGAAGACAACCAGGAAGACTGTATCCCAGGCAGCTGGAAGTTGTGTTTGAAAGCCCACCCACCACAGTGACACACTTCCTCCAACAAGGCCACACCTACTCTAACAAGGCCACACCTCCTCAGTGTCACATCCCATGGGCTAAGCATATTCAAACCACTGCATTTTGTTTATAAATTTTTAAATATCTTCTGACCCTAAAACCTATTTTACAGCCAAGGTTGCCATGCACTAAGACACCCTATACGCTCCTTCTAGGAGCAGAATCTCTGCAGTGTTCTTTTTTATCAGAAATAATAGCAATGATTAAATTAGGTCAGTATTAAAAATAGCATAGGAATAAAAGGTAAGAGTTGACCATAGATGCCCAGGAATGGCAGTGGATGATGAAGAGGTGAATAAGATGGATGGCGGCATAAACGACAAAATGTAGGTGGCTCACTGGCAAACAGTACACACATTATTTAAGATTATTTTTCTCTTACTGCTTCTGTGTTTTCCAAATTGAGGAAAAGTGAAAACAGAATGGTTTCCCCTCCCTATTTCTCCCAGTTTTTCCCCACTTCCCTTCCAATTTGTATCCACACCCTTTCTGTCTCTTGTTAGAAAATAAGCAGGCATCTAATAAATAATAACAAAATAAAATAGATCAAAACAAACAAATTGGGACATGACAAAACAACCAAACAGGAAAAAGAACCAAAGAAAAAACATAAGAAACACATATAGATGCAGAGATAGACACACAGGAATCCCATACGGACCCAAAACAAGAAGCCATAATATATATGCAGAGGACATGCAAAAAAATCCCTGACTTAATATCATAAGCCATAGATCCTCCAAAGATGTGGTTGAGTTTGTTTTTGTGTTGGCCATCTACTGCTAAACTAAGGCGTAAAAGTGAGAGTAATTGGTTTCTCAGTAAGACTCCCTTGGAGAAGATTAATTTTTATTTCCAAGTAGCTATCAATTGGAGATAGTTTCTGTGTTAGGGATGTGTCCGAATCTCCTTTCAGCTCTAGGACCTCATCTGGTGCAGACCCTAGCAGGCCCTATGCAAGATACCTCACTCTCTCTGATTTCACCAGCCTTGGACTTAAAAGGACTTGGTTCTTTGGTCTTCTCCATCCCCTTTAAGAATTAGTAAGGCCAGGCACGGAGGAGTACACCTCTAATCCCAGCACTTGGGTTGCAGAGGCAGGCAGATTTCTGTGAGTTGGAGGCCAGCCTGGTCTACAGAGCAAGTTCCAGGACAGCAGGGCTACATAGAGAAACCATGTCTCAAGAAAACAAAACAAAGCAAAACAACAACAAAAAGGAAATGTGCTTAATGCATCATACATAGTGCCTGGCACACTCTACGTGCTCAGGACGTGGGTAGCCATTATAGTGATGGCACTGGTGATTCCCATGAGCACTTGGAAGGGCTGTTATTTACTTAGGTTGTTCTTTGTGGATCAGAATCATAGGTCACTGTGGTGGTGTTTGTTGGTGGTAATGAGAACTCATTTTAAAGTAACATAACAATACAGAACATATTTGGTTGGTTTTCAGAGGTAATTGTTTTAATGAATAGCACTTTGTTTTCAGTGAAATTTGTTTGTAAACTATTGCAGATCTTTCTTCCAGAAATAAATTTTAGTTTAGTTATCAGCCTCATTTAGTACAAATAATCTTTTATGAAGAAAATTTAGTTTAAACACAAATCAATATGGATGACCTATCTCTGACTAAAAGACTTATTAGTAAAATCCCACTGGTTAGGAGACCATTTAATTTTTTTCAATTTCTGTTTATACAGGAGGCTGACAGTGGGGAGGAGGAATGCCGGTCACAGCCCAGAAGGTATGTTCGTTCATTTTGTCTTATGGCATCTATGTAGCTATGTTTTTTCTAAATGTGTTTTAGTCTTGCGGGATTAGTTTGTTTCTGTTTTACAAGATGCTCCATTGATACTAAGAAAAGGAACAGCTGCCTGGTGCAGCATCCCCCACCTGTAAATCTCTGCACTTGGGAGGCTGAAACAGGCCCCTTCTCAAAGCAAGCAGGGATGGAGAGCCAGCTCAGCAGGAAGGAGTGCTTGTTGCTCTTCCAGAGGACCCAAGTTCAGCTTCTAGCACCTACATGGGGCAGTTCACAACCATCCCTAAGAGTGAGGCAGGGAACAAATAGAAGAGGAGGGTGGAACAGGGACTAGAGGAAGGAATATGATCAAGGAATGTTATTTACATGTATGAGCTATAAAAATGAAACCAATTGTCTTGTACAATTAGTGTATGCTAAAACAAAGAAAAGGAAAGAAAAGTTAATAGGTATTCATTACTGCTTACACACTGTAACTTAAAATGTTTTCTTTAGTAACTGAGGTTATTAGCAATTTTTTCTTGTTGTAATTATCATATGCATTTTGGCTTAAAGCTTAATTTCTCACTTTCTTAGAGAAGATCTGGCAGTAAAATCTTATTTTACATAAGGCTAAGAGATAGAAATTCAATAGACATTTTACTAGAAGCATTATAAACATTACTATCACTAGAATTTAAAAAAAAGAGTCCAAAGTATCCTTACATTTCCTTATAGATTCAATCTGAGTATCTCTGAGTTAATCTCAAGTTTTACATATTGTCTTGGTATTTGCTGGTATACATTTTCTTCCAAAAGAATTACATAATCATGAGGCAGTAAAACTTTCACATTTTATTTACATCACTGAAGTGTCAAAACCACAAATAACTGCCTTAAAATTACTAGAAATAATTCATTAATATGATTACAAACTTCGGTTTACACGAAAAAGATCACTTGCACAAATAGGAAATTAAAGGAAAACCTAGTAGTCCTCACTTAAAATTACCATAATTTACATCTTATTTCTTATCTGCAGTCCTTGCCAGGCTTCATCTGACTCAAAACAAAGAAACAAAGAGACTTTCTTCCTTACAATTAATTATGCTTTGTAAAGGTTACGCCGTGTGTCTTTAGTACTGAGGATGATTCTGGCATTCACCATCAATTGCCATAAAATAAACCAGCATGAAGGTTTTCACCTGACGTGCTCAGTTCATCAGTCCATGGGCTCAAACGTGGCAAGGAGAAGAAAACTAGGCAGTGAATATCCTAGCTAGGCAGTCCCAAACTATTTGTTTTATTTTTAATTTTTCGAGATTTATTAGGCCAGGTGGTGGGGCACACTCCTTTAATCCCAGCACTTGGGAGGGAGAGGCAGGTGTAGCTCTAGTTTAGGACAGCTTGGTCTACAGAGTGAGTTCCAAGACAGCCAAGGCTACACAGAGAAGCCCTGTCTCAAAAATAACAACAAAAAAAGATTTATTTTATGTGTTTAATGTTTTTCCTGCATGCGTGTAGGTGTACCAAGTGTGTGGTTGGTATCCCATGGAGCCGGATGAGGGCATTGGATCAATTGAAACTAGAATTACATATGGTTATAAACCACCAGGTGGGTGCTGGGAGCTGAACCCTGGTCCTTGCAAGAAAAAGTGCTCTTAACCACTGCTTCACCTCTCCAACCCCAAATTATTTTTGATGCATTAATAATTTATTTCAACCAAATGCATGTGTTAACAAAGGCATGAGTAGGGGTTGGGGATTTAGCTCAGTGGTAGAGCGCTTGCCTAGCAAGGGCAAGGCCCTGGGTTCGGTCCCCAGCTCCGAAAAAAAGAAAAAAGAAAAAGAAAAAGAAAAAAAAAAAACAAAACAAAAAAACAAAGGCATGAGTTAAATGTAATCTCCATGTGATTATACAAAGCTAGTTGTCTGTAAAACATTGTGGTCAGGCAGGAACCAAGCTCAGTTGGTACTCAGTTGGTACTCACAGTGCTTGTCTTGAATACACAAAGCTTTGAATTTGATCACGTCCCATAAACTGAGCATGGTGGCACATACCTGTGTTCCCAGCATGGGAACTCACTCTTTTATTTTTAATGAGGTCTTCTATGTATCCCTGATTGTTCTGGAACTTACATAGATTCATCTCTGCCTCCCAGATGCTAGGATTAAAAGAATGCATTGCCACATCTGAATAGATTTTTTTTTATTCTTTTCTTTTCTTTTTCTTTTTTTGTGAGACAAGGTCTCAGTATATAGACCTGAAACTCAATCTGTATAGTCTTAAACTCACAGAGGTCTGCCTGCCTCTACCTACAAGAGTGCTGTAAATTTAGTTTGTAGATATAAAAGAACATCTAAGTAGCATCAAAATTAGATGTGAGAAAAAGTATGATTCATTTTTCCAAATCAATCTCCATCAGTGACTGTCTCAACCAAGATAACCTATAGAGTTGGAAAATACAGTGGCAGCAGGCAGACTCTATAGGCAGATACATTTCTAAAGGACAACCAGGAGACTTAGGAGTGATAAGGCCCAGAAGTAGCCACGACAGCAAGAAAAATTCCATTAAATCTATTTTGTTTTGGGATTTTTTTTAATTGTTGTTCTTTTTCCTACACAAGTCTTAGCCTGACTGCCCTAGGCTCCCAGCTTCTTGGGTTCTGGGACTACAGGTGTGCACCACCAGGCCTGGCTAGATCCTTCTTTTCTTTTTTTGTTTTGTTTTTTGTTTTTGTTGTTCTCGTTGTTTTTGACACAAGGGCTTACTGTATAGCCCTGGCTAACCTAAAACTCCCTTGGTAGACCAAGCTGGCCTTGAACTCACAAAGATCTGCTTACATCTGCCTTCCACAGTACTTTAAATTTATTTTTAATTTCATATATGTGTAATGCATTTACATCATTCCCACCTCTGTATTCCTCTTCCCCTTTCTCCCTCCCTCCCCTTCCTGCCTCTCAAATTCATGACCTCTTTTTCTTTATTATTCTTACATTTTTATATACATAAATACAACCTGCTGTAGTCATGTAGTATTGCTTATATGTATATATTTTGGGGCTTACCACTTAGTATTGAATAGCCAGTTGGTCCCAGATGTAAGTATTTCTGCTTACAAATAAATCTCTTCTCTATCTTGGCTTCTGTTAAGTCCACAAACATTAACCTTCAAATTAGTGTGACTGCCACACCCCTGGTAGTGTCTTCTAAGCATGTTTATTTATTTTATATATGTATATGTGTGTATGTATATATGTATGTATGTATGTATGTATACATATGCACGCGCGCACACACAAACACACACACACACACACACACACACACACACACAGGATAAGAACTTATCTTTAATGGCTAGAAATAATGGGATGGCTCGGTGGTTAAGAGTTTATTCTGCTCTTCCAGAGCATCCAAGTTAGATTCCAGCACCTATATAAGGCAGCACACACCCACCCCCAACTCCAGATCCAGTCCAGTGCCCTCCTGGACCAGGAGCACCTACACACTTCACACACCAGCATATTGATATACACATACACACATAATTTCTTCAAAGGAGTTAATCTTTAAGTTATATTTCTCTTTTGCATTTTACTATAATCACTCAAGAGGACCCAAACTACATCTTCAATATTTTACTTAGAAATCGGCTACACTCTTCACAGCTTCAGGGATTGGCCTAACTGGGGTGATGAAGGAATAAAGAAAGGACAGATACACACAGAGAAAAACTAGGGGGGATCAAGTGGTCTCTTCTCTCTCTGATGGATGGTGGCAACTGCAGCAGCCATCTGGAAGCTCAGAGTGTTTATTTCATGTATCTGAATCGAGGAGCAGGTTTATTGTAAACAGCTGAACAAGTAGGCAGGTTTAACTAATGTCAGTGGAAGGTCTCTGTAGAGTCGCAGCTCATGATGCAGTCATCCTCGAGGAGCACACTGCTGTTGACAGACTGCATGCGCTGTCACCAGAGGAGGCCCTTGCCATCCTTTGTCTTGGTTGTAGTCGCTGAGACCCTTGACATGGCTGTGCGCATGTCAACAACACTCATTAACTCAGACTTCATCTTCTCCTTATACAGTCACTCGGGGCGTCCTCCACTCCTCAGAGAAATTAGCTAAATATCCAGTTTCATCACTGACCAGTTCTACCTTCCATAAGCCACTAGAACATAGTTCTATACCATAATTCTCTGAGCACTTAATAATAAGTATAATTTTTTCTTTATTGTTACTAATGGTCCTTGCCGGAGTTTTTGATTTTAGCCATTCTGACTGGTGTGAGATAGAATCTCAGGGTTGTTTTGATTTGCATTTCCCTGATGACTAAGGATGTTGAGCATTTCTTTAGGTGCTTCTCAGCCATTTGATATTCCTCAGCTGGGAATTTTTTGCTTAGCTCTATACCCCATTTTTAATAGGGTTATTTAATTCTCTGGAGTCTTCTTGAGTTCTTTGTATATATTGCATATCAGTCCTCTATTGGATGTAGGATTGGTAAAGATCTTTACCCAATCAGTTGGTTGCCATTTTGTCCTATTGACAGTATCCTTTGCCTTACAGAAGCTTTGCAATTTTATGAGGGCCCATTTGCTCCCAGAAGTCCAGGTTAATTGACCCAGTTGGTTTTCCTGTGGGGTTGCCATCTCCTTGAGGCTCTTCAATCCTTTCCATAACTCTTCCATAGGGGTTCCTGACCGCTTTCCAATGTTTGTTTGTGGTATCTGCATCTGTCTCAGTTATTAATGATGCTATGTTGTGCTTGCAGTCAGGAACCTAGCATAGCAGCCCTCTGAGAGGCTCTATCCTGCAGCCAAGTGTACATTTTTAAAGGCGTTTTCCTTAGCTACTTAGCAGTAGGAATTTTCAATGAAGAACTTTTGTTTCAGAAGGTATTCACTACTCTTTTTTTTTTTAATATTTTATTTATTTATTAACTATGAGTACACTGTTGCTGTCTTCAGATACACCAGAAGAGGGCATCAGATATCATTACAGATGGTTGTGAGCCACCATGTGGTTGCTGGGATTTGAACTCAGGACCTCGGGAAGAGCAGTTGGTGCTCTTAACCACTGAGCCATCTCTCCAGCCCCTTCACTACTCTTTATCATCTGGCATTTTCTACATGGAATGAAGGGCCATTGTTTATAGGAATCATATACAACAAAGTAAAAAGATCTGAAGTAGAATTCCCCTTTTGATAGAAGGCAGAAGTAGAATTGGCCTTAACCCTTTTTCACAATGCAAAACATTTGTATAGCCCGTAATTCAGCTCTCAATGAAATATAGAAGGGCGTTAGAACAAATGATCTTAAATTTAATGCTAGTTTTTTTTTTTTTCTTTTCTAGTGGAGGCAGGGACAGTGGAGAATGGCATAACGATAGAGGAAGAGCTGTTTTCAGGGTGAGGGGAAACAGCTGACAGTCACGGTTTCTATATGCAGTGGTGCATGCCCATAGTCCAACTACTTGGCTAAAGCAGGAGGATGTGAGCCTCGAAGTTGAAGGCCAGCCTGAGTAGCATAGTGAGGCCGAGAGATCCTATCTGCTTAAAGGGGTAAAACAAAATTCTCACAAAATTAGAGTGATGTGCTTACTACCTACTGTCCCCTCACTCCTTGCAAAAGTGATAAACTTCAGGGAAGGGACTGGAACACCCTCCAGGTCAAGCAGTAAAATCAGCCAGTAGTTGGCTGTGGACAAAACCACTTATAATGAAATTGAAATTTTCTACAAAATTCAAATTTTCTATGGATAAAAGTTAACAACTGTATGATTCTCTTTCTAGCCTTACTCTATGTAGAATGTTCTAGGAAGCATTTCATTATTTTTGACCCACTACACATTAAGTTATTAAGTTTCCAACTGTTTGCTTCTAAATTTCCTTACTTATCTGGGGGAAGGGAATGTGCACTGTGCATGTAGAGGTCAGAGACAACCGTTGAGAATTGGTTCTCTCCTTCCATTATGGGGTCTCCCAGGGGTTGAACTGAGGTTGTGAAGCTTGGTAGCATGTGCCTTCACTTGCTGAGCCGTTTCACTGGTCCTTCTTAAGATTTCTTTGAGTAATACTTTATAGGTAAAGTATGATTCTCTCCCCCCCCCTTTTGTTTTTGAAACAAGGTGTCTCTACTAAGCCCTGGCTGTCCTGGATCTAGAATGTTTTCTGCTTGTTTATGTATCTGGGTGTTTGTTTTCTGATAGTAGGTATTAAATCCAGGGCCTTGTGCATAATAAATAAATATTCTGTCATTGAGCTATATGATCAGCATTAATCTTCTTAAAAAGACTGGGTATAGAAGAGGTAAGTCATGTCATGCCTGCCGGCATCCTACTCAGTACTCTGCTGATCACCTACACATTTCTCTGAGACATCCAGGTAGTAATCCAGATGTAATTTCTCAACTCTACAGGCTACTGCTTTTTACTTTAGTGTCTACCCACCCTATCCAGACTACAATCTGAGACTTGAAGTTTTTGAAACAAACCAAATGAAAGCAAAAGTATCAGTAGCCAAGCTTTTCCTGGGGTCTGTACAACACAGCTGTAGTGTTAGCCAGCAGTGGGATCGGAAGACTGTTTGGTTGACTGTTTATGGCCATGGACTTTATTGAACCATTTGGGATTCATGATGAATCTTGTGAGATAAATACTATATAGTGGAGTAGGCCTCATAGAAGTGGTGAAAATACTTTAATTGGGGCCAATGAGATGACTCGATAAGGAAAAGTACTATTGCCATGCGTCACAACCCAGGTTCAATCCCTGGGACCCACATGATGGAAAAGGAAACCGACTCCCACATTGTTCTCTGACTTCCACCTGGGTACCATGTCTTCTCCCCACCCCCAACCATATTGCACAAAACAAAAATGTAATTTAAAAAAATTAAGTCTTCTTTTCCATCTTTTTTGGGAGATTTTGTTGTTGTTGTTGTTTGTTTGTTTGTTTGTAGAGTTGTAGGCTGGGTCTCACTGTGTAGCCCTGGCTTTCCTGGAACTCACTATATAGACTGGGATGTCCTCAAACTCAGAAATTCTCTGCCTCTATCTCCCCAGTGCTGGATGAAAGGCTATCATATCCTGTTTATAAAAGGATCTTAAAATCCAGTCAGCTCTCCAGGGAAAGCATATTCAGGGATGTTTTGCTTTGGATGGATAACCAAATTATGGCACACTCAAGGAGAATCCTCAACAACTTCCTCACTTACAGCCTACCTGAAAGGAGCTAATAATTCCTGGAAGTCCCTGAGCTTTGTGCTACAGGTTTTTGCTAAGTCCAATAGTACCTTCCTCAGCGCTGAACCTGCCTTCAAACCTCAGGGACAGGGAGCTGTGGACCTTGAGAAAACCCTGACAGGAACTCTGTCATGCTAAGCTGAACCTGCCTTCAAACCTCAGGGACAGGGAGCTGTGGACCTTGAGAAAACCCTGACAGGAACTCTGTCATGCTAAGCCTGAAGGCATCCAGGCAGTGAGTGAGTTCTGGAAACTGCTTGTGATACGAAGTTCTACCAGGCCCTCCGTCTGTCTTGCCCTTTACAGAGTTTCTGAAGTATTTTAAAGCTTTTAATAGTGCCATGACTTTACCAAATTAGCATATTATCTTAAATAAGGCCCTGCCCTACCAACAAAACAAATTAACTAAGGAAATTCAGAAAGTTAATTAGAATGTATAATCCAGGACAAGAAAAGAGTTTCTTTTCTATCAATTAAAAAAATGTATAGAAACAAAATATATACAATTGTATGTCTCTAAAAAACACACATTCACAGTGTAGTCCAACTTACTAATGAGAAGGTTTTGGTGTATTTGCCATTAATGTTTCTCTAAAACTATTGCTTCTTATAGACCTATAAAATAATTTGAAAAAGTAGCAATGAATCTAGTCAAATCAAGAGGTTGAGGCAGAGGGATTGTAAGTTGGAGGTCAGTCTAGGTACGCTACAAAAAGGTTTTTTTTTTTTTTTAAAGGAAAAAGAACAAGCAGTGAAAGTTCAAGATTCACATCTCTCATTCAGCAAAGGGGCTTCATTTTCATCCTAGGATGTCAGCATCTAGCTACTTTTTTTTTTTTTTTTTATAGTATAGTATAGTATAGTATAGTATAGTATAGTATAGTATAGTATAGTATAGTATAGTATAGTGTGTGTTTGTGTATGAGAGAGAGAGAGAGAGAGAGAGAGAGAGAGAGAGAGAGAGAGAGAGAGACTTCTACTTACTTTTTATTGTTCATTTTTAAGTCCAGACTAACGCTTGGAACTAATAGGCATGTAATACCTAATTGTTAAATTGTTTAATGAATGAACGATGAATTTATGAATTGAAACTGTCTATTGCTGTGATAAAATACCATGACTAAAAATCACCTTGGGGAGGAAAAGGGTTATTTCATTTTACAACCTGTACTCCACCATGCAGGGAAGTCAAAGTGGGAACTCTCAAAGTAGGGACCTGGTGATAGGAGCTGATATAGAGGTCATGGAGGAACACTGCTTACTGACTTACTCCTCACTTGCTCAGTTTGTTTTCTTATACATCCCAGAGCCTCATACCCACCGGTAGCACCATGGACTGAACCATCCCACAGCAAAGATCAAGAAAATGTCTCATAGCCTTGCCTCCTCTCAGATGACTCTAGTTTGTGTCAAGTTGACAAAAAACAAACACACACCTAGCCAGCACAGAAACTAGAGCTTTTTTTAATATCTGATTGCTTTAAAGGTAATTCATGAAGGGCAGGAGAGATGACTCAGAGGTTCAGTTCCCAGCACCCTATCAGGTAGTTCACAACTACCTCCAACTCCAAGCACCTGCACCCATGTGCACACCCACATACAGCACACACACATAGCTGAAAGGAAGAAAAACAAGAGGGCACTTTTTAACAAGGTAATTCACTACTAGACGATTAACTTTTGTATTTTGTTTTGGGTTTGTTTATAGATGAGGGCTCACTACGTTGCCCTGACTAGTCTTGAACTCTTTGTCAAGTGATTTTAGTCCCAGCCTCATAGGTTCATGCCATCATGCCGAGATAGATGTTTACCTCTCTATAGTTCTGTCGCCCTCTCTAAAGAGGATTTCCTCACTTGAATAAAAGGTAATTTTTCAAAAGTAGTATACAATAAAAACCAAGGATTTGTCTGTCTATTGTAGTGACCTCTCTGCCTTCTTATCACAACCTGAATAAGACTCCATCTTCCAGCAAGAAGTCTCGGGGCTCTTTAAAAAGTTGATATATGTTTCTTGTTGTTCACTATAAGTTGTTTGCTTTGGATGAAAGACTAAGAAGCTATTATGAAAGGTTTATTCTGAACACTTAATTCATCACTGAAAGGTAAAGTTTTTGTTCTCTTCTGATATTCTTAAGTTTATTGATTTAGAAACACCTAATATCCATGATCGTTCTTACACAACAAAATATGAACACACAGATTTCAGGATAAGAAAAAGAATATTACATATGCACATGCGCATGCACACACACGCACACACACCCTTTATATGCTTGCTTTTTAAATATTTAAAAGAACTAGTCATTCCAGAAAACTTTTATTATAATCCAAAAAGACTTTAAATTACCAGTGTTTTCACATCCTATTAACATTCACATTTAACTATTTTAAAAGATTATGAATAAACCACTTGATAGAGAATTTTTTACAAAGTGAAATTTAAAAAAATTAATAAAATTAAGCTGTGGATATTAGTATTCTTTGTAGAATAATGGTCTTTTTTAAAAGTAAAAATACTTACCATATTTCTACCAGATCTATAAAAAACAGGATTTCTGAAAAACAAAAGGTCTTACAGGCAAAAAGAAAAAGCATCTGCTCTTTATGTTAGAATTAAAAAGAAAAAAACACAATTTATGGATATTTTCTTTTATACTATATAATAAGGAATAGAACCTCATTTAAAAATCATTACTGTAGTAGTATTTAGGGCATGAAAATTCAGTTCTCTTTTCCCTTCCTATCTGTCTTAGTTTGGGTTACCATTGCTGTGATGAAACTCTACTACTAAAAACAAGTCGGGAAGGAAAGGGTTTATTTGGTTTGTAATTCCACACCCATAGCCCATCACTAAAGGAAGTTCAGATTGGAACTCAACCAGGGTGAGAAACTGGAAACAGGAGCTGATGCAGAGACCTGGAGGGTGCTGCTTTGTGGCTTCTTCCCTGTGCCTTGCTCAGTTCTTATGGAGCCCAGGACCTCCAGCCCAGGGATGACCATACCCATAATGAGCTGGCACCTTTCACATCAATCACTTAAGAAAATGCTCTACAGGTCTGCCTACAGGCCAATCTTATGGAAGCATTTTCTCAATTGGAGTTCCCTCCTCTCAGATGACTCTAGCCTGTTTCAAGTTGACATGAAATTAGCCAGCTCACTATCTAATTAGATAGGATTCCAAACCTACACATGTTGTTGTTTTATGCATACAAAGAGGTCATCACAAAATCTGCATGCCCAGCAGTGCAATCATTACAGTCATAAGCAGTGTAAATGAAAGACCAATGACCAAAGACAAGATTATAGTTCTAGTTGACCTCAACTATGTAAGGCACATAGTCTTCATTCATAAATGAGAACATCTACACATCTATCCTTACAGAATTTCTGTGAGGTTAATTCAACATAGGACATGTGACACTTCAGATTCTAAAGTAGTAAGTCTTTAGTACAAATCTAGCATTAAATGAGAAATGAAAACTTATTTCTAGATTAGTAAGTCAAATTCCTTTTAACCTGGGTTATTACTAAAACTGACAGCTGTTAATGCCATTTGGAAAGGTATGTTCAGAAGAACTGACAATGACTCAGATATCTATTATGAAAGCATTCATGTACTTGATCTGTTACTCACTACTACTCCACAGTCCTGAGGCAGGAGAACATATTAATAAGCATAACTGCCAAATGGTTCTAGAGTTAATTTTTCACTAAGAATTTCCTCCAGCTAAGCAGCCATATGGAGAGAGAGAAAAGCGACCTGTTACTAATTACCTAACCTGGCCTTAAAACAGCTGTTCAGTTGATATACCAAACAAAAAGTCAGAAAATTTAGAAACTCTTTGAAACACGTGTTTGCAACCTACTTGTGTTTATAACAGCTCTTGCTTCTCGGTGGAAAAACTCTCACCTCAAACTCTCACAGACCTCTGTTGCCCTCTCACAGCACTTCCAACACTATTGCTATGTATTCTTGTTGGTTTTATCATTAAAATTATGTAAGGGTGAGGACAGCCCCTGTTCAGTTCATGATTATTTGGCCTCTAGAAAGCAAATCTTTGGCTTCTCCTCTGTTTTCCTCTATTGGAAAAATAGGTTTTAAGCTTCTTTGAGCACCTTACCTCAACAACATAATAAGACTGTTCTATAAGGAGAGACATGAAGTGAAAGCACCTATGTGTATATTATTTTAGTCAGTAGTTGCTAGCATCATTCCTTTTAAATCATTTGTTTGTTTTTAAACAGAGTCTCTCTATGTAGCTCTGACTATCCTCGAAAACTCTACACAGACCAGCTCTGGACTGGAACTCATAGAGACCTGGCCTGTCTTTGCTTACTGTTGGAATTAAAGGCATATGATACCATGCCCAGCCTTTCATTTTTTAAAAGCATTATGGGGACTGCAGAGATGGCTCAGCAGTTAAAGAGTGCATACTACTATATATATGAGGACCCAAGTTCAGTTCCCAATACCCACATTTAGCAAACAACCATGTGTAACTCTAGTTCCAAGGGATCTGATTCCTTCTGGCTTCCTCAGGCACCCATTTGTGGCATTCACTTACACACACACACACACACACACACACACACACACTAAAAATAAATCTTAATTTTTTGTTATTGTGTATATAATATGGATGTGAGTATGCATATACCCTGATGCACATGTAGAGGTCAGAGAACAGCTTTGTGGACTCCATCTGTCCTTCCACTTTTTCTGTGTGTTCCAAGGATGGAACTCAGGTTGTCAACCTTGAGTGACAAGTACTTTATCTGCTAAGTATCTCACTGGCCCTGTATTATTTCTTTTTTTAATTATAAAAGGAATTTTTCCAAAACTAGGATAACTCCATGTCTATAAAAACAAATCTTTACATAGTTTATAAATCTTCTAACAACCTCTCTTGACTTTTTTTTTTAAGCACTTTTTTTTTTTTTTTTTTTTTTTTTTCTGGAGCTGAGAACCAAACCCAGGGCCTCAGAGGGCTTGCTAGGCAAGCGCTCTGCCACTGAGCTAAATCCCCAACCCCTCTCTTGACTCTTAATACTCCTTCCTGCCTCTATCTCCAAAATACTGCAACCTTAGGCATGTGCCACCATGAACCCTGGCACTCCTTAGAAGAGTTTTGAACAATGTTTTAACCAGGTACCTTGGGGTGACGATGACAAAAGAAGTGACATTCTGCAAGTACAAATGTATGAAAGTTATGCTATTTATGAGAACAGATTATCTGGAGGGCTGTTTCTTCGTCTGCCTCATCTTTCTCCCCTGCTTTACTATGAGCTATACTTTATGTATAATTATATATTCTCTATCATAACACAATACCTAGCAGAGTTGGCACTCACTCAATAAGTTTTGTTTACTTATGTGTATATATGTGTCCAAATACAAATTTATGTTTAAAAGAATCTTTGAAAGCCTGTTTTTGAAGGTTCAATATAAGAAATTAAGTATTCTACGTTCTAGATGTCTCTTTGTATTACTATAGGATTGTTTTGTAAATTCCTTCACGTCAGAAAATATAAGCAGTACTACATATATGGTTAATGTTTTGTTTGTAAGTCTAAAGCTGTCCTTCCTTTAGATTAAGAGGGGGAGAAGGTCTTTAGGAAAAATATGGCTACCCTTTGTTTCCATTTGTCTGTTTTTGAATTTTGAATTCTTGTGGAGTTAAGAGCTTAATGTCTGTGTATACCTATCATCCTGGCAGTGCTGCCCAGGGTGATGGTTTGCGTGAGTGTCCTCCATATGTTAGGTCTTAGTTATTGGCACCGTTTTTTGGGGACTTCGGAAGTGTGGCCTTGCTAGAGGAAGTACGTCACTGGAGACCAGCGTTGAGGGTGAAAAGCCTTCTCCATCCCAGGTCATTCCCTCTGCTTCCAGTGTCACTCAAGATGTGAGCCCTCCACTTCTGTTCCAGATCCAGTGTCTGCTGCTTGCTGCCACTGTTGCTTGCCATCACGGATGGACTCTTATTCCTCTGGAATATTTGGCTTAATAAAAACAAATATCATCAATTCAGTTATTAAGCCAAACCCTTCCTTCTGTAAGTTGGTTGTGGTGTTTTATCAGGGAAATAAAGCATAATCCACCCAAGACCATCCATTCTCAATACAAAACTTTGGTGGTGAAGGAGCTACAGAAAAACCAGGTGCCTTTATACAATCTGAAGAGAAACCAGAGTAAAGTGTGTGTGTGTGTGTGTGCGTGTGTGTGTGTGTGTGTGTGTGTGTGTGTGTGTGTGTGTGTGTGTATGTGTGTGTGTGTGCATTCACACACATAAGTTTTAGGGAAATTCATGTAAGCTGGAAATCAGACTTGGGTCCTCTGCAAGAGAAGTACATGCTCTTAACTGCTGAAGCCATCTTGTCTCCAGACCTTAAGGTTCCCTTAGGTAGGGATTGTATGTTTACAAAGGAAGCTTATTTTCTAGCCAAAATATAAAATACTTGTGCACATCTGCTCCTCTCTCCCCACCCCAAGAGATGGAGTTTCTTCTTAAAAGAATGAACTGTTGCCAGGTGCATTCCATTGATCCATACAGGGGACAGAGACAAGTGTATCTCTGTGAGTTTGAGACCACACTGATTTCCAGGCTAGCCAGGGCAGCATAGTAAAATCCTTTTCAAAAAAGCAACTAAGTGTTAAATGTGTGCTTGAGTGACACTTTAAACTACATTAAACTATAAAGAGCTTCAACACAAAAGTTGTAGGGAGTTGTTTTTTACTACAATTTGATTGACTCCTGAACCATCTGTTCTGTCCTAGTGACATCGAGAGTACATGTATGCAGAAAACAACTTCATTTAATTGTTGTTCATTCACTGCTAGCTATACCTTCCACTCAGTTGTCATTCAAGGCCTAAAATCTACTTTCTGGTGTGAAAGTTACTATACTATGTCTTTCCTGAGCTAGCACATTTCACCAAGGACTTGATTTTTGAGTTATTTCATCATGTCTTCATCTTTGTTCAGTTTTTAAAATCATCTTGGACATGGTTACACTTATTTAGCTGGTAAATAGTTTCCTCTAAAAGTTTTGGTTAAGGCCCAGCACACTGGCACATAGCTGCAGTCCCAATTACTCAGGAGACTAAGATTACTTAAGCATAGGAGTTGAGGCCACCTGATCAACATAGTGAGAGCCCTAATTTAGACATTGTTATTGTTAAGAATTGTGGGGAGCTAGGGAAATGGTTCAGGCAGAGGATCCAGCTTCAATTCCCAGGACCCTCATGGCAGCTCACAGCTGTCTGTAACTCCAGTTTCAGGGATCCGACATTCTCATACAGATATACTTGCAGGCAAAATACCAATGCACATGAAATAAAGATAAGTAAATCATTTAAAAATTAAAAAAATAAAGAATTGCGTTGAGGAAAAATGTTTCAGCAGTTAAGAGCACTTACTACTCTACCAGTGAGCCAGGG
The DNA here is from genome assembly GCF_011064425.1 of Rattus rattus. NCBI lineage: Eukaryota > Metazoa > Chordata > Mammalia > Rodentia > Muridae > Rattus > Rattus rattus. Next base: position 96,017,387 of record NC_046162.1, read on the forward strand.
TTTGGTTCTCAGTACCCGCAATAAGAGGCCCACAGCTGTCTCTAACTCCAGCTCCAGAGGATTCAAGCTTCTGCCGCACTTCACATTATGTGCACTTACCCACATGCAGGCACACACCTATACATAATTTAAAATCATAAAAGTAAGTCTTATAAAGATTGCGTTGAGTTAATAATAGCTCTCATTTCCCAAGGTGAAATTATTATTTTTGACCCAACAGAATCTCTTCCATTAAAAGCATTCCTTTTGTTTTATTTTGGAAGATGTTTTTGGTTTTGGTTTGGTTTTTTTGGAGACAAGGTCTTGCTGTGTAGCTCTGACTGGCCTAGAACACTCCTCGTAAACCAGGCTGACCTCAAATTCAGTGATCTTGATTTTGCTTAATCGCTGGGATTACAAGCATATGCCACCATACCCTGCAGCGGCTTTTGAAAGCCCAGGTGCTGTAACAGCATTCAACCTTGGTTTTCTCTAAGTTTGTTAGTTTACCTATGAAAATTCCAATTGCAAAATGTAATTACCATTAAGTTAGATTGCATAAGAATAAAATACTTTATAAACAAATGATTTAAAAAGTAATTCCCAGTAATGTGGTTGCTTTAAGATGCCACTAAAACAAAAATGCTCCTACCTAAGGTATAAATAGTAAACAAACATGGCGATATTTAAAATAGTAAAGTAGTATTGTACAGATGACTTACTTATAATTACTACCTCACTGTGTTGGGTTTTGTGGGGAGGGTTTGGGTTTTTTATAAAAGAAAACATTTATTTGGGGCTGGCTTACAGTTTCAGAGGTTTGGTCCATTATCATGGTGGCATGATATCATTGAGGCATGCAGGCAGACATGGTGCTGGAGAGGAGCTGAGAGTTCTATTCTACACCTTGATCCTAAAGCAGCAGAAGGGGACTGTGTCACTGGACACTGCTTGAGCACAGGAGACCTCAAAGTCCACCCCCACAGTGACTCACTTCCTCCAACAAGGCCACACCTCCCCCAACAATGCCACACCTACCTCAACAAGGCCATACCTCCCCCAACAATGCCACACCACGGAATAATGCCACTCCCTATAGGCCCTGCATTCAAACACTTGAATCTCTGGGGGCCATACCTGTTCAAACCACCACAAAGGCCAAAGGCATTCATTATTAAAAACAAAACAAAACACTGTGTACTACATAAGAAATAAATAAAACACTTATTAGAGATGCTCATAAACCATTTTTTTAGTATTGGGTTTTATCATGAACTTTTCCAAAAAAGGCTAGTGAAATAAAAGATGGATAATTGCTTTCCAAGACATAACTGTGAAAATAAATCTTGAAGGAATGAGGCTCTTCCCCTTTTCTTTATTAAATAACATAAGGCAAGAGCTCAAACAGTAATTAAACTATCAAACCTAATTATTGCTTTCCTGTAGCAGACTCGTTCCTTAAAGATCTGAAACCAGCTAATGCCCTTTAAGACTTTTAGACAACATAGGAGATAGAGATGGGCTTTCACTAGTTTTTTGTTTGTTTTGAGAAAGGGCCCTCTATGTAACACAAGTTGGCTTGAACTTGTGGTGATCCTCCTGCCTCTCCAGTGGTGGGATTGTAGGTCTCTAGCCTTCATTTCCAGTTTGTTTCATCAGCATATTGTTTAGAAATTTTAAAGTATGTAAACAAATTAGATTAATTATATAGTAAACACCCAAATACAACCTCTAGGTTCTATAACTGACATTTTGCTATATTGGATTTGTTACATTTCTACTCATCTATCCATTCCTGAACTATGAAGGTTTTGTTTGTTTAGTATATTTACTTCTTTACTGTGTGTATGTAGCATGTTGTTTGGGAGAGAGAAGCAGAGAATGGGGGTGCCACAGCATGCATGGGGAGCTCATAGGACAATTTACAGTAGTCAGTTTTCTCCTTTAATCATGGGGTGTTGAGAATCATACTTGGATCATAAGGTGGGCAAGCACCTTTACCCAATGAGTCATCTTGTTTACCCCTTCTAGAGTACAAGTTTTTAAACAAGAAAAATGCTTTACTTTGCATTTCTAAATGTATTTTATATGTCAACCTAAAGAAAACTAAAAATATCATTTAGGTGCTTTATAGGCAATGATTTCCTGAATAAGTTTTATATTATAGATTACATTGCATAATATACAATATGAAGAGAAAGATCATCATCAAACTCAAGTGTAATTACTTACAAAAAGAGGGGTTAATGAGTTCAGAAAAGCTTTACCAGAGCTTTTAAATGAATCTTTCATTTCTTAAAATCCAAAGATATGTTAAAACATATCTCTTGATATCTAACTAGTATACAAACATATGTATGAAATATTTCACAATTAAAAATAAATAGAAAGATTTGCTACTTATTCTTCATCTCCCTTGGAAAGTATTTTTTTTTACATCATTTAAGATTCAGAGTGGATGCATAGACTCTGACAAAAGATGTCTCTGCTCAAGCTAGCTGAGGGACCAGCTAAAAATGACCATTTCAGAAGTGACCACTTTCTAGCAAGGACTAAGGAACACAACTTGTATACTCCTTGGTTTTGCCTAACTAAACAGTGATATGATGATAAGCATTGTCCTTAACTAAATTCTTTGAACATACAGGACATATATGATAAAACAAAACAAAAACAAAAAACCCTGCATAGTTGTGTGAGTATGTGATTTTTGCATGTCCACCTGATTTCAAAGTAAAAAAAAAAAAAAAAAAATAGCAAGTGAAATCCTGCCAGGGAAGCTGATATGTGAGGGCTCGGAGACAATGATTCTGCTCCGCCAGGGACTGGAAACCTGACCGTTCTAGGAAAACTGCATAGTACTACACTGCTTGTGAAAGGGCGGAATCAGTCCTGCTGCAATTTGAACTTTTGGCTCCTGAAAGTCTGGGCAGGCTTAAAAATAAAATCAAGCCCTTGCCTGCTGGGTCATATTCCAGGCCTTCTCTGAGATTATCTGTATGAAAAGTCATCCCATCTACAGGGCAAGAGGAAGCAGGTGAAGAATGAGGCGGGGAGAGGTGAAGGTACCAAGTATGAGAGAGAGTTGAACTCCAAAGGACAAGCACCTCAGTAATTAATGTATGGGTTCTTGGGAAATGTTTGTATCTAGAGCCTAATGCATGAGTAAGTGTAAAAGGACAGTCTCGGGAAAGATACAGTGGGGGCTGGAGAGATGGCTTAGCAGCTCATAGCACCAACTGCTCTTCCAGAGGTCCTGAGTTCAATTCCCGGCAACCACAGGGTGGTTCACAAGCATCTGTAATGGGATCCAATGCCTCTTCTGGTGTGTCTGAAGATAGCTGCAGTGTGTACTCATATACATAAAATAAATAAGTCTTTTTTTTTTTAAAGAAAGATATAGTGGGCTGTGGAATAAAAGGACATCATCCAGGCAGAGTGTGCTCTGGTCTATTCTGTATTCTCCTCCAAGACTGGCCATGTTTGATTTGTTTCTGTAGAGAGGTCAACAATGAGAAGATTCATATACATTTCATATCTTTCAGATGCAACTATGTGTTTATATTCTGTGGAAATAATAAAGAATAAGGCCTTGAGCCACATGGGGTGAATTTTGGTTTTGTCTTTGCTTTTTCTTTCTTGAGACAAGTTCTGTCTACTTAGCTCTGGCTGGTATGGAACTCAGTATATAGATCAGGCTGACCTCTGACTCAAAAAGATCTGCCTGCTCTGCCTCCTGAATGCTAGTTTTAAAAATATATAACAACACAACTGGCTTAAAATTTTTACATTTTTTATTATTTTATGTGTAAATGTAGGCGTTTTACCTGCACATATATCTGTGCACCATGTGCATGTCTGGTACCTGAGGAGGCCAGAAAGGGGTACTGGATCTCCTGGAACTTGAGTTATGATTGGTTGTGAGCCACAATGCAGTGTGCTGGGAACTGAACCTGGGTCCTCTGCAAGAGCAAGTGCTCTAACCACTGAGCCATCCTTCCAGCCCCTCTGATTTTGCTTTTTGAGCCAGTCTGGCTGTACAGCCTTCCCACTCAGATGCTACAGTGCTGGGATAGCAGATGTGAACTACCATGCCCATCTTGAATAACATAGTTTTAAACATCTAATACCACCCAATAAACCTTAGAATGCTCATTGGACCAAACTGGAAGACCTACTTACATACACATCCCAGCTCTGATACCTACCATGTAAATTTGGGTCCTTATCTTCTAGGCCTGCAGTTTCAGCTCTGAAATAAAGCTGATGATAATTAGTTTCACTTACCTAATACAAATCCAGTGATAAAAACCTGTATGCTTTATATATCATGGTGGTACACTCTTACAAGTCCAGCACTTAAGAGGTAGAGACAGGAACATCAGAAGTTCAAGGTCATCTTCAGCCACATAGAAAGTTTGAGGTTAGCCTGTCATACATGAAACACTCTTTCAAAACAAGAGTAAGAATCCAGTGAGGATTTATAAGTATTTGAGAACTGAGAGATGACGTAGGCCTCAAATATATATTATACATGAATAACTTGAAGGTCTAGATGAAAGTGGTCTTCGATAGGAAACAATTTGAACACTGGAAATAGTAAGGCTTGAAGATAGGAGAGAACAAAAACCACTGAATTAGCTGGGTATGGTGCCACGGGCTCAGGAGCTTGAGACAGGAGAATGCTGAATTTGAGTCTAGACCAGCGTACATAAAGAGACCCTCCCTTTAAAAACAAACAAAACCAGGCCAGCAAAATGGCTTAGCAGGTAAAGGCATGTGTTGCCTAGACTGACAACCTGAGTTCAAACCCTAGGATCCACAAGGCAGAAGGGAAGAACCTGCTCCTGTGTTGTCCCCTGACCTCCATGCATGCACCATGATACCATCTCCTCTTCCCCTCCCCATAAAATATTAAAAAAAAAAAAAATTGGGTGATGGGGAGAGAAACAAGTTCTGAAGCCAGGATGAGTAACTGAGTTTGAAATTGTGCTGTGGAAACTGTAGAGAAGGCTCAGCAATTTAGAGTACTTGTTGCTTTTACCAAGGACCCAGGTTCAATTCCCAGACTATTGCACAGAAAACCATCTTGGGCCCTAAATTAATTTACTAGTTCGTGTGATAGGAGAGACTAAAGATTTCAAAGGGAAAACCCTTTGCTGAGGGCAATTAATTAATATCTACCACATCTTAAGATAATATGTTTAACTGACTGCAGTTCTACCTCTTAAGTATCCATGTAACAATTATGTTCACAAGTATGCACAAAATTTTGAAAAACTACAAAGCCTAAGACTTAGGTAGGCCAAGTGTGGTGGTGCATGCCCTTAATCGTAGCATGGGAAGCAGGCAGGCCGATCTCTTTGAGACCAGACTATCGACATAGTAAGTTCCAGGACAGCCAGGGCCATGTGAGGAGAACCTGTCTCTAAAACAAATAGAATTAAGTAGATTTATATAAGCACAAGAAGATACCCAAGATATAATGATAAATGTTGCTCAGAAGCAAAATAAAACACATCATACCATTGTGTGTGTGCATTTATCATGTGATCTTCCTAAAGGGCAGCTATACTCATATTTGCATATGTGAGGACATTTCCTGAAAACAGTTGTAATTACCTAAGAGTGACATGACAGAGATGAGAAAAGTGACTTTTCTTTTATGTTTCTGAATTCTTGGGGCTGGGAGTGACACTTGCCATGTGTTATTATGACTTTTGAGTGGTTTAGAAAACGGAATGAAGAGTAGAACGGCAACTAAATAGTTAATGTTTTGTGAGGTGTGCTGCATGTGAAAAGTGATCCATAAACGCCTGTTATTTTTACTAAACAATAGAAGTGTCAGGCTTTTGTAACCTGAAGAAAGCAGGAGTGCAGCATGTCCTTGTGCAGGAGCATATGGTGGCTAAGACCAGGCGGGATGAATGCTTTAGCGATCTTTTCTCTGGTGTTTGAGATGCAGATCTTCTCAGTGTTCCACATTACTCTTGTGTGGGAGATTCTATGCAAATGATTATAAAAGCCCAGTGACATTGTTCAACTCGAGTGTTTAAAACTATTGTCAGGTATTTAAAACACAATACTCACAAAACCTGCTGGCTTTACAGAGCTGTTGTTAGCATTTTGCTGTACTGTATTGTCCGAAGAGTGCCTTTGACTTAGGGTAGTAAGATAGCTCCTAGTCCTGTCTGGACAATAAGTCTAAGGTTGAGGGTATTGTCTTGAGAGTTTTGTCCTGGCATTTTGCAGATTAACAGACATCAGGTTGTGTTACTCCAGGTAACAAGATTTTCGTTTTATAACATTTAAAGTGTTGGTTTTCTTCTTTTTGACACTCAAGGGATTGATTTACTATTTATTTCTCTCAATCAAACCCTTAGAGAAAACATCAAAACACAGTGAAGTCCCCACCTTAGTATAATCTTTTTTCTTATGATCGAGTACTTAATACAGTTGCATAAGTTAATGCTATTAATTGAAAGCCTAAAAAGTAGAAAAATCAAGTAAACTTTGCAGGTATCAGATGATTATAGGCTGTAATAGTGAGTTAATGTGACTAACTCATAAGCAGTAACAGTAAAACTTCCCAAATGGAATGGTAATATACCCAGGTGTCTGTATGTATTTCAGTGTTCATTCATTTCATCAACTTCTCAGTAATGAAGCAAATACAAGTCGCTTTCTATTACTGGAAAGTGACCAGTTTATGATAATAAAAGCTTATCCTCCTGCCCAAACAGTGCTTTTGTCCACATATCTTGAAAAGGAACATAATTGAACATTAAGTTGTTGCTGTATGTGTGTGCGCACAGAGGCCAGAGACAACTTACAAGAGTCAGCTCGTCTTCTACCACGCGGGCCTGCACTCAGGTCCTCAGCCTGGGCAGCGGCTGTCCTTAACTGCTGAGCATCTCACTGCCCTGGAACTTCCTGTTTTAAGACAGGGTCTCATTGTGTAGCCCTGGCTAGCCTAGAACTTTCTGTAGACCAGGATGGCTTTAAACTCACAGAGATTCTCCTGTCTCAGCCTTCTGAGTGTTGGGTTTAAACATGTATGACACCATGCCCTATCCTAGAACTTCTTATATCAGAGTCATTACCACTTTTTTAATGTTTATGGAAAAAACAACAAAAAAAATCTCCAATATTTTCTCAGTGAAAAAGTAAGATCAGTATTAAGCCTTACCTTAATATGGCAAACATTAAAGCCAAAGAATAGATCTTTGTGCTAAGTATTTTTTTAAATATAGATACTGTTTTAAATTAATCCTCAAAACAACTTCATAAATTAAGCTAATACTCAACTCAGTTGTTAATTCCAAAACCAGAGTCTTTAACTGCTGGTCACTATAGTTTTGAACTAGGTGTATGCCTTAAGAGGATTAAGTATATTTCATGTTTCAGAGGGATTTTTTTCCTTCTTTTTATTTAATTTTTTTTACCCTCAAGATTTTATTTCCCTTCTGGTCCACCCTCCACTGTTCTACATCCCATACCTCCTCCCCACACCCCTGTCTCCACAAAGATGTCCCCACACTCCACCCCACCCCACCAGACCTCTAAACTCCCTGGTGTATCTAGTCTTTTGAGGGTTAGGTGCATCTTCTCTGAATGAACCCAGAACCGGGAGTCCTCTGATATATATGCGTTGGAGGCCTCATCTCAACTGGTGTATGCTGCCTGGTTGTTGATCCAGTATCTGAGAGATCTCGGGGGTCCAGGTTAATTGAGACTGTTGGTCCTCCTAGGGTGGCCTCCTCCTCAGCTCCTTCCAGCTTTTCTCTATTCACCCACAGGTGTCAGCAGCTTCTGTCCATTGGTTGGGTGCACATATCTGCATCTGACTCTTTCAGCTGTTGTTGGGTCTTTCGGGGGGCAGCCATGATAGGTCCCTGTTTGTGAGCACTCTACAGCCTCAGTAATGGAGTCAGGCCATGGGTCTCCTCCCCTTACCTGGATCCCACTTGGGCCTGTTGCTGGACCTTCTTTTCCTCAGGCTCCTCACCATTTCCATCCCTGCAGTTCTTTCAAACAGGAACAATTATGGGTCGGAGTTTTGACTGTAGATGGCAACCCCATCCCTCATTTGATGACCTGCCTTTCTGCTGGAGGTGGGCTCTACAAGTTCTGTCTCCTCACTGTAGGGCATTTAATCACAGTTTTTTAATCTGTTTGTTTGCTTGCTTCTTTTAAATTATACTTATTTATTGGCTGCATAGGAGGGTGGTTACACAAGTATGGGCATACCACAGCCCCACGGTGCCAGTGTTGAGGTTAGAGATAACCTACGGAAGACAGTTCGCTTCTTCCACTATGTGAGTCCCAGAAACTGAATTCAGGTTGTCAGGTTAGCAGCAAGCTCACACCTTTACTTACTGAGCCATCTCATTGGCCCTGCTTGCAAATTTTCAATAAGAGTCTGCCCATGTAGTGAAGGCTAGCCTTGAACTTGTGATCCTGCAGCTTCAGCCTTTCAGGTGTTAGGAGTACAGTGGGCATGCACCACTACACTTGACTCAGAGTCTTTAGTTGATATGAGAACAGTCTGTCTAAGATTTTCAACTCTCAAAACAAATTTGGGGATTTGGCTGTCCTGGAATTTGATTTGTAGACCAAGCTGGCCTTGAACTCAGAGATCCACCTGCCTCTGCTTCCCAAGTGCTGGGATTAAAGGCCTGCGCCTCCACCACCTGGCTGAAAAAAATTTTTAAAGATCTTATATAATTTTATAGATGACATTATTAAGGGACTTATCAAAGTCTTAGTTACTATTCAAAAAGAGAATTTAAAAGGACTGGATTAGAGTTATTAACAGTCTTCTTACTTGAATGGCTGACAAAGGTCTTTTAAGGGAAAACCAAAGGGTTGTACTCTTCTGGGGCATCACTGTAGGAACCTTTTTGTTTGGCCTAAGGATACATATTTACAAAATCTGTTCCTATGAAATCTTTATCCCTAGCATTTTTTTTTTTTTTTTCGGAGCTGGGGACCGAACCCAGGGCCTTGCGCTTCCTAGGCAAGCGCTCTACCACTGAGCTAAATCCCCAACCCCTATCCCTAGCATTTTTAAATGTGATCGAATCAAGTAATCCACATTTTCTGCTGAATTGATTTCCAGATGACTACTATGTCATCATCTTTCCTAAATGACATCATTTAATAGTGACTTCAATAAAAATTCCCATCTCTTGCTGTGTCATGAAAGGAACTGGGCTCACCTTAATGCTGTTCTAAAGTGCTTTTTTTTTTTTTTTTTTTGATCACAGTAGGAGACTGTAATAAATTGCAGCCTGAAAGAAGTTTCAAACTGGCAACTTTGCCAGATATTTTAAGCAATTTATTTTGGGGTGTATCAGCAGATTTTTTTTTCTTACACTGCCATTTGGGTGCCTGCTGACACAGCTTGAACAAATCTTTAAAACATTTCCTTCCTAGAGATGGATGAAGATGATGAAACTCTAACATCCAGACTTTCCCTTAACTCTTCACTTGCCACATGGGTCTTTTCTATTGCCAGGTCTCTAGGAAACTATAGAAACCACCTTCTGTGTGCTTCACAGTATTCTGAGCCCCTCATTACCTTGGTAATAGCTTAAAGTTTTATGGACAACTAATAAAAACATAATTCTAGTTTTAGGCATAGAATTTTATGTTTAGATTAATTTCATTGTTAGCATATTGAAAATTGTCAAACTTCCCTGTACTTTCATATAAAACAAAGATTTGAGTTTTTCTTGATTCTAATACATTGAAAGTCTTTTCTAGTTGATTAGTAAAATTGTTTTTAAAGCTTTTGAATTCCTATGGAATATATATAATTTAGTCAGTTATTCAGAAATGCTATAAAAAATACTGATTCCTAAAATATTTGCTCTGGTGTGAGACTGGAAGAGCAAGAGGAGAGAAAGCTAGAGGCTGAGGAGCTCGCAGAGTGCTTCTGTGTGCTGGCTCCTTCTGTAAACTAAGGTCTGAGACAGAAAGAGGCTCCTTTTACAGAGCCTGATCAGGTGAAAAGGCACTGCTCAGCCCACTGGAAGGAGCATGGGAAGGGCTTAAACTTTGTAAAGAATCAGAGAATGCCCTTTGGTGGGAAACGCCTTAGAGGAAACAGATGATCCTCCTCGAAAACTACCTACATCTAGATCTGGTTCCAAAGACATTAAAATTTAATTGGTCCAATGTGTAGTTTGGGCATTGGGATATTTTAATCTTCACAAATTGTACATACAACTAAGGCTGTTGAACCCTCTATATTTATTTACAAGGGTTAGCAGATTTTGTCCACAGTGTAGCTCCCTCACACACTATAATCTTTCTAGTTCCACCTTGAGGAACCAAGAAAACCATTAATAAATATTTAACTTACTCTTGTGAGGCCTTTAAAAACTTTGAAGACCATTCATAAACTTGGTTCGTTTGCGGTACAGTGCATAGAGCCGGTTAAGAGGCCACAGTGCATAGAGCTGCTTAAGAGAGGGTACTTTTCAGTTTAGCATTCGGAGTGGAGAAATTTTCTCTGTCCATTACTCTCTCTTCACCCAGGCTGCCGTCTGCAGCAACCCCCTTACCTAGTAGGCCCATAAGCTTTGCGGGATCCGCGTGGGAGCTAGGAGCCCCGGGGCGGAGCGTCGCGGAGGCCCACCCTCCGGACGCTCTAGACCGCCCTGCCCAGGCGCCCCGCCCCGGACGCGGGTGGGGGAGGGCTTGCTGGCAGCGCCGGGCTACCCAGACAGCGGAGTCCCGGGGCTTCGGCGGCTGCCTCGGAACTCCCGGGCGGACCCAGGTCAGCCGCCGGGAACCAGCGTCTCTGGCTCGGGTTTTTCCAACGCCGGTCCAGGATGCGGAGCTGTTCATCGTGAGTCGGCTTCATGACCCTTAGCACTTTGGCCGACGAAAGGAAAGCGCCCCCTGCCAGCACCTGCAGCTTCGGTGGCCCCGACATGATCCCCTACTTCTCTGCCAATGCGGTTATCTCGCAGAACGCCATCAACCAGCTGTGAGTCCGCCTCTGCAAATGCTCAGAAAGTTTGCTTTTCCAAACCGCTTTTCCGGACATTCTGGGGCGCGAACTAGCGAGCGAGGACGAAAGCGCAGCGTGCTTGCTGCGAGGTCTATATGCATCTGGCTTGCACGGCGGGGTGGAGGTGTGTTAGGCGATTCGTGGAGGCAATGAGTGTCCTAGAGCCTGGTGAACAGATGAATCTTTTGGAAGAATATTAGCGAACCTTGGGGGAGTCTAAAAGTTAACCTCTTAGACATCTATGGTGACCGAGTGACAGCCGAACTTTGTAGCAAGCGAGACTAGGGAGAATGGTTGGTAGAATCAGAATAGCTCCAGAAACTCAAGGGTCCCGTGGATCCTGCTGGCAGCCAATTTACTGTGGTAGTGGATCTTATTTAAGTTTGCATATGACTATAAATTTCTGTTATGGTTCACACAAAGAAATTCATGCTACTGTAGTCCGAGGTTATTTCAGAAAAGTAGATTTCAGTAGTTTTCTTTTATGATCTCCTGACTACTAAATACAACACAAGCCTTCCTGTACTCTGAATCACTCAAGTGCAGGATTCACACGCATCTTTAAATCGTCATTGTTTTTGAAGTCAGGCTGTTACTCCTTTCCGTTGTGGTTTGCCTGCTTGTGAGAGCTGTGTGCTTGAAGCTTGTGGTTAATCTCACCTCACAGTTATAAAGTCGAAAGTAGAAGAACTCCACCAATTCAAACTCCATCTTTAATCCAGAGGAGAGCTTTAAGGTTACTTAAGATAGTAGCAGTTTTAGTCGATGTGTTTGAGTTCCTTCTGAATTGCCGTCAGAGGAATCACCTGCTGAGATTTCCTTAGGCCAGCCCCAAACAGGGTTGCTACTGTCCCTCTCCATTTAATGTCCATCAAAAACTTTTCATTATCTCTTATTAAAAACAGAGGATATCATATGAAGTGATTTGTAGATACAGTCATAACTAATTTACTAATTTAGTTATGGATAAACTGTCCTGTCCTCCCAGTTGAACTAAATTGATCTGAGGTTCATATCTTTCCTTTATGTTGATTCATGGTGGGGCTCATGAGAAAGATAACAAAAGTGGGAAAAGGACTTTACTGCCCAGTACGCTAAAGTCTGCACACTAGACTACTTAACTGTAAAGAGGTAAGAGGGGATGGACTGAAAGAGGAGGAAAGGAGTGAATAATCTGTAATTTAATAACCAAACTCAAATGAATAGTTTCATCAGTTCTTAAGGAAGGGGGGCAGTGTAAGATCCATGGACAGTAAATGGATGAGCAAAATGTCCTACAAACATACACTGCAACATAATTCCACATTTTAAAAGGATATCCTGGAGTTGGAGCGATGGCTCAACAGTGAGCAGTGAGTAGAATGTCTTCGGGGGAAGACAAGTTCCCCACACTCACTTTAGGTTGCTCATGACCACCTGTAACTTGAGCTTCAGGAGATCCAAGGCCTCTAGTATCTGCACATACCTGCACAAAGTCAGGTAATTTTAAATAATAAATAAAAATATTAAATATACCATCTTTTTTTTTTTCGGAGCTGGGGATCGAACCCAGGGCCTTGCGTTTCCTTGGCAAGCGCTCTACCACTGAGCTAAATCCCCAACCCCCTAAATATACCGTCTTTTAAAAAAGGAATTTTGACATTTGCTAGAATATGGTGAACTTTGAAGACGTTGTGCTAAATGAAGTAAGCCACAAAGAACAAATACTCTGTTGTCCTGTTTGTACTGCCCCAGCTCAGAACTTAAACGTTATTAAACTTGAGAGAAGAGTATTTTTAATACTAGTGGGATCAAAAGATATCGATACCTTTTCCTACTAATTAATGTCCTTGGGCAAATCATTTGACTTTGTTTACTTCCATTGTGAAATGGAAATTCAATACAACACATGTCTCTCCCTTTCTCCCCGCCCCTCGTCTCAATGGTAGATCCTCAGCAGCTTGGAGGAGATCATATAGTTAGCTAACATTTTACAAACCTACAAATCCCTGCAACAAAAATGAGTTAACTGAATTTAACAGCAGCTAACAGCTGCCATGTGTGGACCACTCGTCAATGTTTAATACTCACTTAGTATCACAGGAGTCCTGTGAACTACTTTGTTGTGTTTACAATAATGAGACTGAAGCTCAGAGCCACACTAATCAGTGACAGAACACCCACTGGCGAGGCAAACTTTAGGACTTATTTATTTTGAGACAGGGTCTCATTATGTAGCCTTGTCTGTCCTGGAACTGCTGTTAGACCAGGCTGTCTTTGAACTGGGATTCTCCTGCCTCTCCCTTCTGAGTGCTGGGGTTAAAGGGGTGTGTCGCCATGCCTGGCCCTAAGTTTTAGGATCTTTCTCCCTGTCCCTTGCCTCTCATCTCTCTGATTCTTTCTTGCAATGCTGGAGATTAAACACATGCTAGGTAAGCACTCTGCCACTGAGTTATAGCACACGCAGCTCAGTTTATTCTTCAGAGAAGCATGCTGTCGTTTTGACTCCTAAACTACACTTAACTAGTATTGCTTTGGATATATTTATTAAATATTTACAGTGCTGCTTAGCTCGTCATCATAAACATCCATGGGCTTAATATAACATCTATTGTTGCTACTTAATGCAAACACTCTCAATTTGGAGTATATGACTTGTCTTTTGCATGCATGTACATTTGCACACCAGAAGACAACACGGGACAGGTGGACGCCCTGTGGGTGCTAGGAATTGAACTCAGGACCTTTGAAAGAGCAGTGAGTGCTCTTAACCACTGAGCAATCAGGTCTCTGTATGACTTGTCTTTAGAAAATTAATGAACTGCCTAAAAGGAAATGTGAAAATATGGAGTAGATAAACATAGATTTTGAAATCAGATTCTCAGTCTGTGACCTTAGAACGGAGCTAATCTTTTCTAAAGGGAAGTGTTATTTTTTTTTTTTTTTTTTTTTCCGGAGCTGGGGACCCAACCCAGGGCCTTTGCGCCATAGGCAAGTACTCACTGCTGAGCTAAATCCCCAACCCGGAAGTGTTATTTCTAAGACCTGATGTTGTACACCTTAACTGATAGGAGCATTTCATGCAGCAGCAGATTTATAAATAGCAAAGACTAACTGGAATAACTACAAGGTTCAGATTGATAGCTAGGAGCCCAGGACGGTAGCTATGCCTGCAGATGCTATAGCATCTCTGGAGGTTGACACAGCAGAATCTTGAATTCAAGGCAAGCTTCGGCAATGTAGTGAGACTCCTGTCTTATAAAGGGTGGGGGTCAGATTTAAGAGTCGCAAGTAAAGACTGATACAAGCATAATTTGAGTTTAAGGGAAAGGATTAATGAACACTTGGGCAAGTGGTTAGTGATCAGGATAGGACTTGCCCTTTAGAGGATTTCTGTTCTCCTTTTTTCACTTGTCGGCTCAGATGATGTGTTTAGAAACCAACTAACAAATCTTAGGAGACGAGTCAAAGAATAAATAGGCCACAGTGAGATTACAAAGCCTTCCTATCAGAGAAAACTCATGGCCTTTACAGTATGGCTTTTGATGATTTTTTTTAGATTCTGTGATTTTCAATTGTAATATATGTTTGAAATATATATCACAGAATAGTTTGCATATCAGTTTTACTGATAATTACACCATTTTTTTTTTTTCGGATCTGAGGACCAAATCCAGGGCCTTGCGCTTGCTAGGCAAGCGCTCTACCACTGAGCTTAATCCCCAACCCCAATTACGCCCATTATTGTTGCATTAAAGTCTCCACTTACCACTACATAAAACTCACCAAATGTGTTATTTTTGAACAACTAACAGAAGAATGTTAAGTAATCAAGTTGAGTTGGGTCTAGTGATATATATCTGCTACCTTAGCACTTAGGAGGTAAGGACAGGAAGATCAGGAGTTTGAATCTGGGCTACATAAGATTCTATCTCAAGAAAAAAAGTTAATATCATATACATTAATTAATTCTACTGGGGATCAGGAAATATGAGCAACCCATGAGAATCAAACTGATCAAGAGTCGTGGGAGGGCTGAGGAGATAACCCAATCAGTAAAGTATTTGCTTTGCAAGCATGAGTACCTGAATTGAATCCTCAGGATCCACATGAAATGCCAGGTCTGGCAGTGTGCTGGAAAGATGGGAAAGGTCCTAGGAAGATCCCTAGGACTCAGGTCATCCAGGCCAGTCAGTGAGAGACACTGTCTCAAAAGTAATGGAAGATGTCCCTGAAAACGGCACCCATGGTTGCCCTCTGGCATGTATATGCATACATGTACATACACACAAACATATATATAATATTTTTAAAGAGCTTTGGGCCAAGAGAGATAGCTGAGTGTTAAGAACACTTGCTGCTTCTGCAGAGATCTGAACTTAGTTCCCAGCACCCTTGGTAGGCAGCTCACACCAAGTGTGACTCCTGCTCTGGGAATCTAATTCCCTCTTTTAGCTTCCATGCTCACCTATGTACACCACACACACATAAAGAAAAATAAGTCTTAAACAGAAAGAATCTTGAGTCAGCCTGATCAAAATGATTGTGAAATTTTCTGTCCCCTGTAAAAGCCCACATATGCATCTGTCCCCTGTAAAAGCCTGTTTTTAATAAAACAAACACTTAAATTTTGAAAAATACAGAAGAGATCCATCTGCCTGTAGATAAGTGCTGGGACTAAAGGTGTGCTCCATCACATCTGGCTTTTAAAAAAAAAAATAGTGTGTGTGTGTGTGTGTGTGTGTGTGTAAGATTTATTTATTTATTTTATTTATGTGGGTACACTGTCACTGTCTTCAGACACACCAGAGGAGGGCATCAGATCTCATTGCAGATGGTTGTGAGCCACCATGTGGTTGCTGGGATTTGAACTCAGGACCTCTGGAAGAGCAGTCAGTGCTCTTAACCACTGAGCCATCTCTTTGGCCCCATATTTTATGTTTCTTGAGATAGGGTTTTGCTGTGTAGCTCAGCTGCCTAGAACTCATGATCCTCCTGCCTCATTCTCTTGTAATTTGGTGATGTTTTGTTTTAATTTTTCAGTTCCTCTTTCTGGTTGTCCAGTTGGTTTCATGTGCTTTCTTCCAGGCTTCAGTTTTCATCATAAACACCTTGAGTGCTTGTTAAAACACAAATTGCTGGTTTCTGAACTCGTAGGCTAGAGAAGTTGCACTTCTAACAGGTTCCTAAATGATGCTCATGACGTTAGTGTGTGCCACACTTTGGCAGCCACTACTTTATATTTTTCAGAAGCAGATTAGGAAAAGCCTCATGCAAATTTGATGTAGTAAATAATTAGAAAAAAAATGGTGACATAATTTGGACAGAAATACATGGCTTGTTTCTGGTAGAAAGGAAACCTAGAACAGCATTTGCTATTGCTGATCCAAATTCTTATGAAGCTACATGTGCTTAAAAGCTTTGCTATATGTGCATGTATGTGTACATGTGTGTGCATGTTTATGATCATAAGTGTGTGTAT